>NC_064643.1:345786181-346986181 GCF_023864345.2 Schistocerca serialis cubense
GTAAGTTTTACAACAGCTGATACCATAAAAGTAATTGAAAATAATAAGTAAAGACTAAAAATTCACGTTGGAGAGTAGAATGTAGGAGTCTGGCGACATACCATCTGACTTTCGGAAAAATATCATCCACACAATTCCGAAGACTGCAAGAGCTGCCAAGTGCGAGAATTATCACACAGTCAGCTTCACAGCTCATGCATCCAAGTTGCTGACAGAATAATACACAGAAGAATGGAAAAAAAATTAAGGATGTGCTAGATGACGATAAGTTTGGATTTAGGAAAGGTAAAGGCACGAGAGAGGCAATTCAGAAATTGCTGTTGATAATGGGAGCAAAACTAAAGACAGATCAAGAGACGTTCATAGGATTTGTCGACCTGGAAAAAACGCTATGTAATATAAAATGAGAGTGGCTGACTAAGAACAAAATGATCCGATGAAAAAGTGGGTATGACAGGGATGTAGTCTTTCTTCCCTACTGTTCAATCTATAGATCGAAGAAGCAATGATGGAAGTAAAAGGACGATTCAGGAGTGTGATTAAAATTCAAGGTGAAAGGATATCAGTGATATGATACGCTGATGACATTGCTATCCTGAGTGAAGGTGAAAAGGAATTACAAGATCCACTGAATGGAATGAATGGTCTAATGAGTACAGAACATCGACTATGAGTAAATCGAAGAATGGCAAAATAAATGAAAAATAGCAGGAATGTGAAAAGTAAGCACTTAACAACAGGATTGATGGCCACGAAGTAACTCAAGTTAAGGAATTCTTGTACCCAGGCAGCAAAATAACCCATGAGGAACGGAGCAAGGAGAACATAAAAAGCAGATTAGCACCGGCGTGAAGGGTATTCCTGACCAAGAGAAATATAATAGAGTCAAACATACACCTTAATTTGAGGAAGTTATTTCTGAGAACGTACTTTTGGAGAACAGCATTGTGTCGTAGTTAAACACGGACTGCGGGAAAAGCGGAACAGAAGAGAATCGAGCATTTGGAATATGGTCTACAGATGAATTTTGAAAAGTAGGTGGACTGAAGTGTGCCGAGTGTTTAATTTTGAATGTGCTATACTCACGAAAAGTGCTAAATTCCCCTGTTGACTACCGAAAGGAACTATATTATAAATTTTCAATTTTTTTTAAAGATACTGTTTAGAATACATGAAAATTATTTTCATTCACAGTATGTATAATTAGTGCCCAACAAATGTCGAAAATTTCAATGCAATCTGTCAAATAGTTTAACAATAAGACAGTTTCTTGTCTCTCCTGAAAGATAAGAAAAAGTAACATAGTTCCTTACTCCACCGACCGATTCAATTAAGGGCAGAGATATTTGCGAAGCGATGGAGTCCGTCTTTTACCTAATATTCTAACTGCTAGTTTTGTCCTCTGTTTTCTTTCTGTACTCAACTGTCAGTTTACAAACTTCAATGTAGTGCCATTTGTTTAGTTACCGACATTTTCGTATTGTTATCCAGCGACTTTCGCTGCTGGAGACAGTGTTATTCCGTATTAATTTATTTTTGTTTCACTTTCAGATCATTAATTCGGCTTATTGTCTTATTGAATAAATCACTTCTTGCCAGATCTATGTATTTCATTTGCTAGATGTAAGGAGAAGCTTTTTCATTGATTGCAATGGGTTCTTTCACCATTAGCTAGCGATTATGGCCACGGTCAAATCTAGTAGAATAGCAGGCGTTCCCTTTTTCGCGCAGTTGGTCCACCAAGATCATTGCTAGTTTCATGGAGGCTCCGGGCAGCAACTGATCTGGCGTGCCAGGGAAAATGACAAGTTACCCTGTAAGTCCGGGGTAGCACTCTTAGACCCGATAGTTAGTTCGCGAAACATCAGCTTCTTGCACACATTTTTTTAAAATCTTGTCTTGACATTTCTGCCTAAATTATTTTATATACGGACTACTGGTAAGCACAGTACAGGTCTTACTGGACGTTCGCCTTCCTTGAAGTCCACTACACCTATTACTTGAAATGGAACGGGACATGTTTGCTATTGCCACCGTTGATGAAGAAAAGGTTGTCTGTTTTGAAACATCCATATTCAAGCCACTTTTGGTAAAATACACAAAGCGAGAATCAATACTTACTCTTTAAAATGATTAATAAATATACAAAATTCAACTTATTTGCCATCATTAGCATGTTGAAGAAGCTATAGAAATGCATCATTGGTTGCAGTGCCGCCTAAATTAATGAAAGGAAATCTCTAATTGTATAAATACGACACGAGACGACAGCTGTAAGAGAGCCTGATCAGCTTCGCTACATCGAGCCATGGTATTATATCAGGTATCGACGGCCAACGTCAGCAGCTGTCGGTGGGCATATTAATCTCAGCGAAGCATCCTTCTGCGTGTAATTATCGTGTCCGTCTCTCGGGACGGCTGTTTGTTTTCTCCAAAGGTGAATGGAGGGGCAGCCGGTGGAACGAAAAGGGGTGGGCTTGGGGTCAGGGGCTGTGGATGCGGACCACACCGTTACCCCGTCTACCTCTGTGTAGTACGCCGAGGGCTATATAATGGAGAGCCTGCGCGTTAACAGCCCCCTCACCCTTCTTCAGGGGTGAGGTACACAAAAAACACGGCCCACTCGTCGCCACAGAACGCGGACAATCACAATATTTGATGAAGCCGCAACTAGGCAGCCAGACGAGCACAAGGTTTATGGGCTACCCCACCTTGCAGCTGCCTTCTGACACACGTACTTCCGCTGGACGTCCCCATCAAAAACAGGATTTAATGCGAAAACCCGCTCAAGGCGTAAAACCGGCTGTCCTCCTGTAACTACGTCGCTTGTTTTTTCTGCGAAATGTTTATCGTCTATAGTCTCAGTATTGTTAATTAACACTGTCGGATACACACAACAACGCACCTCGAAGGGGCTATGCAAATTAATCACAAATTGATATTCATACATGTATCGTCGGAAAATGTATAATTGTGAACTTTGACGGCCAGTGGATCAGTGTGGCGATATGGCAATACCAGAGCATAAAGTCATTGCGAATTTCATTCCGTGTATTCAGTTGGACAGTAACTGTGCCTCACATATAGGCGCGTGAACAATACAGGGTGTTACAAAAAGCTACGGCCAAACTTTCAGGAAACATTCCTCACGCACAAATAAAGAAAAGATGTTATGTGGACATGTGTCCGGAATTAATTTCCATGTTAGAGCTCATTTTAGTTTCTTCCACCTACGCTCAATGGAGCACGTTATGATTTCATACGGGATACTCTACGTGTGCTGCTAGAACATGTGCCTTTACAAGTACAACACAACATGTGGTTCATGAACGATGGAGCTCCTGCACATTTCAGTCGAAGTGTTCGTACGCATCTCAACAACAGATTCGGTGACGGATGGATTGATAGAGGCGGACCAATTCCATGGCCTCCACGCTCTCCTGACCTCAACCCTCTCGACTTTCATTTATGGGGGCGTTTGAAAGCTCTTGTCTACGCAACCCCGGTACCAAATGTAGAGACTCATCGTGCTCGTATTGTGGACGGCTGTGATACAATACGCCATTCTCCAGGGCTGCATCAGCGCATCAGAGATTCCATGCGACGGAGGGTGGCTGCATGTATCCTCGCTAACGGAGGACATTTTGAACATTTCCTGCAACAAAGTGTTTGAAGTCACGCTGGTACGTTCTGTTGCTGTGTGTTTCCATTCCATGATTAATGTGATTTGAAGAGAAGTAATAAAATGAGCTCTAACATGGAAAGTAAGCGTTTCCGGACACATGTCCACATAACATATTTTCTTTCTTTGTGTGTGAGGAATGTTTCCTGAAAGTTTGGCCGTACCTTTTTGTAACACCCTGTATACGCGGGGGTCAGCATTTGAGAGAGGACGTGTAGTTGCGTTCAAAGAAACCAGTTGGAATAATGGGGGAATCGTTCGTCATTTGAACACAAGCGATGACTTTATTCGACGATGTTAGCAGGAATGGGTGAACCATGGCCGAAAACAGCGTCAAGAATGAAGCGATCGACCTGAAAAGAGGGCAGAACGTGATGACTGGCCAATCGTCAGGGAGGCACTCATGGTCCCGATTCATCATTATCATCGAACTGACATGTAAATGATGCTTCAGTGAGCACAAGGACCATTAATAGGTGGCTCTCAAGAGTGAGGCTGAGCTTAAGGCGTCCCGTGCGCCGTCCGCCATCGACCTTTGCACACCAACAACCAGTGGTGACGAGCATATTTGGCGTGGAATCTCACTGACTGGAGGCGAATTGTCTACAGTGATGAGTCCCGCTTCGAAATGCGCCCCGTCGACCAGCGAAGACGTGTCTTGGGACACCCTTGCACCAGTGGGATACCAACCTGTGTTACCCGCCGTACTGTCCGACAACCGTGAGTGATGGCTTGGGATGCATTTTTTTCCATTCCAGGACACCTTTGGTTGTCAGCTGCGCTATCCTTGCAGCACAGTGATAGTGCACTATATTCAACGTCCCGTTTTGTTGCACTTCATGGCAAGCCAATCTCGGCTTACGTTTCAGAGAAAATGCAAACACTTGTTTGTCTGTACATGTTCATCACATCTACCGATTTTCGTCCCATTCGGATAATTCCTTCGTGATGGATCGGTTCCTGTTTTCTTTCATTTTTCTTTTGGATTGTAATACTGCTGTATTCTTTTTATTTTTGTCTACTTTAAGGAAACTGCAGTATTTGTTTATTTGTAAATTTCATTTACCTGATGGATGAAGGTTCTTAAGTCTCTATAGCTCACTGACAGCTGGAAATTCTAACTCAGTTGTCACTGACAACGCGTGACACTTTCACGTCTATTGTTACTATGCAGTGTTACAGTGTTCCAGGGCTGTATGTGGACCTTATTCCTCATAGATACATCAGACAATCTGAATTGATGCACCAACAAATCGAGTGATTTCATTACGATGTGATCATGGGCATCTCTTTACACGAAAGCTCGTTTCTAGCACTCTGTTATGTCTCCATGTCCGCCCCGATAGCTGAGTGGTCAGTGTGACGGATTGTCGTCCTACGGGCCAGGGTCCGATTCCCGGCTGGGTCGGGGATTTTCTCCACTCAGGGACTGAGTGTTGCGTTGTCTTTATCATTTCTCACCATCCGGCGCGCAGGTCGCCCAATGTGGCGTCGAATGTAATAAGACCTGCACCGAGGCGGCCGGACCTGCCCCGCACTAGGCCTCCCGGCCAATGACGCCAAACGCTTATTTCCATTTCCATGTCTCCATGTCGCGCCATTATATTGCACGATTCTATAGTACCGACTAGCACATACATGACTTCACAGGCATGACTTAGGTCACTGCGGGAGGGTTATATCACCGACTAGAGTGACCAATGTGGTCATTTAAGGGGATGGGTAATGTCTTGTACCCTGAGACTAGTTGCTGAAGAATCAATATTTACACTTCACGTCTATGAGAATTTCTGTTCGCTTTCCATCCATTTTCCAAACAGCGCAATTACGGCAAGCGTAATCGACAGGATTATAACTAAAATGCTGAGGTTTTCCGTTTTTGAACCTATAGCTGGAAAAATATATCAGTTCGAAACGACAACTCTAACATTACTGATAGTATGTTTAGTAAAATTAAGCATAATAAAATTACATACCTACACATATAGGGAAGAGAATAGATGGGAGTTTTTACGATACTCCGAAAATGCTGTTTCGTTGTGATATGCCAAGAAGAGAAATTCCTCGGTAAAAATTAAACATTTAATCTCCTCTTAAATGCTGCGTTGCTTTATGTCAGACGCAAGCTAATAGATAATTTGTCCTAGAATCATATGGCTGAAATATAGACGTAAGAGGAAACTTAATGCTGAACAAAATATATTTGACAGGTGCAAATACTGCCTCTCCAGCAATTAAGTATTCCCTTCAAGACCACGCCATCACATACCTTCTCCTGATTACTTTTCCCAAATGAACTTTTTCTCACACAGTTGTGCGTCACCACCCAACCATAAGAAACGTATCACAAGCTTTCGATTCTCTGTCACGAAGAATGGAATGTCTGAATGCGCATGCCATTATCTTGTCCTGTAACAGGTGTCTGTCTTCACCATTTACAGTACATGTGTTCTGAGTCAGTCACGTACCACAAAGGTGTAAATCAGACGCTAAATGGGTACAGGCACTAGGCAACTATGCTGACGTAAATGAAAACATCATCGCTATGAGGTGTGACCCATGAAGGCACGAAAACTCGTGTATTCGTTGTCGCATATGAGTAAACAGAGTCCGAGTGTCATCTTCGGGAATTTCAGGGCGCGCCTGGAACACATGCTGTTTGAGTTCATGAAGATTGCCGGCTGGTAGCTGGTATGGAAGTACAAGTCAACCCACCGCATCTCACATGCTTTACGGATAACGAAACAGGGAACCAGGAAGGTCAGTCGAAGATCAGTAAAGTCCTCAAGTTGTTTACGGGATGGATCCCAGCAGAGGGGTCTTGCACTCTCCTGCTGGGGTACGTCATTTGAAACCCGTGTCATGACTATTACTACAAGTGGGTTAATCTTTATTGCCAAATACTGTCGAGCACTCAATCTACCGTCAAAATTTTACCAATTTACCTTTTATCATATTCAACAGCTCTCCTAAAAATCGACAAACATATTGCCCACTTCAAAATGCCACTGAATGTCTAGGTTGACTCTGGG
Organism: Schistocerca serialis cubense; assembly: GCF_023864345.2. Lineage (NCBI taxonomy): Eukaryota > Metazoa > Arthropoda > Insecta > Orthoptera > Acrididae > Schistocerca > Schistocerca serialis. Next base: position 345,792,896 of record NC_064643.1, read on the forward strand.
TCTACACCATTCAAATCTCTGTTCTCTTACAACCGTAAACTCCGTCTTACAGCTTGAAATCTAATCAGTAATCTCTTCCCGACAGTTGGTGGTGACACTCTGCTTGTAACCTCAGCCGGATTACAGCTGTTGTCATCCGTCTGTTCATCACAACCCATCGAACAAACCGATCATCTCGTGATGCAGTCCTTCTGGATGGATCCATGGCTACTCACACTTTTGTCCTCAGTCCATCCGTCACCACTCTTTTACGCTCATTGGACAGTAACCATTCCAGTTATCTGATTGTTTTCCTGGATAGCACTTTCCGCAATCTCTCCCCCATCGAAAACATCGGGTTTTTGGTTGCCTAGAGTCCCGTATCAGTTCGATTCGATGCCCAGCCTGGTTAGAGCGATTGTTGTTGCCAATGGCAGCTGCTTTGTGAAATAAAAATAGTACCTTGTACACCCAATTAATTATAAATTTAACCATGTATTCTTCCTGATGTTCTCTGTACACAAAAATACGTAAAATTTTGTTGTTAGCACACGTTCATGGCGACGTAGTTTTAATGACCAGCAGAGTATTTGTACCAGGCTGTTGGCGCTATGATTTATACGAGACTGTATTGAGATTCACTCCACTTTACCAACTCTAAGCCTGGGGTCTCATCGTACAGTTGTTGATTAAGAAGGATTGGGAAGAGTAACAATCGTCAAAAAGCTACGGTTCATCTGGCTGAGTATTTATATAGCAGGTTGTTGGCACTGTGATTTATACCAGGCTTTTAGCACTGTGATTCACTCCACTTTACCGCTCCCAGACCTGGGGCTTCATCGTACAGGTGTTGAGGAAGGAGCAGTTAGGAAGTAACAATCTCGTTAAAATGACAAGGTTCACGTGGTAGGGTATGGTGAAGTCCCTGTTGCTACTGAAACGGAGAAACTGGATCTCAGTACGGTAGAACCAGCGGAATAGCATTTCATTTGACAAAATCCGCTTTGCTTCCAACTTGGATGAAGAGGCAACGTGGTCAGCGTATATTCGCCAAAGGTGCGGCCCTAACTTCAGATTCTCGTACTATACACTCCAGTCTTTAGCACTGAGGAATTTTTGCACACTCAACTCTATATTCCCAATAGTGGATCATTTTACCGCAGAGGGTAACAAATCGTTACTCTATCGGATTCTGGGGTGACTAGGCTGAGATCTTCCGTCACAAATGACCAGAAATATGAGTCCTCTGGGCAACTCAAGCCCCAGATCAAAGCTTTTTATTGTATAATCAACACTAACTCACTTCTAAATGCTGGCAAGCCCTATAAATTAGGCCAAACACTTAAAGAACAAGAAATTAAAATTTTAGCCATGTAAGAAACAAGACTCCCACCTGAGAACACCATGGAGTTTTGGATATTATAGACTGTTTAAAAGTAAAACAGAAGATTCCTCAAAAATACACGTAATCTGAGCACTGATTTGCAGTCACACAAGACATTAATAGTTCCATAATTAAAGTAAGGCCAGTGAACAATGGATTAGTGACTGTTTCCTTCAAATCTGAGAATAAAATGTACACTGTAATTAATACACATATGCCCACTAACCAAGAAAATAAAAGAAACCCAGGGAATGTAAATAAGTCATAGTGTGTGACAGAAAATACGGTCTCTAAAATTCTACAAAACCATGTGGGTGATATAAATGACAGATAGAGAGATAAAATTCGGGAAAATGTTTGGTGGTCTTCCTGCACACGAGTAAACCACTCAGAATAAAAAACGACTGGTAGAATTATGTAGGATTTGTTGAGTCATTTTAAGAGAAGAGCCTAAAAACAAGCATGGTGAACGCCCAACAAAAATGTAAATGAATTCCAAACTGATTATATGGCAATCTCATATCCATTTCATATGGAGATTTTAAATGTTCATGTACTCAAAGAAGCAAGTATTGACATAGGCGACTACCTATCATGAGTGAAACTAAATTAGCCCCAAAACTTCAGTTAAAGGAGGTCAGTAATTTCTAAACTTAATATTAGTAAAGTTCAGTCACTATTTTCAGCAGATCAACTCGATAAAGTTGGGAGCAATTTAAACGCAAGCTGTCCGAATCCAATTACTTTCACAAACACGGAAGGTACGTGGTTGGTGGAATGAAGATGGTAAATAAGCAGGAAATCTCGACACAGAGAAATGAAAAAAGGAGTAGTAACAAATTAGGAAATGCGTGACACATTCCTGGCTAGAAAAGAAGTTTCAAAATTAATTGGATAAACAAAAAGACAATAACAGAGCAGTCAATGTAAAATTGAAGAAGACTTTCAAAAAATACCAGGACTATTTATAAGATCTTTAAAACAAAGCTAAATGGAAATCAGCCCTAAAATCTCTACTTCAAGAAGGAAAGTGAACACTGGCACTTCACAACAAAGAAAACTGCAGATAATTTTGCAAATATTTTTAAAAAACTTCTAAAATGCCGTTAGATTTGTACCAGATGTTGCCCTAACTGTCAATTCAGATTCAAAAGTACAACATTAAGAGGACGTTGCTAGACAAATTAAAACGTTAAGAAGGAAACAAAGCATCTGGTGAACATGGAATTGCTGCAGAATTACTGAAGTTACGTAGCCGAAAATAATTACATTGCTCATGCAAAACATTCAACAGACTGAGAAAATCCTGGATGACTGGAAAGCAGCATTGACATAGCCACTATATAAAAAGGGATACAAAATGATGTTTATGATTATTGAGGGATTTCCCTTCTTCCTGTCCCAGACAAAACTCTACTTTAGTGCCTCCATGACCGAACACAACAACAACGTGAATGCAAAATCAGCGAGTATCACGCAATTTTCGGATCAAATGGATCTTGTCTGCAATTGTAGTTCTGAAAATAATACACGGGTAACAAAAATATTTATAATACGGAAGCAGTTTTGTACCTTCGTACATATTAAAAGAATTATGAGTCAGTGGACAGCAAGTATCCCTTCTAAATTCTGGAAGAACAAGCTCTGCATCCCAAAACCACTGCATTTATTACTGAAACATTAAATGGTACAAGGCATACGGTAAAATTCAGACGAAAAATTTCGGAACATTTTGAAATTACTATTCTACTGAGTCTTAAAAACAGTAATGCCACGATAGCGGAAACCATGAAAGAGGTAGACACCCTTTTCTTTGTAAGCCGTCGCTACAACTCCGTGATTCCTATCTAACATATTTACGAATAATCTTACTGAAATGGAAACGCCGCTCACCGTATGCGCAAGGATCGTATTGAATCGTCATAGAATAAAGCCCAACTTACTTATACTCATAGGTACCTTCTAGGGGGTAAATCAAACCGGAGATCAGCTTCATGAAATCAATTACTTATTACATAAAATTCTAACTCAGCACAAATAAAACGCTCTTAAGATCAGAGAGAGATCTTAGTGTAATACCCAGCCGAATAGCCTTGCGTGTAAATAAATCTTCGTCTCAGAGTAGCACTTGCAACCTTCGTCCTAAATTACCTCCTCGACGTATTCCGATCTCTGTCTTCCTCTACAGTTTTTGCCTTCTGCAGCTCCCTCTGGTACCATGAAAGTCACTCCCTGATGTCTGCCCCTTGTCCTTGTCAGAGTTTTTCAGATATTTCTCTCCTCTCCGATTCTGAGCAGAACTTCCTCATTCCTTACCTTATCAGTCGACCTAATTTTCAACATTCGTCTCTAGCACCACAACTCAGATGCTTCGATTCCCTTCTGTTTCGGTTTTCCCACAGTCCATGTTACACTACATACACTACATTGCTCCAAACATATAGGCCGCGCGGGGTAGCCGCACGGTCTCAAGTGCCTTGCCACAGTTCGCGCGGCTTCCCCCATAGGAAGTTCAAGTGAGACTCTGTAGATTCAGGCAATAAACTACTAATGGCGCCTTGCTAGGTCGTAGCCATTGACTTAGCTGAAGGCTATTCTAACTATCTGCTCAGCAAATGAGCGAGGCTTCGTCAGTGTGCATCGCTAGCTACGTCGTCCGTACAACTGGGGCGAGTGCTAGTCCGTCTCTCGAGATCCTAAGGGACCAAACTCCTGAGGTCATCAGTCCCTAGGCTTCACCGCTACCGCAGCCACAACATGCAGTTGCACCCCCATTTCGTCCCTATGATGCGGCTCTAGAGACATGGACGGAGTGGTCACGTCAATTTGGATTCCATCTCGCCGCCTACAGAATTCAAGGTAACGAGCGGCAGCCTCACTTATTGTCTTGTGTCGGCGTGCACACGTACCGTGTGATAGGAAATTGTTTCCTCGACGCGACGTAGCAGCTCTGTCCTACGAAGAAATTTTGTCTGCTTTAGATGCCTATTTCAAGGAAACAGTTAATGTAGTTGCAAAAAGGTATATGTTCTTTCGTACAAAACGTACGGCCCGTCAAACTAATCGGGAGTGGGTTGCAACATTGCAAGGCCTTACAAGGGATTGTGCTTTTGAGTGTGAATGTGGACTCCCTTATTCAGATACAATGGAACGTGATGCAATTGCACAGAACGTTTCTGATGTTCGTATATGGGAACAGATATCGAAACTAGTTAATCCCTCCCTTCAACAAGTGATAGACATATTAGATAGACAAGACACACTTGACTTTGCACAGGAATCATTTGAAACTTCGCCAGCCGTGTGTCACATTAACCGGCCCGCCGGGCGCGCTGCACAGAACGATAAACAGCCCTCGCGCTCGTCCGCGCAGCTGCCGCCTAGCTCTCCACGTGTGCCGCGCATGCATGCGAATGCAGTGAAATCATGCCCGCGGTGTGCAACTAGACATTCGCATGACAATTGCCCGTCACGCCAAGCTATTTGTTTTTACTGTAATACGAAAGGACATGTTCAGAGTGTTTGCCAGAAAAAGCTCAGATCGGACACTCACAACGATTCCAGGCCCTTTGCTTCGCGCCGGAATCGAACCAAGAATCCTCAGGCTCGTGAACTTTCACCCATGGACATTCATGTAGTTAATTCCACTCCGCCCAGTGCCACTCTTTCTAACAGTGACTGTGTTCGTCACACAAAAAGTGTGCGTCGACGTCGCCGGAAATCACGTCGATTAGCAAGTGATTCTGTACCTGTATCAGTTCAAATTGCACGAGAAAGTCGCTCTTGTCGTCAGCAGGACAATAAACTTTTTGTAGATTTGGACTTTGAAGACAAAGTGATACCATTCCAGCTCGATACCGGAGCTGCAGTTTCATTGATCAATCACGACACGTACAAACAACTGGGCAAACCTCCGTTGCGTGCCGCAACTGTTAAGTTACATAGTTATTCAGGACAGCAGATCCCTGTGTTAGGACAGTGCACTCTTCTTGCAACATACAAGGGACAAACAAAACTTGTGTCATTTTACGTTCTTTGTTCTTCTACTGCAGTGAACTTGTTTGGTTTAGATTTATTTCAGTTGTTTAACTTGTCAATAGTCAATCAGGTCCTATCAGTGAACCAGACTGTGCCTTCCGCGAGTGTTTCTCGTCTATGTGAAGAATTTGCAGACATTTTTGCACCGGGCCTTGGTTGCGCTAAGAACTATGAAGCACATTTGGAACTGAAAGTAAAGGCGCAACCGAAATTTTTCAGAGCGCGCAATGTTCCCCACGCATTGCGTGATGAGGTCGCAAGAACATTACACGATTTAGAATCACAAGGTGTGACTGAACGTATGCAAGCTTCTCTCTGGGCATCACCCTTAGTGATTTTGCCGAAACCTTCCGGAAAAATGCGACTTTGTGTGGACTTCAAGGCCACAGTGAATCCACAACTAGTGATTGCCACTTTTCCTTTACCCCGCCCGGAAGATCTTTTTGTTAAACTGTGCCCGGGTAAATACTTTTCGAAGTTGGACCTAGCAGATGCGTACTTGCAAATACCGGTGGACGCCGAATCCCAGCGCGTCTTGGTGGTTAACACGCATCTTGGTTTGTACCGATTCAAAAGACTGCCATTCGGGTGTGCATCCGCCCCTGCATTGTTTCAGCAATATTTACAAACTGTTCGTGCGTCGGTCCCTACTGCTGCGAACTATCTGGACGATATTGTGATCTCCGGAAAGACAGCAGATGAACATTTAGCAAATCTTCGAACATTATTTCAGGTATTGCGACAACATGGACTTCACTTGCGGAAGGACAAATGTGTGTTTTTTGCTCGTGACTTACCATATTTGGGACATGGAATTAACGCCCAAGGCATACATCCCAGTCCAGAGCACCTCCGTGCAATACAAGACTTGCCTTCGCCGCGGAATTTGAAGCAGCTACAGAGTGTGCTGGGAAAAATTAACTATTATCATAACTTTGTCCCGCATGCCTCTTCCATTTCAGCTCCGCTTCATCGATTACGCCGTAAAGGTGTTCCGTTCGTCTGGACGACGGAATGCGAACGCGCTTTTCGCCAGTTGAAATCGGCGTTGCTTTCAAATACTTGCCTTACGCCATTCGATCCCCAGAAACCCCTTTTGTTGATGGTAGATGCATCGGATTTCGGGATCGGTGCTGTGCTTGCGCACAAAGATGGGTCGCATGATCGCCCTATTGCCTTTGCGTCAAAATTGCTCTCGTCAGCGCAAAGAAATTATTCACAAATCGAGAAAGAAGCTTTGGCTCTCGTGTTTGGTGTTACTAAGTTTCACGATTTCTTGTATGATCGTCACTTTACCATGATCACAGACCACAAACCTTTGACGTCGCTTTTTCATCCGAACATGCCTGTACCTCCGCGTACAGCGCAGAAATTCATTCGCTGGTCTATTTTCCTCGCGCAGTACCGCTACGATATCGCGTATCGGTCCACGGCTAAGCACGGAAACGCCGATGCGTTGTCCCGTTTGCCTGTTGCTGAGGATAGAGCATTCGATTCTTCCGAACTTGCTTACATGTTCATTGATTCGGAAACCGATGACGTGGTCGAATCGTTTCCGATTGATTTTCGTCGTGTAGCTACAGCCACAGCTGCTGACCCTGTCCTTGCTACCGTTTTGCGTTTTGTTGCTACGCAATGGCCTTTGTCAAAGTCTCGGATTGAGGATCCGCTGGTTCGCCGATTTTTTGCTCACAAGGAGACTTTTTGTACGACGTGGTGTTTTGTTGTTGCGTTCTGATAATGATCAGTCCAGAGTCATGGTCCCACGATCGTTACAGTCCTGTCTTACGGCTTCTTCACCAAGGACATTGGGGTATAGTGCGAACGAAACAACTTGCTCGTCAGCACTGTACTTGGTTCGGAATCGATGCTGCGATTACGAATATGTGCTCTTCTTGCATGGCGTGTGCCGAACAACAATCCGCACCGCCGCGGAAATTCTTTGCATGGCCAAAAGCCACTTCCCCTTGGCAACGCTTGCACATCGATTTTGCTGGTCCATTCTGGAATGCTAGATGGTTGGTTGTGGTAGATGCCTTCAGTAATTTTCCATTTCTTGTCCGGATGTCTTCCACGACGTCATCTGCCACCATCCAAGCGTTGTCTGCTATCTTTTGCATTGAAGGTCTTCCGCGGACCATTGTTTCCGACAATGGCCCACAATTCATGTCTGCAGAATTTCAGTCTTTCTGCAAGGCCAATGGTATTCAACATCTGACATCCGCGCCGTTTTCGCCTCAGTCAAACGGTGCCGCTGAACGATTGGTCTGGACTTTCAAGTCACAGATGTTGAAGTTGAAAGAGTCGCATTCTCGGGAGGACGCGTTATTGCTCTTTTTGTCCGCGTATCGCTCTCAGCCCCGAGATGGTCGCTCGCCGGCTGAGTTGCTCCACGGTCGTCCTCATCGAACCTTGATGTCTTTGCTGCATCCGCCGCATCAGGTTCCTGTGCAGCGTCAGACTCCTGCTTTTGCTCCAGGCGACGTTGTATTCTATCGCAACTATCGCAGTTCACGGCGTTGGCTCGCAGGGCGCATTCTTCGCTGCCTCGGCCGCGCGATGTATTTGGTTTTGGGGATCTCTGGTGGGGTGCGTCGGCATCTCAATCAGCTGCGCCTCTGTCGCCGCCCGGGTTCTGCCGCTCCCCGTCTTCTTTCAGTGACGGTGCCGTCCGGGCAGCGCCCTGGGGACCCATCTACTGGCTCGCCTCATCCCCAGGTGTTACCGACGCTGCCTTCTATTTTGCCCCATGGCGACGCGCCGCCGCCGCCGCCGCCGCCGCCGCCGCCGCCTGTTCTCCCGCCGGCGACGCCCGCAGTAGACGCGTCGCTGCAACCGCCTGGCGCCTCCCTGGGTCACGCGCCGCCGATCGCTTCCCGTGACCAGCTGTCCTCCGCCATGGAACTCTTGCCCGCTCCGGACCACATGGCGTCTTCGCGCGTCGGGTACCCCGACGCAATGGAGGTCGACCCATCGGCCCCTCCTGTCTCTTTACGGGCGCATACACCGCATGTTGGCGTGCACCCTGGACTAGGTTTTCAGGCGTTTCCTAGCTCCCCTCGGACCGAATGGCCGGGTGCGGGTGGCACGGCCTCGCCTGTTGTTAGGCTCCCCACCTCATCGCATACGCCAACATGGGGTCCTCCCCACGGCGGGCGGAAGCCTTATCAAACGACCGTTCGCCGATTTGCGGGGGAGGAATGTGGTGTCACCGCCAGACACCACACTTGCTAGGTGGTAGCTTTAAATCGGCCGCGGTTCATTAGTACATGTCGGACCCGCGTGTCGCCACTGTTAGTGATCGCAGACCGAGCGCCACCACACGGCAGGTCTCGAGAGACGGACTAGCACTCGCCCCAGTTGTACGGACGACGTAGCTAGCGATGCACACTGACGAAGCCTCGCTCATTTGCTGAGCAGATAGTTAGAATAGCCTTCAGCTAAGTCAATGGCTACGACCTAGCAAGGCGCCAGTAGTAGTTTATTGCCTGAATCTACAGAGTCTCACTTGTATCGTCAATAGCGATGTACAACAAGGATGGATTAAAGTTACGTATTCCAGCAGCTACGTACTTTTCTTTATAGCATTCATTACGTATCCTGTTTCAGACCTTACGCCATCCTTCGTGAGCTTATAGCGTGCATTGCGGTCCCCTCAAACCACACTGTGTCGGCACTTCTGTCGACACATCATTAAGTTTCTCGCTGTTCTTATTTCTGTTACTTCTTACTTCGATTTACTCCCAATCCATATCCTGTACTCATTAAACTGTTCATTCCATTCAGCCGATTCTGTAATTCTTCTTCGCTTAGGATAGCAATGTCATCAGCGAATCGTATCATTGATATCCTTTCATCTTCAATTGTAATTCCACTCCTGAAACTTTTATTCCCGTCATTGTTTCTTCGGTGTACAGATTGAACAATAGGGACGAAAGACTACATCCCTGTCTTACGCCCTATTTAATGCCAGCACGTCGTTGTTGGTCGACCATTCTTATTATTCCTTCTTGGCTTCTGCAGATATTGTATATAACCCGTCTCTCCCTCTAGCGTACTTAGCGTTCTTAGAATTTCGAACATCTTGCACCATTTCAAATTGTCGAGCGCTTTTTCCAGGTCAACAAATGCTATAAACGTAGCTTTATCTTTCTTTAGTCTTGCTTCCATTATCACCCGCAGCGTCGAAATTGCCTCTCTGGTGCCTTCACCTTTCCTAATGCCAAACTGGTCGTTATCTAACACACGCTCAATTTTCTTTTCCATTCTTCTGTATATTATTCTTGTAAGTAACTTTGAAGCATGAGCCGTTAACCTAATAGTGCGGTAATTCTCGCACTTGTCAGCTCTCGCAGTGTTCGGAGATGTGTGGATGTAGTTTCTCCGAAAATCAGATGGTATATCGACAGACTCATACATCCTGCTTACCAACATGAATAGTCATTTTGTTGCGACTTCTCCCAGTGATGTTAGAAATTCTGATGGAACTTTATCAATTTCTTTTGATTCATTTGATCTGGATCCCCTATCTCATCCCTATCAACTCCTGTTCCTTCTTCTGTCGCATCAGAAAAATCGTCCCTCTCACACCACCCTTCAATGTACTCTTTCCACATATCTGCTGTAATCCCAGCATTTCACAGTGGAGTTCTCTTGCACTCCTACTGTTACGACCCTTGCCTCTAATTTCACAGGAGGATGTTTTGACTTTCCTACATGCTCAGTCAGTCCTTCTGACAATCATTCCTTTCTAGATTTCTTCACATTTTTCATGCAGCCATTTCATCCTAGCTTCCCTGCACTTCCTATTTATTTCGTTCCTCAGTGACTTGTACTTTTCCTGAATTTCCCTGAACATTTATGTACTTCTTTCTTTCATCCATCAACTGAAGTATTTCTTTTGTTACCCTTGGTTTCTTCCCAGTTATCTCCTTTGTACCTATATTTTTCTTTCCAACTTCCTTGATTGCCCTTTTTAGAGATGTCCATTGCTCTTCAACTGTATTGCCTACTGAATTATTTCTTACTCCCTTAGAGAACTTCAAATGTGTCTCTTCATTCGTTAGTCTTCCTGACTAATCTCGTTAAATTCAGCCTTCTCTTCAGCACTGCTACATTATGATGTGAGTGTATATCAACTCCTGTAATATCGGTCTCAGAATCTCTGCCTGACCATGACGTAATCTAACTGAAATCTTCCCGTATCTCCCGCTCTCTTCCAAGTATACTTGCTCCTCTTGTGAGTTTTGAACAGAGTATTCGCTGTCACTATCTGAAATTTGTTTCAGAATTCAGTTAGTCTTTCTCCTCTCTCATTCCTAACACCAAGCCTATATTCTACAGTAAACCTTTCTTCTACTCCTTCCCCTAACAAACGCGTTCTAGTTCCCCATGACTATTAGATTTTAATCTCCCATTACATACTGAACTATCGGTTCAATATCTCATTTACTTTCTCCGTCTCTTCGTCTACAGCTTCTGATATCGGTAAATATACCTGAACTAACGTTGCTGGTGTTGGTTTCTATCCATTGTGATGATAACCACAGTAACATTCACAGTAACTCACTCTCTGCCCTACCTTCCTGTTTATAATGAATTCTACTCCCGTTATACGACTTTCTGCTGCTGTTGATATTACCCTGTACTCCTCTGAGCAGAAATCCTTGTCTTCTTTCCATTTCACTTCACTGATCCTCATTATATCCAGACTGAGCCTTTGTATTTCCATTTTCAGATTTTCTAGCTTCTCTACCACCTTCAAGCTTCTGACATTTCTCGCCCCAACTCGTAAAATTTAATCCTTTCGTTGGTTATTCAATCTTTTTATGGTGGTCACGTCCCCCTTCTCAGTCCCCTCCCGGAGATCCGAATGGGGGACTATTCCGGAATCTTTTGCCAATCGAGAGATCATCACGATACTTCTTCAATTACAAGCAACATATCCTGTGGATACATCTTATGTGTAATGCTGTGGTTTCCATTGCCTTCTGCCTCCTCATGCCGTTGATCATTGGTGATTATTACCCCTTTAGAGGCAGATTCCCACTCAGAGGACAAGAGAGTGACCTGTACCTCTGTTGCCTCTTCCGCCCTCTTTGACAAGGCCGTTGGCACAATGAACTCTTCTGCTTCGATGGGGGTCGAGCTCCGTTTTGCATGAACCACATCTAGTCGAAATCAGGGTCACTTTGGGTAATGGGGGTGAAATCACCTTCCAAAACCTTCACGAACGTTCGGTATTCACCATGTCATCGAGGATTATCGCACCGATTATTCCGCGACTGCACATTGCGCACCACATCGTCATCCGTTAAGAATGAAGAGACTTCTCGACCGCGAAGTGGAAGGCTTAAACCAGAGGCTCAGACGATTCTGCGGAGATCTGGGGTGCAAATTTATCGACCTCCGTTATTGGGTGGAGAAGTATAGGGTCCCCCTGAATAGGTCAGGCGTGCACTACACGCCGGAAGCGGCTACAAGGGTAGCGGAGTACGTTTGGAGTGCACATGGGGGTTTTTTAGGTTAGAGAATTCCTTCCCTAGGCCCGACAAGACGCCTCCTGAGACGCGGCAAGGTAGGAGTAGGTAAAATGCAACAGGGAATAACTATATTAATGTGATAATAGTAAACTGCAGGAGCGTCTATAGAAAGGTCCCAGAACTGCTCTCATTAATAAACGGTTACAACGCCCATATAGTACTAGGGACAGAAAGTTGAATGAAACCAGACGTAAACAGTAATGAAATCCTAAACTCAGATTTGAATGTATACCGCAGAGACAGGCTGGACAGTGAAGGGGGAGGCGTGTTTATAGCGATAAGAAGTGCAATAGTATCGAAGGAAATTGACGGAGATCCGAAATGTGAAATGATTTGGCTGAAGGTCACGGTTAAAGCAGGCTCAGACATGGTAATTGGATGTCTCTATAGGCCCCCGGGCTCAGCAGCTGTTGTGGCTGAGCACCTGAAGGATAATTTGGAAAATATTTCGAGTAGATTTCCCCACCATGTTATAGTTCTGGGTGGAGATTTTAATTTGCCGGATATAGACTAGGAGACTCAAACGTTCATAACGGGTGGCAAGGACAAAGAATCCAGTGAAATTTTTTTAAGTGCTTTATCTGAAAACTACCTTGAGCAGTTAAACAGAGAACCGACTCGTGGCGATAACATATTAGACCTTCTGGTGACAAACAGACCCGAACTATTTGAAACAGTTAACGCAGAACAGGGAATCAGCGATCATAAAGCGGTTACGGCATCGATGATTTCAGCCGTAAATAGAAATATTAAAAAGGGTAGGAAGATTTTTCTGTTTAGCAAAAGTGACAAAAAGCAGATTTCAGAGTACCTGATGGCTCAACACAAAAGTTTTGTCTCAAGTACAGATAGTGTTGAGGATCAGTGGACAAAGTTCAAAACCATCGTACCTTATGCGTTAGATGAGTATGTGCCAAGCAAGATCGTAAGAGATGGAAAAGAGACACCGTGGTACAACAACCGAGTTAGAAAACTGCTGCGGAAGCGAAGGGAACTTCACAGCAAACATAAACATAGCCAAAGCCTTGCAGACAAACAAAAATTACGCGAAGCGAAATGTAGTGTGAGGAGGGCTATGCGAGAGGCGTTCAATGAATTCGAAAGTCAAGTTCTATGTACTGACTTGCTAGAAAATCCTAAGAAATTTTGGTCTTATGTCAAAGCGGTAGGTGGATCAAAACAAAATGTCCAGACACTCTGTGACCAAAATGGTACTGAAACAGAGGATGACAGACTAAAGGCCGAAATACTAAATGTCTTTTTCCAAAGTTGTTTCACAGAGGAAGACTGCACTGTAGTTCCTTCTCTAGATTGTCGCACAGGTGACAAAATGGTAGATATCGAAATAGACGACAGAGAGATAGAGAAACAATTAAAATCGCTCAAAAGAGGAAAGGCCGCTGAACCTGATGGGATACCAGTTCGATTTTACACAGAGTACGCGAAGGAACTTGCCCCCCTTCTTGCAGCGGTGTACCGTAGGTCTCTAGAAGAGCGTAGCGTTCCAAAGGATTGGAAAAGGGACAGGTCATCCCAGTTTTCAAGAAGGGACGTCGAACAGATGTGCAGAACTATAGACCTATATCTCTAACGTCGATCAGTTGTAGAATTTTGGAACACGTATTGTGTTCGAGTATAATGACTTTTCTGGAGACTAGAAATCTACTCTGTAGGAATCAGCATGGGTTTCGAAAAAGACGGTCATGTGAAACCCAGCTCGCGCTATTCGTTCACCAGACTCAGAGGGCCATAGACACGGGTTCACAGGTAGATGCCGTGTTTCTTGACTTCCGCAAGGCGTTCGATACAGTTCCCCACAGTCGTTTAATGAACAAAGTAAGAGCATATGGACTATCAGACCAATTGTGTGATTGGATTGAGGAGTTCCTAGATAACAGAACGCAGCATGTCATTCTCAATGGATAGAAGTCTTCCGAAGTAAGAGTGATTTCAGGTGTGCCGCAGGGGAGTGTCGTAGGACCGTTGCTATTCACAATATACATAAATGACGTGGTGGATGACATCGGAAGTTCACTGAGGCTTTTTGCAGATGATGCTGTGGTGTATCGAGAGGTTGTAACAATGGAAAATTGTACTGAAATGCAGGAAGATCTGCAGCGAATTGACGCATGGTGCAAGGAATGGCAACTGAATCTCAGTGTAGACAAGTGTAATGTGCTGCGAATACATAGAAAGATAGATCCTTTATCATTTAGCTACAAAATAGCAGGTCAGCAACTGGAAGCAGCTAATTCTATAAATTATCTGGGAGTACGCATTAGGAGTGATTTAAAATGGAATGATCATATAAAGTTGATCGTCGGTAAAGCAGATGCCAGACTGAGATTCATTGGAAGAATCCTAAGGAAATGCAATCCGAAAACAAAGGAATTAGGTTACAGTACGCTTGTTCGCCCACTGCTTGAATACTGCCCAGCAGTGTGGGATCCGTACCAGATAGGGTTGATACAAGAGATAGAGAAGATCCAATGGAAAGCAGCGCGCATCGTTACAGGATCATTTAGTAATCGCGAAAGCGTTACGGAGATGATAGATAAACCCCAGTGGAAGACTCTGCAGGAGAGACTCTCAGTATCTCGGTACGGGCTTTTGTTGAAGTTTCGAGAACATACCTTCACTGAGGAGTCAAGCAGTATATTGCTCCCTCCTACGTATATCTCGCGAAGAGACCACGAGGATAAAATCAGAGAGATTAGAGCCCACACAGAGGCATACCGACAATCCTTCTTTCCACGAACAATACGAGACTGGAATAGAAGGGAGAACCGATAGAGGTACTCAAGGTACCCTCCGCCACACACCGTCAGGTGGCTTGCGGAGTATGGATGTAGATGTAGATGTAGATTCTCAGTTTCCCGAAATGCCCCAATTTGGCCTATTGATGAACGTATCCAAATGAAAGTGGGCTTCGTCGCTAAACCGAACCATACATACGCATGCTAATTCCCGTCATGCCCCGCGGCCACATGTGCAGTTGGAACGCAAACATTTCAGAAGTTATTACGATTTTATTTCGTATAGTTCAATAATTGTGACCCTGTAGCTTGGCAAGATTGTTGCCATCAGGGCCTCTCTTAATCTAAGAAGGCCTGGCATATTTTACATTGCATATATTACAGTAAGTATATCATACTACATATAGAAAATAAAAATTATTGAGAAAAACACCTCCACCCACACACACATACATACGCACACGCACACATACATACACACAGAGAGAGGGAGGGAGGGAGAAAAAAATGGTTCAAATGGCTCTGAGCACTACGGGATTTAATATCTGAGGTCATCAGTCCCCTAGAAATTAGAGCTATTTAAACCTAACTATCCTAAGGACATCACACACATCCATGCCCGAGGCAGGATTCGAACCTGCGACCGTAGCGGTCACGCGGTTCCAACTGAAGCGCCTAGAACAACTTGGCGACAGTGGCTGGCGACGGAGCGAGAGAGAGAGAGAAGGGTAGGGGTGGAAGGAGGGGGAGAGAAAGATAGAGAATTCTTACATGATTTTTTAAAGTTTATGAAGGAGGGACATGTCATACGAATTGCATGTGACCTTAAACTAGGTACGTCATTTATATTAAAATGCCCCCTTAATAGTACCGCATTTTGTTTAGAAGTTTAACATTTTAATAACTCATCTAGCTGTTTTATAAGTGACTGAAAATCGCCGACTTCATCTCAGCACATCGCGACTAATACTATGAATTCCAGCACTAGAGCCGGCCGGGGTGGCCGAGCGGTTCTAAGCGCTAAAGTCTGGAACCGAGCGACCGCTACGGTCGCAGGTTAGAATCTTGCCTCGGGCATGGATTTGTGTGATGTCCTTAGTTTAGTTAGGTTTAAGTAGTTCTAAGTTCCAGGGGACTGATGACCTCAGATGTTAAGTCCCATAGTGCTCAGAGCAATTTGAACCATTTTTTTTTCCAGCACTAGATTCAAAATGCTTATCATTGAAAATCTGAGGGTTTTAGTTTCTTTGTAGTTTTATTCCACCTTAATATAAGAAGCAACTCCAGCTTCCCTTTACATAGCGGTTCGTTTTCCTCCAGTAACTATAAATTCCAACGTAAAGTCCTTACTGCACATGGTCATAGTAAAATTAAACAGAACTACACAACCATTCTTAACCACACACGTTATTATAATGGATGTACATGTATATATGTTCCACATCTCCGTCATAGTTCAAGAGATATGGCGTGGTAAACACTGAGATGCGTGAAAAACTGCCACATCATAGGCGACGTTTTCCGACGAATCTCACTTCACTGTGGCAAGTGATTTTGGCCATCAGTTAGTGTGAAGAGAGCAGTAATATGATACATATCACAGAATTTTTCGTAAGCTTCATTGACATGGAGTAGACGTTATGTTGTGGCCAGGCGTTAACCACACTGGCCTAACACAGTTGCATATTTTTGCGTGAGGTACCGTTACAACACAGCGGTATTGCAGGGAGACTATTCGGCATCATGCTCTTCTGTTTAGGGGTGCCGTAGGTCCCGAATTTCTGAATATGGACCACAATGCCCACCCACAACAGACGGCAGAGGTGTCGGACACACTGGAAAGTGAAGATATTGAGCGTATGGAAGGGTCTGCTTGCTCCCCAAGCCAAAATCCTACAGACCATGCCTGGAATGCTTTAAAATAAGTATTTCTCGACGAATACCCCCTTGGCGAACTGAGCAAGAACTGAAAACCAACATGAATAACAGGTGCAAAACGAACTTCAGTGACCGAGGAGAATATATTCATTACTGACAGTCCGAAGATGACCTTTTTCTGGGTCTCTGGACTGTCTCAAGCATGAATTTCACTTACACATGTTATCATACTTTCCCATGTGGTGAGATCAGTACCATATTTAGTTATAGATATATCACTCTACTTCTGTTACGTATATATGGTGTTCATCTCATCCATCTTTGTATGTGTTTATTCATGTCCAAAAATTTCTCTGTTCCTCAGCAGATGTCAAGCGTTGTATTTGACGAGAAATTTACTGTAACAGCTTTATTTGGTTCACTTCAGCGCACTGTGACACATAGCAAAATGCAAATTTCACCCTGCTTCAATGTCCGACACCTATCGAAAGTTTAATTTCTCGCAGTCTGCAAACATTATCCACATTTGCTGCTAAATGCATCTACAAGAGTACATCATAGCTCCGCACATAATTCGGAAGATATAACATTACAAACTTTGAGATCGGTGAAAAAATGCCGCATTGTGAAGAAAGTTTTAAATCATTTACTGCAAAAATTCTCCTACAGTCGAGTCGACTTACGGAAATCCCTGTCAGTACCTTTAACAGCATTCAGCTGCGAAGCGCAAACAGCTGTGGGCGTAGACAATATCCGTGAGACGATTACAAAAACGCGTTGTAGACAAGCAAAGCAGCTACTCCTAGCGTACTAGAAATATTGATTATAATCAAGTTCTGAGTTAAATAAACATTACAGAGGATTTTTGTTTTGCATATTATGTTTCTTAATTTGGATACTGCAATGATACATTTGTACACTACTGGCCATTAAAATTGCTACACCACGAAGATGCCGTGCTACAAACGCGAAATTTAACCGACAGGAAGAAGATGCTTTTCAGAGCATTCACACAAGTTTGGCGCCGGTGGCGACACCTACAACGTGCTGACATGAGAATAGTTTCCTGCCAATTTATCATACGCAAACAGCAGTTGACCGGCGTTGCCTAGTGAAACGTTGTTGTGATGCCTCGTGTAAGGAGGAGAAATGCGTACCATCACGTTTCCGACTTTGATAAAAGTCGGATTGTAGCCTATCGCGACTGCCGTTTATCGTATCGCGACATTGCTGCTCGCGTTGGTCGAGATCCAATTTTTGTTAGCAGAATATGGAATCGGTGGGTTCAGGAGGGCAATACGGAACACCATGCTGGATCCTAACGGCTTCGAATCACTTTCAGTCGAGATGACAGGCATCTTATCCGCAGGGCTGTGAAGGATCGTGCAGCCACGTCTCGATCCCTGAGTCAACGGAGCGGGACGTTTGCAAGACAAAAATCATCTGCACTAACAGTTCGACGACGTTTGCAGCAGAATGGATTATCAGCTCGGAAACCATGCCTGCGGTTGCCCTTGACGCTGCATTACAGACAGGAGCGCCTGCGATGATGTACTCAACGACGAACCTGTGGGCACGAATGGCAAAACGTCATTTTTTCGGATGAATCCAGGTTCTGTTTACAGCATCATGATGGTCGCATCCGTGTTTGGCGACATCGCGGTGAACTCACATTGGAAGCGTGTATTCGTCACCGCTATACTGGCGGATCACCCGGCGTGATGGTTACACGTTTCGGTCACCTGTTGTTCGGATTGACGGCACATTTCAGCAGGATAACGCACGACCGCATGTTGCAGGTCCTGTACGGGCCTTTCCGGATACAGAAAATGTTCGACTGCTGCCCTGGCCAGCACGTTCTTCAGATCTCTCACCAATTGAAAACGTCTGGTCAATGGTGGCCGAGCAACTGGCTCGTCACAATACGCCAGTTACTACTCTTGATGAACTGTGGTATCGTGTTGAAGCTGCATGGGCAGCTGTACCTGTACACGCCATCCAAGCTCTGTTTGACTCAATGCCAAGGCGTATTAGGGGCGTTATTATGGCCAGAGGTGGCTGTTCTGGGTACTGATTTCTCAGGATCTATGCACCCAAAATGCGTGAAAATGTAGTCACATGTGACTTCTAGTATAATATATTTGTCCAATGAATACCTGTTTATCATCTGCATTTCTTCTTGGTGTAGCAATTTTAATGGCCAGTAGTGTATATTACGCACATCTATGTGTACAAATGTTTTATAATCTCAAAGGTGTTTTCACTCTACAAATTTCATTTTTTTTCGTTCCTAACAGAAAACTGCCAAAATGAAGACACACAGTGCCAGGTTTGTCAGCTAGTGGCCAAATAAAAGAATCGAAGTCAGGCGGCCATATTACCTCACGTGATAAATCCGTCGCAAGCAGTTTATCAGTGCTTGCGAATGGTAACTGATCAGTGATCGACCGCTGGGATATGCCATTTGCCCACACGACTGGGATCGACCTACAGATCGCCCAATCTGACGACAGGTAGCTGCGGTCCTTCGTTGGTGTGTGGGCCCTATGCAGTCTCGCGCATGCGCAGTAGAGCCAGTCCGCAAGCAGCCACTCTCAGTTAACTAGCGCCAGCACCCTCTCGCCCGTGTACTCGCTCCGTATCAGCGAGGGTGGCGCCGGCGGGGTGCCGGCAGGTGGCGCCCTGTGACGTCACGTCACCTGCTGCTCCGCCGCGCCGCAGTAATTGACCGACAAACTGTTGTCGAAGCAGTGTTAAAAGCCCGCCAGATTATAGCGGACCGGCGCCTAATGCATTATAATTGCGGGACACCTCTAATTACCGCCGCGGCGCGCGCCGCATACATTCGGGCGCCGGCCGCCCGCTACGCGGCTCCCAGGAATTACGATAAACACCCGCGGCGACTCGGGAAACTGGTTCTCTGCGCGGTCGCCGGCCACCGAACGAGACTGAACGGCAGGCCGCCGAAAATACGACCTGCTGTCGCGAGCTTCGTTCGGCGATTCAGCTATGCCGAATCGCGGGACGTCTTGATTTCGAAGCAACGCTGATGCTGCTGTTTCAGTTGGAAGTTACTATTTTTTCAAGCTTTGGTTGAGGTGTAAAATAACTAGTCTGTTACATATCGCTACGCGATCTTTGAAGTGTCTGAGAATATCTCTTTTCCTGAGCAGTACTGGGAGAACGGACACAGGTAGTCACTGTGGAAGCCTAGTTACAATCCTCTCTTGCGTGAATCGCCTTTTACACGATCGTCTTTGTTATTTCAATTGAGCACTCGAGACGAGTGTATCTACCACAGCGCCCCTGGCGCTTTATTCCAGTACTTACGTTAGCCTTCTCTGCTTGGACTGGTCTTTTTCCCTTACACGTCAGGGCTAAAATTACCGGTACTGTGAGAGCTGTCTTCTGTCCAGTCTGGCATGTGAGTAGTGAAAGTGAGGTTATGAGGGACTATCCTTCTTACGAAAAAATTGAAATATAGTAATAAAATTTAGGAACAAGCAATGTCAGCAATACAGATTATTAATTGCACAAGCAGAATTGAAGTGGAAGTCCTTGTCAAAGGTCATGGGTGTTTACACTTCTGATAACTGAAAGAATAGGAGCAGTGTCATCCAAACATTACAGAACGTATGCGTGTATTTACTCCACAAAATATGTACTTGCAAAAACATTGGACAATTTGTAGAACATAGTAAATAGCGCCATTTTGCTTTATCCTTTGAATCTTGTTTCTGCCAAGTGCCGGATAACAACGAAATTTTTTTCTGGTCGAATAATTTTCACTTTTTCGTTGTGGAAACAATTTTCATTAAGACATTAATTATTCACTTTCTTCTTTATACATGATGAAAAATTTCTTCTGTAAAACGTAAGAACTTTTTGCTTTCCGAAATTTCGCTTCTCTTATAGGAGAACAATAGTAGGAAAAAATATCGTGACCTTGTGTAACTTTCCAATGTGCATCGGAAGCAAAGCAGACAACATAATAAAGATTAAAAAGACACGAAAGTACAAAATTCATTTCTATAATAGGAGTGAGTTCGACCAGAACTAGTTATAATTTCCGATGTTAGCAGACGCCGCCTTGTCTCTGCACATGCGCAATGTGCAGCATACTTGGAAATTTAGAACTCGGCCCACTGCACAATCCATAGATCGACACACGACACAGTCTATAGATCGTTGACATCACAGACACGCTCGCGTCGTGGTTGGTTGCTGATTTACAAGCAGTTAGAAAAGGCGCACGGACTTCGAGTAGATTTTGACCAGAAATTCACTCGTGCCTCGGAAGGCTGGACGCTTTGGAACACAGTGCTCTTTCCCTAAACTTCTCAAGGGCCGTGATATTTTAAGAAGGCACGGGATGCCTGTGACTGCTCCTGTTTGTTGGCAGAACAAACCGCGCTCTTTGAAGTTAGAAATTTCCCTGAGTCCCTTCAGGAGCCTTGAAATATGCGTCTCTGCTGTTTTGTACATCCGCAACTTGAGAACTTTTCGTATTCTGGGCGCTCCAACAGCTGATCCCTCAATTTCTGGTTTACCCCGAGAGTGACGAGGCAGCAGTCAGTGCGCCAACCTTCAGACAGCATAGAAATTTCTCCCCTGCGAATTATACTGGAAAGAGAAATGCTGGGTTGTCAGGCAGGTAATCGTGATAGACTCTTCCCCTAAGGACGTTGTCTTCTGAAGCCAGAGAGTGTGGTCGTGCTATAAGGGCGGAGAGGGGCGCGTGGGCCCACGAACTCCGGTACCCGATCTTCGAGACGCTGGTCTGCAGCCTCGGACAGGTTTACTGTTTGAGTAATTGTTGCAGTTTCGCAGCAGCGCAGTCCTTTTACCTCTGAGCAACCCGCAGATTTGCGTGACGTTTAAATTGCGACTTACGTTACATTTGTATTAATTAAGAGTTGGTATTTAGTATTAACAGTATCTTTATTTGCATTTGAGAGCTGCTCAGACCTGCTAGAGCGCCACCTGGGCGTCCACTAGCAGTCTTCTTTGTAGCTACTTTCTACTGCTCATAATTAAGTGGGGTGTAATCTGGTTTGATAAATCGATCCTCTTTGTGAACAGTTTTTCCTGTTAACAGTTAAACGGTGTCGCACTTCAAAATTTAAACCACTCTTAGCGTTTCCTGGGCAGTTAAGATACCACGATGTTCAGTTTCTGGTTAGTTTATTATATTATTCTGAAAACAAACTCTATTTTTGTGAGCATCGTTGACCTCACATTATATCGTATACTCTACCTCAATGAAATAAACTAAATCAATTAAAGTGATCCATTTAACTTAATTCGCTCAAATTCATGACTATGGAAAGGTGACCCTTCACTATTGAAAATCTTATAAATATGTTGTCACATTGGCATATTTTAATATGCGTTTTCATTCTCCCGGCGATTCCTGCCCTGATTGACATCATTTTGGGGACTTTTGAGTGGAAAGATTTGATTGCTATATTCTGTATGAAGGAACAAATTCTTAAAGGTGTGAAATCGCTGGCAGAGTTTTTCCCTTTTTTCTGATTCGTGAGAGTGACAGGCAGATTACAATTCCGCTGCCAAACCCCAGAACCTTTGATAGCAAAACAAAACCAATATCAAAAGAGATCATCCAAAAAGGAGGTAATATTTCACCTTTATACTTCAAATATATAATGGTTCATGTTCCAGGTTCTCAGTTATCACGTATAATGGCTGTATAATTTAAAGCTACGACGTGAACGTTGTTCTGCGACCCGTAGCCATACATTTCTGCACAACACCCCAGACGCCATTTTTCAGTAAGACACGAACGCGTGCCTTCTTCGTGTCACAGAATGTTAGTCTTTTGCCCTGATCCGCCATATCACCAGATACGTCGCCAACCGAAATTGTATGGGATGTGGTGAAACGACGGGTAGAGCGCTGTGACCCAGTACCATCCACTGCAGACGAAGTTCGGAACCAGGTGAATGCAGCATGGATAGCTGTATCGGAGGACGCCATTTGCGCCATATACACGTCGATGCCATCACGCATGGAACAAGTTCTCAGTGCCCATGGCGGACCCTGCGCCTACCAGGCAACAGGACACAACCTGAACCGAGGTGACTGAAACGCTAATTATTCTGCAGAACATACTAATGTAAATGTCCTGTGAATATGGACGTCTTATCTCCAGTCGTTCAAGGTGTTCTGTTTTTTCTTAACATTAGTGTCGTATCAAACGTAGGCCTTAATTTAAGAAAGCAGTTTCTGAAAATGTACATTTGTGGTACAACATTGTATAGTAATGAAACATAGACTGTGGGAAAGCCGGAACAGAAGAGAAAGGAAGCATTTGAGTTACGTTGTTACACAAGAATGTTGGAAATTAGGTGGATCTGCAAGGTAAGAAACGAGGAGGTTCGCCGCAGAAGCGGCGAGGGAAGGAATACGTGGAAAATATTGACAAAAAGAAGGGGCAGGATGATAGGACACCTATTACGACACCAGGGAATGACTTCTGTGGTACTAGAGGGAGTTGTAGACGGCAAGAACTATAGGGCAAGGCAGAGATTGGAATACATCCGGGTAAAAATTGTAGGGGAAGAGAGAGAATGGAATACATCCCCCCAAATAATTGAGAACCTAGGTTGCGAATGGTAGTCTGAAATGAAATGTGACTCAGGAGAGAAATTCTTGGCGGACGCAGCAAACCTGTCACAAGACTGATAACTCAAATAAATAAATAAATAAATAGATAAAGAGTATCCTAAACTGGATACATTGAAATAAAAATGAATATTTAGTTTTGTACTGATTTAACCAACACTCATTTCACAGTAACAGCTCATAGGAACAGAACAAAGTAACGACTGCCAATCTCAGTTCATCTGTAACAACATAATCCATTGTCAGAGCTGAATCATCTGGCCGCTTGGAATTTCGTAATTGCCAGTTCGCACTGATGGATTTAAGTGTTTTTCCCATGTGCGGCTCAAGAAGAGAACGTTACTGAAATGTAAGGGGTTTCCGTTTGAGGGCATTGCTGCAGCGTATATGCAATGTACGAGAGTGAGTCAAATGAAAACCTTAAATATTTTTTTAAATATTATTTATTGTGCAGAAGTGGTAGAATGCTGTATCACTTTTCAACATAATGTCCCCCTCGCTCAATTCAAGTTCTCCAGCGCTTACAAAGTGCATAAATTCCTTTAGAAAAAAATTCTTTTGGTAATCCGCGCAACCACTCATGCACCGCGTGGCGTATGTCTTCATCAAAACGGAACTTCTTTCCTCCCACTCCATCTCTGAGTGGTCCAAACATATGGAAATCATTTGGGGAAAGCTCTGGTGAGTACGGTGGATGAGGAAGAAACTCAAAATGCACGTCCGTGATTCTTGCAACTGCTGTACGGGCAGTATGGAGCCTTTCATCGTCATGTTGCAAAAGGACACCTGCTGACAGCAATCCACGTCGCTTTGATTTGATTGCAGGCCGCAGATGATTTTTAGGAGATCTATGTATAATGCACTGGTGACAGTGGTCCCTCTAGGCATGTAATGCTCCAAAATGACGCCGTTTTCGTCCGAAAAGAGTCAGCACAACCTTCCCTGCTGATGATTCTGTTCGAAACTTCTATGGTTTTGGTGATGAGGAATGGCGCCATTCCTTGCTCACTCTCTTCGTTTCCGGTTGGTGGAAGGGAACCCAGGTTTCGTCCCCAGTAACTATTCTTGCAAGGAAGCCATCACCTTCTCGTTCAAAGCGCCAAAGAAGTTCTTCACAAGCATCTACACATCGTTCTCTCATTTCAGAAGTCAGCCGCCGTGGCACCCATCTTGCAGACACTTTGTGAAACTGGATCACATCATGCACAATGCGGTGTGCTGACACATGACTAATCTGTAAACATGCTGCAGTGTCATTCAGTGTCACTCGGCAGTTTTCCTTCACTATGGCTTCAACTGCTGCAATGTTCTGTGGAGTCACAGCTCTTTGTGCGTGACGTGGACGAGGAGCATCTTCCACTGAAGTGTTACCATTTGCGAACTTCCTACTCAATTCGTAGACTTGCTGCTGTGACAAACATGCATCACCGTACTGAACCTTCATTCGTCGATGAATTTAAATAGGTTTCACACCTTCACTACGCAAAAACCGAATAACGGAACGCTGTTCTTCACTGGTGCATGTTGCAAGTGGGGCAGCCATCTTTATACTGATACTGCGACGGTATGTGTGTATCTGCACTATGCTGGCACCTACAGGCCATTCTGCACACTGTTTGTAGCACGCTTACCAACTTACAGTATAATGGCGCAAAAATTCGATTTGTTATTACAAATTTAAGGTTTTCATTTCACTCACCGTCGTAGGTTGACTCCGATGCTGGTATATCAGCTCCGACATGTAGGCAAGGGTTTAGTGTGGCATTCTTGTCTTCCCCATGTCGGTGCAGTAAATGCCGAAACGTGAACTATGGTGACATTATTACCACTAATGCGCTGTTATTCTTTTCTTGGCTACCGAACAACTAACACAGGTACACATGCATCGAAGAATGAAGAATGTCTGTGGAAAACCAGCGTTGTGGAATGGTGCACCACGTTCCGTGCTAGTCGCGATTCGACACGAGACGCTAGTCGATCTGTAACGCAAGTGGGAGATAGTCGAGTATCGACCCTATAGTCTTGAGCTCTGCCTGTGTGATTATCACGCCTTCCTTCCCTTAAAAGAGGCCTTGAATGGTAGATGATTCCTGTCGGACGAGGATGTGCATCAGGCAGTTACGGGCTTCACGCAGCAGGGCACAGTGTTTTACCAAACGGGTATCTCAACCCGGTCCGTCTGCGGGATGATTGCCTCAATGCTCTCGGCGATTTTTCCTGATTGGTACACTGATTCTGCACTGTACGGCGTTCGAACAGAAACTGACTGATCGCCTCTTATAGGTTGAAGGTTTTTCGATGAACTCCCTGCCAGACGCTTAACTATGAATTCCAGAGTAGCGTGTAGCTGTTTATAAGTTGTTCGCAATATAGGGATAGCTGCACCTTCACCAGTACTGTCTCGACTTTGCGGAAAAGTCGAGAAGACTTCATTAATGAATCTTCTCCCAAACATCCAGCACAATTTCCTCCAGTTCTTCTATGCGAACGACCTAGATCAGCTTTCTTGAGCGATCAATTTTCTTGTAAGTTCCTATCCACACCTATAAATTTCTTCCAAACCCTCTACAGCCCCCTCAGGTACCAGGGAAATTTTCTTTTGTGGGTAACCCATGTGCCTCTCCCTTTCCCTTCTTGTTGTGAGGCTGCCAGTTTAAATTGTGACATAATGAATACTGAGTCCACTGCTGGAGCGCTCTTTTTAAATGCGCCCACCTTTTGGAAGGGGTGGCGACAGTCCAGTCCAAGGGGTGGAGATTAACCACTTCTGTTGGCTGTCAGACAAGAAGCACGACACGAGAGGCACTGAACACGTGGTGGGTCTCCCTGTCGCCAAGATACGCCACATTTGCAAGTACGGGAGTAAAGGGGTCTCAGCACAAATATGCTCCCTGATATAAAATATGCCTGGGTAAAAATATTGTCACGCAGTCCAGTAACGCTACATTAACTCAAAAGTTACCAAACTGAGTGCGTCAGTGAGAGAGTCCATCGCCACTTACAATATTTTTGATCCATTTAGAATTTTTTTAACGCCAGAAACTATTGAAGTTACAACAATATTATTAAGTTATTTACGCCAATTTCTTTAACACGTTAATTGTATGAAAACTTGAGGTGCTATGAACTCAGACAAAGTAACAAATGAAAAACTCTCTTGCCGCGCGGGATTAGCCGAGCAGTCTAGGGCGCTGCAGTCATGGACTGTGCGGCTGATCCCGGTGGAGGTTCGAGTCCTCCCTCGGGCATGAGTGTGTGTGTCTGTCCTTAGGATAATTTACGTTAAGTAATGTGTAAGCTTAGGGACTGATGACCTTAGCATTAAAGTCCCATAAGATTTCACACACATTTGAACAACAAAAACACTCTTCTAGGCTATAATCTTTGATCATCATACTTTGACACACTAAGCAGTTTTAACGTTACAAGAAATAAAGAATTCTGTAGCCGAACGAATAAAACCAAACTACGGAATTCTCCACAAAGGCTTTTGCCGTGTGAGTATGGTGCGTGTTTCGTAAATTATCAGAACACCAGGTGGAAGTCGTCGATAGACAACTGCGAATGACTGGCCACTTAATTTTTATTTTTATTTATAAATATATAGTTTGTGTAAACTAACGGAACAAAACGGTTCAAATAGGTATTTTGTCAACAAAGACGGAAATCGTACGCTTATTATGTAGTTTGCAAAAAAAAAAAAAAAAAAAAAAAAAAAATCTGCTCTGAGCACTTAACATCGATGATCATCAGTCCCCTGTAACTTAGAACTACTTAAACCTAACTAACCCAAGGACGTCACACAACACCCAGTCATCACGAGGCAGAGAAAATCACTGGCCCCGCCGGGAATCGAACCCGGAAACCCGGGCGCGGGAAGAGAGAACGCTACCGCACGACCACGAGCTGTGGACTGTAGTTTGTAGTCATAAAATGACCGCAATACGGAGGGTTATCTTTATATATGTGCATTATAACCTTTTTATTTGCAGAATTTGAATGGTGATCATAAAAGTAATTTTCGTCATCAGCGGCGCTCTATAAGCGAGACAGCCAGTGCCTCAGGGACATTTGTGTCTGAATCTCGGAAATAGGCAACGATGGAGATAGATTTTTGGGTGGCATATGGTGTACGCCGAGTGTGATAGACTTTAAATCTTACGCTTTATGTTGAAATCTGTCTTTATTCATCATTCGTGGGTGATAACGGTTCGCATACTGCGAGAAATTAAACTTTCGATAGGTGTCGGACATTGACGAAAGTTGAAATTTGCATTTTGCAGTGTGTCACAGTGTGCTGCAGTGAACTAAATAAAACTGTAACAATAAATTTCTCGCCACATACAACGCTTGACATCTGCTGAGGAACAGAGACATTTTTGGACAGGAATAAACACATACAATGATGGATTAGTTAAAACACCAAATATACGTACTAGAAGTAGAGTGGTATATCTGTAACCAAAAATGGTACTGCCGGCCGGTGTGGCCGTGCGGTTCTAGGCGCTTCAATCTGGAACCGCGTGACCGCTACGGTCGCAGGTTCGAATCCCGCCTCGGGCATGGATGTGTGTGATGTCCTTAGGTTAGTTAGGTTTAAGTAGTTCTAAGTTCTAGGGGACTGATGACCACAGATGTTAAGTTCCATAGTGCTCAGAGCCATTTGAACCAAAAATGGTACTGATCTCAGCACATGGGAAAGTTCGATAACATATATAAGAGAAATTCATGCTTGAAACATTTCAGACCCACCAAAACGATCATCATCGGACTCTCAGTAATGAATATGTTCTCCTCGGGCACTAACGTTCATTTTGCACCTGTTATTCATGTTGGCTAGCAGACAGTTGAGGAATCCTTGGGGAATATTGGCCCACTCCTCTCTCAAGGCGGTTTTCGGTTCTTGCACAATTCGGCAAGGAGGCATTCGTCGAGAAACACTTCTTTTAATAGCATTACTGACATGCTCTGTAGGATTTGGGTTTGGGGAGCAAGCAGGCTCCTCCATACGTTCAATATCTTCAATTTCCAGTGTTTCCGACTCCTCTGCCGTCCGTTTTGGGCGGGCATTGTAATCCATATACGGAAATTCGGGACCTACGGCACCCCTAAACAGACGGACATGATCCAGAATAATCTCCCTGCAATACCACTGTGCTGCAACCGTGTTCGGCCAGTGTGGTTAATTCCTGCCCGCAACATAAAGCCTAGGTCATACCGATGAAGCTTACGAACATTCTGTGATGTGTATCGTATTACCGCTCTCTTCACACTAACTGGTTGACAAAATCACTTGCTACAGTGAAGTGGGATTCGTCGGAAAACGTCACTCTGGACCGCTGTTGCTAACCTCAATCAGCAAGCTCCCAACACCAACGAACCCTTTCTTGGCGATGGCCTGGCTACAGAGAGATGCGTTTAACGGGCTTCCGAGCATAAAAACCAGCCTGATCTGATCGCAGCGAAATGATTCTGGCAGAACCACGTTTACCGGTAGCGGTTGCAAGGTCTGTAGCGAACTGCCTAGCAGTGAGACGTCTATTCCTTTCCGCCACTAGGGCCACGTATCGATCCTCTTGCTGTATGATGATCCGCCCACAACTACCGGCATGCTATCGCATAGCATTTTCACCTTCAATGGCCTATTTTAATCGCAAGGTGACGCTTTTGGACACACCCATTACCGTGCCAACAGTGGTAACACTTTGACTGGCTTCGAGCCGTCCAGTTGATCGTCCACGATCGTAATCACTCAAATGATGTCTTGTAAACATGTTTCTGTACCACACTGAATGCCGTACGGTCTGGTGCCGTAACAACCTCCGTCAAACACCGTACCGCATGAATGTCGATTTCATACAGAGGATCGGTGCACTGGCTTCCCTACACCCCCTACATTTCCTTTCGCTGTCGGGTGTTCCGTAACAATTGTTGGTTGTTCTGCAGCAACTGGCGGTTGTTCCCTAGCAAGTGTCGCTTGTTTCTTAGCAAGTGCCGGTTTTTCCATAGCAGTTGTCAAGCAGTGTAGTAGCGCTAATAAGAAATTAAATACATATTATTGGACAGTTTTATTATCGCTTTTCAATCACTACAGATCCGTTCAGTGAACATTAATTTCCCATTTTCATTAAGTTAGTGCACTATTTCAGACATCAGAACTGATATCCAAGGTAGGACTGATTCTTGATATGTGAGTTTACTGTGTTCAGGTCTAATATACTGATGGTTTTTGTAGATGGAGTGTGGTTTGGAGGAAAAGAGGTGTTCTGTCACTGTGGAACATGCATTATAATTAATTGGGTCTATTGACATATTGAAGCTAGAGAATTAACAATCAAGCAAAATTGTATTCACATAGTCATTGATAGTTAATTCATCATACACAACAGTAATGGCAATCTGTGGCAACTTCTCAATCCGTGGCAACCGGATCAAATGCGAATCTGACAAATCTAACGTGAGGGGGATGGGGGTGGGGGGTGTGGGGACACTTATAATGAATTTCACAAGTGAATGTAGTGAAACTGGTTAGTATAGAACTATTGAAGGTAATGGCTTACTGAAGATAATTTGTCAAAACTTTTGTGGATTTTGGAAGCAAACTATTCATGACTTTACGAGGCAGATCTTCTGAGTGAGGCTCTGAGGTTGTAGTTCTAAACTGACTTGGAGTTCCCTACTTCTCACCCAGTAGTGACTTGATCTCACCATAACGTAGATTTCAGTGACTGAAGTACTGCCATTTCAGTCAGTAGCAGCTCCATTGGCCCCCTCCTGTGGCTAAGTGTTGGATGGCTGAATATTTTCTAACTCACTCAAATGCATAAGCAGAGCAGCTGTGAAGCGAAGTCTATCTGCGAGCACTAGTGGTGTCGACTGATCTGATTTCCCATTTTTCTGACCGAAACCATCAGACAAGAAAGCCTCGCTTTGCAGCGTTTTTCAAAACAGGCTTAATCTGGTTGGGTGGGCTCTGAAACTTCTGAGCCCCAACTGATAAAAATGTTCTTTGGAGAGTTCAGGTACCTTCCCTGGGCTTTGTTTTATTTGGTTAACCAATGCTTTTCCTTCTTTGAAAAAGTCGTTCCTTGCTTTTCCTATTCTCTCCTCGGTCGATGACGCAGCTTCACTTTCGCTCTGTTGTGCTCTCTGACTCTCTGGAAGAAGTTAAGATGAACCATGTCAGTAATACGGTAATTCAGGCACCACCTCAATTTTTATATCAAAGTGATATGCAAAATATTTACCCTCACCCTCACCGCCACCTCCAGCCCCAGATGATGTCATGTGTTTTCCTCAGCTGGCACATGGGTTCCCCACACCCAGTCCCCTTCTCCACCCCGCCCCGTTCCCCTGCCTCACCTACGCTTTTGGCTGAAATTTCGAATTTTGCAGGGAATTTCTTTGTCCCAGGACTGTGCTGACATCCCACCCCACCCCTCACCTAGGCATTGGCGGGAAATTAAAAATGGCGGCGTCCTTTCCGGGACTTGAACCCTGGTCCTTCTTGACAAAAAGCCCAACACATGGAAACTGCTCAGATGCAGTAGAGGAAGGTTAGGTTAGTGTTCTTTATTTATTTTGATTGGGAAGCTGAAGTAAAGATCGGTCCTAATTACATAATGAATCACAAAGGTCAGCCATAATTACACAAATATATGCATAGCGCTGGACAAGGACTGCCTGAAATCGCCATGCAGCTCAAAAACTGACGGCACCATACAACTGGTGTTATCCTGCTGGAAAAAAATTTCACAGTACGACGAGAAACTAGTGGCAGATGCCGTCAAACTCTGCCCTTCACCTACAAGCTGGGGGGAAAAAGGCTGGAGTGGGAGATGCTACCTTTGATTTTTTTCTTTTTTGTGATAAATGTGTTCAATTGATTTGATGCTGCTACTGCGCAGAGATACGTTTAATAAGTGTATTACCTGTAAGCATGCATCTGAGGACTCTATCTATTGCTGTTTGACATCAGAGTTCAGTACAGACGCCTGTTTTACAACCACCCTGCAGCTCAGGTAACTGAAGGCAATACACGCTATCACAACTGACGGAAAATGTTTCACTGTTCTAATGAGACATCGAAGTTGCCATGAAAAAGTTTACCGACACAGCCCCGCCCCACACGCTACCCTCTAACCGAAGAACAGCCGCCTAGAGCGGATACACACAGCCTTTGCAAGTGCCCGCCGTTCTGAGGTGGAAAAAAATTCTCTGTAACAGTTGTACTTAACGCCAATGTATCTCTTATAATCGAGCATCTATTAAAAAGGAAACCACAATCGCGACAGTAATGAATGCCCTCTTTCGACGAAAAAGGTGCAATCCATTTTCTTTTAGTTTCAAGAGCAAAATCGATATAATTTTTGCCTTCGACTGCAGGATACAATTTGCATCTCATTATTTTGCGACATCCAACGAAGTGCACCCCCGCCAATTACATATGGCAAAAATTCAGAGGTCAGGCTATACACCCCCTACACAGGTCCACCCTGCGTAAAACAGGAAAAAAATTTGTACTATTTTGCTACGAAAATTATTGACCATCACAGTATGTCCTCGCTTGTTCTGAGACCATCATCGAAGTAAATAAAACGCGATAATTTAAACTCTGAAGAAAAAACATCTATGTTAAGAAATTTCCTTTCAGCTTGATGGACAAATTACACCACTTGAGAGCGTCTTTCGCGTTCAAATCAGCGTTTGTAAATAAACTGTCATGCACGTGTATATTACAAACATTTCAGGCACGGGAAATAACATTTTACTCCACGTAGTCACATGTCGGAAAAACACATTTTACAACGACAAGCTATAATTCAAGAGGACGTTACTGTTTTGTACACCATGGCAGTTTCCAATTTACCAATGAAACGCTATATCACGCTGCCATTTACGAAACAAATCGTGAGAGCCTGTCTTGTATTAGAACCTCATAGTGGATACGTCGAAATCAAATACCATGTGCAAGCTTACATTCGACATCCTTTATCCATAACTCACCTCTACCGACATATCTGTAAAGTTTCTGTCATACAGCAGATTATTGCGTTCCACTTTTGTAATCAATTTGATCATCACAGCCTGTTTCACACAATCTACTCACATGTCGCGAAAAAACATTATCATTTCTACGTTCCACAACAAGCTATACTTAAAGTGATGTCTACTTTACAATTAGAGGTTATGAAGTACAAAATAACACAGGACTTGCAATAACACCTATTTTTAAACACGCGATCGTGATGACTATAATAATAAAAACAGTCATGGTCCCACAAGAACGGATACAGATGATTTCTATTAGTTTTATGAGCAAAATCGGTTAGTTTTGAGAGAACTGCCTGCATCCAAACTGTAACCACCTATACCACTCCTTGTAATAGAACCTCCTGCAAGATTTTACGGTGGCTCTCTCTTTCGATGTATCGAAAAACAGATACCGTCTG
The DNA here is from genome assembly GCF_023864345.2 of Schistocerca serialis cubense. Classification (NCBI taxonomy): domain Eukaryota; kingdom Metazoa; phylum Arthropoda; class Insecta; order Orthoptera; family Acrididae; genus Schistocerca; species Schistocerca serialis. Next base: position 345,825,570 of record NC_064643.1, read on the forward strand.
CATATTGACATCGAGCATATTACATATAAAGGTATCGCCCCATTGCAGCCGCTGACCAGTGGTCGAAGTCGATTGCACAGACCTGCCAAAGCTATATCGAGTGTACTGGAGGAAGACCATATCCAGCAGACTATCAATCGCAAGAGAGATTTCCTGTATTGTTTCTTCATAAGCAGTTTAATAAATTGTTTTTTCGGTCGTAACGCATTCAAGAAGTGTATACATCATACACTTTGTTTTTCTACTATGACTTCGAGGTCTATGTCAGGAGCTAAACCGACACTAACACGTTTCGATCTATTGGCTCTCATAGAAAGCTGAACATCGCTATGCAGCTCCTGCAACACACAAGTTGACAGAAATGAAACGCAGAGGTAATGTTTCTCAGTGAAAAAAATGTGGAAGGCATCACAGTATAGGGAAACTGGAAGAGTTTAAGGCATTGTAGAGCGTTTCCAACAGCTATCCGAAGATAATGGACCATTACAGTTAATCTCATCTTCCACAGCGACGGAGTAGCGGATGTCTCAGTCTTCCATTTCAGAGACCATTGTTTCCTCAATTTGAAGTCATGTACATGATTACTGTTCTGGTGTTGACCATCGCTGGAGGGTGTTCTTTACAACATGTGTGAGGTAGCAGAAATGGAAAGAGGTACTGTTGTCTTCCAAGTAAAAGAAAAAACATGTGAAAGGTATCACAGCATATGGAAATGGGACGAACTTTCACACTTCACTATTACCGGTTTCAGCTACTGCCGTCTTCAGGTCATAAAAGATTCTGATGTAGTATCAATGTCAAACTAAACATGTAAGTCCATAGTAAGTGAGCACTTACTATGTACCTACACATTTAGTTTGACATTGATACTACATGAGAATATTTTATGATCTGAAGATGGCAGTAGCCGAAAGCAGGAATAGTGAAGTTTAAAAGTTTGTGTGATCAAGACGAACCTGTAAAATAAAGTGCCAAAAAATATGATCACGGACTCATTTTCAGACTTTATGTCTTCAGTTGAAATAGGACAAGTCTGAGCCATTGAGCAACACTTCCAAACAACTATCTGAAAGTGATGAGCTCTGCATTTAACCCCATGCTCCACAGTGACAAGTAGCAGATATCCAGTGTTCCATCAAGGCTCTCTCCAATTCAACCAAATGTGGCAATCGAAAGTGTAACAGTAGACAGACGGGATGGGAAAGAAACTGTTGATATGGGACGATGTACTGTAATATGCACCACAGTTGATAAGACAAGTTCTATCAATTTTCCCATTTGTTCCGTAACTTCAACGTCAGCCAATGGCACAGCAGAATGCTTCCAGATATATGTATCATCGCTAAACCATCCTTCCACTACTTTGCAAGTACCGTATACTAGATGGCGAATGCAGGTAAATGACTGTGCAGTACGTCCATTCGACCATATACACCAAAAATACATCAGACAACGTCCTACACCGATGCAGTTACGTTATCTACATACACATCAACTTTGATGTACCAGTTGTTCCGTAATTTCAGATCCAGCCAATGACAGGACACAATGCTCCCAACTCCTGTATCATCGCTATATCACCCCTCCACAACATTGCAGGTACAATACACTAGATTGCGAATGCAGCTAGATGACTGTGCATTACATCAATTCGACCATATACACAATTCGACCATATACACCAAAGAGTACCAGCCCTGTGACAAATAAATTCCCTCCAAAATTCGAAATTCCTGCCAAAATTCGAAATCCCGCCAAAATTAGAAATTCCCGCCAGTAGGGTAGGTGGGGGAGGGGGTGGTGTGGGTTGAGGAGGGGAGGGGAACTGAGGACGGGGAGCTCACGTGCAGACCGAGGAAAACACATGACATCATCCTGGAGGGGGATGGCTGTGGGGTAATTAATCGATCGATTTAATTAATTTACATAGCAATTTTATATCAATTTGATACTATTACCCTACTACTAATGTCTGTAAGTCTAACATCATCAAAAGGAAGTTTTTTTGTGAGAGCTATATGTTTGACAGGGTCTCAGAGCTTTCGAGAGTCTAGCTGAGAGCTCTCTTTTCAGCTCAAAGATTATGATCTCCTGCATACAACACAAAGTCGGTTTCCTACATTCGATGACAATACTGCTTTTCGCCAACATTCCTCCTCAATCCAACTCGTTAAACATTTGCCTGAGCGAACGCTACAAGGTATCCTAACGGTTGTCCATCTGCACGGTGGCACTAATTGGCGTCATAAAGACGCCACAATGAACGTTTCCCCTCGTTCTCCCCTCTCAGAAGAGCTCACCCGGGTCTCTGACTGTTCTGGCACTTGGTTCCACGATTGTTTTTTTTTTTATGCGACTTAACTTCTGAGGTCATCAGTCGCCTAGAACTTAGAACTAATTAAACCTAACTAACCTAAGGACATCACACACATCCATGGCCGAGGCAGGATTCGAACCTGCGACCGTAGCTGTCGCTCGGTTCCAGACTGTAGCACCCAGAACCGCACGGGCACTCCGGCCGGCTCCACGATTGTCGCCCAGTGTACTTCCAGACATTCCCATATTCCCAAATAGCATGTGAATCTCTTTTAGGTTACTCCAGAAACTGACCATCACTCGTACATACGATTCCACACTGTGATCGTGATAAATTATTCACATTGAAGGTGAATCTCTGCTATTAATTTACATGATTTTGCATATGTTCCATGACAGTTCCGAAAAACTGTCCCGTAACGCTTACTCCACAGTTACATGAACTTTACACGTGAATTCATGTGAAAACTGTTGTTATTTTATTTCTTCGCAAGTAAATTCAGTTATATTTAAAAAATAAACTCTTTGTATTACAGTCACAAATACTTGTCTTCATTAACCATTTTATTAATTTTATTTTCAAATATTGCTGTACTTCGAAATTTTCATCAGTTGTTACTAGTAAACCCCCCCCCCAAGTGGCGTAAAGGGTGATAAATGGAGCGATGCCTTGAGTTCGTGCTAAATTTTCTATTAGGTCGCACGTTTGCCTGACTCTCTGCTACTGCGACTACAACTTCTAATATTAACTTCATTAGTCGAAAATAACACCAAATTTAGCAGCAATATTCTCGAACAATTCTCCTTTATCCATCCTATGCAGTACATCTTAACTTTTTTCCCATGGACACAACGACCTTCTTCTTCGACGCCATTTTACACTCGCAACAAACGGGGGCCGTACAACGGGCGGGGTGTGGGGAAGGGTAGGAGGGGGGTTGCAGTGTTGTACCTTCAGCCTTTCACCTCTAGCCAGCGAGCTCAGTAATAGACATTTAGTAAATTTTCTTATTCCTTTTCTTAAATTGATGGCATTTACTTTCTGTGTGCTGCACTTTTTTTCTGAAATTACAAAAAATGCATTGGAAAAGTAAGACTTTTCCAAATGTGGAAAAAAGTTCCAACACACAACGTAGTCATGTACCCGCGAACAAATATTTTATTGTAATTTAAAAGTGCTACAGGTGAGAAAATATTTTCAGTACGGTATAAGACTCTGTCAAAATACTATTCTACTCCAAACCATTTGTCAGTAAATAAAATCAAATGAAATGGAAGTATTACCAAAAGTGTGTTACACATTAAATACATTCTGAAATAGGAACTATTGGAAAATAAAAGAAATTTCCATTTTAAAGATAAATAAAATAAGATACTAAAGAACCTCAGTTCATTTGCAAACAACACATTTTCCATGCTAAAAGATCTCATCGTTTTATGTTATAGGATATTCATGATCAACGAAGTATGGCTTAATCGTCCACGAATTAGGTAACTAATTTCAAAATCATATAGATTTTACTGGTTAAAAATGTGTAATTGGTGAATTAACAATTTCTTGAAAATAACTTTAATATACTATACTGCTCTTAAACGTGTAAAACTCTAAATATTTACAAATGTTGCACAAGGCGCAGCCTCATGTCCCATAACAACAAAAACTGTAGAAAATGTCGGTGAAACTGCTTATAGCTGTCATTTTCATCATGGCAGCGACAACATCAACCGTTACGAAATTGTCTCCAATGGAAAGCAGCCCACAGTTGCAATAAATTATGTTTATTTTAAACCTTGACCATGGTTTCTGCTATAACAATATAGCGTTCTTCAGAAGTCATACACACTAATAAATGAAAAATGCATTAGCCCAGAGGCTGCGTCAAGACCAATAAAATGTCTGTTGAAGTTATTTTATTGGTACTGACGCAGACGCTGGGCTAAGGCATTTTTCATTTGGTTCAAATGGCTCTGAGCAGTATGGGACTTAATAGCTGAGGTCATCAGTCCCCTAGAACTTAGAACTACTTAAACCTAAGTAACCTAAGGACATCACACACATCCATGCCCGAGGCAGGATTCGAACCTGCGACCGTAGCTGTCGCGCGGTTCCAGACTCAAGCGCCTAGAACCGCTCGGCCACACCGGCCGACCATTTTTCAATCATTAGTGTGTATGACTTCTGAAGAAGGCTATATTACTATAGCAGAAACCATAGTCAAGGTTTAAAATAAACATAATTTAGTGCAACTGTGGGCTGTTTTTCATTCGAAGCTTATAGCTGTGTCTAGTGCGCATACATTCATGCTATTCTAAAATCCAGCCACTGTACTCAACTACCGACCAAGAAACATCCTAGGTACACTGTCCTCAGGGTAAAACAAGTCTCTCATACTGTACACCTCAGTGTATCCGTGTATGGAAATTGGCAGAATTTAAATTAAATGGTTATCTTCGGACATTGCTGCCGCTATTACTTCCGAATTACAAACTGCTTTATAGTTGAAAAAAATGGCAATGAAGTCCCATGCTTCTTTACAGAGCGTAGGGGAACGATGCGGGAGACCCGCACCGCTGTCCTAGGCAAGGTCCTAATGGATGTGGTTTGCCATTGCCTTCCTCCGACCGTGATGGGGATGAACGATGATGATGAAGACGACACAACACCCAGTCATCTCGAGGCAGGAAAAAAACCTGACCCCGCCGGGAAGCGAACCCGGGACCCCGTGCTCGGGAAGCGAGAACGCTATCACGAGACCACGAGCAGCGGACGGCTTTATAGTTACTCTACCGCTAATAAGGTTGATCTGGATGACCTGAGGATTTAAGTTGATGATACCGGGATAAATTTCACTGGATTTATTTTTGCAATAGAGATTTTGCAGTAGTGTTCTTTTGCATTAACGGACATTTTGTGTAGTAACAACTACAACTCGTCTTCGATTCGTGAAATGATGAAAAAGAAGTGCTTGCTGTGTTATATAATTAACACATCTCCCCAACTACCAATGTAGAACATAATTCCAAGCGTCCTCTCCAGTGAGACCCCGGCGAGTCCGCAGCACCAGTGATACGACGTGGACGACGCCCGGCCCACCAGCGTAGTCCTAATTCGGCAGTGCCACCCAGTCTACGGACGCGCTTCTCGAACATTAACGCTTAAATGAGTAATTTTGTTCTAATGGCGGCCCGTTAAATTCGTGTAAAAGGAACGAAAGTATAATGACACGTGAACAGGCCGACCAGCCTTCGGTAGCCTAAATTGTAATTACAAAAGTAATAACGGGGTGTGCTGTACCCGCGTGTCCACGCATCTCGGTGTTTGTGATGTGCTGCGGTTCAACATTTCCATTCTTGACTCCTCGGGCAACACACACATAAGTATCGCTTCGGTAATTTTGTTCCAAAGCCATAAAAGGTTGAGGAACACCGTATTTATCAAAAATCTCACTTAGTCATTTTTTTCCTAGCTTCCACGTAGTTTCATTTTTCATTTCTTCCTTTTAGTTTTTATAATAGACGGCTGAAGTGATGTGTATCAGTGCTGCTGTATGGACTGTAATCCGGGACACTCAAAGCTTCATCCATGAACAGGCTAAAGGCACTTGAAATGTGGTTGTACTGTAATAAGTTAAGAATCTCGTTGGTGTATAATGTGTGTTTTACTGTGGTGGTAAAAACATTGATATCTTAACTTGGTCAAAAGCAAAGTATTTTGAACATATTTCTTTAAGCGAACACTGGAGATGAATGTAATTTATCATTGAGGGGAAGGTAAAAGGGAAACATGGTCATGGATGGAGAAGAGTTTCGCTGTAGAATGTTACAGAATGGTTTAATATGTCGGACATTCCCCCTTGGTTACAACATCTGAGAAGGAAACAGCACTCAAAGGCGAAGAGGAAAAAGTTCTCGTTCTGTGAAATCAGCACGTATGAACAAATGTCTTGAGAAAACAATTAAACTTATATATACGTAACTACACCTATACATAACTACATCAGCTGGATTTTTAATATAGTTTTTACTCAGCCATAGGTGGATTCCTGTGTGTTACACAGAGTACTAACCAATGAATAAACAAATATTAAGAAATGGAAATGAAAACAGCCAATAATTAAATAAAATGACACAGCAGAACAAACACTTTCTGAATTCTATGACTTACAAGGGGGACAGTCTATCCCTTAATATGGCTGCGTGTCCCCTTCAATGGGTGAAGAAATTTTAAAAACAGTTTATTCGATCAGTTTTTTGATACCGATGAAGATGGGGTGTTGGGCTCACAACTGAAAAATGTCAGAAATTCCTTTTCTTGCAACATATGCTGTATTTACTCTTTTCTTAGAACAGTAAATATTTATATTTTTTTACTTATTAAAATATACAAATAACTAAAAAGCAACAAAGCTGCGGGGGAAGGCACTGTCGCTGCAGAAATGTGGATGATGGAACTGGCAAGCATCTACAAAAAGGAATCGAAAATATTTGGGAGAGTGAACAAATACCAGAAAATTGGGCAAAACAGCTTATTCATCCATTACACAGAAATAGGAGCAAAACAAATGAAACAGTTACAGAAGGATATCTGTCCTCCTAGTAATATATAAAATCCTGCCAGAAGCTTTACAGAGTATACTAGAAAATCAAATAGAGGAATAATTAGGAGAGTACCAGGGAGAGTTCAGGAGAGAAAGATCGTTTGTTAATCTGGTACTAAACCTAAGTTTCTTAATTAGATGTAAGGAACTTCGAGCCCAAAATAATTATGTATCCTTCGTTGATTAAAAAAAGAAAGCTATCATTTTGTCCATAGAGATACGCTGTTCAGTAAAAGTATCTGGAGCTGACAATAAAACAATGGCAATCGTAAGCAAATTTTGACTAATACAATTTCCAAATTTAAATTTTTGAATGAAGTATCAAAACATTTCGAAATTAAAACAGGTGTAAGGCAGGGGGAGGTCTATCTCCACTATTATTCAGTTGAATTTCGGAGAAAGTAGTACAAGGATGGAGAAAAAGAACGTAAGGAGTTGTAATACGATGAAATTTGTAAAAGGAGAGAGAAGCTTGAAACTGGCTGCTTAGATTCTGCTGATGATTTTGCAGTATTAGCAGAGAGCCTACAAGATGCAAAGAAACCCATAAACATCCTCAAGGAGCTAGCAGAAAAAAACACGATTAGAAATTTCTCTTGCAAAAACCGTAAGCGTGACCAAGGTGCAGCAAAATGTGTGGAATCAAAATACCGGAAAGTAAAAAAGGTTTCAATTTTTAAATACTTGGGACAAATAATCCAGCCACATTCTCTGAAGAAAGCAACTAATAGAAGCAGCACTAGAAAAAATGTAAATGGCATTCCACTTAAGACACACCTCGTAAAATAAAAAAATCTTTTCTCTTGAGGCATTACAGTGGGATGGTTAAACCAGACTGTTTTTATGCGTTAGAATACCGAGCCATAAACAAATTCAAAGCGTTAAATAATTAGGAAAAAAAAGAAAGATGAATAATTCGAAAAATTTTGTGTCGAAACTATGACAGTGGGATTTGGGAATGGAGACGCCACAAGAAGGGTATGGAAAAATGAGTACAAAATAAATAACCACTTAGAAATAATGTATAGCAAGAAGCTGATACAAAATTCAACTTATTTGACAAGATCAAAAATACAAATTTCCTGGTTTATGGAAGTTAATAAAGCTCTACACGAGGTAAGAATAACAGACCAAGGTGTCTAGAAGAAAACACAAAAGAACATAGAAGGGACATGAACGGAAGAAAGAAGAGAACAACAGAGAGCAGAAATGAAGAAGTATCGAGAAGTCAAAAAAAGTGACAGAATAGGTCATAAATCATCTGTTTCACGTGATCCTCAGCTGTCCAAATGCGAATAATAATTACAATAAATGTCATACCTACTACATAGCCTTCTTCGATTTAAAACAAAAGACTGTCAGGCTATACTAAGTCCAGACTGGGAGAATAAGGGAAAATCACACTTAATGGTTTCGCTACTACCGCTGTTGAGTTTCAGAAGAATTGATTGTCACAATGAAAAATAGTTACACGAGTACATTTACTCTTTATTTATCCAATCAGTTTACTGAAGCTACTTTTCGGTTAGAGTGCCACACATTTAAACCAAATTCAGAGCACATCATTTTCACGTAAATTCTTGTCAATACCTGTGACGAAGTGTGAAAGATACCATTTCGAGTTCTGTTGTAATACCTGAAGACCAGCTACATTACATTTACAAGTGGGTCAGTCGAAAGTTCTAACCAGTACTGACCTCTTTCGTTACCATCAGAATCGTTGAGAGATGTGATTCGAATGTGGTACTCTTGGACAGCTATAATCGTTACTGTAAACTATATGCTTTTGGAGCCGAAGTCTGTTAAAACCATGTGAAATAAGTTGGAGATCTACATCTAAACGTACATCTATACTCCACAAGCCACCTTATGGTGTATGGCGCGGGGTACTTAGCGCAACACTGTCACTCCGGCCCTTCCTGGTATAGTTGTGAATGATACGCGGCAAGAACATTTGCTGGTAAGTCTCCGTGTGAGTTCGAATCTCTCTGATTTTACATTCGTGATCTTCTCGCGAGATGCAGCGGGAGGAGGCAATACACTGGTCGAGTCTTCTAGGAACGTACGCTCTTGAAATTTTAACAGTCTAACACACCACGACCCAGAACACCTCTCTTGTAGCGTTTGCCAATGGGGTTGGCTGAGAGCCTCCATAATCCTGCAACACTTCTTTGGAATACGTCTCAAGTTCTGTTTACGTCTGAAAATTTCTCTGCATTAACAGCGTCGCTTCGATTACCCTTACTGAAAACATGGAGTTCCAAATCAATGTCATAGGAAAAAAAAGTTCAAAATCATCGGATCGTCAATGATACTCACGTCCAATTATTCTGACGAGGATAACGGTTGGGTTGGTAGCGCGAATGAGACTACGCGTATGAGAACCCGACCTGAAGGAGCTGGGAGCTAAGTTATGTCAAATGTGGCTTCATCAAGGTGATTAAGTCCTCAAGTTCCAATTCGATCATCTTATCAGGTGGGTACTAAGATCGGAAGAATTGAGGTAATAGGCGTCCTAACGGCAGCTGAGGCTTTCAAACAGCAAATGTAATGGCCAAGGGTGACCACCTTGCTGATCTGCACTAGTATGCCTGAAACGTCAGGTAGAGAGGGGCAGAAGCAGATGGCGTCAGCGCCAAATTCTTGGTAACCAATAAAAAGGGGCTACCTATGTATCACTAAAATCCTTGAGGGATTACTACGGTATCATCTCAAACAATAGTTAAAACGGATGACGTATACGAGATACATTCAGTGCGTTACCGTTTACACTGGGGAATCCGGTAAATCTGTCTGTCAGCCCCATCATAGTAGAGCACGAGCGATATGTTCGATTTTCCATGACAACAGGAAAATAAGGTCAATTCGTGGTAGGCGGCGTGTTATTACAGTGGAAACTCGATTATCGCACTTGGGGGGGGGGGGGCACCGGAATAATCTAAAATCTCGATAATCTAAAGTCCATATAATCCGAAAAGTCATGAATATAGAATGACATGGATTAAATGCTATAAACTCACACGTTGTATTTGTTTCCACAAAAGACACAGATTGTACGGCATTTTCACTTAAATATTCCCCGGATGTTAAAGAAAAACTGAATTGTATACACTAGAGTAATCAGTAACTTTATTTCGAGCCAGACCCGTTAAGCTGTTTAAGAGCAGCACGATCTGGTAGCCGTTTCACCACTGACAATTCAGACGAAGTTGTTTGCATGTGGCTTTCGAAAGAAACCATTATTTCCTCTAGCTTTGCTGGTGACCCCACGTGTCTTCGTAATGAGTGCTAACTTTGTCAGATAATCCATCTTGTTTATCGTCAATGCCGACAAGCAAGCGGTGCAAATATCTCCATCGGACATGATACTGTTGTCATTTCATATCCAATCATTTACGTTCATAACGCTTACGAGTGGCATCCAGTAAGTAACGCACACACATTTTATTTCTGAAAGCAGGTTGCTTTTAATCAGATTTCCTATACACCATATTCTTCCACACTATTTTGGCCACACAAACCTATTTTCAAAAAAAAAAATCCGTTCAATGCGACGGCCTTACTCAGAGCACTTGTATTCTCGCATGGTACCACTCTGCTGGTCGAAGTCGGAGCCAACGTCTTGCTGTATCATCCACGTACTGCTTTCCGCGGAGTGCATCCTCCATTGGGCCAATCGGAAGGTGCGACATGCGGGCTATAGCTTGGACGAGGAAGAACAGTCCAATGAAGTTTTGTGACCACCTCTCGGGTGTGCAGACTTGTGTGAGGCCTTGCCTTGTCATGGAGAAGGACAAGTTCGTTTGTATTTTTTGGCTACGAACACAATCAAGTCATTTCTCCAGTTTAATGAGGGCAGCACAATATACCTCAGAGTTGATCGTTGCACCATGAGGGAGTACATAAAACAAAGCAACCCCGTCAGAGTCAGAGAAGACTGTCGCCAAGACATTACCGTTTGGGGATGCGGCTTTGACCTTTCACTTCGGAGGAAAGGTAGTGTGGCGACATCCCAGGAATTGTCGTTTTGTTTCCGGTTCGAAGTGATGAACACATATTTCATCGCATGTGACGATGTTCGACAAAAACTGTCACAAAAAAGGATCCGCACGAGGTTCCACTGTAGCAGCAAGTCGGGTAAACCACGAACAGTCCTACTTAACATCCCCTGCCTCTCACCGAACACGAATAAAATTTAAGATATTTGATGCTAGTGGCCGTATGACACTATCAGAAACGCAGTATGACACCATAAGAATCTACAAAGCTGAATTAGTCTACGCCATAAGAAAGGCTGAAACGTCAGATATCTTACAGAGATTGACGCCGGCAGTGAAAGCCTGCGTATTAATACTTGTATGAATGTTGAACGCGAGGAAGACCTGAGAAAGGGAGATGACTCCTGTCTTTTTCGATCAGTTGAAACGAATCCGTGTAGGACGAGGTGGGAGAGACGGAGAGAATCAGTGAGGTTTCAGCCAGCAGAAAGCAGGTATTCCCTCATAGAATTTGCCATGTGATATCCGCAGTAACTTTCAGGCTTCTATTAAGAGAAGGGGTTTTTGTATGGATGAAGTTCACTGGAATTAAGAAAATTTGAAAGAATCATTTAGTTGACACAAAATGAAACACGGTGTGATGAAAGTAAGTGGCATGGGAAACAAACTGTCATCCTGAGGGATTTCTTGCCAAGCCTGAAATACCGGGTGATTCAAAAAGAAAGAACAGATTTCAGCTGTTCATTACGGACTATAAAAGACAGGAACACATTGCGCATGTCATTGGGGACAGAGGAAGTTTCAAAAAAAAAAAAAAAAAAAAAAAAAAAAAAAAAAAAAAAAAAAAAAAAAAAAAAAAAAAAAAAAAGAAAGAAAAAGGCTCGATGCACTATGGGACTTAACATCTGAGGTCATCAGTCCCCTAGACTTAGAACTACTTTAACTTAAGGGCATCACACACATCCTTGCCCGAGGCAGGATTCGAACCTGCGATCTTAGCAACAGCGAGGTTCAAGACTTGAAGCGCCTAGAACCGCTCGGCCACAACGGCCAGCAGGGAGTTTCGAAGTTCAGACACACCTGCGTTGTTGTTTGTGCGTAGGAACATGGCGATACAATACAAGAGAAATCATTCTAAGTGTTGGAAAATGCGCGAAGTTAATCCACTGTTCAAGTGCAACGTGCACTCCATTGACGATTCAGCGAGAAGCCGCCTCTACACAAGCAGATTTACTCGTATAACTGCCACACAAATTTCTTGGTCGCTGACAACTTAGTCGTTGAGCGTGCGTAAATTCTCCCAAAATTCTTGAAAGTTGGTTGCATACGGAAAGAGAAGGGCACTGGTCGACCACGCAAGTCCGATGAAAATGTCGAGTGTGCATTAGATGCGTTCACACGGAGCCCTGGGAAGACCACTAGACGGGCAGGCCACGAACTTCAATTTCCTCTAACAAACAGTGCGGCGGTTTCTGAAACGACACCTGCATATGAAACGTTACAAGTTGCAGTTACTGCAGCTAATGCGCCCCGGCAGCTATAATAGAAGGTGGGAATTTTTCATTTTCAATTCTCTTGGATACGGCAAAGGACGCTTTTTGCGAACGATTCGTCTTTTCGGACGAATCAACATTTCACCTGTCGGATAAAGTAAACCGTCTTAATATAAGAATTTGGAGAACACAAAATCCTGGCACCGTCGAACATGAAAGAGACTCATCGAAACTGAATGTGCGTTGTGTCGTTTCTGTTCACAAAGTTTATGGACATTTCCTTGTTGCGGAAAAGAACCGTGGCAGGTATTTCATATCTGGACATGCTGCAAAAATGATTGTTTCTTGACTTCCCAAGTTTCCAATGACTTTATTTTAATGCATGACAGCGTCCCGCCTCTCTTTCTCCTTGAGGTGCGGCCTTAACTTAACAACACCATCACACAACGTTGGATTGGGAAAAGAGGACAACAAGATCTTTTGGATTGCTTTTGGCCTCCTAGGTCACCAGGCCTCACACTTCGCGATTTTTTTTTCTGTGAGAATGCATGAAAGAGAGCGTCTTTGTCCAACCTACGGCAGCTACTCTACAGGAGATGAGAAATTGAATTGTTGAAGCTGTCGATTCAATAAACTGGCACTTGTTGATTCGCATTTCTTAGTGCTCATGTTGAGTGTATGGTACAGTATCTGTGCAAACATAAAAGTTACAAACTCCCTTTATCCAATGACGTGCGCAATGTGTTCCTAAGTTTCACAGTTTGTCTGTAATAAGCAGTTGAAATCTGTTCTTTCTCTTTGTATCACCCTGTGAAAGGTGTGTCAGATCATGAAGACTGCTGGCTGGGGGCTGGTGTGAAAGTTCAGGTCATACCACCGCATCCATGAAATGCTTTATGAATGAGGAATTACGAGACCGAGAAGGCCAGGCGAGGATTGGTACATTCCGCAAGGCATTAGTGGAGTGAACTGTAGTTTGAGACCTTGAGTTATTCTACTAGAATTGCCTTTCGATTCCCTACTTACGAAAGGTATGACCACAGAATTTACCATATCTCGCAACTTACTGGCGAACTGCGTTTCCCTTCAGTAATTATGAAATCATTTCTTCTGTTATATCTAATACCTCCTCACGCCAGGAGATGATTTTTCACCTGGTCGTCTACGGACTCGCTGACTTCGATATCATCGCCACAGACGAGCAACACTCGTCCTTGCTGAACACCACACGACGGCAATCAGTGTTGTATAGCAGTGCGAGATCTCCACCCAGCCTCTAGTAATCTGTTTTCCACGGTTCGTGGTATTTAAGTTGTTGTCGCGCACCATACAATCTCTTGATGTAGCCCTTCTGGAAGGACGTGTGCCTATAGTTGTTACCACACTACCCGTCGTGTGCCCATCCAGTCACCACTCTTTCTGCATTCGTTGCAGTGCAGTGTCTGTGCGATTTTACAGTATGATGGTTTGACGTCCCTCATGACAGTTATTCGACTCCTTCCCAAAGTCTGAAAAATGGCAATAAGCCGCAGTTACACGTGCTGTGGACTTATTGTGTTGCGTTCTCCACCTGAAAAGTTCCAGTAACGTTAGACACACTCAGTAGCCACCATTCCCTCACACTATTCTTCCTCTGTAGGAATGCGTTTTATATGCACTGGAAATACCGACAGTATACTCGCATGAGGGTAAAATTTTAACCCGTATATTCCAAAGGCACGGAAATATTGAAGTTTCAGTTTCGTAGCGTTCGGTCAAAGTATTAGTGGTGTAACACTTTACATTTCTACCTGCATAGGTCGTTTTCGGACTCATCTGTACCGGAACGTATTTACTTCTGTTATCGTAATCTTTCACCCAAGTAAGTTCTCACCGTCACTTATAGTAAGCCTTGTATACTGATAAGCCAAAACGTTATGAGCAGTGAGGTTGGACGTGGCCTGGTGCCGCTGCGTGAACGTGACACGGTAAGAAAAGGATATAACTAACGAGGACACGGGCTGCAAATGGAGAGAGAGATGGGGCCCCTCCACGACCGCACCAACGTGATGACTAGATCAAAAGTTCTACTGCATCTTCGTCAACATGTCATTTATCTAGTAAGTGGATCACAGGATGCTGGGCTGTGATGTTATCCGTGCGTCTGGGTAAGGCTACGCATTAACACGGTCCATCAGGTGATAGATAGTGGACGAAACGCGAATGAGGGTAGCGATTTGAAGAGCAGAGGAAAAAAAATGCCAAGGCTCGTGCCGCGCGAAAGAAACTTCTGCGGCAGTGGGATGGGTAGTAAGAGCAGTAGTGGCTTACTAGCTGCTATAGTTCATGCAAGTTTCGATTTGTTAGTATGGGTATCATGCATCGTTACCGTGGCAAGCGATGGCGATGTGTCCCAGTTTGCTGCAGCCGCTGCATTCCTGGAACAATCAAGATCGTTATATAGTAGTGGGAGATCGGCCATAGATCATCTCACTGTGTATGGGGTGTGTGGAGCTTGTCTACATGCAGTGTACGGTACGGCTTCCCTGCGTGATGCCTGTTATTCGGCAGTGTGTTCCAGCTGGATATCCAGTAATGTCGTCTGATTAACAGGGGCTCACCTGTACCGTTGTTTTTGCGCGTGCTTGACCATAGATGTTAGGTCCTTACAAGTGTGCCTTTTGGTCTTTTATGTTTCCATCTATGGTTGTGCTCGTAGTTCCCAAGATTCAGAATAAACGGGTTCTGCGAATGTCTGGAGTTTCTGTATAGTCTTGTGGTGAGTTTGTGGATTACCTCCGTGAGAGTCTCAAGTCGGTATTCCCGGTGAAGGCTCGCGATGCGTGTGTATCGTGGAGCATTGCTTATGATTCTGAGTACTTTTTTTTGTATGAGCTGCAGACGGTGCAGGCGTGTGGGCGCAGCGTGCAAATGGAGAAATCTACTGACATAAGTGACTTTGACAAAGGTGATATTATTGCTACCCAGAGCCTGTGAACGAGAATCTCGAAAAACGCGTAGCTGGTCGAATGTTCACGTGCTACTGCAGTGGGCGTCTATAGAAAGTGGTAAAACGACACTGAAATTACCACTGGGCGATAGGTGGCTGGATGTCTACGACTCTTCACAGAACCTGGGATCTGAAGACTCACCTGCTCTGTAAAGGTGCCGATCTGTGGCATCTCTGTCTAGAAAGACAACGCTTCTGCAGGCATAAGTGTTCAGCGTTCATCGTACATTCTTGGACATGGCGCACTCGAGCACTACGTGTTCACCTGTTTGTTCAACGACATCGTCAACTGCAGTGGCCACGGGATCGTCGAGATCGGACGTGGATCAGCGTGTCGTCTCGTCGGATGGATCACGCTTTTGCTACACCAGGGCGATGGTCGTCTCCACGAACGCCGTCTTCCACGCGAACGGCGGTTCGAAGTGTGCACCGCACCAAGTAAGCAGCCTGGTGGGAGCAGTATTATGCTGTGGGAGACTTTCTGTTGCGCTCGCATAGGACCTGTGGTAGAGATCGAAGACACGATGACAATTGTGAACCACCTGTCATCGGCCAGAAGGACACTTGTCCGTGTTTAAAACCAAAAACTGCTACAGTGGTTTGAGGAGCATGGTAGTGTACTCACGCTGATGTCTTCGCCACGAAACTCGCTTGATATGAATCCAATGGACCCACTTGGGTCGCTATCAGGTGCCATCACCATGTACACAAATAAGCTGTTCGCTGTTTAAGGGAATTACACGGCACGTGCGTGAACATGTGGGGCGACATACCGTCACAAACCTAGCAACTAGCTGTCGAATCCATGGTACGCAGAATCGGTTATGTATTACCTTCCGAAGATGGTCAAGTTATTAAGAAGGTGATCATAATGTTTTGGCTCGCCGTGTTTATTTGCAGTAACTAAATTTTGATATTAGGACCTGGAAAGTAGGCACCCACAAGAAGCTGAATGTCCAAACGCCTCACAAGATGCCATGTAACACGACGTAGACTTTTTCTTGCGTTTGATCCACGGACTCCCTCAAAATAGCCGCCATTGGTCGCTGCGCACGTCTGCCAACGTCGGTATAGCTGCTGGAAGCACAGCTGAATAATGTTGGCAGGAAGGTCCCGTATGGGTTTTCTTGCGGTTCCCATGATGTCTTGAGCCAAATGTAAATGTCGTGTGACTAGGGCCTCCCGTCGGGTAGACCGTTTGCCGGGTGCAAGTTTTTCGATTTGACGCCACTTCGGCGACTTGCTCGTCGATGGGGATGAAAGGATGGTGATTAGGACAACACAATACCCAGTCCCTGAGCGGAGAAAATCTCCGACCCAGCCGAGAATCTAACCCAGGCCCTCAGGATTGATATTCTGTCGCGCTGACCATTCAGCTATGGGGGACGGACTCCAGCCAAATGAAATCTATGAACATGCAGGAGCGCTTTCATGCGGAGAAAGAGACAAGAATCATACAGTGCGAGATCAGGTTTGTATGGAGGGTGTGGCAAAGCAGCGACTGTTGCCTAGCAAATTCCTCCATCGGGAAGATGGGATGATGTGCAGGGGCGTTGTCGTGCTGCAACAGCCAATACTTCCCATGCCAGAGCTCACGACGCTTACGACGAACTGAATCGCGTATACAGCCATGGATTTCCTCGTAGTAGGCTTTGTTCAATATTGCAGTGTGTGTGACGAATACCATGTGAACAATGTCATTTCAATAAAAAAACAGTTGAAGCATCGCCTTGCCTTCTGACCTGTCTTTTCACTGTTTTTTCTGTCTTGGCGATACTGGCGTTTTCCAGGTGACAGACTGTTGCTTCAGTTGCGTCTCCAGCTATGATCCAGTTAAGAAACATCGGATTATATTCAGCACTACTGACCAGGTCCCGACAGATCGTCATACTGTCATCACGTTCGTTAGGATGCGTGGCACACCGCGACGGGTAACACGCGACATATTCAGGACATAGGCCAGTGCTTTGTAGCAGGTAGGGCTGACTCATATTATCACTGCTGCGAGATAGTCTCCGATTGGCAGCGGTTAACAAGTACCAACATTGCAACCTCTTCAATATTACTTTCAGTTCGAAACATTTGTGGCCGACCAATGTGCACATTATCCTCCAAACTGCTTCTCCATAGCGAAAGACGTAGGAGCCACCTTAAAAAAACTTGCAGCATCATTTGGAATGTTTCGATAATGGTTTTGCCTAATGTCTGGCAGAACTTGATGTCTGTCCGGTGTTTCAACTGCGACACACGGGATAGATAAGGATGGTTCTCTTTATTAAGGATGATAATATACAGTCACATCTCCTTGCACTTTAATATAATTGGTTAGTGCACCATCAATCTTAAGCCAAATATTAACTCTTTCATTAGCATTAACACGTCTCCTGTTCTTTGTATATAAACAAAATGGTTTATCAGTAAATACAACAGCTGTACCGTAATTCCGATCAGCCTGAACACCAACTGAACAGGTATGATAACAAATAATGTCTCTGTCATAATAGGACTCCAAGCCTAATTGAGGCTTATCACTGCAACCTTACAATAGCAATACTTAACCAACTATTACCAGTTACAACCTCTGTAGTTGTACAAGAAAAGTGAATCTTAGCTCCTACAAAAGTAATAGGTCCAGTTAGTAGCTCTTCTTGTGCTACATTATTAGGAGTAAGACTAAATGTATCCACAGTCTTGTACACAGGCAATCTTGATCTTCTTGTATATCTTCTCCTCCTGTACGGCATGGCTGTGTGCTCTGTGCGGCTGCCTCGAGTCACATGAGCGTGCAGCTGCCTCAGTAGCGGATGCTCGTACTGATAAGAACTGGGCGCGGCAGGAAGTTGCGCGCTGATAATCCAACATGGCGGACCGGAAGCTGAGTTTTCCAGCGGATCGCGTTTAGTTAAAACTGTAGCGCGATCCTCCCAGCTCTATCGGCGGCCGAGCGAAACTCGTTCAAGGTCAACCACCAATATGGCGGCGCACACAGCCTGCATAGGTCGTTTTCCGACTCATCTGTACCGGAACGTATTTACTTCTGTTATCGTAATCTTTCACCCAAGTGAGTCAAATCACTGTCACAACAACTGAAATTCTGCTTACAGTGCAGGCACCTCATTTCTCTTGCTGCGACGAGAGACTAATTGGCAAGGTGTCTCTTATGTGCTCTAGTGTACCACACCGCAGTTCTGCACTCACTCCCAGAACTTAATGACTAATGCCCATATATCAGCTTTATTTCGTTGCGGTAGCCAACCACCGTCGAGTGGAATTGCGAACGGCACTATAAATGCTGTTGCCTTCTGGCAGTTAAAAAGCTGACACAGCGGAGGACACAGATCACACAACGGGTGTTATTTATCATTTTTACTGGTGCAGAGAGGGTAAACAAAGCTGAGGACGATGTTAAAATCCCGAAACAAAGCCACTTGCGGTCGACGGGGGATCGCGAATCGCTGTCGCTTTCCATTTTATTCTCGGTCCGTTTTCACATTTTTATCTCTCCTTTTTTTTCCTCGCAATAAACGCGTCACAAAAGGGCGGCGCCCATTGGCGAAGCACAAAAGGTTTTTGGTGCCGGCGCTGCGGCGGGCACAATGCGAGCCGAAAAAGCGGCGTGGGGTCGGGCGCTGGCCGCCGAATAAAACGTGCCTGGCCGGTCCGCGCAGATAGCGCGCGCGTTTTGTTTTTGCAAGATTGGCAGCCCTGGCCGCTGGCTGCGGGGGATAAGGAGCGGCCGGCGGCGCTTCACGGCCCACGGGACCGCAAATATAAAACCGCCGCCGGACGCCCCCGGGCCCGCCTCGTAATTAAATGGTGGCGCTGGCCCGCTGCCGGCCGCCCGATAGCGCCGTATAACCAGAACTGGGCTGCCGGCAGTCTCGTCGCGAAAAGCCAATAACGGAAAAAGAGCAGGAACCGGCGACCCGCGACCACCCCATCTACGCGACGCTCCACCACCAGCTGCGGCTGAGACAGCTGGTCCGAGTAGCCCGTAGGACAGCGTGTTGCTATGACGACGAAAGGAAGACTACGTAACATGAGGGACCAGGTGGTCCGAATTTCTTGCGTGACTTGTCCTCTAGTCATCAATTACATCTGCATCAATTAGAAATCATTTTTTATTGGATGACAAACAGTTTGTCGTACAACGGCAGTGGAAAAATATGTATCATAAAGTGTCTAGTGATCACACTCTCTAACATGAGATACTGTCCTCTGGACACCAACTACATCATCGATGAGCCAAAAACACTATGACCACATACACTATTAGCCATTAAAATTGCTACACCACGAAGATGACGTGTTACAGACGCGAAATTTAACCGACAGGAAGAAGATGCTGTGATATGCAAATGATTAGCTTTTCAGAGCATTCACACAAGGTCGGCGCCGGTGGCGACACCTACAACGTACTTACATGAGGAAAGTTTCAAACCGATTTCTCATACACAAACAGCAGTTGACCGGCGTTGCCTGGTGAAACGTTGTTGTGATGCCTCGTGTACGGAGGAGAAATGCGTACCATCACGTTTCCGACTTTGATAAAGGTCGGTTTGTAGCCTATCGCGCTTGCCGTTTATCGTATCGCGACATTGCTGCTCGCGTTGGTCGAGATCCAATGACTGTTAGCAGAATATAGAATCGGTGGGTTCAGAAGGATAATACGGACGCCGTGCTGGCTCCCAACAGCCTCGTATCATTAGCAGTCGACATGACAAGCATCTTATCTGCATGGCTGTAACGGATCGTGCAACCACGTCTCGATTCCTGAGTCAACAGATGGGGACGTTTGCAAGACAACAACCATCTGCACGAACAGTTCGACGACGTTTGCAGCAGCATGGACTATCAGCTCGGAGACCATGACTGCGGTTACCCTTAACGCTGCATCACAAACAGAAGGGCATGCGATGGTGTACTCAACGACGAACCTGGGTGCACGAATGGCAAAACGTCATTTTTTCGGTTGAATCCAGGTTCTGTTTACAGCATCATGATGGTCGCATCCGTGTTTGGCGACATCGCGGTGAACGCACATTGAAAGCGTGTATTCGTCATCGCCATACTACTGTATCAGCCAGCGTGATGGTATGGGGTGTCAATGGTTACACGTTTCGGTCACCTGTTGTTCGCGTAGACGGCACTTTGAACAGTGGACGCTACATTTCAGATGTGTTACGACCCGTGGCTCTACCCTTCATTCGATTCCTGCGAAACCCTACATTTCAGCAGGATAACGCACGACCGCATGTTGCATGTCCTGTACAGTCCTTTCTGGATACAGAAAATGTTCGACTGCTGCCCTGACATTCTCCAGATCTCTCACCAATTGAAGATCTCTGGTCAATGGTGGCCGAGCAACTGGCTCGTCACAATACGCCAGTCACTACTCTTGATGAACTGTGGTGTCGTGTTGAAGCTGCATGGGCAGCTGTACCTGTACACGCCATCCAAGCTCTGTTTGACTCAATGCCCAGGCGTATCAAGGCCATTATTAGGACCAGAGGTGGTTGTTTAGGGTATTGATTTCTCGGGATCTATGCACCCAAATTGCTTGAAAATGTAATCACATGTCAGTTTGTAGTGTAACGACGTAAGTTTTGTATAAATGATTTTCTTTGTACATATGACCATGTGCAGACTTCGTCACCTTCGTCAGTTACAACAAACTTCAAAATTATTTAAACTCTTTTTAAATTGTCTCTGAATGGTTCTTGAACGAAACTGTAAAACATCATCATTTGAGTCGTATGCGCAGAATTACGTCACTCAGTCCAATTGGTTTGCGTAAACTTTTTCAATTTATATGTCGTTTGTTTCTCCTCAGAAATTATATTAATGCAAGTGATCTGCTTTAATAAATATTAGAACCACATTGAATAAACTTTCTAGATTCAAACTCGCGATGAACGTTGTCAAAAATTAATAATCTTGTCAAATAAATTACGTAACATAATTCTTCATAAATAAATTCTCGGAACACGTATTTAAACTTTAGTAGCATCCACTAGTTTATTATCTTCCTACATATAGACGTGAACCTGAGCCTTGACAAGATAGAACTGAACATTTACAACATGATTAACTTTTTATGACGTCATTGTTGTACAAACATTACAAATTCTCAATTTTTCAATTTTTAGAAGCACGACGCAACAACTCGGTTTCAGGATCTTCTGTTGCTCTTTGGCTGTCGACCCGCGACGTATAGTGGCCAGCAATTTTCTCTCTCGTCCCGGCAGCGAAGATGCTGTCTCCGTTCGTTGCGCCGCCCTCTCCGTACATGAAACATGAAAATAAATACAAAACTTTAGACAATTCACAACCATTACGAATATTACAAAAATACATAAACAAAAACTAAATTAAACTTATATTCACCTGCATACTGGGCAGACACTGGTGGATGGGTGACGCTTCAATTTCACGTCCCACTACATACCCCACCCACAAGCTTAGTTTGTCAGGTTTTAACCGAAAATAAAACTTCATCTATATACAATATTTAACTGTTAATATTATACATTTTTCTCACATTTTCCGTAATCTCGAGTCCTTGCTCTTAGGTAGATTCAATTCTTTTATGACAATATTGCTGTGACTATTTGTCATTCACTTTTAATTATACTATTATGATAATTCACAACCGAATATATGGAGATTACTCCTTTTCATTTAATAGCTGCTAGTAAATAATAATTTAGTACGTTCTTTAACGTTATTACATTAGGACAGAGCGTTCAAATTGTGATAGGTTAGTTTCAATTTTATTCATTTACTAGAGTTATTCTTTCCAAAATGTATATCACTAATAAGTTTCTCACAATAACTAATAGTACTATTTACTTTACGTCGTTCTTTTCCCTAATGCTTTATTTATGCCTGAGGTCAAGAAGAAATCAAGCAAAACTTTCTTTAGAATCTTGTTGTGACTTTGCAAGACAGCCAAGTCACTATGAGAGGAAGCCGAAAGGTACGCGTCTAAGCTCACGCAGGCTGGCGTGAGGTCTGGAACAGTTAAAGGAGTTGAGTCTAGTAAAAAAAGTACGTAGCTTCTGGAATACTTAACTTTAATCCATAATTGGTGAACATCGGTCTGACGGTACATGCATCACAAGATAAATAGCAAATGATAATGGCGCCTTGCTAGGTCGTAGCAAATGACGTAGCTGAAGGCAATGCTAACTATCGTCTCGGCAAATGAGAACGTAATTTGTCAGTGAACAATTGCTAGCAAAGTCGGCTGTACAACTGGGGCGAGTGCTAGGAAGTCTCTCTAGACCTGCCGTGTGGCGGCGCTCGGTCTGCAATCACTGATAGTGGCGACACGCGGGTCCGACGTATACTAACGGTCCCGCGGCCGATTTAAAGGCTACCACCTAGCAAGTATGGTGTCTGGCGGTGACACCACAAATCTCGGCACGGCTTTCTTTACCTTCGGACACTTTGTTGGGCAATGGCAATTAATTTAGGAGAAACAAGCGAGAGAGCCCCGTTTGGTGTGTTTTATATTAATACTATTACAAATCTCTATTAAAGGCACTCTGCTATGTTCTCGTGAGCCATATAGCTCTGGACGTCCATGGTCCCTAAAATTATTAACCATCCCCTTTGGTTCCTACTATCCGAGTAAATATAAAATATACAAAATTCCCTCTGACCTAATAACAAAATTTTCTTCCATATAAATCCCCTTTTAGTTATATTTCCCTTTTTGAAGTACCGGTAGATTATTGTAGAACTCTTGTTTAAACCTCCTTTCATTTCTTTAAAATAACGCGTAACTTTCACGAAAAACTCACATGAATAAACAATGAACGCTCGTCCATATGTAACATATACTAAATATTAACTTATTTAGGAATGAAGGGTTTAATTTGATCGACACTATATAATCCTTTAACTACACCTGATGAAGGTTCCATAAGAAGTAGCGCTTTGGGATATACACTCTTATGAACAACATATGGACCTTCAAAGATAAAAAAGAATTTTCTACATTCCTTATTGATCTTCGAACTTTAAGGATGAGATCGTACTAATACAATATCTCCTACCTGAAATGAGGGTGCTATAGCATGTTGATCATAACTTTTAATTCTCCGTTCAGTATTTTTAACAATCTGTTCGCAAATTTTTTCGTTTGGATAGACAATTCGTAGAATACCATTTTTCTTTCCTTTACATAATACGGTAAGCTACTAATTAGGACTCGTATTAGCTGACTTTCAATAATTGGTTCTTCAACTAATTCAGCACGGTTTAAATGCCATTTGAAATAATTCCTATAACCTCTCCAGCGTTTAGAATATGGAGGAGGGTCTAACAACTCTAAAGTTAAGTGTTGTTGTTTTCCTCTTGACCAATAATTTTGTTTAAACTGCTTAACAAAATCATCCCAGTCCCTAAATTCAGTTCTATGCAGTCCGTGACGTAGTGCATCACCCTACCAGATCTTCGCCCAGATGATGGCGTAAGCAGACACTATAATCGACTTAGTGAAACTAGAAAATTCGATCAGATCATTGTTATATGCTCCAATCACAACGATCCCCACACCACTGCCGTAGTAAATGTCTATGTCGGTGGTTCAATATGGAAACCCATAGAAACTGTTTGCTGTGGAGCCCGATGTTCATCGACGAGCACTGAAAGGTGTGCTCCGAAACGCTTGTACCTACACCAGTATCGTACTTACCGTCAGATGTGACACAGAGCGCCTCTATTCTACAACAAGAGCAGACCAGCCTCCTACGTGGACATTTCGTGATGAAACATGGAGTCTAACATATTACCGGCCACTAGTGCTGGGCAGCAGACGATGTACACAGTCGGCTATGTACATGCATTGCCTAGCGGTGAGATGTCGTTTTGGTGTGGTATCATGGACGTGACGTTTGCACGCTTTCCCTTAATCTGATTGGCAAAATAACACCCAAAATTGATTATATGTGTGCTTAATATACCTCTGAAGATGTGAATGGTATTCCCGAAAACGGTCCCACAACAATAATGATTTCGTTTGGCTGACTGGCTTGGTCCAAGTCACTGAATTCGATTCCACATCAGCGCCTTGCGTGCCCCTAATCTCTTGTGGATATCCAACTGGGGTAAAGGCACCTACAGCTTAACGTGGAATACGAACCATATGTCGTTTCTGGCGAATCCTCAAATCGTTGAAATCACATAATAATGAAAGTTATAAAACCATCCTGCTGCCAGAAACTATTTATATTGCTACTAGGCATCAACTTCTGTTCGTGGTGAATATGTGTTACTTGCTTTTCTCCTTTTATGATTCTTCGCCTATGACGATCGTCAGTATGAAATTTTAATCAAGTACGTCATAAAGATAGGAGACGCTATGAACTAATATTTTTGGGCAGCAAAGTGAAGTTACCACTAAAAATGTGTCGTGGAAAGCCATAAATTGTAACAAGCCATGCAGTATTCAGGAAGATAAAATTACCTGCCACTGCTGTGTGAGCAACGAAAGCAGTACAATAATACTGGCCGCCAAAGAACTCCAGGGTGCAACTGCTGCATAATGTGAAATATAATTTGAAATATTGTTATTAGCCAGTCTTGCTTTTGTATTCATTTTCAACTAACATGATATTGTATTTCAATTCAGGTTAGTCTTGAATTATTGATTTGAATCTTAACTAGAACTGAATTACTTAGACAACAGCGGGGAAATAAACAGCAGATGGGTCGTATCTTGGGTTTTTAGAACATACGAAAAACCGAGGTACAGCATTTACAGTTTTTTGTTACTGAAATAATAGTATTTTGTCGTTATCATTTATTGAAGTTCAATATTGAACAGTTTCATTTAATTCAATGTGGAGAGGTAATTGCGCATAGCTCAAAAATGCTTATTCTTTGGAGCGGCCAAAATTTCTTAGATAACTACAGATTTTATCGATTGTGTGCAGGGACGAATATTTTTAATATTATGCAGTCAGGCGAACATTGTAGTCACAGCAACCATGTGAAATGACCTGCCCTTTCACTGAGAATTTTGTTTTAGGTCCCAACGGTTGGTGATCGCACCTGGGATCAGAACTAATATTCTTTGAGCATCCAGGGTCGAGAAGATGCATAGTTGACAGACTGTATAACACCATTCAGTATTTATCTCCCGATAGGAAGACCGCAACATTGGCGACCCAGTCAGGATAGCTCTGGCAATCTACTGTTTTGAGAGAAGTTGGATTGGTAGTAGGCGAATAGGTGATTGGCAGCGACAATTCCCACATAACTACTGCTCAACTCATGTCGGCATGGGGAGAGGTTGGTAGCAGTGTCGCTGGCTGTATCTTATGTGTCAAGTACCCACCAGGCAGGTATGACTTACTGCCCTTCAGCCTCACTCCAGTAGTGGTGAACACATGTCCCTGGTGGCAGCATCATGTAGCAGCATCATACTCAACAACACGATTGGCGGTTGTTCAACTGAGGGGCCACGGCTGTGTCTTCAACAGTGCGAGTACATCAGCAGCACACAACTCAAGTGCTGGCTGATCGACCCGCCAGCTGCACTGCACGTCTGAATGGTTATATTTAAGATGAGTTTAAAGACCTAATAATTGAACTAAGTGTTCATGGAAGAGAAAGATGATTATGAAAAGTACTTAGCAGGGATACATGATGAAGTAGACAGTTTTGTAGCAGAAACTGAAACTGCAGGAAGTTACTGAGTTAAGGATATGAATGGTGAAGTGTTAATGGAATCAAAAGAGGAGGAAACTAACAGAGATAACAATGATTCATGACAGCAAAAGTTACCAAGCCGGGTACAGCATTTTCTGTTTAAAACAGAGTCACCTAATAGATAATTAAGGTCTGAACTGAAAAGTGATAAAGGGGAATTTATCTCATAAATTAGAGTTAATTGTAATGAATTAAAATCTAAGTTCGACAAATTAAGTGCAAAAGTAGACTCAGTACATAGTGAACAGAAAAGTAGTAATGGAAACTTAGGCGCTAAGCACTTTGAAACCAGAATCTAGACGTTTGGTAAAGAATATGCAATATGCTTGACAGGAGATGGTGTACAAACGTCAATTTAACTATACAGGAAAGCTAAGAGCAAGCTAAATGGTAGTGTCTAAACATAGAAATAACATGTGTAATCTAAAGTTCGTAGAAACTGTGGTTAGAGAAGAGAGAACGAAAGATGAAGATCTAATATTGTGTAAATTAGCTACATATAATCCAGCAGCCAATATACACCGAGCTGCATTTCTAAGCTCATTTGAACGAGTGTTTCCCAAAAGCTGATCTGAAATTAAGAATATTATAGTTATTTCTGGATGTTTAAGAGGAAAAACTATGGAATGGGGTGCTAAACAACAAAACAACTTTAAAATATCAGATTAAGTTCCTAGTATATTTAAGGAGGCATTCATACGTCCTAGTGACTGTACCAACAACTATGAAAAATAATTAAGTTACACCGAGAATTTGGAAGAAGATTTAACCTTTGAAAACAGTGTATGTCAAAGACGATTGACTGTAGCAGAACGGGTAGAGTATATAGTCGTTTTAGTTTTAAAGTAATGAGAATATCAATATTAATCAACACATGTACGAAACCTTAATTATGGACACGCATTACATACCCCGTTATGTGAATTGCTGCCTGTGGTAGAAGCTAAATTTATTAGTCCTGTACTATGTAATGTCTGACATCCTGTGTTATGTAGATGTGATGTGTTTACGTGGTTGAGGTGTGTTATGTAACCGGAAGGTGGTAGATGAAGACTTAATGTGTGCACCTATCGTCGAAATCCAGATGATGGTTATGTTATTTCAAGCCTAGAGCTCATGAAACCATTCCAAATGTGGCGTTATTCACAATGAATAGTGACAGAACTAACAAAGGACTCATAATTATTTTAAAGCTGTTGGTTAATTTTTATGTACTTACAGTTGTTTAATTTCCCTACCTGGGGGTAATATCCTTATTTGTTCATTTATTTGTTTATTGTTCAACGGAAAGGAAGATGTAGGAGTTCAAGGATTTACTTTGTGTACAAAACTTTGTTGAAAAGACAGGTGTTTTCAGCTGCTGCAGTGTCAGTGTTATAGGCTGTCTTCCTTTTGACTTTATTATTTTTTATTTTTTTATTTTTTATTTTTTTTATTTACACGTCACGTTCCGTAGGACCGAATTGAGGAGCAAACCTCCAAGGTCATGGAACGTGTCAGTACATGAAATTACAACATAAACGTAATAACAGCTAATTGCATGTTTCTCGTTGGTCTCTGTAGTCTTTGTAGTTAGTCCTATGTGATTGCTACTGTACGGCATAGCACTTACAATTGTTTCCCATATGAATTATTCCATACGTATCGTTTTGGGGTTGTGCTGGCATCACAACAAAATAAGTAATTTCGCGACGTGTGAAGAATGTTAACAAAGAAAATAAGTCCTATTATTACCTGCTGGGAATGGCGGAGCTGGTACTCTCCTGTGGTTTAGTAAATGGCATTGATTGGTAGGCACACGCGATGCCGCATTCCACCCGAAAGAGAAAAAAAAAAGTTCAAAAGATAGTTCCACCGACTTTCATACAGGGAATCATTCGCCACAAGAGCAAGGAATTGTGGAAGACCTAGCATAGTTCTCGAGCCTGGTTAGAGGAGCGAATATTCTGATGTATAGGAGACGATCTCGAAATAAGTGTGCAAAGGATTTAGCTACTGAAGCTCTCACATTATCAATCCTTCTCGAGCAGCATAGTGGGATTATAAATTGCAACAATAGCCATATGTGGACGATGTCATTCTGTAGCAGTCATGGAACCAATAAGTAAAGTTTTTAAAAATTTTATACGTCCTTTATTTTTTAGTCGCAGTTTCACATTGTTTTACATTGTGACTATGCGACTATACTTCCACATATCGCTACACGATAATGATACATTTTTCCACCATTTTGGGGTTAATTTTATTTACAGTATACTGAGCATCTTTGTTACGAGGAAAGATTTGCGTTTTTCTTGCTCGGAAGGTGTTGTGTTCTAACGGTGTGGTCTCTGGGTCATCTTTATTGGCAGGAAGCGGTCTCATTAGGAAGGATGAAAGTGCCCTGGGAGTTGGGCAGTTTTCGCAGAAGTATGGCTGCACACTGCTATTCCCACACATTTAGCAGTAAAAAAACGCCATTATGCAGTGCGATGGACCACAGGACGACGTTCTTTACAACCTTTATAACTTCTGACACCCTCCGAACGATTCAACCCTTCCCTAAGGACATCGTGGGCCAGCAACAACATTTAAAGTGATCATACTTCTTTCGTCTGTGACTGACCGCAAATTTTGCTCTATTACACATAATGGAACCACTAGGGACCTTTGAAAACCATACAACGAAATCTGAACGTCTGAACCACCAAAGGGCGTGCATGCTTTCTCAGCTCAACTGTTTCGCACCCTCCAATGCCTGATCGCTGGGGACGGGCGTTGGCAAGGGGATTGGGGAGGTGGGTTGCGACAATGACGTTGACACATATGAGAATGAAATGGAAACCACCCAGCTCAGCAACACCCTCGGAGCTACCTGTGCAGCTTTATTAGGCACTTAAAAATGTATCTGTACAGAGATAGCCAGGGCAACCATAACCCTGAGATATGTCACCGAACTAGCGTCTGCTGTCTGAAAACAGAATCTGTAAATGTAATCAACAACTTTCTTTCATTCAGATAGATCTTAAAAAAGTTAGCAAAGACCTACATTTCCCATAGAACGGAAATAACCAGATAAGTTAAATGGTTTCGTTAATCAGTTTATCCAAACAATCTGACAAATCAAAGAAAAAAACATAATTTCAGATTTTAAATAATTTCTAATATGTGCCGAAAATTTTGATAATTTAGAGAATTAGAAAGGAAGAATCACCAGACAGAGCCCAAACACACTGGTATAGGCACGCGTATTCAAATACAGAGATATGAAAACAGGCAGAATATGGCGCTGCGGTCGACAGTGCCTGTATAAGACAACAAGTGTCTGGCGCAGTTGTTAAATCGCTTACTCCTGGTACAATGGCAGGTTATTAAGATTTAAGAGAGCTTGAACGTGGTGATACAGTCGGTGCACGAGCGATGGGAGACACACCCTCGAGGTAGTGATGAAGTGGGGATTCTTCCGTATGACCATCTCACGAGTGTACCGTGAATAGCAAGAATCCAGTAAAACATCAAATCTCCGACATCGCTGCGGATAGGAAACGATCCTGCAATAAAGACACCAACAATGACTGAGGAGAGTCGTTCAACGTGACAGAAGGGCAAACCTTACCCAAATTGCTTCAGATTTCAGTGTTGGGCCATCAACGAGTGTCAGCGTCCAAACTATTCAATTAAACATCAGCTATACGGGCTTTCGGAGCCGAAGGCACACTCGTGTACCCTTGATGACTGCACGATACAAAGCTTTACGCCTCGACTGGGTCCATCAACACTGACACTGGACTGGTGGGACGAGTATCGTTTCAAATTGTATCGAGCAGATGGACGTGTACGGGTATGGAGACAAACTCATGAATCCATGGACCCTGCATTTCAGCAGAGGAATGTTCAAGCTGGTGAAGACTCTGTAACGGTGCGGCGTGTGCAGTTGTGTTGATATGGGACCTCTGATATGTCTATAAATGACTCCGACTGGTGACACGTACTTAAGTATGAGAGATTGCAGGGCACTCTCACTTCTGATTCGGTGTCATGCCACTTAATGTTCTTAGGGAATATGATCTTTATCACGGTCTGACTTCATACATCATGAGGAAATAGTGGGCAGTAGTTAACGATCTTGCTTGTGTGCTCTGGTGAAGGGATAGCAGTAAGCTTTACCTGCATTCAAAGGAATAGGGTGCCGATTTAAATGACTGCAGTAAAAGCATGCGGCGACTGAGGGCCGAGGAGAGCGCGTTGTTTCTGCGGAATCTGAGTGAAAACATTTTTCGACCGCTGAGTTATGTGGTCTCATTGTGCAGACATGTTGGATGACGCCGGTCGGTCACCAGTCGCGTCCAGGTAGGATGACTAGCGCCGAGGAGACGCTGTTGCAATGGGCAGTGCTTTGAAGACCGGCAATAAAGCAGAGGATGGGCCCTTGTTAGGCCGGAAGCCAACGTGACGACTATGAGCTTTCTGCAAACTTCCGTGGGACAAGTCACTGGCGTCCAGGCGTCCAGACTGTGTTACAATACACATTTCTGAAGGCACGAGGCTTTTAGCGAGTTGATGGCCGTTCGTTGGAAAGTGCGAAAATGGACAGAACAGGGGAGATAACAATACTTTTATGGAGGGCTGTGGTTTTATCCTGGTCATGTTGTTAGCAAAAGACACGGCGTAAACGCGTGAGAAAGAGGCCGCGATGCTGAATCCTTTTTTTTCTCCCAACGGAATTTAAAGTCTCTGATTGGTCAAATCGGTGTATGCAGAGCAAAAAACAGTCTCCCATCTTCGAATGCGGTGCTCCAGCTCGTGCTTAGAGTGCACTAAAGTGGGAGTAGTCTAAGATGTAAATGTGCTTTGCTACCGAGCTGGTGAGGAAATTGGAGAGAAAGAGAATTGGTCACTCTTGTAGTGGCGCTTCGCTAGCAAAGAACTACAGGCCTCTACCTGAACGGTGAGACTTGAGTCCTTTACTAGGGTGCCACTTAGAGCCTGTACCAGTCACCTTTTGAACCGTCAGAGGCACTGCTTCTAGCATTACGCACACAACGAGTGATGCGTGGGTGTACTTATTTGTCTAAACATTTGACATATTCCGTCACGCATAGTCGTGGGACGGATTCAAACTGGTTTGGCAGACCAGCAAACAGGTCCACCTGCACACTGGAATCCACCATGGTTTCAAGGCTCATAGGGAAGTACTTCCATTTTTCGGGTACACGCCGTTAACAACAGATTGCTGCCGTCCACGACTTCAGTCGCCGAACGCTTCGTGATGTTCAAAATGGTTAAAATGGCTCCGAGCACTATGGGACTTAACTTCTGAGGTCATCAGTCCCGTAGAACCTAGAACTACTTAAACCTAACTAACCTAAGGACATCATGCACTTCCATGCCCGAGGCAGAATTCGAACCTGCGGCCGGCCTGACCAGCAGAAGGGTAAAGTATTCGCTGCTACGGCGTAGAGCTCCAATACATGTTTTTCAGCACCCTGTTCTTTCGAACTATATTTTTCTTTTTGGAATAGTATAGATGCTTGATGGTGGCGTAGTTTTTGTGCCATACACCGGATTCGTGTGTATGAAGTCAGATAAAGCGATTCGTGTTCCGGTTAGTGTCGAGTGTCGATCCCCAGCTGATCACTTTGTCCACCATAGACCCCACATTAGTGAAAGCGTTTGTCAAATGAAAATAATTGTGTGACGTTTCTTTAGCCTTTCTTTGGTCTTGTGATGTTAAGAATAAATAAAGCTATTGTTATTTAGATCACAACTCCTCCCTGTGTTATGATTAACATTACCTTTGCCATTTTGCCATATTTATTAAAGTCTTGATTACAAAAGAAGGTAGCAAGCTCTCAAGCATCCTGTATGATCACCTGCATCCATTCATGTCCAATGTGCATTCCGACGGACTTGGGCAATTCCAGGAGGACAATTCGACGTCCCAAATTTCCAGAATTGCTACAGAGTGGCTCGAGGAACACTCTTCTGACTTTATACACTTCCGCTCGCCACCGAACTCCCCAGACATGAACATTATTGAGCATATCTGGGATGCCTTGCAACGTGCTGATTAGAAGAGAACTCCACCCCGTCGTACTCTTACGGATTTATGGACATCCCTGCAGGATTCATTGTGTCATTTCCCTCCAGAACTACTTCAGACCTTAGTCGAGCCCATGCCACGTCGTATTGTGGCGCCTCTGTGTGTTTGCGGAGGCCATACACAATATTAGACACGTGTACCTGTTAATTTGCCTCTTCAGTGTAGTTGCGTCAGTATTATATCACACACACGTGAGGGTATGAGACCAAGAAAGGACAAACAGTAAATTTGAGACTATGAGAGAGGATAGCTCCACGTAAGAGGCAAAAGTTAATTTTCTGTGGGAAAGTATTGACTTGAAAGTATGAAAATTTGGAAAATGGAAAATTTTAATTGAAATCTTCTATTCAGTTAACGAAATAGAAACATCTGTCACGGATAAGATGGATAAAATACCACAAATTTTTATTCCAAGGACCGTCAGTTGAGGTGAGAATAGTAAAAATGGTCTTTTCATCACAAATTCAAATTCGAATCGTAACTTTGTGTGCTACACGTAACCTCAAGATAAGGTTTTGGATAGGAAAATAATCAAATGTAAGGGTGGGTCCACCATTCTTGCATCATTTGTCCTCTGAATGCTTACATTTAATCACAATGCACATGGTAGCACATAATAAAATACAATAGTCACCAAATATCTCTGAACATAAAAGGTTTGTTAAATGAAAATAAGCCTTTTTAATTTTAACCACAGATTGATATGACTGAACTTTCAATGCTTGATACACCAAAAGATTAGTGCCAGCAACAACAAAAATAAGTAATAATAAAATCTACTTTAAACTATAAGTAAGTCAAAGATAACTCTTACACTATCTTCTTAAACAGTCACAGCTATTAAGTTTAGAACTGACAATTTAGAATAAACACCCAAGCATGGCAGATCTGACAAACTTTCTTACATCCAAAGAACGGATACAATGACAGCTTGAGCTCAAAAAAAAAAAAAAAGAAAAAAAGGGTCAAACGGCTCTGAGCACTATGGTACTGAACATCTGAGGTCATCAGTCCCCTAGACTTAGAACTACTTAAACCTAACTAACCTAAGGACATCATACACACACCTGCGACCCTAGCAGCAGCGCGGTTCCAGACTGTAGCGCCTAGAACCGCTCGGCCACAGCGGCCGGCGCTCAAACAAAGAATAGTGAACTATAATTAAAAACAAAAATCTAATGAGATGGCAATCAGAACGGAAATAATATTAAAATGTTCCGCAGCACACCAAGCATACACGCAAATATTTGAACAGGCAAATGAACTACTTCAAAATTGAATTACAACATCGCTCAGATATATGCCTTTAGCAAGATGTTAACACAAATATATCAGTGCCTTAATAAGGGAAAGGCGGAACTTAACTTAAAGAAGGCAAGGCGCCAAGGTGAGCAGTTCCACTATAGTAAAAGCAGACACCTCTCAAACACAGCCGGAAGGCACGCGGTCAGGAGCACAACAGAGACAGGCACTTGCGGCAGTCAGCCGCCGAAATGTCGCGCTCGCCTTCACAGGGCCAAGAGGTGCTACTAACAAACACCACATAGTTGATATACAGGCTGCAGAAATATGAATTACATGAACAACAATCGCCACCTTCTTAAGAGATCACGGCTATTAGCCCAAAAATACGTCATAAAACAAGGTAGCAAATATTACTTCCTAAAGGAAACAGATCTTGAATCACTGGTAGGGGAGTATAAAATTACACACATCAAAAAAAAGGTTTGCATCACCCCGGTTCCCAGGACACCTGAAGATAGACGTAGACTGTGGATATTTTATCACAGACACAGTCCCTTTGACTGTAAGCCCGCCCAAAGATGTAAACAACCATGCATAAGTAGCACCTGTTAGACGGAGGGGGTGCGTCAGCTGTGCATTTCCAGTCATTCCACCAGGGAGGAGGTACAAGGCTAGTTTTGTAGTTCAACCACGCCTAGACGGTCAGTAACGCGGTTCGATCGCTTCCGCATCGTTACTTTGTGCCAGGAAGGCCTCTCAACAAGGGAAGTGTCCAGGCGTCTCGGAGTGAACCAAAGCGATGTTGTTCGGACTTGAAGGAGACACAGAGAGACAGAAACTGTCGATGAAATGCCTCTCTCTGACCGGCCAGGGGCTACTACTGCAGTGGATGACCGCTACCTACGGATTATGGCGTGGAGGAACATTGAGAGCAACGCCGCCATGTTGAATAATACTTTCCGTGCAGCCAAAGGACGACGTGTTACGACTAAAACTGTGCGCAATAGGCTGCATGACGTGCAACTTCACTCCCAACGTCCATGGCGAGGTCCACATTTGCAACCACGACACCATGCAGCGCGGTACAGATGGGCCCAACAACATGCCGAATGGACCGCTCAGGATTGGCGTCAAATTCTCTTCACCGATGAGTGTCGCATATGCCTTCAACCATACAATCGTCGGAGACGTGTTTGGAGGCAACCCGGTCAGGCTGAACGCCTTAGACACACTGTCCACCGGACAGGTTCCCTGCTGTTTTGGGGTGGCATTATGTGGGGCCGACATACGCCGCTGGTGGTCATGGAAGGCGACGTAACGGCTGTATGATACGTGAATGCCATCCTCTGACCGACAGAGCAGCCATATCGGCAATATATTGGCGAGGCATTGGTCTTCATGGACGACAATTCGCGCCCCCATCGTGTACATCTTGTGAGTGACTTTCTTCACGATAACGACATCGCTCGAATAGAGTGGCCAGTATGTTCTCCAGACATGAACTCAATCGAACATGCGTGGCATGGATTGAAAAGGACTGTTTATGGACGACATGACCACCAACCAATCTGAGGGATTTACGCCGAATCGCCGTTTAGGAGTGGGACAATCGTGACTAACATTGCGTTGATGAACTTGTGGATAGTATGCTACGACTAATACAGGCGTGCACCAATGCAAGAGGACGTGCTACTGGGTATTAAAGGTACCGATGTGTACAGCAATCTGGAACACCACCTCTGAAGGTTTCACTGTATGGTGGTACAACATGCAGTGTGTGGTTTTCATGAACAATAAAAAGGGGGGAAATGATGTATATCTTGATATCTACTCCAATTTTCTGTACAGGTTCCGGAACTCTCGGAATCGGGGTTGATGAAAAACTTTTTTTGATGTGTGTGTCATAATTAACGTCTCCCCAAACACTTTAAGTAAACGTTACACCAAAAATACAAGGCCAGTTGCCTACCTGAATCAAACAGAGAGAACAAATAAATGATTGAGCTTACCCTCCTACGGAATATTTAGTGGCTAGGCATTACAAAGAGTATTTCTTTAAATCAATCTTCAGGTTTGACAACCCTATAGAACCTAGTCCCAAAACACACGTATTAATACAGGGAATTTTCCTTAAAATAATTAAAAGGTAAAATTACAAACCTTACAAAACGTTAAAGAATATCAAACTTAGTGAACAGGAATTATGCCACGCGGCTCATGACCATGTTAATAAAACTGAGTAAAGATCTTCATTAAACACTAAAGCTCAAACAGCAAACTGCCATTCACATGAGGTGAGATATAAGTTTCACGAGTAAACCGTTTAATTTTAAAGTTCTGCACGCCTTATGATCTTGGTAATCCACAACAAGTAAAGGTCTCAGTGGTACACATAATCGCCAACGCAAGCACAGTCATTAATTTGCACCCAAAATTTCCACCGTTGTAATAAATGCAAAAGTACAACACGGTTGTAGCCAAGATTAATCACAATCAATTAAAATGTTTCAGCGATCCTTAAGGCACCAACAGATGAGGCATAGATATAAGAGCGCATGCAATACTGACCTCAAAATTTTGCAATAATGCATACGCCAAAATGACGAGGGCAAAACTGCAAACTTTCAGGTCCACACAGCATGGATAAACAGGGAAGTGCAAATCTACTGATGGCCGTAGGAGAACACCGTCGATATAGCAATTTGATTGCCACTACCCAAGGAGCGACAAGTCGATCTCGGCACAAACACAGGCAAAGGCAGGAAAAACCACTAAACGCACGTGAGATACCTTACGCTGCGGCCCTCCTTCCGTTTATCCCCTCACAACCCAATGCCGTCCTATTTCAAACTTCGTGAGCCGGCGATCGTCTACGAAAACTGTTAAGTTAAATTCACGCCGTCTACCTGGGCGCCAGTGATAGAAGGCACAGGGAAGACCTAGAAAAAATGAGCTGGAGCCGCCATGATTCACTACAGGTGTCTGCTTGTCACATATAGATATCATTTTTTAATTACTGAACCAAAGGAAAAAATTAGTTTTCTTGTAAATGATTATTCTCATCTGATTATTATGTTTATACCTGTAGTGTACTAATTTGATACAGTATCTGAGATAGGTTACAATGATCAGCAACATAGTATGTGCTGCACCCTGATATAAAATTGATTGAAATATCTTAATCTTAAAATGGAAGCAAAAGCATATCCGAAGAATCCAAATACTTTACAGCAAAGTAAGTCAAAGCGTACGCTGAAGCTCTAGACACTTTAAATTTTGAGTTGTAAAAGACCAGTGTCTTATAGTTTATTACGTAAAGATTTGGGAATTACGAAGTTGGAATTTTTTATTTCAGACTGTTAATATTAACACGAAATTCAATTCGAAAGCTACTATTTTAAAATCTTAAAGGCATCAAAACAGGAAAGGGTACACTTATAACACCCAATAATTTTCTTTCCTTACCTTTTCCATTTTGAATGATTCGTTTCTGTCTGAAATTATAGAGAAGCAACATCTGCGAGCACTATGAACCCAAAGCTTTCGAATTCGATCCCCGGTCATTCCGAGGGTTTTAATCTGTTACAGATCACTTCTTTCCCCCTTAGCAGTTTTGGTCAAAATAAAAAATCCCGTTGTTCTTTGGTTTGGATGCCACGATGAACTGCATGCCCCCCTACAACATGTTAGATAACTCAGTTAAAGGGTTGATGGCAAATAGGGGCGTATCACCTTTGATGGCACCATGCCTAGTAAAGCTAGCTAATCTTGATAATTTACACTTTTTTTAGAAATATCAATTTCTGAGAAAACATACAAAAGGACATCTTCCATTTGACGATTTATGATATGCAGTTGAATGAGATGGCGGAATGGATAAAAGCTTCTGCTTCTCAACCTAATGATTTAGAGCTTTTGCGGTATCCCTGCAGCACTTGAGCTAAAGATCGGGAATTATTCACTAAACAAAGATCGAGTTCGTATCTCAGCCATGTCCAGTCCTGGCTCGAGCTCTGTGGCTAGTGTATCGACGTGGACGAGATGTTGAGCTGTAATTATTCTTTTTTGCTTACCATGAAAGTCCTGTTCGAGTCAGTGTGATCTTACACGCACGCGTATCACAGAATTAGGTTTACCGCCTTTCAGTTGTGTTTGGTGGGTTGCCTACATACGGAGATTACAACACTTGGGAACCGTAATGCGTTTGACATATAGAGAAGCGAGCTGAGCTGTTGCAGCTTTGTGGTTTGCGTACACTAAAACACAACTGCTAAATTAGAAGTAATTATTAGAGTTTCCTTCGAACATATCTGTTCCGCGGCAATACATCTTCACCATTTTTCGTTCCATAAAAACGATAATACTGTGTAATGAAATAGCGCGTATAACGCAATTAAATAACTTCTCATTTTCTCCTACTGTGATCACAGGACTTCTAATAGTATGGTTGTGTTACGCATTCGTAACGCTACTATCGTGTCGGGGATCTTGGGGTCAATAATAAGACAGGCCAACGAAAAAATTACTTTTGAAAAACATTTTTTACTTTGATAACTGAACTTTATAGATTTTTATGAACTGACTCCAAATCTAGCCTTAGTTTCTTGTATCACCCATAGTTGTTATTATATAGTATAAAAATCCTATGCCATACGGTAAACGGGGAAATTAATGAAACGCTTTCTTACAAGCATGGTTTGTATTTACAATGAGCTACTTAAAACAATGATATGTGTTAATAAAGGTTTCACATGTCAGCAGGAATTGGTTTGTATTTTCTTTCTCTTTTTTCTTTGAAGCTTCTTGTGTAGCTTTTGCTGTGATGAGTCTTTTGCTGAACTTCTCGGTGAAGTGACCAACAATAGCCCCCCATCATGGTGGTGTTCCAGCGGCCTTGGTAGCGCTTTTCCATCAATTTAATGTCCTGGTAAAAACGCTCTCCTTGTTCCTCACTAACATCTCCCATATTGTCTGGGAAGTAATCAAGGTGACTGTTCAAAAAGTGAACTTTCAGGCTTATTAAACATCCTAAAGTTTTAAACTTCTTTAACATTGTAGCTGTAATAGAAATAAGTTCTGGGTCTTTTTCATGTCATAAGAACTTGCTTGAATGATACCCATGCTTCTTTCTCATTTAAGGTCGTCATTGTGGATTCAAAGTTAACATCAAACATCAGTTTTCTAATGTCAGGTCAGACAAAGACGCCATCTTTTAGTTTAGATTCTGAAATGTGTCTAAACTTTTGGCAGAGTTACTTAAAACATGGTCCTTCTTTAGGGAAAGTCTTTACAAACTGTTTCATTATGTCTAACTTTATATGTAGAGGTGGTAGGAGCACGTTTTTTGGATCTACAAGGTTTTTGCTTAGTATGTTCTTCTCACCAGGTTTTAAAGACTCACTCACAATCCAGTTCTTTCTGCACCAGTGTTGATCCCTAGCCCTATTGTCCCATTCACATAAGAAACATGGAAATTTGGTAAAGCCACCTTGCTGACCAAGGAGCATGCATGTTACTTTTAGATCGCCACATATCATCCAACCATGAGCAGAATAGCTTATTTTATTCAGCACTATTTCTAGGTTTACATAGCTTTCTTTCATATGTACAGAATGTACAGAATGAATAGATGCATACATGTTACCATTGTGTAATAGCACAGTCTTTAAACTAGTTTTGGATGAATCAATAAACAGCCTGGTGGTTCAGGAACCAGCAAATCTACACCATGTGGTCGGATCGCGGACGGAAGGTTAGGGTAGCTTATTACCATCTTGTTTTTCGAATTATGACCAGTAATATCAACACAATCATCGGAATGAGTTCTTGGTTCCCTCCATATCATAGGAACAGCAAATCTAAAGGCTCTTTTCTCCTTTTTGGACCATTTTCTCAGATTCTGAACGCACACATAATATACCTTATGCGGCGCCCAACATTTATCTTGATCACCAAGTTTACATCCAAAGTATGATAGGTAAACCTTTTTCACAAAGTCTGTAATGTTTCTTTGGTGTTTTTAAATCACGAATTCACCGCAAATATAACAAAAACTGCCAGCAGAGATTTACGACCATTAGACATTATACTGAGCACATGTACAGGAAAAGGGGAAAGTGAGGTTAGGTTGACAGTAAACAAAACACCATCCCTTAACACAAACATAGAATCGACCTCTTTTTTGCCAGCAAATGTTTTTCAACAGTGGTACCAACCTCATCTACATTCATTACACCTCCTATTTAAATTATTTTAACTATATAAGCTGTTAATTTCCTTAAAAATCGCTTAATTTAATATATTTAACAGTAAATTTTGAAGAAATGATGGGTAATACAATTTTTTAAGTATCACATTTGGATTTCCCATTCTAAAAAAAATAAGATATTTTCAGCTAAAACGTTTTTCCATCGTTGGCCTGTGTAATCAAAGTGCAAGTGTTATTATGAAGATTAACGCTTGTACATAAAACTACAGAATACACATCTTGTTATAAAAACATAATTTTTAAATAAAATCAGAAAATACTTTTAAATATACAGACTTATAAAAATCACATTTCTTTCCTGGTCACCATGAACCTCAATGAATTTTCGGGCTTATGGAATTGCATTCAAACTTACTTACGGTAGAAGTGTATTATCGTTTCAGCAGTCCGAGGTACGTTACCCTTCATTTGGTCTAACGTTTTACGGTTACTTTCGTACACATTTACTTTTAAATATCCTCATGGATAAAAGTCACAAGTAGATAAGACCGGCGAGCGAGGCACTCACAAACCTCTGCTTATTCTGCGTTCTTCTATAAAGGTCTCATGGATACAACGACTAACAGGACGTGTGGCATGTGGCTCCATCTTGCAGGACAAAACACTCCTCCTATTTATGTTTCTGTACATGAGACAATTCTCTAAAATACGAAGATAAACTTTTGTATTAACTGTTGTTTCGAAGAACATCGGGCCGATAATTCAACCACGAGAAACTCCATACCACAC
Organism: Schistocerca serialis cubense; assembly: GCF_023864345.2. Lineage (NCBI taxonomy): Eukaryota > Metazoa > Arthropoda > Insecta > Orthoptera > Acrididae > Schistocerca > Schistocerca serialis. Next base: position 345,866,010 of record NC_064643.1, read on the forward strand.
TCTACTATTATAATAATAATAATTATTATTATTATTATGACGAGGAATTTGATACACATTGTGAGGAATTTTGGTGGACCGGTAGCCATTTGCCTGGTTTTTCACATGACCAAAAATGTTGTAAGCGGTCTGCTCTTTTTTTAAGTTTAGCTTCCTGGTGTAAGTTAAATCCAGGATGTTCTGACCTGAAATAAACTATGCCTGACTATAGATAAAGTTTTGATGCATACACCATGGTCAAACTTTTAGGCAACATTCCTCACACGTAGAGGAAGAAAATATATTACATGGTTATGGGTTCGGAAACGCTTCATTTCCATGTTAGAGCTCAGTTTCTGCAACTCTTTCAAAACATCATGGGAAACGCACGGACAATGAACGTATCAGCATGGAATGATACAGCAGGTTGCCATGTAGCTTAGTCAGGTTGTCAACATTACTTGTTGCAGTTAATTAAACACTCCTGGAAATGGAAAAAAGAACACATTGACACCGGTGTGTCAGACCCACCATACTTGCTCCGGACACTGCGAGAGGGCTGTACAAGCAATGATCACACGCACGGCACAGCGGACACACCAGGAACCGCGGTGTTGGCCGTCGAATGGCGCTAGCTGCGCAGCATTTCTGCACCGCCGCTGTCAGTGTCAGCCAGTTTGCCGTGGCATACGGAGCTCCATCGCAGTCTTTAACACTGGTAGCATGCCGCGACAGCGTGGACGTGAACCGTATGTGCAGTTGACGGACTTTGAGCGAGGGCGTATAGTGGGCATGCGGGAGGCCGGGTGGACGTACCGCCGAATTGATCAACACGTGAGGCGTGAGGTCTCCACAGTACATCGATGTTGTCGCCAGTGGTCGGCGGAAGGTGCACGGGCCCGTCGACCTGGGACCGGACCGCAGCGACGCACGGATGCACGCCAAGACCGTAGGATCCTACGCAGTGCCGTAGGGGGCCGCACCGCCACTTCCCAGCAAATTAGGGACACTGTTGCTCCTGGGGTATCGGCGAGGACCATTCGCAACCGTCTCCATGAAGCTGGGCTACGGTTCCGCACACCGTTAGGCCGTCTTCCGCTCACGCCCCAACATCGTGCAGCCCGCCTCCAGTGGTGTCGCGACAGGCGTGAATGGAGGGACGAATGGAGACGTGTCGTCTTCAGCGATGAGAGTCGCTTCTGCCTTGGTGCCAATGATGGTCGTATGCGTGTTTGGCGCCGTGCAGGTGAGCGCCACAATCAGGACTGCATACGACCGAGGCACACAGGGCCAACACCCGGCGTCATGGTGTGGGGAGCGATCTCCTACACTGGCCGTACACCACTGGTGATCGTCGAGGGGACACTGAATAGTGCACGGTACATCCAAACCGTCGTCGAACCCATCGTTCTACCATTCCTAGACCGGCAAGGGAACTTGCTGTTCCAACAGGACAATGCACGTCCGTATGTATCCCGTGCCACCCAACGTGCTCTAGAAGGTGTAAGTCAACTACCCTGCCCAGCAAGATCTCCGGATCTGTCCCCCATTGAGCATGTTTGGGACTGGATGAAGCGTCGTCTCACGCGGTCTGCACGTCCAGCACGAACGCTGGTCCAACTGAGGCGCCAGGTGGAAATGGCATGGCAAGCCGTTCCACAGGACTACATCCAGCATCTCTACGATCGTCTCCATGGGAGAATAGCAGCCTGCATTGCTGCGAAAGGTGGATATACACTGTACTAGTGCCGACATTGTGCATGCTCTGTTGCCTGTGTCTATGTGCCTGTGGTTCTGTCAGTGTGATCATGTGATGTATCTGACCCCAGGAATGTGTCAATAAAGTTTCCCCTTCCTGGGACAATGAATTCACGGTGTTCTTATTTCAATTTCCAGGAGTGTATTACACTAACGCTGGGGTTGTCGTCAAATGCACGATTATTCATCAAACAGATGAGGTTCCTCTTTCTTCCAGGCATCCCAAAGAAGCGAGTAGTAGGCTTAAACGTCCCATGCTTCCAAAGGCGACGACCAATGGCTTCAAACTTCGTTCCGTCGGGGTACCACCGTTCTGGAAATCTCTTCCGATACAAACGTTGAGTGCCACGGCCATTACCATCTGCTATTCCGTACAGCAAGTTGGCAAGTACCAACTCCGCACCTGAGGACTCTTCCATTGCACTGTACCGGAAACAAGTTCATAATGGACCAGAAAGTGATGATGCTAAGTGCTTGCACAATCCTTAATGAACACTGAATAGTTGATGAAATGTGTTTGATGCTGGTAGAGCAATGAAGTTAGTCGCATGTCAACAAAAGAAATGAAAAAACTTGCTGGCACATTAAAACTGTGTGCCGGACCGAAACCTGAACTCGGGATCTTTGCCTTTAGAGGGCGAGTGCTCTACCGGCTGAGCTACCCAAGCACGACTCACGCCCCGTCCTCACAGCTCTAATTCCGCCAGTGTCTCGTTTCCTACCTTCCAAACTTCACAGAAGTTCTTCCGCGAGCCCTGCAGAACTTCCATCCCTGGAAGAAAGGCTATTGCAGTGACATGGCTTAGCCACAGCCTGGGGGACGTTTCCAGAATGAAATTTTGTCTCTGCAACGGAGTGTGCGCTGATATGAAACTTCTTCCAAGAGTGCTAGTTCTCCAAGGTTAGAAGAAGAGCTTCTGTGAAGTTTGGAAGGTAAGAGACGAGATACTGGCAGAATTAAAGCTGTGATGACAGCGCGTCAGACGTTTATGGGTAGTTCAGTCGGTAGAGCACTTGCCCGCCAAAGGCAAGGTTCTCGAGTTCGACTCTCGGTCTGGCACACAATTTTAATCAGCCAGGAAGTTTCATATCAGCGCACACTCCACTGCAGAGCGAAAATTTCGTTCTGACAAGCAATGAAGTTAGTCGTTTATCAGTGCAAGTAATGAAGAGACTGAGACGTCAGGACTAACTTTGTTCGTTTGGAACAAGAAACACTGATGATGAACCCAAGAATTATAACTCACTTAACATTCTAAACAAACGTAACCAAGAGGTTATTTTGATCATTTCATGTAAGCAAACGTTTGAGGTAATTTTGGTTCGCTCTGTTTCTCTATGTTTCCCGTGATTAACGTAATTAAGAAAAGAAATAGAAAATGATCTCTAACATGGAACTCGTTTACGGACCGATGTCCACGTCATACATTATGTTCCTCCATGTGTGTGGTAAATTGCAGTCTTCATCTTCCGCTCTAGTGTTTGCCTACAGAGCTCCCTCTAGTACCATGGAAGTTATTGCAAGATGTAACACAATTCCCGTCATACTGTTCCTCCCATGCCCCATCGGTGTTTCTGTGGCGAAATCACATTCTATTTTTATCAGTACACTTTAATTTTTCAGCATCCTCCTCCACCACCAGATCTCCACGCGTCAATTCCCTTCTTTTCCGGCTTTACTGTAGTCCGTGGTTACAGTGATCAGCTCTAGACGTACAAGCACAGAAATTTCTTCCTTACGTTTTGGTTCAAATGGCTCTGAGCACTCTAGGACTTAACATCAGAGGTCATCAGTCCCCTAGAACATAGAACTACTTAAACCTAACTAACCTAAGGACATCATACACATCCATGCCCGAGGCAGGATTCGAACCTGCGACCGTAGCAGTCGCGTGGTTCCGCACTGAAGCGCCTAGAACCACTCGGCCACCGCGGCCGGCACTTATGTTTTATGTTAGTAGGTTTCTAAAGCCCAAGAGGGTTGAAAATATGATGCACCATTACGAAAGACCATTTCTTTTTTATTTCAAGTATGTTCCTTGTTTCCTTGAGGAAGAAAAGGGGTTACACATTATAGTAGAGGATTCACTCTCACCTAGTACATCACAAGCACCAAATCTGTCGAGACTAAGAATTCCTTCAAAGGGATGTAAGATAAAGCTGCAACAGACAAGTCCAATATCAAGTGGCCGTATGAATTCCAGGAGACAGCAATCATGTCTGGTGCAGCCAAAACTGTTAAACCAAAAATGTTCACGCCAGAAACGTTTATCAACGGCAAACGTTTGTAATCTGTGAGTCCCTCACGTTTCTGCCTATCCATTGAGGCCTCCCCGTTAGCAGTACCCAGATGACAATCCGCGGACATTAAAAGATGCATCAGTACAGCTTTTGTTCGGCTCGTGAATCGGCACTAGAAGACGATGGAAAACGTAGAACGTACTGTCAGTATTTCATACCATCTGTAATGTCAGATGGGGAGAAGCTCGATTCCTGTTTTGGTCTGACGAGGCCTAGCACCACCTTGACGGATATGTAGATGCACGTAATTAAAGCGTTGGGGCTGCGGAAGTGCACTTCAATTGCACGACTCTCCTCGGATCCCACAAAGAGTGTGAATTTTGTGTGTAGCGTCACCTATACGAATGTTCTTCACACTGTTTCACGACACCATGAGTAGCAGGCGCTACAGACAGATGATACAACACTATGCCTAAATACCTGCTACAGCCTTTGTGACTGCAGAAAGACAGTGCTACAGCTCATGGAGCCAACAATACCACGACTTTCTAATTTTTTCCTAGAGGTATGTGGCACCTTCATTCTATTGATTCGTCCCCAACTGACTTTTTCTTCTTGGGATGCGTTTAGGCGGTACACAAGTGAAAGCGACTATAATTGTGAAAATTTTGCTGACGGGTTTGCATTTATTACACAGTACCGAAATTTCAGTTTCTGAATATTACTTTCCAACTGCACTTCTAAGTGTGATAAAATAATAATTGTCAAAAGCCTGCATGGAGCCACACCCCTTGGTTGTTCTGTACTTCCTCATCTTATTTATTACCGCTGTGTTTTTTTTTTTCCAGTCTTGTGCTGTCACAATGTCGGGAACATTTCGTTGTTTAGCAGATCCAGATCTTCTACAGAAGTGTGTGTAAGTTACAAATACCTGATAGGAAGGCCGTGCCCCAGGACAACATTTGTTTCCACAACTGCTGATGAAACTGCAGCGTATGATGACTGTTCAATTTATAACTTTGTTAATCTTGGCAGACTACGTACCCTCTAGAGGCTAGTATTTGATCCAGGAGCATTCGCACTGTCGATATTGAAGGAAATCGATGACAGGAGAATTGATGCGACTGACATTATTGTTACTCATTTGAAAATCAGGTTAAGCTAAGGGGACAAGCAAAGAAAAGACTACTTGGGGATGAAGAGGAGAGTGCATATGGTTTGCACTAGTTCACACAGATAGGGTAAGGCCTAATACAAACACTGTCAAATGTTTCATTCAGGTTTTCCATAACTTACATTTTTGCAACTTTATGTACCTATCCCTCACAAACCACTGACAGTATACATCTTAAATTGACATGCATTTATTCAATACTGTAGTGAAACATTCTGTGAAAGGAAGTTTTATTTACGACAACAATGAGACATTTACGTATGAGAAAAACCCTAAGATTGGGTATACTTATACAAAAAATTTGAAGAGCTGTGAAAATCTAGAAAAATAAGATATTAATATTCTGTTCCACAGATTTTTCTTAATGGTATATCAAACTTTGTACAAAAATACATTGATGTCGTTCAAACAGATTTTTCAATAAAGGAACATTTATGCACACTTTCTTGAAAAAATTTCAGTTGTTTAAAATTAAAAACGTATTACTTTGACAAGCATGAAAACTTATGTATATATCCATATAACACTCCATAACCACCGTGCCAAATTTAGTTACATTGCCTTGAAAATTTTGGATTTTATAAGATTTTTCAAACTATTGCAGCTTTGCATTTGTCCCCTTTAAGGATGCTGCTCAACAAGAAAGCTCACTCTCACATTATTTCCGAATTGCAGGAAGAAACTTAATGACATGTTGCAAAAATACCTCAAGAAACGTTACGACGTATGTTTAGGAACTCATAACATTCTAACCAATTATGTGAACAGCATAATGAAGGTAACCTTTAACGCTTTCACGTACATGGAACACATTTGTCCCACTTATAAATAACTTTGGTAATTGTAGTCGCAATAGATGTGGTTCAAATGGCTCTGAGCACTATGGGACTCAACATCTGTGGTCATCGGACTCCTAGACTTAGAACTACTTAAACCTAACTAACCTAAGGACAGCACACACATCCATGCCCGAGGCAGGATTCGAACCTGTGACCGTAGCGGTCACGCGATTCCAGACTAAAGCGACTAGAACCGCACGGCCACGACGGCCGGCGCAATAGATGTGTTATAGGTAATCTACTTGAAGCAAAGATACTTGTTTTCTTTAATTTCATACGTATTTCGGGGTAAAAATTACCATAACTGCCACCAGTCGTTCGTTATTGTTGGTGATTCTTGCTTCAAGCACACATACACATTTATCCTCTTATTGTCTGTGTTTTGTGGTCTCTGCCTTACCGCCAAAGCTTGAAACTGTATTCATGTAAGTATCTCTTTTACTCTGCACCATTTGTTTAGAAAATACTGTAATTCATCAGTGGAAATCTTTATTTTCATTCTGTGGGCCGTAGTTGTCCCAGTGTGCCAGAATGGTAACTTTTATACATGCATTTGGATATCATATTATGGTATGAAATCGTTACTATCACGTAAAAAACCAAGCGTAATAGTATTTTAAATTCAGTTGGAAATTTACTATCTTTCGTTTCATTAAATAAGCGGAAAAAGACTTGTACTAGTATAATTTCAAGTCTGCTTGTGCCATGTGCTTCAGAAAAAAAGAATTTTTAATAACTGATGAAAGAGTTATACAGATTTTGAAGGTCTGCAATAGCTATGTCGAAGATAATCTGTTAGTAGATGAGTAGGATAAAATTTTTCTAGCAGATATGGAAAATGAAAGGGAACATATTATTATACAATATCCTGTAAAAGAAACGCTTAGTCCACTAAGCAAAAGAAGGCAGTCAGAAGAAGTCACGTCAGAGTCAAATTCTTGCGTACCTGAATGCTTCCAGATTTACCAGAATTTAAATTGACCTCAACGAACGAACAGAGACACCTCAATGGTAATATGAATCATGAATTTGGGAAAGTGCTGTTGTTTAGTATCAGTAGAAATGGTGAAATTCTACAGCCATTTTACACTTTTTCTTCCACTTTGGATCTAAAAGCGTTGTTGCGCGAAATATTAATTCCTGCAAGTATTCGGTCTGCAGAACACTCGGGCAATGCATTCAGCACAAATGAAAATGAAATCAATGCATTTCTTGATATGGACCTGTTAATGGGGTACCATATTTTTACCTGCGTTTAGAAGCTACTGGGCAAATGAACATGATTTAGGTGTTCGTTATGTAGCTCAGTTTACGACACTACACCGATCTGATGAGATTCGAAAGTACTTAAGTTTTTCCAACAATGCAGATCAGTCAGTAAAGAAAGGCCGTGCTTATAAAGTGAAACCTGAAGTTGTCCATTTGAACAAACCTTTCCAAGAATCTCTTAGTGCAACTAGAGGTCAATCTGTAAATGAGCATATGATCAGGTTCAAGGAAAGTAATATTAGACAGTACGTCAAAAATAAGCTAAGCAAATGGGGTTTCAAAACGTGTTGCAGGTGTGATTCAGAAATTGGTTATCTATTTGTGTTTGATTAGTATACTGGCATAAAAAACTCAGGTCCTGAAATTGGACTCGATGAATCAGTAGTTCTACAACTGACAAAATCTGCATCCTTACTGGGATGTGAAATTTACATAGATAACTTTTCTAACTCTAGTATTATCTTGCTTTAGAAAAAAATAGATCCTGTGGAACACGCACCAACCATAAAAACATCCCAAAGACATTCCATAGAGGAAACAAAATGAAAAAAGTCGATTCACACAGTCTTAGTAGTAATGGACTGAGAATCCTCAAATGGATCGATAACAAGCCAGTTTATCTACCAACTAATTTTATTTCTCTTATACCCTGTACGACTGTGAAGAGGCGTCAGTCTAATTCGTTTGAGAAGATCAGTGTTCAGTGTGATTTTATGATGAGAAAGTACAACAAATGGATGTGAGGGGTGGACCTTATGGATCAGAGGAAAGTGGCCTATAAGATCGACAGAACGACGAAGATTAAGAATTACCTGAGAACTTTCTTTGATCTTCTAGACATTGGTGTGAATAATGTTAAAAGTTGTACGTTAATACTTCTTTGCAAAGTTGACCAATGATTCTGCTGTGGTGTGCATAAACAAACTCTGAATCTGAGATATTATTATACGGAGTAGTAGCGAACGAACAGTTGTTGAGAGGATTCGGAAGTGGTCGGACGCAGCCTGCAGTGGAAAGAATCAGCGCGACGTGAGAGGTCGCAGCCTACTGTGATCGTGTTAGTGGCGCCGTAGGAGAAGATTGAGAATTTTGGGTAATGTGCCTTTTTGTTGCACGTAACTGTTGCTTGCCTGCGCACTGGAGGGATTTTGTCAGATTTGTGTATACATTATTTGAGAGTAATATTCCTACGTTTGTTGTAGCCAGAGACATGTTTATTGAGTATAGACATTGTGAAATAATTAAAGTCTGTGTAAAGTCTTCTTGTGTTTAAATAATCTATTTTGAGAATATAGTAAATTACAGACTCTACTGGTTTCTTTTATTTTTTTACATTGTTTAAAACTTCTTGACCAAACTCCTCCTGATCATTCAGTTTCTCTATATAAAAAAATATGGCAGTAGTTATTGCAATTATTATGACCATGCTTGCACTCTGCATGGATTGCAGTATTGCTTTTGAAATATTTTCACCGTGTTACTGATCACGCAGTTGTAGCGGCAAGGCGAAGTAAGTTGTCCATTGTATACAGGAGCATTGCAGAACAGCTGTTAGGAGTTCTTAGAGAATACTTTAAAACTTGCAGTAAGATACTTGATAATTAATTCTTTATGATTTGTGGGGAGAGCAATTAATTTCTGTTTCTTTTTTTTTCTCAATCAGAATTCTATTATTGTCAGAGATGCAACGTCACATATTTTCGTACGTCTTTCAGCAGAACAAAAAATAATTACAACTATACACGAATTTAAAAATAATTACGAATCAGTTTCAAATGCGTCTGTAATTTGTTCAAAATCGCAACAGACGTAGGATTGAAATCAACATTGTCATCTCTAGAGCTGGGAAAACGCATTACAATAAATCTAACTGGCAGTTATTCAAGTCGACAGACAAATTTATTGATAGCTGTAAAAACGTCAAGAAGGTTGCAGACATGTTGTAATGCAAAAAGCCCAGAGCACTGAATGATAAAATGGGACATGACGAAAAGATGTGTGTATTGTGTTTCAAAGCATGTTCAAGGCAACACTTACAATATTTGTGGGCAATTTGGTGTTAATTTATGCTTTACTTCATGCAAAACTGATTTGCAGAATTTCACATTAAGTAGACAACAGATAGACAGCTTTTGTAGTTCTCCGATCTATAAAGTGTAATGTGCTCTGTAACTGTCCTGTTCTGTAATAAATTTCAGTTACTAGAAGGTTTCAGTTAGATTACATCATGGTTAGTCAGAGATTCCGAAATCAGATACTGGATTGTAAGGCGTATCCAGGGGCAGATAACGACTCAGGTCACAATGTAGTGGTGATGAAGAGTAGGCTGAAGTTTAAGAGATTAATTAGGAAGAATCAATAGGCAAAGAAGTGGGATACGGAAGTTCTCAGGAATGAAGTTCTCTAGATACAGCAATAAGAAAAAGCTCAGTAGGCAGTACAGTTGAAGATTTGAAGAGGAATGGATATCTCTAAAAAGGGAAATCACGGAAATTGGAAATCAAAACGTTGGTACTAAGAAGGTAACTGCGAAGAAATCGTGGGTAATAGAAGAAATACTTCGGTTGATCGATGAAAGAAGGAAGTGCAAAAATGTTCAGGGAAATTCAGAAACACAGATATACAAGTCACTGAGGAATGAAATAAATAGGAAGCTAAGAAGAAATGGTCGCACGAAAAATGTGAAGAAATCGGAACAGAAATGATTCTCGGAAGAACTGACTCAGCATACAGGAAAATCAAAGCAACCTTCGGTGAGATTAAAAGCAAGTGTGATAACATTAAGAGTGCAAGGGAACTCCACTGTTAAATGCAGATGAGAGAGCATATGGGCGGAAAGAGTACATTGAAGACCTCTATGAAGGGAAAGATTAGAAGATATAGAAGAGATAGGGGATCCAGTACTTCGACGACTGAAGTTCAAATAAGCCAGAAGAGATGGATAACACTGCATTAGAATTTCTAAAATCATCGAGGGAAGTGGCAACAAAATGACTTTTCACGTTAGCGACTAGAATGTATGAGTCTGCCGATATACCATTTAGCCGGCCGCTGTGGCAGAGTGGTTCTAGGCACTTCAGTCCGGAACAGCGCTGCTGCTAGGTCGCAGGTTCGAATCCTGTCTCGGCATGGATGTGTGTGATGTCCTTAGGTTAGTTAGGTTTAAGTAGTTCCAAGTCTATGGGACTGATGACCTCAGATGATAAGTCCCATAGCGCTTAGAGCCATTTGAATCATATGGACATACCATTTGACTTTCGGAAAAATATCGTTCACACAATTCAGAAGACTGCAAGAGCTGAGAAGTGCGAGATTTCTCACACAGTAAGCTTAAAAGCTTATGCATAACAGTTGCTCACATGAATAATATACAGAAGAATGGAGAAGAAAATTGAGGAATTACGAAAATGACGATCAGTTTGGCTTTAGGAAAGGTAAAGACGCCAGAGAGGTAATTCTGACATTGTGGTAGATGATGGAAGCAAGGCTAAAGAAAAATCAAGAGCAGTTATAGGATTTTTCGACCGGGAAAAAGTGCTCGACAATGTGAATTGGTGCAAGATGTTCGAAATTCTGAGATAAATAGGGGTAAGTTACAGGGACAGACGGGGTATATACACTCCTGGAAATGGAAAAAAGAACACATTGACACCGGTGTGTCAGACCCACCATACTTGCTCCGGACACTGCGAGAGGGCTGTACAAGCAATGATCACACGCACGGTACAGCGGACACACCAGGAACCGCGGTGTTGGCCGTCGAATGGCGCTAGCTGCGCAGCATTTGTGCACCGCCGCCGTCAGTGTCAGCCAGTTTGCCGTGGCATACGGAGCTCCATCGCAGTCTTTAACACTGGTAGCATGCCGCGACAGCGTGGACGTGAACCGTATGTGCAGTTGACGGACTTTGAGCGAGGGCGTATAGTGGGCATGCGGGAGGCCGGGTGGACGTACCGCCGAATTGATCAACACGTGAGGCGTGAGGTCTCCACAGTACATCGATGTTGTCGCCAGTGGTCGGCGGAAGGTGCACGGGCCCGTCGACCTGGGACCGGACCGCAGCGACGCACGGATGCACGCCAAGACCGTAGGATCCTACGCAGTGCCGTAGGGGACCGCACCGCCACTTCCCAGCAAATTAGGGACACTGTTGCTCCTGGGGTATCGGCGAGGACCATTCGCAACCGTCTCCATGAAGCTGGGCTACGGTTCCGCACACCGTTAGGCCGTCTTCCGCTCACGCCCCAACATCGTGCAGCCCGCCTCCAGTGGTGTCGCGACAGGCGTGAATGGAGGGACGAATGGAGACGTGTCGTCTTCAGCGATGAGAGTCGCTTCTGCCTTGGTGCCAATGATGGTCGTATGCGTGTTTGGCGCCGTGCAGGTGAGCGCCACAATCAGGACTGCATACGACCGAGGCACACAGGGCCAACACCCGGCGTCATGGTGTGGGGAGCGATCTCCTACACTGGCCGTACACCACTGGTAATCGTCGAGGGGACACTGAATAATGCACGGTACATCCAAACCGTCATCGAACCCATCGTTCTACCATTCCTAGACCGGTAAGGGAACTTGCTGTTCCAACAGGACAATGCACGTCCGCATGTATCCCGTGCCACCCAACGTGCTCTAGAAGGTGTAAGTCAACTACCCTGCCCAGCAAGATCTCCGGATCTGTCCCCCATTGAGCATGTTTGGGACTGGATGAAGCGTCGTCTCACGCGGTCTGCACGTCCAGCACGAACGCTGGTCCAACTGAGGCGCCAGGTGGAAATGGCATGGCAAACCGTTCCACAGGACTACATCCAGCATCTCTACGATCGTCTCCATGGGAGAATAGCAGCCTGCATTGCTGCGAAAGGTGGATATACACTGTACTAGTGCCGACATTGTGCATGCTCTGTTGCCTGTGTCTATGTGCCTGTGGTTCTGTCAGTGTGATCATATGATGTATCTGACCCCAGGAATGTGTCAATAAAGTTTCCCCTTCCTGGGACAATGAATTCACGGTGTTCTTATTTCAATTTCCAGGAGTGTAGAATAGGTGCAAGAGCCAAGAGGGAATAATAAGAGTGGACAACAAGGACGAAGTACTCGGATTAAAAACTGCAAAAGATAGGGATGTAGCATTTTGTCGTACCGTTCAATCTGTACTTCGGACAAACAGTGATGGAAATAAAAGGTACGTTCATGAATTGGATTAAAATTCAGGGTCAAAGGATATTAATGATACGATTCGATGATGACATTGCTATCCTGAATGAAAGTGAAGAACAATTACATGATCTGCTGAATGGAATGAACGGTCTAATTAGTACAGAATAAGGATTGAGAGTAAATCGAAGAAAGAGGAAAGTAATGAAAACTAGGAGAAATGAGAACAGCGAGAAACTTGACATCAGGATGGATGGTCACGAAGGAGATGAAATTATGGAATTCTACTACCTAGGCAGCAAAATAACCAATGGCGGACGGAGCAAGGAGGATATCAAAAACAGACCAGCACTGGTAAAAAGAGCATTCCTGGCCAAGAGAAGTCTACTAGTATCAAACATCGGCCTTAATTTGAGAAAGAAATTTCTGAGAATTTACGTTTGGAGCACAGTATTGTATGGTAGTGAAACATGGACTGCGAGAAAACCGGAACAGAAGTAAAGCAAAGCGCTTGATTTGTGGTGCTATAGAAGAATGTTGAAAATTAGGTGAATTGGTAAGGTGGAGGAGGAGGAACTACGCAGACTCACAGAGAAAAGGAATGTGCGGAAAACACTGACACGATGATGTGTCATCTGTTAAGACATCAGGAAATGACTTCCATGGCACTAGAGGGAGTTGTAGAGAGCAAAATGTGCAGAGAGAGAGAGAGACAGACATTCGAATACATCCAGAACATAATTGAGGACGTAGGTTGCAAGAGCAATTCTGAGGTGAACAGGTTGGCACAGGAGAGAAATTCGTGGCGGGCCGCATCAAACCAGTCAGAAGATTGATAACACACAAAAAAAAAGTTTGGAGGACAATATATGACCATCAACCAATCCGCCAAATCCGTTATGAGTGGCAGAGTCCGCTCACGCTTGATTGCCGGCCGTTAATTATGAACGATTACGAACAATGTCGCCAGGATTTTTTGCTCAGCCTGCACTAATTAGAGGACAAGCCAGCCTCATCAGTGTCAATAATAGCCTGCACCGAAAACACCCGATAAACTTAAGCAATCAAGAGTCTAGAAAGAAAGATAAAAAATAAGTTTCGTAGTAAAAACGAGGCTTGCGAAGCTGGAATAAATACTGTTATTGCAGAGGCTTTTTGTTTACGAGCTCCGTAGATAATGAAAACGGGGGCGTGCCCAAATGAAATAAGAATAATGCGTGGGACTAATTGCCCTAAAATTTTTTCGTAATGTTTCTGCGTATTCTTTCTTTTCCTCTTTCGTTTCGAGCAGTTGCGGGCCATGTCATTTTAACCAAACTTTTCTTTGAGCTTCAAACTGCATCCGGTAATCTCACAGTCATTTTCTGAGTGTCTCTACCCGTTTTTCAACTTTTCTTGAAAATGTTGATATTTTCCGAAGCATCTTCTTGAAAAGAAGACATTTCTTGATATCATATGATCCATACTTCTTGAAGATACCGTATAAACTGAGTGAAACAAGTTTCTTTGTATTCTCTTTTTGTCCAGAAAATAGGTAAAACTCAGCTAGAACGGTAGTCTCTTAGGAATCATTCACGTTATGTACCTACAGAAATTAAGACTGAAAGGAGTGGTAGAAACGAATCTCGGAGAAGATTTGGTTCTTTAGAAAGGTAGGAAAACTTATCAAACAAGATAGACTGAACAATGTACTGTGGTTCAGACTGACCTTGGGGAACATCAGTTCGAGTTCCGGACAAATGTAGCAACATGCGACGCAATACTGATCCAATGTCTTATCTTAGCAGGTAGGCAAATCTACGTTTCTAGCTTTTATATATTTAAAGAAATCTTTTGGCAATATAATTGGAACACACTCATCGAAACTGTAAAGATAGCATAGAGGGAATCACTTGAACACAAACCAGACTGCACTTATAAACGTCACAGAGCACAAAAGATAGGCGGTAGTTGACATGGGAGTAGGACAGCGTCGTAGTCTACCTCCCACGTTATTCATCTGTATATTGAATAAGAAGAAAAGGAAACCAAAAAGAAGTTGGAAAAGGGTGTAAAGATCAGTGAGGTGAAACAACAATTTTAAGGTTTGCCACACACGCTGCAAATATGTCAAAGACATCAAATGCCTGGAACAGTAATTGAATAGAATAGAGAAAGTCTTGAAAAGAAATTATTTTTTCTCTAAAAATATTTATACAGTTATTTAACATATAGAAAAGACAGTCATGATTATAAGTTGATTAAATTAACGACATTTAAAGAGCACAGAATGTCACATTCTTATGTCCAACTGCTGAGCATATACAATTGACGCCTTCTCTGCTAACAGGAACTCCTTCGGATAGCCAGGAAAGGATCAATTTGGGCACATACATACGATGTGCTGAACAGTCCATCGTCCTGTGCAACAGTCACAGCTGGGCTATGTTGTTAATATGCATTTGTACATCGAATCAGCACATTTTTCACTGTTTGCCTCATTCTACTGAGTGCAGACCAGATCTTGTGAGTCTCTTCAATCCGTGGTGATCTAGTCGAGATGCAGCTGTAGTGGGGTAGCGTTATTCTGGCATATATCTTGAGGATATTTTTTTCTGTCATTGCAACTACAAAAATTAGTGATTTTTTTTTCACCAGTCCGGTTTCGCTTTATTGAGGTAAAGCATCATCACTGGTCTGTAATTAAATTATTTACATTTTGATTTGCTTTTAGATAGCAAAAAATTCGTTAAACTGTTTTTCGGTCTAAAAGCAAATCAAAATGCAAATAATTTAGTTATAGACCACTGAAGATGGTTTACCTCAATAAAGCGAAACGCGTGTGATGAAAAAAATTACGCGTTTTTGTAGTTGCAATGACAGAACAAAAATACCCTCAATAATTGTAAAGCAACTACGGACACTATGGCCACGCAAATGGAGAATTTGCCATATTTCTGTCCATCGGACTGCTGTTGACGCTCCGTTATCCACCGGAGAATTTGCAACTTCTAGAGGTGGGTGACGGGAGAGAAGTCTTTTCTGCTTAGTACAAGGATGTCCTCATATATAGGGAGGTAAGAATCAACATCTATTTTTGTAAACTCCCACCTGAGAGCAGATTCAAGGCGCAGAAATGAGGGAGCTATAGGACTGAGAATGGACAACCAGAAAGTTGGGGTGTTTCTGATTGTTTCTGTGATGAAGAGCATGTTTGTTGAGTTGCATGTCGATGAATTTGTTGATCCAGACTGCGGCGCAATATCTTGCCACAGGATACATCAGTCCAAGAGGAAATGTTCTTAGTGTTGGAACAGATGATCCCCATGTCGTCCCACAAAGTTTCTTGACTTCATCTTTATCCAGAGTGACCCCTAGATAACGTGGCACAGGCACAGGTGTTTCCCTTCAAAATATACCATTATGTCCTTGTTTGCGAGCTTGTTGTTAAGGTGGAAGCTGGTGATTTCTGTTTTGGCAGCACTTGGCTGTAACTTCTAGTTATGGAAGTATTTGCTAACAACTTCTAGATCATTAGTGAAGGCAGACTCAGTAAGGCGCAGGTTTATGTGGGTCGCAGCAAGAGCCCAATCGCCAGCGTATACAAATTTCCTTGATGTTCTCTTAGGCATGTATGCTAATACAGGGAAAGCAGAAGACGGGCTAGCACTGATCCTTGTGGAACGCCATTATTAAGCTTCATTACGGGGCTCATCTTATTACCTATTATAACTAGGAACTTTTTATTGCCTACCGTAGCATTAATGAGGTTTTCAGTTTTAAGACATGGTACGTCTCTTAATGATTTGAATGTAACCCCTTGCCTCCGCACATTATCATTGAGCGCTGTTAGGTGTATAAACACGGTTGAAGTCTTTTGTTTTTTTTTCAATTCTGGTTCAGTAAAAGTTGTCAGTGAGAGGTCGGCGCAGCTGTGATTTGGGCGAAATTCTGCTTGTTCAGCAGACAGGTTTTGAAAAATTTTGTGGCGGGTTCTGTTATACAGTTTTCTTTCCAAAAGTTTATATACTGTGTGAAGTAGAGCAATTGGTCGGTAGCTTTACAGTTTGTCATTTAATTTGTCTGCTGTTAAGATGGCTGTAATTTTTGCTCTTTCCATTTAATGGGGGTATGTTACCAGTTTGGAGAAGATCAATAAAGAACGCTGCTAGTCAGTGTTTTACACACTTCCCACTGTGGGTTAGGAATTCTTAATGATGCCATCAAAACCAGATGCCTTTCCCGCTTTCATTGCTTTGAGAACTGTCGTTCAAAAATGGTTCAAATGGCTCTGAGCACTATGGGACTTAATATCTGAGGTCATCAGTCCCCTAGAGCTTAGAACTACTTAAACCTAACTAACCTAAGGACATCACACACATCCATGCCCGGGGCAGGATTCGAACCTGCGACCGTAGCAGCAGCGCTGTTCCGAACTGAAGCTCCTCGAACCGCTCGGCCACAACGGCCGTCCTTACTGGGGTAGTCTGACTCAAGTTAACAGGCAAGTTAGAGAGTCTTCATTTCCTTCTCCACTTTAATTGTTTGTCGCTGAATATTAGCAGATTTAGAGGTGATCACAACGTTATTTGCTACTGACGTGGGTGTAACAGCCTCTTTCGTGCGCTCTGATGGGTAGGCACCTCCAACATTTCTCGGCAGGGACGTGGCTTTTCTGCTTGAGGTGCCAAAGTCTAACCCTCAGCTGTTTTCCCACTGCATACGATGAGCTGTATCGATACTTTGCAGAAGTTCGTCAGCTACTGCACAGTTATTCTTCTCGCAAAACTGTTTTACAGTTTCGCACTTTCCTATCCATCCAGGTATATATTCCTTTCGAAAGCCCTTTGGGATACATTTCTTTGCTGTGAACAGTATAGCTCCAATGAACGTCTTGTAGTTTGTGGTTATTTGAGCGACCCATCCTACGCACTTGTGGATATTTTTAGAAGCTGGACACCAGTCGGCTCTTTTAAAGTTCCGTTTAGGTCTGGAAAATTATATAATTCGATAAGCACTGGGCAATTTTGGCTGTACGGGAAGTCGTTCAGGTCTTTCCTTGACATTAGTAACTGCAGGCCATTGCTTTCTGGGGGATACAAAACATAAATCAGGGTTGTGATCTGTTCTCCAGCATCTTTAGCATCAAAAACATGATGGAGATTGAGTTCTTCAGACCAATCAATCGGCATGTTGCCATTTACATCGTTTGCATTTCCATAGTCCATGATGACTTTTGAAGTCTTCCAACTATACCGTAGGGCTGCCATTAACGTTTAGCACATTTACAGGACTCGTGGTTCCTGGTGGTTTATAGTTACAGTTATTTTTCCAATTCTGACAGCCACTTCGTGGTGCTGGTAGAAACAGTGTGGGACTATTATTAGCTATTTAAAAGATTTATATCTGAGGTATACTATTATTAAAGAACTGTACAAATTTAAACACCTGACTTCTTGCAGGGAAGTGCTATTTTCACAACTGCAATCCATTAGGATTGCTTTCGTTGTTGACAGAGCAATTCACATTTTCGCCAGGTTTTCCAACAGGTTGTTTTGGTGTAAATCAAATTTAGCTCATCCTAATATTACATTTTTGTTCTATGTACCTTTGTCATCTTGATGTTTACTGCTTCTGGTAGTGACTATCAGTCCGTGAGTCTGTATGAGTGCGTAAGGTAACTTACGTTAGTTTCTATTGTAGAGAATAGTTTCCCTTCATTCCGGCTGTCTATTGCTACTCTATAACCCCTTCATTGTGTTACATTCACTATCAACTCTAGTTCCCTGTAAGTAAGATGTAAGAATTATTTTCCTAGCCCTCGGTTCCACAAACAACATGCACTTCTTAAGGACTAAAAACATGCCCATGTCGGGACTGTAAATCTTCTGATACAATTTAGAATACATTTACATTACCACTGAGCAATTTCCATCTTAGAAGTCATTCTGAAATCAACAGTGTGCACCTAAGTAACGGAGCATCAAAAGCAGCACTGCTCCTGAAAAGTGTCGGAATGTGCTAAATGTAAACATCGTTGTCCAAAAACTTCAGAGACTTTTTTTATTCCTGGCGAGCAAGCAACTTCAGCACATTAACTATGATGTCAGCTTCAAATAACAAGTGTGAACAACAGATGCGCTTTCGGGCAGTGAGTTGCGAGCAGGTAATGTTAATTAGTGGAGATACAGCCATAGTACGTCAACGTCATTGTCACAAATCGCATTGGAGCTCCAGGATGTTTTAAAGAATAAAAAAGTGTGTGCAAAGTTTGTCCCGCACACCTTGAGCCCCGAACAAAAGCAACGATGCATGGAGGCCTGCCACAACTTAACTGAAAGGCAGAACGCCGACAATTCTTTTCCGGAAAAAATCATGACGAAAGACGATACTTGGTGTTATCAAAACGAACCTCCACAAAACGACATAGTGCAGAAATTTACATACAGAGTCAATGCTCTGACGACATAACCGACGTTCAACCCAATATGACGCGCAAGTTGAACAACATCCCAAGGAATGTCTTCTCCAACAGAGTACATCGTTGTATAAACGCTCTATGTGTTGTGCTCAAATGCGAGGCGACCACGTAAAACACATAAAAACTAAAACTAAACTCCGCCCGAATAGTCCATGAAGGCCCAACGGAACCGACCGGCCGCCGTGTCATCCTCAGCCCACAGACGTCACCGGATGCGGATATGGAGAGACTTGTGGTCAGCACACCGCTCTCGCAGCCGTATGTCAGTTTCCGAGACCAGAGCCCTTATTTCTCAATCAAGTAGCTCCTCAGTTTGCCTCACAAGGGCTGAGTGCCTCCCCAGTTGCCAACAGCGCTCAGGAGACCGGATGGTCACTCATCCGATTGCTAGCCCAGCCTGACAGCGCTTAACTTCGGTGACCTGACGGGAAACGGTGTTACCACTGCGGCAAGACCGTTGGCACATAAAACACATGATGCATTAAAAAAAACACCTTAACTCTTTTCTGTTTTATTAATTCAGTCTCAGAACGTTTTGGACTGGTGGGTTACATCGACAAACAGTTTGGTTTGTCTTATTTAGTAGTTGAGATGCTTAGGAGAGATATTTAGGAGTTCCTTGGTGATTCAACTCATTCCTTATCACATACGCTTCACAAATTTAGAGATCGTTCGCTTACAAAATGTCTTTTGATGCAAATGTCCTGATGTGTGTATGCCTACATTGAAAATTGGTCCCTCTGATCGAAGCTTGTGAGCCGTGATATGTCAATAAATTTTAATGTTAGACAAAAATTCTACTGCCCCGAGGGAAATATGGCACTGACCTACAACAAACAATTATTATTTTACGCATTATGTATTGCTTCCTTTTTACCTATTGTGTTTTTTGACTAACTGCTATTAATATTTACACTAAAGAGCCAAAGAAAGTAGTACACCTGCCTAATATCGTGTAGGGCACGACGTGGCATGGACCCGACTAATGTCTCCAGTAGTGCAGGAGGGAACTGACACCATGAATCCTGCAGGGCTATCCTTAAATCCGTAAGAGTACGGCGGGGTGGAGATATCTTCTGAACAGCACGTCGCGAGGCATCCCAGATATACTCAAGAATGTTCATGTCTGGGGAGTTTCGTGGCCAGTGGAAGGGTTAAGCTCAGAAGAGTGTTTCTGAAGCCACTCTGTAGCAATATTGGACGCGTGGGGTTCGCGATGTCCTGCTGGAATTGCCCCAGTCTGTCGGAATGCGCAATGGGCAGGAATAGATGCAGGTGATCACACAGGATGCTTACATAGGTGTGACCTGTCAGCGTCGTATCTGGACCTATCATAGGTCCCATATCACTCCAACTGCACACGCTCCATACCATTACAGAGCCTCCACAAGCTTGAACAGTCCCCTGATGCCATGCAGGGTCCATGGATTCAAGAGATTGTCTCCATACCGTACATTTTATTGATGTACGTGCGCACATTCTGAAATATTGCAGTGCACCTACGAAGACTCTGCTCTATTTCGCGAAGTTCTGCCCTGGTCTGTGCCGTTCTCCACTACTTTTCACCGCGAGTTTGTGGAACGGCGCGTCCGGTGTGGACGCAGCCTTTTGTAGTCACAGTGAGGGTTTCGCCCTTGCATTGCTACCAAGAATGTACACCGCTGTGTCAGAGCTTTATACAGAGTGATTCAGCTGCCCCTAGATATGGGTTTTATGCAACCCGCAACACCTTCAAAAACCAAAAACGAGATTTTCATATCCTCACGCTCGCTATGTGCAAACTGTTAGCCCAGTTGAAAAATGAGCAGGACGTTTTTGCAGGAAATTTGATGTAGTTAAATTTTGTACTAGGAATTTGCTGGAGGCCATGGCTCTGAAGTTATTCAAGAAAAACACGTTTGAATGTCACGTTTGTACATTTTTTTTCGAATAATTCAAAAACTACTTCCTCTAGCGAAAACGTATCCCAGTACAAAATTCAGCTACATTAAATTTCTTACAAAAAGGTTCTGTTCATTTTTTCTGTAGCACTAATAGTTTACACATAGTGAAGGAGAGAATATGAAAATCGTGCAGCTTGCGTAAAACCCATAGTCAGGGATAGCTGAATCACCTTTTGTAATGGCACAACTTGTACATTTAATGCAGATACAAAAATATCTGGAGAGATTCTAGTGACCAAAGATGGTATGACAAGGATGTTCAAGAGCACCTACATTATTTAAAATTTATCTGAATTCTGCCTCAAAGCTATGGAAACGTTCCTGTAGTAGTACGCGTTTGTCTGTAAATGAGACAAGCTTTCACTTTGCATTTTGCTGACCGCCAAGTCATTTTAGCAGAGGATGAGGACGACATGAGCTACATGGTTAGAAAGCTGTGCAGTCATTGGCAGAAATGAGGTTTAATCATTGATTTGAAGGAAACGGAGTATTTGCTTCCCGGAGGACTGCAGTAAGACCAGACAGATTTTGAGATAATGAATTCTATGGACACTTAACAATATTTAGGGGTCATCATTAGGTTAGTCGAAATTACGAACCGCATTGACTAAATGGGAAATAACTTAAGGAATTAAGAGGAACATTTTGTCAGTGCAGATGGAATTTCGTAACAGGTTGACACTACAGGACAAAAGTAAGAATACATACGTGAATAAACCTGGGCAACACTGTAATGGATACTATTTATGCAAGGCAACTGAGATGGTATGAGCATGTATGTAGTTAAGGTGAGGACAGATGGTCCAAGAATCCAACTAACAGAAGAAGAAGAAGAAAAAGAAGAAGAAGCCCAAAAACAATATGACAAGGAATAAAAAGAAATCTGTCAGAGAGAAAGTTGCTGGTGGAAGACTGGAATGATAGGAGACTTTGGAAGGTAGAATGCAAGAATCAACTACAATGTTGTATAAAATAGCAAAACAAAAAACACCTCCGATACGCTTTGGTATGACGGATGTTGGTACGTTACGACCCTAGCGTGTCTCAATTCGTTCTATTTCTTTTTCATGTTTGCTTGATGAATCTAAAAGCCGAAGTATTGCGCTATAATTAGCACCAACGTCTTGTCTACGGTTTCATTACAGCTTTTTCAGTATCTTCTCAAATGATTTTACTTCCATTAGTTTCACTTACTATTTATTCCATGTGCTCGTCCCATTTCAACTCCTACATCGTATGGCCCCTCCACATTTACAATGTGATCATCACTAATCTTGTTATCAGATGCCACAGGAGTCTTTCTGTTCGTAACGAGCGTTACCCTACATTTATGTGCAATTAGAGAGCTTCATTAAGTGCAGCAAGTGGAAATACTGTCTAATATGTTCTGCGTTTCTTTATGATAGTCCAGTGGGGATACTTCCGTGATTTCTGTTCGTCCTAGTGAAAAATTTACGTGTTCAACAGAGAAACAATTACGAAAATAGTAATAACTGTCATTATCGATAGTAGTAACAGCCGAGGAGACGGTACCAGTAAAACATTCTGTATACCCTAATGATTAGCAACAACGTAGGTATTTAAGAAGCCGTGTTTGTGTTATTGGAAACCCGAAGAGCCTAGACAGAAGAGAAGTTTAAATCAAAATAAGATGGTTCTGTCGACAAAATTTGAGGAATGAGGGACGTGAGCTGATTCGGAAAAGATTGCTGTTGTGACAGATCGGCCATTTCCTGTCTTCTGAATTCGGGAAGGAAAGTAACATCTCTGCATTTTTAGGGAAAATCGTTCCACAATCTCTTTTCAGATGCAGAAACAGATTTCAAAGACAGAGGCGTAGAACGATTTTTGTTTTGGTGACAACGAGTATGTCTGCTGTGCTATTGGGATAGAAGTATGAGTGGGGAAGATACAAAAAAACTGAAGAAATTGAGCAGACGGTATTGCAGACATAGAATGGAGATGTCAATATTATTAGCCCCATAAATCAGAATTAATTGTTTGTAGGATGGGGTGTTTTAATGTTAAATACAAATGTCTCAAAAGTATCGCAAGCAAACACCTGCAGATGACGTGGAAACTCTTACAGAATAATCAACGTATTCGAAAAGTGCTAGTAAACTGTATGAGGTTTGGTATCCTTTTGTTTACATTTAGGCATCTAAAATGACTTTATTGACCGTAGACTTGAGGTCCTTGCCGGCACATGATCAGCATTCGAACACATCGTTTTGTTTCATGGTTATATCGAAGCATTCAGAAGTTGGCTGAGGAGGGTGTGAAAAAGGTATCTTCACAATTTTTTGGCCTCATTGTTGCAAATGATTGCCTTAAAGCGGAATGGACAATGCCACAGCCTCATTCCGCATGAGATTAGAGGGATTAATGACAATGAGTTCACAAATGATCCACAAGGTTATTACTGTCTTCCGGATACACACCTAACGACTCTCCTTCACATTCTGATGACCTTGTTGATGATAACCGATTTGTTACATCAGGACAGTGACCCTAATACCGCGAAACGTGCGTCCTAGGCTGGTGAAAAATACTAAACTTAATTAGGCCAATTTGCTGACCATGCATTAACTTGTTGCCAAGGCCGTAAAGCGCCGTCGATGTTGCTAACGTAGTTAAAAACTTGATTTCTCAAATTAATTATGACTGATTAATACATTACGCGTTTTAAATGAAGTGCTTACGGAGAACGTCCGTCGATAAGTCACTTGTGTAATATCCTAAATTTATCACAACTCACGTTTTTGACAGTCCAGCTAGCAATCCCATTACCGGTAATATGAAAGACTAAATTGTCTAATTCATTCAACTGATGCGAATGGTGT
This sequence comes from Schistocerca serialis cubense, assembly GCF_023864345.2. NCBI lineage: Eukaryota > Metazoa > Arthropoda > Insecta > Orthoptera > Acrididae > Schistocerca > Schistocerca serialis. The sequence goes on from NC_064643.1 coordinate 345,889,673, forward strand.
GAATGGTGATGATTCAGTATTTCAAAGACGATAAGGTAAACCGTATTTCACTGCAAATCACTCCAAAAAACTGGAAAATACAGCGCGTAACACACCACCTGCCGAAATGCTATTAGAATCGAGAAATGAAAATAACATTTCTGAACAGAAAAATAGTACACTCAAGAGATACGAGGTAAAAGTTGTTATACAAAGGTCTTGACAAAAGTAACTAACTTTTAAAACTGATATATTATTATTATTATTATTACTATTATTACATATTTCAAGACCCAGTACGATCACACAAATCATTCTGTCTCATGTGAGCATTCTTTCTGATCTTTCTCGATTCTCTAATTTTTTCTGCGTGGAGTCTCTTTCTATCTTCAGTCAACTTTGCGACTTCATTGTCTGACCTAACATTCAACTTGTGCACTATGTGATCAAAAGTATCCGGACACCTGGCTGAAAATGGCTTACAAGTTCGTGGCGCCCTCCATCGGTAATGCTGGAATTCAGTATGGTGTTGGCCCACCCTTAGCTTTGATGACAGCTTCCACTCTAGCAGACATACGTTCAGTCACGTGCCCCAAGGTTTCTTGGGGAATGGCAGCCCATTCTTCACGGACTGCTGCACTGAGGAGAGGTGTGGATGTCGGTCGGTGAGGCCTGCCACCAAGTCGGCAAGTCGGTGTTCCAAAACATCCTAAAGGTGTTCTATAGGATTCAAGTCAGGACTCTGTGCAGGCCAGTCCGTTACAGGGATGTTACTGTCGTGTAACCGCTCCGACACAGGCCCTGCATTATAAACAGGTGCTCGATCGTGTTGAAAGATGCAATCGCCATCCCCGAATTGCTTTTCAACAGTGCGAAGCAAGAAGGTGCTTAAAACATCAATGTAGGCTTGTGCTGTCATAGTGCCACGCAAAACAACAAGGGGTGCAAGCCCCCTCCATGAGAAACACGACCACACTGTAACATCACCGCCTCTCAATTTTACTGTTGGCACTACACGCGCTGGCAGATGACGTTCACCTCTACGGTCGCAGGTTCGAATCCTGCCTTGGGCATGGATGTGTGTGATGTCCTTAGGTTAGTTAGATTTAAGTAGTTCTAAGTTCTAGGGGATTGATGACCTCAGATGTTAAGTCCCACAGTGCTCAGAGCCACCTGAACCATTTTTGAAGATGACGTTCACCGGGTATTCGCCATACCCACACCCTGCCATCGGATCGCCACATTGTGTACCGTGATTCGTCACTCCACACAACGTTTTTTCACCATTCAATCGTCCAACGTTTACGCTCCTTATACCAAGCGAGGCGTCGTTTGGCATTTACAGGAGTGATGTGTGGCTTATGAGCAGCCGCTCGAGCATGAAATCCAAGTTTTCTCACCTCCCGCGCAACTGTCGTAGTACTTGCAGTGGATCCTAATGGAGTCTGGAATTCCTGTGTGATGGTCTGGATGGATGTCTGCCCTGTCTATTACGCATTACGATCCTCTTCAACTGTCGGCGGTCTCTGTCAGTCAACAGGCGAGGTTTGTCTCTATGCTTTTGTGCTGTACATGTCCCTTCACGTTTCCACTTCACTATCACATCGGAAACGGTGGACCTAGGGATGTTTACGAGTGAAAACATCTCCATGAGATTCGGGGAGCACCCCATTCTGCTCTCTCACGAAATCAAATGACTACTGAGGTCGCTGATATGCAGTACTAGCAGTAGGTGACAGCACAATGCACCTAACATGAAAAACGTATGTTTGGGGGGGGGGCAGGTCCGAATACTTTTGATCACGTAGTGTATATCTTGTCTATGCATATGTTCCTGTCTTGAATTTCTATTGGATAGATTTGAACTTTTTCTAGGTCAAGTTTGACTTGTGTGATGCTTGGTATCGTTGATTTGAACCCTTGTATGTGTGTCAGAATTATGTTGATGAGTCTTGTTGATGATAGCCTGCTGATGTGATCACAGAACTTTAATCTCTTTTTTTTTCTAACATCTGCCGCTAGGTTTGACAACCACCGGCTGTGGTTTTCCTAAAGTGTAATCTGAATCCCTCTTCTGTCAACTTTGGACCGATGATCTCCATGCTCCTTCGCTATGTTTTCCACATCGCTTTTCGTATGTGTTAGTGTCTCACTTACATACAGTATTTCAGGTTTGATTACTGTGTCATTGTGTCTGCTCTTTGATAGAACTGACAAGCATTTATTATCACATATGTTTTGTGTTCCACCGTAAGCTCTGTGCATTTTTTGTAGTCGAGTCTTCCGTGAGATCTTTTCTCCTCCTGAAAGTTCGAGGATTTCAGGTAGATATTTTAAATGTGTACCTCTGTTTATCTTGCCATATTTTTTGTCTAATTTTTGTATGCTTAATTTTGAGCAGAAGAATTCAGACTTTGGAAAGAAATTTGCAGGTCAAATTTTTCTGCACATTCTTTCAGTATTTCTCTCTCTCTCTCACTTTCTCTCTCTCTCTCTCTCTCTCTTTTGTCTTGACCCGGGATTTTCTTGTCGTGTCCTTAGATTTTCCGTTCTTTTTCTCACTTCCTCATTACTTCGTCCAGGACTAGGCTAAACAATAGTTCGGATAATCCGTCAGTGTCTAATTGATATAGTCGCAGAGTTTTTGGGTCGAGACCCTGTTCTTCTAGGATGTTGAATAAGAATTGTCAGTTAACAGCATCGCATGCTTCTTGAAATCTGTGAAAGTGCAACTGATAGGGAGCATTACCGATGGGCGTGTATTTTAAAATTGTTTTCAGAGTGAAGATTTCTTCTGTACGTGAAATAGCGGGACGGAAAGCTGCCTGGTATTCACCAGGCAGCTTTTCCAACTGCTCTTGCGTTCTCTAGAGTACGCACGCTAAGAAAATTATGTAGGTGACTTCTAGCAGGAAGATTCCTCTGTAGTTATTCACATTCGCCCTCTCTCCTTTCTTGTGCAGCTGGTGGATAAGTGCACATTTCAGCCCTCAGGAAGTTTTTCTGTTTGCCAGATGGTTGTGATTATTTGTGTAAGTTCCTTTAAAGACTTTAGAACGAGCTTCTTTGGTAGCTCTGGAAAGATGCCGTCTTCACTGGATGTCTTGTTATTTTTTAATTTATGTTTGTGGCTCTCTTCATGTGTCAGTGGGAGTGATTTTGGCTGAGTGGAGGTACAATTCTGTGTTGGGAATCTTGTTTCGTCGGGGCAGTTATAGAGATCAGAGAAATAACGTGTCAGTTTCCTGGGAATTCTCTTCATTAGTTAATGCGAGTTTTCTATCTTATTTGGTGAAGCATAAATTTGGAGGTACCCGCGGATCTCCTTGCGAGAGTTCTGTCGAATCGTGTTTTGGTTGCGGAGATTTTCCTCTACAGTGTTCTGTTGTTCCAAGTACTTTGTCTTGGTTTGACTAATGAGTTTTTCTGCCTGTTTTCTGGACTCGTTAAAGCGATAGAGGTTTTCAGGAGACTTTTTCCTGGAAGGCTTGTCTGCATCTTTGTACTGTATTTTCACATTCTGAGTCCCTCAATGGCGTTTAGTGTTCTTTTCCCGTGGCATCAGTTCTTTTGCTTTATGTATGATCTTTCTATGGAATTCTTCCGATGCGTGTGCTTGTTGTCTTTCCGATTCCTACCTTACGTTGGATTCTATGGTGTTTTTCTTGTCAGACTTCTCTGTGTGTGGCGTTTTCCGACGGATTTTCTTCAGTGTAAATTTCATCTGATTCGAATTAGGTAGTGTTCTGAATCAACATTCACACTTCTGCCACCCTAAAAGTCATGGATCTCTTTCTGGTCTGGGTAGGATATAGCTACATGGTCCATTTGGAATGTGTGTATGTTTTTGCATTAACTCTAGGTATTCAGCTTCGACTGGTTATTCGGAAAGTAAGGAACGATCGGTCGCGAAATGGAAACCACAGTGAAAATCCGACGAAGATTTGCACAGATGTGTTGGGCAGTGTCTCTAGTATGCCTGTCGATAGCGGTCTTCGTTCTTTTTGGTTCTGATCGCACAGTGAGCACATAAAGATACCTATAACAGTAGTGTCTCCCGCTAAGTACGAGGGCCTTGTGAGAAATTTCGCCTGAGGCTATGCAGCCAAGATTGTCGTGCGTTTTCTTCTTCAAGACAATTCCCAGACGCATTCTGCAGGGGCAATGAAGATCCTCCTGCATCGTTTTCAATTGACAATGTTTGATTACCCACAATACATCCCGTAATTGTCTCCCTCTCGGTTTCATCTCTGCTCACATGAACCGCTGGTTAAGGAGACAACATTTTGGACAGACCACGAGCTGTAGGCCAGCGCAGAGAATTGGCGGAAAGCACTGGCGGCTGGCTTCTATAGCGAGGAAGTGGAAAGTTGGTACAACTCTACGACAAACATCTAAGTTGGATCGGCTACTATCAAGATAAGTAGCTGGAAGTTGTAGTTAACTACTGCAAATAAAACAGTTTTGATTTTCACTGTGGTTTCCATTTCGCTACCTATCGTTCCTTACTTCCCGAATAGCCCTCGTATTTAGCCCGTTACTTTGATATTTTAATATGTCTACGATTACACAAGTTTGTCAAATAGCTGATCATATCCTTACATGTTATCAGTTTAGACATTGATCATATTATCTCTACTTTGTGACACAGATTCCTCTTCATTAATTACTCTAACTCTGTTTACGTCATTAACGGCTGAAGGGCTTCAGACAAGTTGCCGAACGATAATTAGACCTTTCCTCTTTTAATTTCATTTAACGACATGTAGTTTTAGGTCCTCGTCCTCCTCACAGAGATTTCTTGCATTCCAGCTGCAGAACAGTATATTTATCTATTCTACTTCTCATTTCCCAACACAAATGGGTCAATTTGTCTTTGAAGTTGTTGCCAACTCGTTAATCGTATACATTAAGCACGCCCCCTCACTTTGCGATAAAACAAAACGAGTTGCCCTTCTTTGAACTTCTTCGTCGTCCTCCATTAATCCTATTCGGTACATATACCATGGTACGTAGCAACACTCCAGGAGAGGATGGAAAGGCTTAGTGTAAGCAGTCTCCTTAATAGATTTGTAGTACCTACTAAGTGTTCTGCCAATAAAACGCAGTCGTTGGTTCCGCTTTCCCGCATATTTTTTGTGTTGTGCATACAATTTAAGTAGTGCCAAAGTAAGGTATTTAGTTGAATTGACAATCTTTAAATTTGCGTAATTTATTGTGCTACCAAAATTTAACGGACTTTTTTAGTACTCATGTGAAGAATCTGACATTTTTTATTGTTCACGGTCAACTGCCACTTTTCGTAGTGTACTGGTATCTCGTGTAAATCATTTTTTATTCCTTTTGATCTTTTGATGAATTTACTAGCCGGTAAACAGCAATATTATCTACAAACAATCTAAGAGAATTGCTCAGATTGTTTCTTACATCGTTTGTGTAGGTTAAGAACAGCAGAGGACCTATCACACTTCATTTGGGAATCCCAAATAAAACTTTGATGTCATCAGATGATTGTCTGTAATTTTGATGCTGGGCTTCTCATAGGCTGAAGTTCACAGCTGCTTTGACCATTTCATACGTAGCATGTTGACGCTGGAATTTGAAACACAGCTTAATTACATTTTACTATGGAGAAATGTAAGTTTTCATTACTGCTACGAGCGTCCATGTCTCTGGATAAACGATCACATTATTATTGGTTGCGTTAAATTGTGTTTACATGAAAATTGTTACTGATATTTGCAGCTTCTTGATGGCTGATTACACTCTAGTCGAGTTACCTGACATGCATTTCATTTCACAAGCTGCGACATGGTCGCGAATCGAATAGAGATCCATAAAGTGTAGAATAAATTTCTTAATTTCCCTTTATGATCACGAATAGAGAAATCTATTTCAGGAAATCTATTGTTAAATGTGGCTTTCAAGTTAACAACACTCTAAAATTGCGAGTAAAACGTAAACTGAAAATAGAGTGTGACGAATCTTATTGTTATGGAGCATGCGGGATTGATTGTAGTAACTGCGATAAATGTTAACTCGGCCAAACCGGTCGCTTTTTTAACGTAAAGTTTAAGGAGCGTCAACTGCCACGCTGCAAACTACTTTATGGTTGCCTTTATCAGAAACTGGTCATTCTATAGCGAACATTGGGAATAATACGCGTATTCTTGACAAGTTGCAGAAATGTAGTGGTCTCTACTTATTAGAAAAGTTTTAAATTTATATACAAAAAAAAGAACAAAGCCAACGAAAGTAGTCAGGAGAGAGAACGATTTTATACCCAATACTTGCTTTGCTTTGTTTTGCTTCACAATAGTCTACTTCAATTATCGAATGCTTCTTATATATATTTCCCCTTTACCTAGTATAGAGTGCTTTACACATTTACTTTGATTTATTACGTTAAGGGTATTACTGTTGTGTTTCCTCGTCATTTCTCTTTCTATGTAATATACTTCATTAATTAGACAATCTTGTTAATGGGCTGGCACGGTGTTTTATCATTCTTTTCTTGGAAAGGCGTGTCGCAGGGTACACTTTCCAAATTTGTTTTATCAGTTTTATATTGTTCTCTGAACTCCGTAAGCTTGTTCTTCTGTATGCCACTACGTTTTTATGTAAAATTCGCCACTAGAACGTATCAGAATTATTATCACTTAACTGCTTCTCTTTTTAACAATCTAACTTCGATCGTGTTTACTCCTCCCTTTCTTTTCCTCTACAGTTGACTGCCCCAGGGCAGGCCCTTTTCTAATTATAGTAAAAGTAAACGTTGCTTCGTTTTTAATGGTCAATATCTTCTGTCATGTTCAGTGTTTTCCCGGTGTTTTTTTCAATTGTTTTCATGTTCAAGTGTTTCTCAAGCGTTTTTGTCCACATTTTTGTCACCGTTTTTAAAACGATCCCTCCTCCGCCTCCTCCCATTACATGGGACGACGGGGAATGAAATAACAATAAAGAGAACAAAATGTTACTCTTACGACTTATACAACTGATAAGCTTGACGCTGACTCTAAGACAGATTGTATTCTCTTTTTTATATCATATTTCACGATTATTAGATTGAATAATGCATGTACGCCAGCAGTAGCGACATCTGGCGAGCTTGCGACACAAACACTTTGTGGCTACTGTTCGGCAGTTAGTTTTGAACAGTAGTTCTGTTACCCAAATGACTCTAGTATATACGATATTCCATTTATGTGCAACGATACTGAGCTGATTTTGTGTTTAGCTTTTGATGATGCCACTATGGCTCCATTATATTAAAACATATTTTTAAAACAGGTATGCATCAAAATAATTAAAGTGTGTAATTTTCACATGTATGTCAAAACTTTTCATCATGGAATTTGATTTAAGCTATAGACAATCCACTATTTATATTAGTGTTCCTCTCATTGGTGTGCTCCAGATCTGAAGATTCTCATTGCTGACCGAAACTGGTAGTCTGAGGGCATAAAATTCTGTGATCATAGACGAAAATAAAGATATTTATTCTACGAATCTCATTTATGCAGGAGTCGAACTGCAAGGTGCCTGTATGCGGGACGATTTCCAGGGAGGAGGTTACTGAAACATCCCATATACTGAAGCGGCAAAGAAATTGGTGTAGGCATGGGCATTCAGGTACAGAGATATGTAAACAGGCACAATACGGCGCTGCGGTTGGCAACGCCTATATATGAGAACATGTGTCTGGCGCAGTTGTTAGATTGGTTACTATTGCAACAATGGCGAGTTATCAAGATTTAAGTGAGTTTGAACGTGGTGTTGGCGCACGGGCGATGGGACGCATCGTCTCCGAGGTAGCGATGAAGTGGAGATTTTCCCGTACGACCACATCAAGTGTACCGAGAATATTAGGAATACGGCAATAGATCACCAACAGCAACTGAACAGAATCGTTCAACGTGACAGAATGCAACACTTCCGCAAACTGCTGCAGACTTCAAAAAATGGTTCAGATGGCTCTGAGCACTATGGGACTTAACATCTGAGGACATAGGTCCCCTAGAACTTAGAATTACTTAAGCCTAACTAACCTAAGGACATCACACACATCCATGCCCGGGGCAGGATTCGAACCTGCGACCGTAGCAGTCGCGCAGTTCCGGATTGAAGCGCCTAGAACCGCTCAGTCACCGCAGCCGGTGCTGCAGACTTCAGTACTGGGCCATCAACAAGTGTCAGCGTGCGAGCCATTCAACGAAACATCATTGATATGGGCTTTCGGAGCCGAAGGACGTTCGTGGACCCCTGATGATGGCACGACACAAAGCTTTACGCCTCGCCTGGGTCAGTCAACACCGACATTGACTGGTGATGACTGGAAACATGTTGCCTTGTCGCACAAGTCTCGTTTCAAATTGTGTTGAGCGGATGGACGTGTGCGAATATGGAGAAAACCTCATAAATCCACAGACCCTGCATGTCAGCAGGGGACTGTTCAAGCTGGTGGGGGCTCTGTAATGGTTTGGGGCGTGTGCAGTTGGAGTGATATGGGACACCTGATACGTCTAGATACGGCTGTGACAGCTGAAAAGTCCATAAGCATCCTGTCTTATCACCTGCATTCCGACGGACTTGGGCAATTCCAGCAGGACAATGCGACAGTTCACACTTCCAAAATTGCTACAGAGTGGCTCGAAGAATTCTGAGTTTAAACACTTCCGCGTACCCTCAGACTCCCCAGACATGAACATTATTGAGGATATCTGGGGTACCTAGCAATGTACTGTTCAAAAGAGGTTTCCATCCCAACATACTCTTACGGATTTAAGGGCAGCCCTGCAGGATTCCTGGTGTCAGTGCCCTCCAGCACTACTTCAGACAAGAGTTAAGTCCATGCCATGTCGTGTTGCGGCACATCTGCGTGCTCGAGGGTCTTACACGATATTAGGCACGTGTACCAGTTCTCTTGACTCTTCAGTGTATTTCTAAGACTTGATGACCGTCTTCGTGGCGACGATAGAATCGAGGTACACGCCCTGAAGTATTTCTCAATCGATTTTACAGAAACTATTCGGTAAAAGAAATTCATTTTTGCGTTACATATAGCTTTAAAGGTAAGCTTCATGAAGACGTGCCCACAATTTCGTTAATGACCATAGTTATTGTGATATTTGCATTTAAGTAAGTCACTACGCGAAATTTGAAAAAGTTTGCAATGAAAAATAGGGATCACTATGATTTTGCATTCGGTGCATATTACATAAGATGTTGCTGTGTATGAAATATAGTTAACATAATGAATTTTTTTTAGACTTGGTTGGAGGCACAGCCTGTCACCAATCTCGAAAAAATTGATGGGATGTTGATCACTCATTTGCGATCGCGCGCGCCAGCGATAAAGCCAGAATAAAATAATTACTGCCCTCATATTTCATAAACAGTTTGAGATACTGAAATGATATTTTGGCAAATGATAGTACGCAAAGGGGAGAGTATTTTGCCGCTTGGTTATTACGGAAAATTTCATTATTTACTGTGTTATTCCACAAATTACAGACTTTTCCGATGAAAGAAAGCAAATTTTAAGACACGCTGTTTTCTATTTGCTAGGAACTCTTCAGTCAAATTATAAAGCTGGTCTGATATTCCGTACGCTCACATTCTGTTCATAAGCCGATAATGCGAAGCTCTATGGAACGCCTTCAAGAACACTATCACAGTACGCACTGCCATGTCCAAATGGCGACAGCCGAATACATTGAAACGCTGAAAGACGTGATCGACTAAAAATCTAGGAAGTGGACCGCGGAAAACAAAGGAGCCGAGGAAGGTCAACACACGAGCACTTGGAAATGCTTAGAAACGACAGGCGTCTAACAGTGGACTCGAATAGCTGTGTTATTACGATGATGGATGTTAACGAGCTGAGATGCTACTTGAGGCAGGTAGTCGAATTAGCATAGGTGTGCCCTTCTTTCGTTTTCACTTACCTAGATACGGATACGAGATTACACCACAGTAATTTTTATTTCGTTCTCGCAACATGTCTCGCTTTCGTTTTACCTGCCCATTTCCTCATCAAGCGCCGGGCTTTTATCAGATGTTTCCTGGAATGCATTACTAATGAGATATAGAGAGCCGTCAAGCGCGGCGAGACACTTTGGCGTTATCTGGGCGTGCGCAGGGCTAAGCAGCAGACCGCCTCACCAGCTGGCTGTGGGCGTCCCAGACTGGTCTGCAAGTGGGCAGGTGTCTGCGCCCGGTGCTGGCTGCTGAGGGCAGCTCTTTGTTATGCGACCCTGATGAGCCCGTGCGGCGCTCTAATTAGCGCAAGCGATGCGAGGAATGCCGCCAGACGTATTCTGTCCTCGTCGCTTACAATTACAGGCGTCAGAGAAAAATGTGTCACACCCAACTTGGTATATCCTTCGCAAGCTGCTTCGTGCTCGTCTGCCGTCCACGATGAGCAATTTGCAGGTGTAAATACAGTGGAACCTCGTTTATCATGACCCCATTAATCCGGATCTCCGTTCACCTGCATGCTTTCTTTTTCTTTTTATCGTACGGTAAGTATACAGTATTTGATACCCCGGAAGTAATAGGAGCAACAATCTACGACCAGAATCATCGAGTTTAATTTCAACTAACCTCCATACTTGGCAAGGTGTCAGTTAACAGTGAATTCTACAGTACGGCATTGTCCCTGTTCGTTGCGCGTGTAAAATAACGTCAAATAGAAATAAGTTGGAAATTTCCGTGGGCCAAAAGTTACATGCGCTGCATAGAATGTATAAAGGAGAACTGTTGGAAAACATTGTAGCTGAATTTGGTTTTAAGCATTTATAAAGATCCCAGGATGCTCGAAGATGGGCGTTAATGACGACAGATGATGTTCTTGAAGTCCAATCATTGGAAATTTGTTGTTTTTATTACACCATCCTGTTTGATCGTTGCTGCAGCTGTTGTTCTTGTAAATGTTGATTTAAGTGAATTTGGCTCCTACAATTTCTACAGGTTTTTTTTTTCATTTGATCTATGAAGTACCTTATATAAAGTTCTTATGAAATCATGAATTTCATCCCAATCTTCGCCGAATTGCAATTCGAGTAAGAATTTGTGTATAGTTAAAGATTCCTCAGCAGTACAACAATAATCGATAACATTTACATGGAAAGATTCAAAACGTACATTTTTAGCACTCTGAAGAAGAGCATGTTCAGTAGCGTGTATACTTACGGCAATTAGAACATGTTCAGGGGCTTGCTGAAATACTTTATCACTACGAGTAGATAAAGAAACTGCGGATTTTGATGACCTTACAAGTTATGTAATAGGTACACTTCCTGGTTATGCATATATTGTATTATATCCTGAAACCCAGATTTTTTTGTGACATTCCCCCTGTAAGGTCTCCAGGTAGTATTGGCTTTTAATAATTGGATCCCTGATTGGTTTCACTATTTCTGTTTGGTGAATGCTGTCTAGATACACAAATAAACGAATTTCCTGTTCCTTGCTTCCGAACCACTGATTTGTTGCTGATTTTTGTGTTTTGTGACCGTCGAAAACGTGCAAAGTGATGTTGGGTTGGAAAGGTTTCTCTAGAAAGTAGAATTTTGTACATCCGTGTTTGTTTTTTATCAAAATAATTGATTAGATTTAGTTCCCACGTTTTTATTTCTTGGGAATAATTTTGTGAATCGACCCCCCCCCCCCCATCACCCCTCCCAATTCTATTAACGATGAAGTAATCGAAAACACTCATGGTGTCTTTCACAGAAATGAGTTGTGTAGATTAAGAGATAGAGTATATGAGGATATTGAACAGGCAATTCATTACGTAAAGGGAAAGAGAAATCTAATACTCAAGGGAGGTTGGACTGCAGTTGTAGGGGAAGAAGTAGAAGAAAGGATTACGCCAGAATATGGGGTTGTTAGCAGGAACGAGAGACTGGAAAGGCTAACTGAGTTACAGAATAAATTTCAGCTATTAATAGCGGATACTCTGCTCGAGAATCACAAGAGCAGGAGGTATACTTGAAAAGGCCGGCAGATACGGGAAGATTTCAGTTAGATTACATCATGGTCAGACAGGTATTCCGAAATCAAGTATTGGATTGTAATGCGTACCAGGAACAGATACAGAGGCATATCACAATTTAGTAGTTACGAGGTGTAGCGTGGAGCTTAAGAGACCAGTCAGAAAGAATCAGTGCGCAAAAAAGTGGGATACGGTAGTTCTAAGAAATGAAGAGACACGCTTGAAGTTCTCTGAAGCTATTGCTACTGCGATAATGAATAGCTCAGTAGAGAGTTCTGCTGAAGAGGAATGGCAGTCACAGAAGTTAGAAATAAAACCATAGGTACAAGAAAGGCAACACGAAAGTTAGAAATAAATCCATAGGTAGTTCCGCAAGGCGTTCGATATAGTTCCCCACAGTCGTTTAATGAACAAAGGAAGAGCATATGGACTATCAGACCAATTGTGTGATTGGATTGAATAGTTCCTAGATAACACAACGCAGCATGTCATTCTCAATGGAGAGAAGTCTTTCGAAGTAAGTGTGTTTTCAGGTGTGCCGCAGGGGAGTGTCATAGGACCGTTGCTATTCACAATATACATAAATGACCTTGTGGATGACATCGGAAGTTCACTGAGGCTTTTTGCAGATGATGCTGTGGTGTATCGAGAGGTTGTAACAATGGAAAACTGTACTGAAATGCAGGAAGATCTGCAGCGAATTGACGCATGGTGCAGGGAATGGCAATTGAACCTCAATGTAGACAAGTGTAATGTGCTGCGAATACATAGAAAGATAGTTCCCTTATCATTTAGCTACAAAATAGCAGGTCAGCAACTGGAAGCAGTTAATTCCATAAATTATCTGGGAGTACGCATTAGGAGTGATTTAAAATGGAATGATCATATAAAGTTGATCATCGGCAAAGCAGATGCCAGACTGAGATTCATTGGAAGAATCCTATGGAAATGCAATCCGAAAACAAAGGCAGTAGGTTACAGTACACTTGTTCGGCCACTGCTTGAATACTGCTCAACAGTGTGGGATCCGTACCAGATAGTGTTGATAGAAGAGATAGAGAAGATCCAACGGAGAGCAGTGCGCTTCGTTACAGGATTATTTAGTAATCGCGAAAGCGTTACAGAGATGACAGATAAACGCCAGTGGAAGACTCTGCAGGAGAGACGCTCAGTAGCTCGGTACGGGCTTTTGTTAGAGTTTCGAGAACATACCTTCACCGAAGAGTCAAGCAGTATATTGCTCCCTCCTACGTATATCTCGCAAAGAGACCATGAGCATAAAATTAGGGAGATTAGCGCCCACACAGAAGCATACCGACAATTCTTCTTTCCACGAACAATACGAGACTGGAATACAAGGGAGAACCGATAGAGGTACTCAGGGAACCCTCCGCCACACACCGTCAGGTGGCTTGCTGAGTATGGATGTAGATGTAGAAGAAAAGCAACTGCAAACAAACCATGGATAACAGATGAAATACTTCAGCTGATCGACGAAAGAAGGAAATACAAAAATTTTCAGAAAAATTCAGGAACCCAGAAATACGAATCACTTAGGAACAAAATAAACAGGAAGTGTAGGGAAGCTAAGGAGAAATAGCTGCATGGATAATGTGAAGCAATCGCAAACAAAATGACTGTCGGAAGAACTGACTCAGCTTACAGAGACGTCAAAACAACCTTTGGTGAAACTAAAAGAAAGGACGGTAACATTAAAAGAGTCCAACGGGAATTCCACTATTAAATGCAGAGGAGAGAGCGGATAGGTGGAAAAAGTACACTGGAAGGGTGAAGACTTCTCCGATACGTGATAGAAGAAGAAACAGAAGTCGATACCGAAGAGATTGGGGGTCCAGTATTAGAATGAGAATTTAAAAGAGCTTTGGAAGAGTTATACTCAAATAACGCGGAAGGGATGGATAACACACAATCAGAAATTCTAAAATCTTTGGAGAGAAGTGGCAACAACGAGTACTCACGTTGATGTGTAGAACATATGAGACTGGCGATATAATATCAGACTTTCCAAAAAACGTCATCCACACAATTCCGAAGATTGCAAGAGCCGTCAAGTGCGATAACTGTCGTACAATCAGCTTAACAGCTCATCCATCCAAGTTGCTGCCGAGAACAACATACAGAAGAATGGAAAAGAATATTGAGGATCTATTACATGAGGAGCAGTTTGACGTCAGAGAAGGTAAAGGCAGCAGAGAGACAGTTCTGACTTTGAGGTTAGTAATGGCAGAAAGACTGAAGAAAAATCGTGATACGTTCATTGGATTTGTAGACCTGGAAAAAACGTTCGACAATGTCAAATGGTGCAACACATTCAAAGTTCAGAGAAAAATAGAGGTAAGTTGTAGGGAAAGACGATTAATACACAATATGTGCAAAAACAAGAAGGGAACAATAACACTGGAAGAACAATAACACTAAAAGATCAATAATGAAGCTCAGATTAAAAAGGGTCTAAGGCGAAGGTGTAGTCCTTCATCCCTGCTGTTCAGTCTGTACGTCAAAGAAGCAATGAGAGAAATAAGCGAAAAATTGTTGTGTGGTATTAAAATTCAGTGTGAAAGGATATCAATGGTATGGTTCGCTAATGACATTACTATCCTCAGTGAAAGTGAAGAAGAATTACAGGATTTGTTGAATGGAATGTACAGTCTCATAATTACAGAATATGGATTGAGAATATACCGAAGAAAGACGAAAGTAATGAGAAGTAGTAGAACTGATAACAACGAGACGATTAACATCATAATTGGCTTGATCACAAAGTAGACGAAGTTAAGGAATTTTTCTACCTAGGCAGCACAATAACCTTTGACGAACGGAGCAAGTAGGACGTAAAAAGCAGACTAGCACTGGCAAAAAGGACATTCCTCATCAAGAGAAGTCTGCTGATATGAAACATAGTTCTTAAACTAAGGAAGAAATTTGTTTGGGTGTACGTTTTGAGCACAGTATTGTGTGGTAGTGAGCTATGGAATGTGGGAAAACCGGAACATAAGATAACCGAAGCATTTGAGATGCGTTGCTACAGAAGTGGCAGGGGTGGACTTATAAGGTAAGAAATGAGGAGTTTATCCGCAGAATCAGCTAGATAGGGAATACATGTCAAACACTGACAAGAAGAAGGAACAGGATAGTAGGATATCTGTTAAGACATCAGGGAATAGCTTCCATAGTACAAGAGGGAACTGTAGAGGTTAAAAACTGTAGAGGAAGACAGAGATTGGACTACAACCAGCAAATAATTGACAACGTAGTTTGCAATTGCTCCGCTGAGATGAAGAGGTTGCCACGGGAGAGGAATTAGTGGAGGGCCGCATCAAATCAGACGACTGATCTCTCAACAAAAAAGGGGTATCTCTCTGGTCAACCGAAAGGTGGCTGGGCGAGGGTTTTGAAAAGTGGGTCGCCGCAAGAGAGCTAGGATGAAGGTACTACAGCTAGTTGGCCCTGTTTCCTCGTGTGGCGCGAACGAGGAAGCAAGGGCGGCGTGGCGACTGTGTATATGGAATGTTTGGAGTAACGTACGACATTGCAGTGCATATGTTATTCCGAATTGCAGTGGAATGTTCGATCGGAGATGCACACCCGCCAGGTTAGCCGAGAGCGCTAATGCGCTGCTTCCTGGACTCGGGTAGGCGCGCCGGCCCCGGATCGAATCCGCCCGGCGGATTACCGACAGCGGCCGGTGTGTCAGCCAGCCTGGATGTGGTTCTTAGGCGGTTTTCCATACCCCACTGGGTGAATACCGGGCTGGCCCCCACATTCCGCCTCAGTTACACGACTCGCAGACATCTGAACACGTTCGCACTATTCCATGGATTACACTAGACGCAGACTGCTGGGGTACACTAATTCTGTCCTAGGGGGTATGGGGTGGCGGCAGGAAGGGAATCCGGCCACCCCTTGAAACTAACCTTCCCAAATTCGTTCCTAACCGTGGCGACCCTGCGAAACCGCCGGACAACGCACCAGCATAAGAAGAAGAAGAAGTTCCATCGGACATGCACGTCCGAGGGAACTTCGCATCTAATTCGGAATAACATGCATGCATACATGCATGTCCGAAGAAACTTCGCATCGTAATTGGGAATAACACAGGCACTGCAATATCGTATTTACCCGCCGACACTGGGCAAGCGAATTTGAATCGTTTGAGATTTGATGTCTCCCCTGTACGGGAATATACATAATGGATGTACGAGTAGGGTTGTAGACACTTGACTGACGACGTACGGAAGTTTGGGTTAGCTGTGACTCGTGCTCGGATAGCCAAATGGTAAGTCGACCACTCGCGATAAGTTCCAAGTCCGCGTTCGAGTTCCGGCCCAGCACAAATTTCCGCTGTCCGGTAGGTTCCAACGCTTCCTGTGTGGCTCGAAGTGACTGTTGACGTTGAACGCTTTGCCACGACGAACGCTCATAGTGTGTTGTCAGTGGATGAATTTCAACATCGCAAAAGAATATCACTGTATTTGCACTATCGAGTTCTGTTTCTTCTTCACAGAGCACTATATGCATCCATAAGCTCGCCAAAAGTTTCGTTTTCTTAATG
Organism: Schistocerca serialis cubense; assembly: GCF_023864345.2. Classification (NCBI taxonomy): domain Eukaryota; kingdom Metazoa; phylum Arthropoda; class Insecta; order Orthoptera; family Acrididae; genus Schistocerca; species Schistocerca serialis. The sequence goes on from NC_064643.1 coordinate 345,906,223, forward strand.
TTTAAGATTGAATATTTTCCTTGTATCTAATGGCAGATTTATCTGTTGCTTTAGTGGCCAGTGTTAAACGAACTTAGGACTGTTCTTGTTTTGCAAGGTGCTGGTTCAGCCGCCAGGGAATTCGCCCTCTGCCGGATGTAATGAGAGAATATAAACCAGTCAGGGGCTGTTGGTCTGTATTTATGTATGGCTCACCTTAATTCTGATACTAAGTAGATACAGTATTATCTAGTCAACATTTGGCAGTATGTAACTGTAGCCCATAAGGTCTTTTCCGAGGATTTCTTGATTTATATTTACTGAAGTTTGAAAAAAATTATTAAAAATATGAAACTTCCTGGCAGATTAAAACTGTGTGCCCGACCGAGACTCGAACTCGGGACCTTTGCCTTATTAAAAATATGTTATTTGCATTTTGGTGCCATGTCGTATTGAGCGATTTAGCTTTAGTTATTCAGCAGTGACACTGATTCATTATTCCTAAAAACAGCTGATTTCGCATTTAATGGAAACTCACTTAAACAAAAACGTTTAAAAATTATTATTGCCAATTCAAGCTGTGTCTGCCTTTGTTAATTTAATGGTGACTACTTATTGTAAGTCACTGCTGAGGTTGTCGAAGTTCTGTTTAATCTGCCATAAGGTAAATTTTATTAAAAGTTATTATTATCGTTTGGCTGGTGTGTTGTAGTCCACAATCTAATTTAACGGTGACTATTCATTAATATTTAATCAGAGTCACTGCTGAGGTTACTGAAGTACTATTTAACGTACCTTAAGGAGAATTTTATTAAAAGTTATTGTGTCATTCTGTTCCTGCGTTGTATTAGACTGTAATTTCACGGTGACTTCTCAATAGGAAAATTTTATTAAAAGTTATTATCGTGATTTTTCTGCTGTGTTGCATTCCACAGTTTAGTTTAACGGTCACTACTCACTAGTATTTAAGATGATAAGTTGCTGCAGAGGTTTCTGAAGCGCTATTTAACCTATTTTAAAGGAGAATTTTATTTAAATTTATAGCGTCATTTTGCTGCTGCGTTGTATTCCTCAGTTTAATTTAACGATGAATACTCATCAGTATTTAAGCAGATAAGTCGCAGTTGAGGTTGCTGGAATACTATTTTACTTGTACCAAAAGGAAATCTTCTTAAAAGTTATTATTGCCATTTCGGGGCTGTGCTACTTTGCAGTCCACGCAATCGTTCGTTTTTGCGTTCTTTTGGATTTTACTAATGCCTCGGGGCTGATACCTTAATTTGTAATCATAAAACAATTATCAATGAAACCTGATGTTCCTGTTAAATAAAAGATTATTCCTGTCCCCTGCCACTTCACTTCCCAGACAACACCCCCCCCCCTCCCCATATCAGTTGATAGTGAGGTGTCCTTATCGCTACGTGTTTTACATGTTGTCATGTATTAAGTAAATGTTCATCATTAGTGTCGCAAATAGGAAACTTTTTATTCATGGTATGTAACAATGGCGACTTGTCATTTTAATGTCCATAGACACTACTTTACGAAAAAGTGAAGCACCCAGGAGAGGCGGAAGAAACGAAATGAGACTTCACGCGTTGAGGGGTACGTGATGTTATTTCGGTGACTGCAAAATAGAGTCAAATTTATACACCTGGCAGTATGAACCCATTCATCACTAATACGTTACACAGCTCTGCCCTGGATGCATGCACTGATTAGATTTGGAAGGCTGTCGAAAAGCCGTTATACGCTCTCCTGAAGTAAGCTGGCCCAGAACTATTGAAACTGGTGCTTGATATACTGGATACTGCCACTGGGAAGGAGTTGACGTCCAAGTTGGTCCGACACATGTTCAGTTGAGGAGAGATCTAGAGACATTTGTGGCCATGAGAGTACTTCAACATCGGCCGGCCGCGGTGGCCGTGCGGTTCTAGGCGCTGCAGTCGGGAACCGCGGGACTGCTACGGTCGCAGGTTCGAATCCTGCCTCGGGCATGGATGTGTGTGATGTCTTTAGGTTTAAGTAGTTCTAAGTTCTAGGAGACTGATGACCTAAGATGTCAAGTCCCATAGTGCTCAGAGCCATTTGAACCAGTACTTCAACATCACGCAGATAGTTCACAGAGGCACGAAGCATGGGTGGACGAGCATTGTCTTGCTGAAAAATGACACTACTGTACTGATATGCTGGCAATAGTGACAATTTAGGGGGGGGGGGGGGAATAGGCTGAAGATGTGAAGTTTGTGTTGGAGAGGTCAATTGACTTAGGTAGTTCGTGCAGCAATGTTAACCATAATGCTGCGGTGGTGTATTGGTCAGCAATTCTGCCTCTTAAACAAGGAGACATGGTTTCGAGTCTCGGTCGTGTCAGAAATTTTAATTCACTTCTTCAGCTTCCAACATTATCGTAGATACATATGAGACTTAAATGTCTCGGGAAAATTTAATTATAAGAAATTAGGAGACCGCAGGATGCCCATGACTTACTGTTGTGCCGTCAGAGTTTTCTCAGTCACTACCAGCCATGGGCTGAGGTCATACGTGATAGCTTCTCACACTATGACGCCAAGAGTAATACTGCAATACACTGAAAGAATGGGACGTATACCAAGGTCGCTGCCCTCCTGAATAGTGCAGAACGCGATACATTTGAGAAGACAAAGGTAGTCCAGTCCTTGTTCTCGAGTGTCAGGCGCAAATGTAACGGTGTTATTGTGTGCTTAGTGCAGAATTTGGCAACCCTCCTATGTGTTGGTCACGCGTGATCGGCTGTAACGTGGATGAAGAGTATACCTGCACTTGCAGATCTGGATATTGCAAGATTCGACCAGCCGGGCAAATGGACATCGACATTGAGACGTATTTCAAACTCCGTCACTTGCTGATAATGGTCTCACGGCATCTCCGTGGTCACTCTACAGTCTGCCGCCGTTCACGCCTCTTATCCTACCAGACCTGGTAACAACATAAAACACAAAGAATTGCAACAGATTATTTGTACACTATGTGGAGGCATTGAATAGAATTGGGGAGAAGAGGAGTTTGTGGCACAACTTGACAAGAAGAAGGGACCGATTGGACGGACATGTTCTGAGGCTTCAAGGATCACAAATTTGGCATTGGAGGGCAGCGTGGAGGGTAAAAATCGTAGAGGAAGACCAAGAGATGAATACACTAAACAGATTCAGAAGGATGTAGGTTGCAGTTAGTACTGGGAGATGAAGAAGCTTGCACAGGATAGAGTAGCATGGAGAGCTGCATCAAACCAGTCTCAGGACTGAAGACAAACAACAACAACAACAACAACATGCGATCAAAGGTATCCGGACACCTGGCTGGAAATGGCTTGCAAGTTCGTGGCGCCCTCCATCGGTAATGCTGGAATTGAATATAGTGTTGGCCCACCCTTAGCCTTAATGACACCTTCCGCTCTCGCACACGTTCAATCAGATGCTGGAAGGTTTCTTGGGGAATGGCAGCACATTCTTCACGGAGTGCTGCACTGAGGAGAGGTATCGATGTCAGTCGGTGAGGCCTGCTCGAAGTCGGTGTTCCAAAACATCCCAAAGTTGTTCTATACGATTCAGGTCAGGACTATGTGCAGTCCAGTCCATTACAGGGATGTTACTGTCGTGTATCCACTCCGCTACAGGCCGTGCATTATGAACAGGTGCTCGATCGTGTTGAAAGATGCAATAGCCATCCCTGAAATGCTCTTCAACAGTGCGCAGCAAGAAGGTGTCTGAAACATCAATGTAGACCTGTGCCGTCGTAGTGCCACGCACATCAAGAGTTGCAATCCCCCTTGTTCAAAAATACGACCACACCATAATACCACCGCCTTCGAATTTTTCTGTTGGCACTACACACGCTGGCAGATGACGTTCACCGGGCATTCGCCACACCCACACCCTGCCATCGGATCGCCACATTGTGTACCGTGATTCGTCAAACCACACAACGTGTTTTCACTGTTCAGTCATCTAATGTTTACGCTCATTACTTCAAGTGAGGCGTCGCTTGGCATTTACATGCCGCTCGACCATGAAATCCAAGTTTTCACACCTCCCGCCTAACTGTCATAGAACTTGCAGTGGATCCTGATGCAGTTTGAAATTCCTGTGTGATGGTCTGGATAGATGTCTGCCTATTACACATTACGACCCTCTGCCACTGACGGCGCTCTCTGTCAGTTAACAGCCGAGGTCGGCCTGTACGCTTTTGTACTGTACGTGTCCCTTCACGTTTCCGCTTCACTGTCACATCGGAAAAAGTGGACCTAGGGATGCTAAGGAGTTTGGAAATATCGCATACAGACGTATGACACAAGTGACACCCAATCATATGACCACGTTCGGAGTCCGTGAACCCGCGGAGCGCCCCATTCTGCTCTCTCACGATGTCTAATGACTCCTGAAGTCGCTGATATGCAGTACCTGGCAGTAGGCGGTAGCACAATGCACCTGATATGAAAAACGTATGTTTTTGGGGGTCTCCGGGTACTTTTGATCACATAGTTTATAGTTGCCAACAGCTAGTACGTGCAGGAAGTTAAGCCGTTGGCACACGGACCGTGCTGTCGAACGTCAACGTTGAGCGTGCTGAGTTCAACGTGCTGCTGAACGCTCAGAAACGATACGACTTGTGCATACGGAACGTGGGCCCCAGTGTGGTATACGCGATCTCAACGTTTACTAAACGGGCCTGCGTAAAATTCACACGTTAGTTCTATTAAAACCCACATTTCCTCCATAGTCCTGATGCTAGTCACGTTGTTCTATATGTTATATACACTAATAAAAATTTCAGTATCGATGTACATGTTTTAAGACAAAAAGGAAAGTACCACGTCCAATCAATAAGCACATAGGCTAATAGAAGTTCCATTACAGACAATGTGATATAAATTTGTAGTAGTTCTCCACATTATTTCATCATTCCCGAATTTTAGTAAAACCCTAAGGTCATTCTTACCTGATCGCTGTTCCTACCCAGTAGCAGAATCTTTGCAACATTTTAATTACGAAAGTTAAAAGATAAAGGAGCAAAATAATTTTATAGAAGTAGCTCAAGCTGTTTTGTAGATTATGCCAATTGAACAAAGTCACTCCTCAAAAGAAGGTGAACTTATAATTAAATAACATCAAATATTATATATCAAATATTATAGTATATACACATATTAAACTAATAATGAAGCATCAGAACGTATTAAAAACGCGATTATTAGGGGAAAAAATTATGACGTGGCGAGAGGCGAACCACCACCGTATCACGCTTCTCGTTGTGAATAGTTAACGTTACTCACTAAGGTTGCTATTTCTTAATCTACTTTGTTGGTTGAATTTGTTCGGGACGGACGTCCGATGACACCGTCCACTCAGTTCTGTTATTGGGGAGGGTAGCTAACCCTCTGACCGAACACGCTGACCTACCGTGCTGGCTACGCTAAACCGATGACAAATCATTACTGACGAATCCTAGCATCTCAGCACTTGCTAAAAGATTTAATCGTAGCTATGTCACTAATTGAAATTAAACTGTACCAAGAGAAATGCGGTTTTGGTGAATCCTTAGTGTGTCGTTGCCTTCAAATGGCATACTGTCATAATACGCAAGTTACAATAATTCGTTTGCCACGAATATGATGTTTCTAATTATTTTCTTGCAACGAATCACAAAGTTAACAACGGGTTTTCGAGTAAATTTCAATTTGCTGGTGTTCAGAAACAGTATATATACGGATAGGCTTGAACTGAATGCCAATATGGCACTTCTAACGTTCCCTGGCAAACTCACATTATTAAAGAACAAGAGTTTATTTGTACCATATACGCCGCTCTGGGCAAGTTGTATATATCGTAATTATTGAACAAAAATATTACTGAATGTGGTGTAAAAGACATTTGTTATTCTCCTTATATTTTTTGGTTGTAATATTTCTCTGTATTTAGGATAGGAATTTTTCTGTATTTATTATGTGATTGTAAAATGTGTCGGTATTTGCGATAGCAGAGATATATAAAATGTTGTCAGAAGAGAATAATATCGTCAATTTGCAAAGAAATGTTAATAGTCAGCAATACTATTTAAGCACAATGCATTATGTATTCTTTGGTCTTCTCTGTTCAGAAGTCATTGCGGTAGGACACTGTGAAAGAGTTTTTTACGAATGTGTAGACTTCTTTTGTCTCTGTCTGGTCTTAGCCGCCATTAGACGATGCGTTACGAATTAATGTGAGTTGTACTACTGTTTGATCTAAATATATCAGAATTTATCAAATGTGTGAATTATTTATGTAAATTAGCTTGCCCACGTCGTCTATAAAATTTCTTTAAGAATTTTTCAGCATTTTTTAGCGGTGTTGCTGGGCTGTGCCGCGACCAACAATAGCAGCGGCGGCATATTTAAAAAATTATCAAACCCGTAAATCGGGAACAGATGCATAAAAAATCAATAGTGAATTAAGAAATTGTTCTTCTTTTTCAGTGATCCTGTGGCTGATAAAATTTGAATTAATTATACGTTTGTGCATTCGTAGGCGGATAGTTAATGTTAGTTAACATTGAAATTTAAACAGTTTGGTTCTTTAAAATAACTCAAATGCATAGTGAAGTAGGTTTGATCAGTGATAAATGTCGGCTTGGCAATAATTAAAACATTTTCTGCTGATAGAGATAATCTTGTGTTCTATGGCTAGTGCCGGGATAAAATTCAGTAAAAATATTTAACAAAAAACCCACTGCATCTGGAAAGTGTATGCCAAGGCCGAATGATTTAAAGGACTCAATTCTCAACCTAATATTCTTAACCAGTTCATATGAGTTCACGTAAATATAATTTTTTCTTTAAATGTACGTAATTCTTAAGACAGTAAAAATTTTTATTACCACACGAAAATAACAGAATGGTTCTACAACAAAGTTCGCACGAAAGAAAATTAACTTAAAAGCAAAAGATAAAATTTATTATTCTTCTTTAACGAAATTTCGACGATTTCGTTAAATTGGCGCCCAACGTGGGGCTCGAATATGCAGTGGCCACTAAATACCCGTGAGATAACTAGGGAATTAATATAGTCGAACTTTGTTGCAGAACATTTAATAATTTTTCTATGTATTGTATGTATTGCTTAACCAATATTGTGTGGTAATACCTGTGTATGATTTTTTGCATGAGAACACTATGTACCCAGAGGCAAGCTGAAGAAGAGAGCTCAATATTTCGAAAAATTAATTACCTACCACAATATCAGGGGGCAGCTGCACCCAAGATAGATCACCAAAAGGTAAAGCTACAGTGTAGTTGTCCTGTGGGTAGTAAAGTAGCCTCAGTGCAGTGTTCTCGGATCATTAGTGGTGTGCTTGTTGTTAGTACTTTGTTTTAAAATAACAGGACATTTAGGTAGTTAGTCATTGTAGTATATAGTAAGTGTGTATTAGTTAGTGTCCATTTCTTGTGTGATTATGTCAGTGAAACCTGAGTGTTAGGATATTTAGTTCAGATTTTATTTCTTTTGTTTACTATGGTTAGATTGCGTAGTCAGAAAGATATCAACATGGATAATGAGCAACAGTCAGTAAGTAGTGATACCGAGTTGGAAAGTGGGACACAAAGTAATGTTAGTGACGTAGTTCAGGAAGTACAATGAGAAAATCTGGGGGCAGAAGGGCAAGAAATGTTGCCATTGCCACCCAGTGATTCAGTTGATAGCGGAAATACTGTGCCATCCGCAAGCACTGGACACGGACCAGAGAGTGGTGAGGTGTCAGAAGTGCAATCATTAAGAGTTATGTTCGAGCGCATGCTCAATTTCCAGCTGAAATTGTACGCGTGCAAGCAGAGCGTGATAGAGAACGTGATGCTGAACAAGCAGAGCGTGACCAGAGATTGGTAGCTGAATTTGCATGTATGCAAGCAGAACGCGATAAAGAACGTGGTGGTAAACAAGCAGAGCGCGATAAAGAACGTGATGCCAAACAAGCAGAGCGCGATAAAGAACGTGATGCTAAACAAGCAGAGCGTGACCGACGCCTGCATGAGAGGGACTTGCAGTTGATGCAAACTTTAGAAGTTATGCAAAGTGAGATTGTTAGTTTGAAACAAAAATATGAAACCATACCCAAAACGGTGCAAGAATTAAGCGAAAGAGTAGATAGTGTTCAAGTGGCTAACGCCAATATCGTAGAGGAAATCAGTGTCCTGACTAATAGGGTCGAACAACTAGAAATTGACACAACTCAAGTAATTGAGAACAAAGTGATCGAACAAGTGCACAAAGTAGAAAATGAAGTCATAAAAGAAATAGATCAGAAAGTGCACGCCGCAATTGAGGCCAGAGACGTGGGCTCAAGTGCGGATGTGCAGGATCTAAAAAAGATAGTGCACAAGGACATTCCGCTGTGGCAGCGGAGTGTGGACCGTCGTCTTGCCGAGATGGAGCTTAGCTTGCGGCAGGTGGATCAAAACAAAATGTCCAGACACTCTGTGACCAAAATGGTACTGAAACAGAGGATGACAGACTAAAGGCCGAAATACTAAATGTCTTTTTCCAAAGTTGTTTCACAGAGGAAGATTGCACTGTAGTTCCTTCTCTAGATTGTCGCACAGATGACAAAATGGTAGATATCGAAATAGACGACAGAGGGATAGAGAAACAATTAAAATCGCTCAAAAGAGGAAAGGCCTCTGGACCTGATGGGATACCAGTTCAATTTTACACAGAGTACGCGAAGGAACTTGCCCCCCTTCTTGCAGCGGTGTACCGTAGGTCTCTAGAAGAGCGTAGCGTTCCAAAGGATTGGAAAAGGGCACAGGTCATCCCCGTTTTCAAGAAGGGACGTCAAACAGATGTGCAGAACTATAGACCTATATCTCTAACGTCGATCAGTTGCAGAATTTTGGAACACGTATTGTGTTCGAGTATAATGACTTTTCTGGAGACTAGAAATCTACTCTGTAGGAATCAGCATGGGTTTCGAAAAAGACGGTCATGTGAAACCCAGCTCGCGCTATTCGTCCACGAGACTCAGAGGGCCATAGACACGGGTTCACAGGTAGATGCCGTGTTTCTTGACTTCCGCAAGGCGTTCGATACAGTTCCCCACAGTCGTTTAATGAACAAAGTAAGAGCATATGGACTATCAGACCAATTGTGTGATTGGATTGAGGAGTTCCTAGATAACAGGACGCAGCATGTTATTCTCAATGGAGAGAAGTCTTCCGAAGTAAGAGTGATTTCAGGTGTGCCGCAGGGGAGTGTCATAGGACCGTTGCTATTCACAATATACATAAATGACCTGGTGGATGACATCGGAAGTTCACTGAGGCTTTTTGCAGATGATGCTGTGGTGTACCGAGAGGTTGTAACAATGGAAAATTGTATTGAAATGCAGGAGGATCTGCAGCGAATTGACGCATGGTGCAGGGAATGGCAATTGAATCTCAATGTAGACAAGTGTAATGTGCTGCGAATATACAGAAAGATAGATCGTTTATCATTTAGCTACAAAATAGCAGGTCAGCAACTGGAAGCAGTTAATACCATAAATTATCTGGGAGTACGCATTAGGAGTGATTTAAAATGGAATGATCATATAATGTTGATCGTCGGTAAAGCAGATGCCAGACTGAGATTCATTGGAAGAATCCTAAGGAAATGCAACCCGAAAACAAAGGAAGTAGGTTACAGTACGCTTGTTCGCCCACTGCTTGAATACTGCTCAGCAGTGTGGGATCCGTACCAGATAGGGTTGATAGAAGAGATAGAGAAGATCCAACGGAGAGCAGCGCGCTTCGTTACAGGATCATTTAGTAATCGCGAAAGCGTTACGGAGATGATAGATAAACTCCAGTGGAAGACTCTGCAGGAGAGACGCTCAGTAGCTCGGTACGGGCTTTTATTGAAGTTTCGAGAACATACCTTCACCGAAGAGTCAAGCAGTATATTGCTCCCTCCTACGTATATCTCGCGAAGAGACCATGAGAATAAAACCAGAGAGATTAGAGCCCACACAGAGGCATACCGACAGTCCTTCTTTCCACGAACAATACGAGACTGGAATAGAAGGGAGAACCGATAGGGGTACTGAAGGTACCCTCCGCCACACACCGTCAGGTGGCTTGCGGAGTATGGACGTAGATGTAGATGTAGATGACGAGGCACGGGCGTATGTCACGCCAGCCAGGTCCAACAATGATAGGCTTATAAATACTGCAGTAAAAAATTGCGACTGCGAGACAGAACAGGCAACCAATGTAAGCGAAACAAATAAATGTCATTCCAAAGTAGTGATTGAAGAAAGTTTGATTAGGAACCGACAGTTTCAGATCTTTACAACGGAGAAGAAATCTGTTCACCCTGTAGTGTTTATCAAGGGATTTAGAAACATTTTGCCTAGCGTTTGGAGTCATACCCAGAAAATACAGTTTGTTATGTCCTACATACAAGGAGATGCTGCATTATGGGCAACCGAAGCAGCTGACAGTTGTGATACATATGAGCAATTTGAAAAAGCATTCTTGGCCAAATATTGGTCAACATGTATCCAGGAGAGATTACGGAAGGAGGTATATAATCCAGAGCCGTATTCTCCACGACTAGGCAATTTGCGAAAATATTTCGAGAAGTACATTAATAAGGCCCCTTACTGGGACGAACAGATTTCATCCCGGGATTTGATCAGACTTTTGAAATCACACTTGCCGATACATGTAAAGGAAAAACTTATACACGTACCTTAAAATGATATGGAACATTTCTTGTCTGTTCTGGACTCAATTGACCTGATTCAGGAGGACGTTAAGGCAGCCTCTGAACAGGCTAGAAGTAACGGAAACGGTTATAGAAATGGTCGAAATAACACGCCTCCACCAAGTAATGGAAACGGCGGAGGTAATAATAGGAGACAAGAGTATGCACAAAACGGAAATAGAGGTAGAGACCGGAACGGCAATGGTCCGCCGGTGAATAATGACCGGAAAAGGAGGTTCGGTATGAGACAGGCCCACCAAGCAATAATAGATGGAAAAATGCCAGGGGGCCGAGCAACACTATTACTTATAATGATGCAAACCGAACTTGGCTGCAGAACCAGAGGCCCAGTCCGGACCGGCAAAACAGTGATAGATATGACAATAACCGACCGCCACCACAAAATGCGCCAATTGCGCAACCGTGGCGGCCGACGCAACACAACGTGCACATAGTGGAGGTCAGTGACACAGAGCAGCCACACCCATCCACTAGCAATAATTCAACAAACTAGATGCAGCCGAGATACGCTCTCCATCGTCGGCTGAGGTTTGGAATGAGAGCAGCCCGACACAGAACAAAACACCGAACAAAATCTGTATCCTTAGGTATAATGACGGGGTACAGATGGGAGATGAATTAATAACTGAACCATCCACGTGCATAAAGGAGCACAAAGACAAAGTACAAGCGATAATAGAGATCAAAATTAACAATATTGATGTGCAAGCGGTCGTAGATACAGGTGCTACTGTCAGTGTTATGAGTATGGACTTATTCAAAGTACTGGGGAAGGAAAGGCGTATGCTGACTTTTCCCGTGAATAATTGTAAAGTCACTGGAGCCATAAGTGCACAGCGACAAATAATTAAACTCCAAGTGCGGGTAGAGATGTATTTAGGGGATGAAGCCATAGCGTGCTCATTCCTGGTAGTAAAGGGTTTAAAAGTAGCCTGCATTTTGGGGGTAGATTTTTTGAGAGAAAGGGACGCAATAATCGACCTTTCTCGGGGAAAATTAAGTTTGATGAATGCTGGTAGGAGAATAGAATTGTCCATGCTCAGATCTGAAGAGGTACCTGTACCTAATTGTAATGCTATTAACATAAAGTGTAGGAATCAGTCGATACTACATTTAGACAATCATTGTCTAGGACAGAATCTCTATTATCCTGACGTACAAGGTGATCAATTAAAAGCAAATGTGGACGCACTTGTGAACAAAGTATCACAGTCCGAAAATTTGAACTCTATGCAACAGCAGGATTTGGTACAGTTATTATCTAATTATGCAGATGTATTTTCAGAACGACCAGGAATTGTTAAGGGATATCAGTACAATATCGAGGTGAAGCCTCACAAAACTTACTGTCGAGCCTCATACTCCATTCCTTGGCCCAAGAAGGAAAAAGTTTTTTTTACGAAAATTCGGAGAGTTAAATAAATTGTTCAGGTTATACATTGCATATAAGCACACAAGATAAGAAAAGCAGGGTGCAACCTTACCAGGTGCGCTAAAAAAAGGGAAGAAAAATATAATCGACATGTGACGAATAACCAAAAATTTAGTGTTGGGGACTTGGTACTCTTACGCAATCATCCTAAGTCCTCGGCATCCTTGAAACAGAATAGCAAGTGGCAATTGGTGTACAATGGACCTTTTAGAGTAGTAAGTGTGCCACATGAGTGTAGCTATCTCTTAGCAGATCCCCACTCAGGGAGAGTACGGGGACTGTATCCGCGTAAGGATGTAAAAGCATTCCTACAGTAAAAGACTAATAGTCCTATGTGGACACCATTCTATTGTAAATAATGAACATTAATGATGTGTGATCTTTAGAGATAATGTACTAGTGTAGAAGTGTTTAGTTATAAGAATATGATTGACTTTCTCATGTGTATGGATATTTGTGTTATGTACTCTTTTAATTTGTGTTATCTAGAAAATGCTCTAAATGTTTGCACAGATAATCTGATTAGTGCAATTATTTGTAGTGTTAAGCTGTGACAGAGTTCAATCAAAAAGAACATTTTAGTAATGATTAGTTAGTGTACTACATAATTTTCTATGTGCCCAAATTTGAAATATTTCTTGGCACAATCTTTTCTATTATGTGTATGTATGTAGATATGTGTAGCTGTCAGATTGACAGATTCGAACCCAGAATAATATCAATAATATGAGGCCCTGAGAACTTTATTATCTCACCAATGTTATTAGAGAAAATAATGCACCCAGTAGTGACCCGAGGGCACCACGGGAGGCAAACTTGTTGCAAATTTATGTAATGCAAAGTTACGCACAAAGAAGCTTCAATTGAAGCATGTGCAGATTCAAACAGTAAAAAAGAGCTAGCCAGATACAGTCCAAGTCAATTTTTGCCTACAGAGACTACACTGTAGTTACGTAGGACGTTGATAGTAAAGTGTGACATGAGTTCAAAGGAGTTATTGAACAACATGCCTGAATCCGGCTGGAATGCACAAATAAAATCTACTCGAACACGAATATAGATGACTTTTGGGCAAACTAATACCAAATTTTAATATTTTGTTACCATGTACGCAAATATCACACCTTGGTAAAGAGTTACGAATGTGCTATTACAAAAAAAAAAAAAAAATTGCACAGCGGACATTGTAAATAAAAATAAAGGAACTTAAACAAAAGTGCAGTATTGTGCGGCAGAGACAGACAGTGACTGTTAAACCTGCAGCAATACGTCACGGAGTAGTTGAGTATAAGTAATAAAAAACTGTATCATCGCCGTGTGTGCAAGTGCACAAGGAACTAGCACGACACGAACAGTGAACCGATAACGGACGGTGGATCAAGCTAGTGTCAAACTTTAACTCTTTGTGTGTCAAGGGACGCTAGGAAAGCGCATTGACTACAGAGATACATTTTGTCCAAAGGTGAAAACTTGCGTGTGACTAATGACAAGTCATGACATGGTGAAAAATATTGTATGCCCATAAAACGTGTTACTGTGACAACGAAACATTGTGCAAACCAGACTAGTGAAGGCCTACTGAGTAATAACTGCCACTAACTGTGTGCGTTCTTTTCCACAGCAGGAAAAATGCCTATAAGGATAGTACACTGTTTCTGAACTTGTTGCATGTTTCCTGGAGCACTGCAAGAAGACGTCGCACGGGCGAGCGGATATCCAACGCGCATCCGGCTACATCAGCTACGCAGCGGCCGCAGCAGCCCGTAGCAGACCAGACAGACAGCCACGCCCCTCCGCGCCGTAGCTGTCAACGCCGGGGGCGGTGACCTACACGGAGTCAGCGCGCCGCGCCGAGCGCCGCTCAACAATCACTCCGCACCGCTCACCAAATACAGCATTATTGATTTTTTTTATGTTCACATAAACTGAATAACATGTCAATGACTTCATTTCGATAAACATTGAACATTTACTACGTAGGACAAGTGACCTTGTAGTGTATCACAAGAATAATAGTATCACACACAAAAAACTTCAGTCGAACTGTATGTGACTGTGATATTGTGTAATTGTGTAACCGTTTGTGACGAACTGCTAATTTAATTCAAATGAATAACTGTTAAAGAGACAATATTGACCATGAACCAACTGGGATGGCTGGGCTCCGGCACAGTTTTGCCCAGGTTTTCTGTTTGCCTACGCCCAAATGGGGGAGCCATGAACTTATATAACCCTGGGACTAAATAAAAGAGCCATTCCGTAAAATATACAAGTGTAAAGAACGTTACTGGCACCATTGTGTCAAAGTGTAAAAACTCTTTGCCAAATGCTGCCAGTGGGCAATGTAACGTTCCCTGGCAAACTCACATTATTAAAGAACAAGAGTTTATTTGTACCATATACGCCGCTCTGGGCAAGTTGTATATATCGTAATTATTGAACAAAAATATTACTGAATGTGGTGTAAAAGACATTTGTTATTCTCCTTATATTTTTTGGTTGTAATATTTCTCTGTATTTAGGATAGGAATTTTTCTGTATTTATTATGTGATTGTAAAATGTGTCAGTATTTGCGATAGCAGAGATATATAAAATGTTGTCAGAAGAGAATAATATCGTCAATTTGCAAAGAAATGTTAATAGTCAGCAATACTATTTAAGCACAATGCATTATGTATTCTTTGGTCTTTCTGTTCAGAAGTCATTGCGGTAGGACACTGTGAAAGAGTTTTTTACGAATGTGTAGACTTCTTTTGTCTCTGTCTGGTCTTAGCCGCCATTAGACGATGCGTTACGAATTAATGTGAGTTGTACTACTGTTTGATCTAAATATATCAGAATTTATCAAATGTGTGAATTATTTATGTAAATTAGCTTGCCCACGTCATCTATAAAATTTCTTTAAGAATTTTTCAGCATTTTTTAGCGGTGTTGCTGGGCTGCGCCGCGACCAACAATAGCAGCGGCGGCATATTTAAAAAATTATCAAACCCGTAAATCGGGAACAGATGCATAAAAAATCAATAGTGAATTAAGAAATTGTTCTTCTTTTTCAGTGATCCTGTGGCTGATAAAATTTGAATTAATTATACGTTTGTGCATTCGTAGGCGGATAGTTAATGTTAGTTAACATTGAAATTTAAACAGTTTGGTTCTTTAAAATAACTCAAATGCATAGTGAAGTAGGTTTGATCAGTGATAAATGTCGGCTTGGCAATAATTAAAACATTTTCTGCTGATAGAGATAATCTTGTGTTCTATGGCTAGCGCCGGGATAAAATTCAGTAAAAATATTTAACAAAAAACCCACTGCATCTGGAAAGTGTATGCCAAGGCCGAATGATTTAAAGAACTCAATTCTCAACCTAATATTCTTAACCAGTTCATATGAGTTCACGTAAATATAATTTTTTCTTTAAATGTACGTAATTCTTAAGACAGTAAAAATTTTTATTACCACACGAAAATAACAGAATGGTTCTACAACAAAGTTCGCACGAAAGAAAATTAACTTAAAAGCAAAAGATAAAATTTATTATTCTTCTTTAACGAAATTTCGACGATTTCGTTAAACACTCTGTGCTGAAGGGAGATGGCATGCATGTGACGTAGGTAGCGTTGTGCCATCCCAATGGTCAACGCTCAGACGCACGCTCAGAATATGTGACATGCTAAATATTCCCCTGCACGTTCGGAAAGACTTCCGAACATGCTATTCCACGCTGAGACTTCAGAAAATCGGCACGCTCAACGTTCAACGTTCGGATGCACAGTCCGTGTGCCGAAGCCTTTACATTGATGTCTGACATATCTTATGGTTGCCTCACTTTTTGTGTCGGGCAGTGCACTTCAGACGGTAACTTTTTCCTTGTGCAACGATGCTGCTGTTACCGAAAAGCATTGACGCTCATGACAGCAGATATCCATCCTGTTGTTGTGGTCTTCAGTCCAGAGACTGGTTTGATGCAGCTCTCCATGCTACTCTATCCTGTGCACGCTTCTTCATCTCCCAGTAACTACTGCAACCTACATCCTTCTGAATCTGTTTAGTGTATTCATCTCTTTGTCTCCCTCTACGATTTTTACCCTCCACGCTGCCCTCCAATACTAAACTGGTGATCCCTTGATACCTCAGAATATGTCCTACCAACCGATCCCTTCTTCTAGTCAAGCTGTGCCACAAATTTCTCTTCTCCCCAATTCTATTCAATACCTCCTCATTAGTTATGTGAACTACCCATCTAATCTTCAGCATTCTTCTGTAGCACCACACTTCGAAAGCTTCTATTCTTTTCTTGTCTAAACAATTTATCGTCCATGTTTCACTTTCATGCATGGCTACACTCCATACAAATACTTTCAGAAACGACTTCCTGACACTTAAATCTATACTTGATGTTAACAAAGTACTCTTCTTCAGAAACGCTTTCCTTGCCATTGCCAGTCTACATTTTATATCCTCTCTACTTCGACCATCATCAGTTATTTTGATCCCCAAACAGCAAAACTCATTTACTACTTTAAGCGTCTCATACCCATCATACCACATTGTAAAAGATGTTATTGTAACAGCAGAAATTTTATTGGCTTGTCTGGATATTCAATTACTCAGTGCAGAATTTCCCTGATGTAAAACAGTAGATCACGAGAACCTCTGTTATTTTCTATATATTACAACCACCGGTGCTGTGTCAAGCGTAAGATGTGCAGAACACGCAGTTCAAGAACAAAGAGAGCTTGACAATGTACTGAATGGAGAACAGGTCGAAGAAAGCTCAAGGTACACTGACAATAATAGTTGGTTGCTTTTCGTGGCTGGTACATGCAGTTGGTTTATTGAAGCAGAATACAGTAATTAAATGTGGACGACGAATCTGAGACTGCCTCTAT
The DNA here is from genome assembly GCF_023864345.2 of Schistocerca serialis cubense. Classification (NCBI taxonomy): domain Eukaryota; kingdom Metazoa; phylum Arthropoda; class Insecta; order Orthoptera; family Acrididae; genus Schistocerca; species Schistocerca serialis. The sequence continues at coordinate 345,923,303 of NC_064643.1, forward strand.
GGACACTTGACGGTGGGGCAGCACTCTGGGTACGGCTTGGACGTGTCCCTCACCACCTCACACGGAGGTGATGTGCCCACCGTACCGCACCTGCAACATTAGGGACCAGGATTAGTTCTCGGGTAACACATCGTCGCTTTTGCGGAATAAGTTTCGTTTCTTTACTAACCCATAAATCAGCACTGACCATTTACATTATCTGCTCACAAGTTTCCGGACCACAGTTAGTGTTCATTAAACTTGGCTGAGTCCCCCCCCCCCCCTCCGCCCCCCCCCCCCTTCGCCTTCATGACAGCATGAACTCTGCAGGGTACAGTTTCAATGCCGCTTCTGCGTTTCTGTGGAAGAAGAGCAGCCACTCTTTCTCAAAAGCCGAAACCAGAGAAGGTACTGGTGTTGGACGCCGGGGATAGAGGTTCTGACTCATCCCAAAGGTTTCCATTGTGTTGAAAGTGGGACTCGTGGCACACCAGCCCGTTGCACGCAAGTTCTTGTCCACAAACCATTGCCTCACAGGTGCTACTTTATGACAGGGCGTGTTGTCTCTGAACTATCCCTCTACTGTACACAAGGCTATAAAATGCGTTTATATTCTTCCACATTTGGCGTTTTCTTCAGCGCTGAAAGGAGACCACATCCTAACCAAGAAAAAGGCCCTCACACCGTAACACCACCTCCCCTGTAGTTTACTTTTGGCACAACACACGCTGGTGCCTAAAGTCCTCCATGCATTGGCCTAATGTAATCTCTTCCACCGGATTGGCACAGGGTATAGCGTGACTCCAATCATTTCCAGTAGCCGGCCGGAGTGGCCGAACGGTTCTAGCCGCTGCAGTCTGGAACCACGCGACCGCTACGGTCGCAGGTTCGAATCCTGCCTCGTGCATGGATGTGTGTGATGTCCTTAGGTTAGTTAGGTTTAAGTAGTTCTAAGTTCTAGGGGACAGATGACCTTAGAAATTAAGTCCCATAGTGCTCAGAGCCATTTGAACCATCATTTCCAGACATCCACTGTCCAGTAGTGTGGCTCTTTACACCACCTCAAGCGTCGTTTAGGACTGACAACGGAAATACGTGGCTTATGAGAAACCGCTCGACCGTTGTGGTCCAGTCTTTACAGTTCCCTACCCTCAGCCACTATGCTAGTTGGACTGCTGGTAGCCCTTTGGAACTCACGAGTGATTCCTTCCGCTTGTCCGATTTCTTAAACCACCTTCCTTAGTGCTTGACGATTCCTGTCCGCCAGTACATTACATCTACATCATACTCCGCAAGCCACCTAATGGTGTGTGGAGGAGGGTAATTTCGGTAACACTACCTGGTCCCTCCAACCCTGTTCCACTCCCGAATAGTGCGTGGAAAGAATATTTGTCGGTAAGCCTCTTTATTGGCTCTAATTTCTCGAATTTTCTCCTCGTGGTCAATACGCGAGATGTATGTGGGATCAAGTAATACACTACTGGCCATTAAAAGTGCTACACCAAGAAGAAATGCATATGATAAACGGGTATTCATTGGACAAATATATTATACCAGATCTGACATGTGATTACATTTTCAAGCAATTTGGGTGCATAGCTCCTGAGAAATTAGTACAGAGAACAACCACCTCTGGCCGTAATAACGGCCTTGATACGACTGGGCATTGAGTCAAACAGAGCTTGGATGGCGTGTACAGGTACAGCTGTCCATGCAGCTTCAACACGATACCAAAGTTCATCAAGAGTAGTGACTGGCGCATTGTGAAGAGCCAGTTGCTCGGCCACATTTGACCAGACATTTTCAGTTGGTGAGAGACTGGAGAATATGCTGGCCAGAGCAGCAATTGAACTTTTTCTGTATCCAGAAAGGCCCGTACAGGACCTGCAACATGCGGTCGTGCATTATTCTGCTGAAGTGTAGAGTTTCGCAGGGATCGAATGAAGGGCAGAGCCACGGGTCGTAACTCATCTGAAATGTAACGTCCACTGTTCAAAGTGCCGTCAATGCGAACAAGAGGTGACCGAGACGTGTAACCAATGGCACCCCGTACCATCACGCCGGGTGATACGCCAATATGGCGATGACGAATACACGCTTCCAATGTGCGTTCACCGCGATGTCGTCAAACACGGATGCGAACATCATGATGCTGTAAACTGAACCTGAATTCATCCGAAAAACTGACGTTTTGCCATTCGTGCACCCGGGTTCGTCGTTGAGTACACCATCGCAGGCGCTCCTGTCTGTGATGCAGCGTCAACGGTGACCACAGCCATGGTCTCCGAGCTGATAGTCCATGCTGCTGCAAACGTCGTCGAACTGTTCGTGCAGATGGTTGTTGTCTTGCAAACGTCCCCATCTGTTGACTCAGGGATCGAGACGTGGCTGCACGATCCGTTACAGCCATGCGGATAAGATGCCTGTCATCTCGACTGCTAGTAATACGTGGTCGTTGGGATCCAGCACGGCGTTCCGTATTACCCTCCTGAACCCACCGATTCCATATTCTGCTAACAGTCATTGGATCTCGACCAACGCGAGCAGCAATGTCGCGATAGGATAAACCGCAATCGCGATAGGCTACAATCCGACCTTTATCAAAGTCGGAAACGTGATGGTACGCATTTCTCCTCCTTACACGAGGCATCACAACAACGTTTCACCAGGCAACGCTGGTCAACTGCTGTTTGTGTATGAGAAATCGGTTGGAAACTTTCCTCATGTCAGCCACCGGCGCCAACCTTGTGTGAATGTCCTAAAAAGCTAATCATTTGCATATCACAGCATCTTCTTCCTGTCGGTTAAATTTCGCGTCTGTAGCACGTCATCTTCGTAGTGTAGCAATTTTAATGGCCAGTAGTGTATGTTATCCGATTCCTCCTGAAATTTGCTGTCCCGAAATTTCAACAGTCAATCTCTCCGTGATGCACAACGCTTCTCTTGAAACGTCTGCCAGCGGAGTTTGCTTAGCATCTCCGTAATGCTCTCTCCCCAGCTAAACGATCCCGTGACGAAACGCGCTACTCTTTGTTGGATTTTCTCTATCTCCTTTATCAGCCCTACCTGATAGGGATCCCAGATAGATGAACAATACTCAAGAATCGGGTGAACAAGCTCCTTATAAGCCACTTCTTTCGTGGATGGGTTACATTTCCTTAAGGTTCTTCCGATGAATCTGAGTCTGGTGTCTGCTTTTCCCATTATCTGCTTTATATGGTCATTCCACTTAAGGTCGCTCTATATAGTTTACGGCAGACGCTGTCTCCAGCTGATTGTCATCAATAGTGCAACTATACAGTAGTAGATATCTTTTCCTATGTATTCGCAAAATGTTACATTTATTTACGTGCAGGGTCAACTGCCACAGCCTGCACCAATCATCAATTCTCTTCAGGTCGCTCTGCGAATCCTTACTATCTTCTGGCGTTGCTACTTTGGCATAGACAACTGTAACATCTGCGAATAGCCTTAAAGAGCCTCCGACGCGTTCTACTAGATCATTTATATTCATTTTAAACAGAAATGGTCCTGAGCGACGTTTTGAGTCCTATCGGCAAGAAAGTCTTGGATCCAATCGCAGATCTGCTGCGACACTCCGTAAGCTCGTATTTTTTTCATTAGAAGGCAATGCGGGACGGTGCCAAATGCCTTACTGAAATAAAGGAACACGGTATCAACCTGAGCGCCGTTGTCCACTGTGCTGTGGATCTCAAGGAGGAACAGAATGAGCTGAATTTCGCAGGTTCTCTGTTTGCCAAATCCATGTTGATTTTTAAAGAGATGTTCATTTTCCAAAAAAGTCATTACTCTTGGCATAAAACACGTTCCACAATTCTACAACAAATTGACGTCAACGATATAGGCCTATAATTGAGTGGATATGTCTTACTGCCTTTCTTAAAATCGGGAATGACCTCTTTTTTCCAGTCGTTAGGTACCTTTCGTTGCTCAGGCGATCTACAATAAAATGCTGCTAGGAGGGGAGCAAGTTCTTTCGCATAATCTTTATAGAATCTTTTAGGTATCTCATCTGGATCTGACTTCTTTCCACTACTAAGCCATTGTAGCTGCTTTTCAATTCCGGGATTGAAAGGAGGGACAGTGCTACCACCATCCGCTGTGAAACAACTTCGGAACACCGAATTCAGTATTTAGGCCTTCTCTCTGTTATCTTCCGTTTCGCTGCCAGTATGGCCGAGAGAATGAATAGATGATTTTGACCCACTTATTGATTTTACATACGACCAAAATCTCTTAGGATTTTTACTCACGTCGGTTGGCAACATCTTACTTTCAAACTCATTGAACGCTTCTCTCATTGCTCTCCTTACACTCACTTTCGCTTCCTTCAGCTTTTGTTTGTCAGCTAGGTTTTTTCCTCTCTTGAATCAGAGATGAAGTGCTCTTTGTTTACGTAGCGCTTTTCTAACATGGGTATCTAACCATGGTGGATCTTTCCCATTCGTTAAAACCTTACTCGGAACATACTTGTCTAAGGCATATTGAACGATGCCTTTGAATTTATTCCGTTTGTTCTTCTCATCTTCGTCCTCATCACCGAATATTTGATGCTGACTGCTGAGGTATTCTGAAATTTGTATCCTGTCACACTTCCTGAGCAAATATATTTTCCTACCTTTCTTAACATTCCTTATACGACCTGTCGTCATAGATGCTGTCACAACCTTATGATCGCTGACACCTTCCTCTACGTTAAATAATTATATCCCCCTGATCTCCGTTTAGCCACGATTGTTCTTTCGCGTTTCCATTTCACACTCACATCAGCCGACTTGGGCAGCTTTAGGGGGATTGAACCGTCACTGATGTACTTTTTATATGAATAGTCAACGTTCGAAGTTACTGACATCTCCAGATTGATCCACTCTACTGTTACTGCCTCTCTACCGACAACACAATACCCCCCGCCTCATCTGACATCTAGTGGTTAATTCCGCATTACATAGAGGCGTCCGGATACTTGTGACCAAACAGCGTATTTTAGTTTCACCTCATTCCCTTCTCTATGTTGCCAGTGGCGATAAAATGTCTTCTGACCATAAACAATCGACCACGGACCTTCGATTGTTTCCCATTTAACCCCTTTCCTCTCCCCCCCCCTCCCTCTGACACACACAGACATACGCGCGCGCGCGCGCGCGCGCACACACACACACACACACACACACACACACACACACACAGAGGGAGGGAGAGAGAGAGAAAAAAGAGAGAAAGAGATGGGAGGCGGCTGGAAGCCTCTAGTCACAGTAAGTGACTAAACTTAGTAAGCACACAAAAATTTAAGTACGAAGTGCTGCAGGACTTACCCTACACGATAAATGTGCGGGAATGAGCAGCTGTACTCCACACATTGTCCTGGGACAAGCCATTTCTCGCCACTCTTATAGAAGTTGCCCGTGTTGGAGTCGAAGCACTGTCCTGGATGATCTGCAACAAACGGACGTAACTATAAGACGAATCCACATCTTCTAAATTAGAATAATGTAATCCAACCTGAGAGTAAAAATTAGAAAAATAGGTTATATTTCTCGCAGGACTGGAATTTCTTTAAAAAAATGGCGACGAACCTCGGCTTCGCAAGGTTAGCACTAAAGTAAATGGCCAGACACCTTGTATTGCGCAACGGCAATAAATAACTCGCAAGAGTAGTCAGACGCATTTGTTCGGATGTTTCAGCAGATTTCCGTAAATTCATTTTTGCGTTGTAGAGTTGGTGTCAACCCAAAGAAATAGTGCTCATCACGTCTTTCATGCGAAGCCAAATGTTAACGGAAAGGGTCGGTTTGTTTCCCGTTATAAACAAAATGATTTTTAAAGCGGAATTTTACGTGCCCATTCGATAGAGCGGTACCAGATTATTCTAGTGCGACACTATTTTTATAGATGTTCGTTAACAGGGACGTGAAACACGAAGAATAAACAGCATTCCAGCATTCTTGGCAGTAGCAGTCAACACGTGCCTTGCAGTGCTTGGGTGCTGCCAGTTGTGATTGAATTCTTCGTGTTTTGCTGTCGCTTTTAATACATACCGATAAAGCAAATATGGAACTGCACTATTCTGGGCTCTCTCTACCAAATGGACACTTAAAATTCTGCTTTAAAAATCATTTTGTTTGTAACGGGAAACCAGTCGACGCTTTCTGTTGACATAGGGATGCGCATGCTTTAATTTACAAAATATATAGATGGAAGATAGGTATAAACGTACAGTTTCCGGTGGAGCTTCTCTGTTCTCTAGAGTTGCAACGACTGCTTACGTTGCTGCTTTTCCCGTCATATAACGCCTGCTCTGTAGATGACCAGCCTATAGCCCCATCACTGCCACGAGAGGTCACTCCTAACTTCATTTCAACCTGGGACACACAACAATATACCGGAAACTTCCTGTGCCGGACTCGAACTCGGGACCTTCGCCTTTCGCGGGCTGGTGCTCTACAGACTGAGCACCACTCACGACCCATCCTCACAGCTTGGAAGACAGGAGACGAGGTACTGGCGGAAATACAGCTGTCAGGAGGGGTCCTGAGTTGTGCTTGGGTAGCTCACACGGTAGAACACTTGACTGCGAAAGGCAAAGGTCCAGAGTTCGAATCTCTGTTCGGCAGACAGTTTTAATCTGCCAGGAAATTTCATATCAGGACACACTCCGCTGCAGAGTGAAAATTTCATTCTGAAACATACGGGAATTTTACGTGCCCGTTCGATAGAGCGGCCTGCGCTTACTGCTTCTGCCATGCAGCAGCGCTGCTCAATAGCTGGTCGAGTACTGCTATTCATCTTCTTTCACTGTTCTTCTTAACACACACATCAAAAGAAGTTTTGCATCACCTCTTCCGAGAGTTCCGGAACCTGTACAGGAAACTGGAATAGAGGTCAACATAAACATCATTTCCGCCCTTTATATTGCTCATGAAAACCACACACTGTTGGACCACCATACAGCGAGATCTTCAGAGGTGGTGGTCCAGTCTGTTGTACACACCGCAATCTCTAATATCCAGTAGCACGTCCTCTTGCATTGATACATCCACAAGTTCATCACGACACTGTTGATCCAGATTGTCCCACTCCTCAACGGTGATTCGGCGTAGATTCCTCAGAGTTGTTGGTGTGTTACATCGTCCATAAACAGCCCTTTTCAGTCTATCCCAGGCATGTTCGGTAGGGTTCGTTTCTGGAGAACATGCTGGCCACTGTAGTCGATAGATGTCGTCATCCTGAAGGAATTCATTCTCAAGATGTACACAATGGGGGCGCGAATTGTCGTCCATGAAGACGAATGCCTCGCCAATATGCTGCCGATAAGTTTGCAGTATCGGTCGGAGGATGGCATTCACGAATCGTACACCCGTTACGTCGCCTACCATGACCACCAGCGGCGTACGTCGGCACCACATAATGCCACCCCAAAACATCAGGCTACCTCCACCTTGCTGCACTCGCTGGACAGCGTGTCTAAGGCGTTCAGCCTGACCGGGTTGCCTCCAAACACGTCTCCGACGATTGTCTGGTTGAAGGTATGTGCGACACTCATTGGTGAAGAGAACGTAATGCCAATCCCGAGTGGGCCATTCGGCATGTTGTTGGGCCCATCTGTACCGCGCTGCACGGTGACGTGGTTGCAAAGATGGACCCCGCCATGGGTGTCGGGAGTGAATTTGCGCATCAGGCAGCCTATTGCGCACTGTTTAAGTTGTAACACGACGTCCTGTGGCTGCACGAAAAACATTATTCGACATGGTGGCGTTGCTCTCAGGGTTCCGCCCAGCCATAATCAATAGGTATCGGTCATGCACTGCAGTAGTAGCCCTTGGGCAGCCAGAGCAAGGCATGCAATCGACAGTTCTTGTTTCTCTGTATCTCCTCCACGTCCGAACAACATCGCTTTGCTCACTCCGAGACCCCTGGACACTTCCCTTTTTGACAACTCTTCCTGGCACACAGTAACAATGCGGACGCCGATCGAACCGCGGTATAGGCCGTCTACACATGGTTGAACCACAAACAACACGAGCCGTATACCTCCTTCCTGGTATTTCTGGGCGCTGTTTCGATTACAAGCGAGGATTATTCCTATACGTCGGTCAGGGGCCTGAAGATGGCGTAGTAAAACGATGAAAGTGGTTGCCCGACAAAAGACGGGTGAAGGGCGTTTAATTTGACACCTTCGTTCTCCGTAAGTCCCACATTCATTTCTGCCGTCATTTCATGTGGTGTTGCTTGTTTCTTGGCACTGACGACTCTGCACAAACGCAGTTACTCTGGGTCGTTAAGTGAATGCCGTCGGCCGATACGTTATCCATAGTGAGAGTTAATGCCTGAAATTTGGTATTCTCGGCACTCTCTTGACACTGTGGATCTCGGCATATTGAATTCCCTTCAGATGTCCAAAATTTAATGTCCGATTCGGCCATTCCCAACAGCTATCCCGTGTTCAAATTCTGTTAACTCACGTCGTGCGGCCGTATCACCTCGGAAACCTCTTCACATGAATCACCTGGGTACGAATGACAGAACCGACAATAAAGTGCCCTTTTGTACGTAGTATATGCGATACTACCGCCATCTGTTTGTGTACATATCGCTATCCCATGACTTAACACCTCAGTGTATACGAAACGGGACGAACACATGAAACGTGCATTAGGTAATACGAATGGTCGGCAGGTTTGTTGATTCTGGAAAAGTACAGAGCACCTGTGAAAGCAGAAGAGAATAAAAATGCCGGTGCAACCAATTCAAGAGTTATTGCCCCAGCGTTTTATTGACCTTGTCAACTAGTCATGACGGCAGACATGGAACGAATACAGAAGCGCGCCGCTAACATCGTAACGGGACGGAACAGCCCACTCCTGAACGTGACAGAGACGTTCGGGAGACTGAAATGGGAATCTACAGGGTGTTACAAAAAGGTACGGCCAAACTTTCAGGAAACATTCCTCACACACAAAGAAAGAAAATATGTTATGTGGACATGTGTCCGGAAACGCTTACTTTCCATGTTAGAGCTCATTTTATTACTTCTCTTCAAATCACATCAATCATGGAATGGAAACACACAGCAACAGAACGTACCAGCGTGACTGCAAACACTTTGTTACAGGAAATGTTCAAAATGTCCTCCGTTAGCGAGAATACATGCATCAACCCTCCGTCGCATGGAATCCCTGATGCAGCCCTGGAGAATGGCGTTTTGTGTCACAGCCGTCCACAATACGAGCACGAAGAGTCTCTACATTTGGTACCGGGGTTGCGTAGACAAGAGCTTTCAAATGTCCCCATAAAAGAAAGTCAAGAGGGTTGAGGTCAGGAGAGCGTGGAGGCCATGGAATTGGTCCGCCTCTACCAATCCATCGCTCACCGAATCTGTTGTTGAGAAGCGTACGAACACTTCGACTGAAATGTGCAGGAGCTCCATCGTGCATGAACCACATGTTGCGTCGTACTTGTAAAGGCACATGTTCTAGCAGCACAGGTAGAGTATCCCGTGTGAAATCATGATAACGTGCTCCATTGAGCGTAGGTGGAAGAACATGGGGCCCAATCAAGACATCACCAACAATGCCTGCCCAAACGTTCACAGAAAATCTGTGTTGATGACGTGATTGCACAATTGCGTCCGGATTCTCGTCAGCACACACATGTTGATTGTGAAAATTTACAATTTGATCACGTTGGAATGAAGCCTCATCCGTAAAGAGAACATCTGCACTGAAATGAGGATTGACACACTGTTGGATGAACCATTCGCAGAAGTGTACACGTGGAGGCCAATCAGCTGCTGATAGTGCCTGCACACGCTGTACATGGTACGGAAACAACTGGTTCTCCCGTAGCACTCTCCATACAGTGACGTGTTCAACGTTACCTTGTACAGCAGCAACTTCTCTGACGCTGACATTAGGGTTATCGTCAACTGCACGAAGAATTGCCTCGTCCATTGCAGGTGTCCTCGTCATTCTATATCTTTCCCAGTCGCGAGTCATAGGCTGGAATGTTCCGTGCTCCCTAAGACGCCGATCAATTGCTTCGAACGTCTTCCTGTCGGGACACCGTCGTTCTGGAAATTTGTCTCGATACAAACGTACCGCGCCACGGCTATTGCCCCGTGCTAATCCATACATCAAATGGGCATCTGCCAACTCCGCATTTGTTAACATTGCACCGACTGCAAAACCACGTTCGTGATGAACACTAACCTGTTGATGCTACGTACTGATGTGCTTGATGCTAGTACTGTAGAGCAATGAGTCGCATGTCAACACAAGCACCAAAGTCAACATTACCTTCCTTCAATTGGGCCAACTGGCGGTGAATCGAGGAAGTATAGTACATACTGACGAAACTAAAATGAGCTCTAACATGGAAATTAAGCGTTTCCGGACACATGTACACATAACATCTTTTCTTTATTTGTGTGTGAGGAATGTTTCCTGAAAGTTTGGCCGTACCTTTTTGTAACACCCTGTATAGAAGAAAAGCGCCATCCGGAGAGTCTCAAGACACATCTTCGGCCTAGAATCTCACTGCCTGGAATAGAATTGTCTTCAGAGGTGAGTCCCGCTTTGAACTGAGTCTCTGAAGACACCCCCTGACAGCGATAGGATACCACACTGTTGCCGGCTTACGGCCAGACAGCCAGGACTGATGGTCTAGGGAGCCATTTCTTTTCTGAGCAGGAGTCTTTTGGTTATTATCTGTGGCACCTTTACAGCACGGCGGTACGTCGATGATATTTTACGCCCGGCTTTGTTGCCCCTCATGGCAAGCCATCCCGGGCTTACATTTCAACAAGATAACGCCCTCCACATAAGGCGAGAGTTTCTACTGCTTGTCTTCTTGCTTGCCAAACCATAACTTGGCCTGAAAGGTCGCCGGATCTCTACCCACTTGAGAACGCACTATGGGCAGTGCCCTGCAACCATCTCGGATCTTGGACGATTTGACGCGTCAATTGGACAGAGTTTGGTACAATATCCCTCAGGAGCACATCATTTCCAGGCCGAATAATTGCTTGCATATGGGCCAGAGATGGACCACTGCGTTACTCATTTGTTAATTTGTGAAGCTTTTTGTCTTTAATAAATCATTCAGTTTTTCTGGAATTGTAATCATTTGCTTGTCTGTACATGCACGTCACATCTGCCGATTTTTGTCTCGTTTGGATAATTCCTTCTTGGTACGCAGGTTTTTTTCATTTTTTTTCTTTTTCTTTTTCTTAGAGTGTATTGAAGGTTGTACAAAATTATGAATGAACATTGCTTATGAGGCATATGTTTCTAAAATTGTTTAAACAAAGAACTGTCTAGCACATGAACATTGGTGGCGCTACCTTATAAAACAGTACACACTCATCTGTAATGTGTACATGGTGGAACTTCTCTCTCTTCACAGTTCTTGACTGGTTACAGAAGATGGAGCATTATTCTTTGTAGTAACACGTATGTAAGTGTTCGAGTTGTCGCTTGCTAGTGGTTATTTTCACATAAGGCATATATAACTTTGTGAATGGAAAATTCAGTCAGTTTCTAGTATAGAGGGCCTGATGATGGCGTATTATATGGCCGAAACAGATAGCGTACAGAATAAACTGGAGATGTACTTAACAATCTTGATATTTTCACATTTATTAAAACGTGTTGAGGGTGGATGTTCTTCCCGCAAAGCCCAATGACTGACGAAAGAAAAATTTCGCATGAGGTATTAGCCCAGCTGGAAGAAATTTACCATAGTGGGCAAGGAGTGCAGTGCTGCGACTGTTTATGATGACGGTGTAGTGTAATGGAAAACGTCGAAAATGTTGTCTTTGAGTGGCTGCCGTAGTATTCAGGATGACTTGTATAGAAAGAATAGCATTGGTTTGATGAATAACAGCTTCCTCTAAATGTGTAAAAATTTTAGTGAAGATAATTAGGAAAACCAATCCTGTAATGTTCGAATAAAGTATTAGTGCTGTGCTGCCCGACACAATCACGTCGATTAAATGCCAGGGTCATTTTGAAAGTCATTGCAGACCACTCAAGAGCGAAGGTTACGGTCGTGTGATAAAGTTGAAATTCATGTCAATTGTGAGCTAGTCTTTAGACGTGACAGTCGTATTTGTGTTTGCTGGTTCACGTGGCTGTGTCGTGGGTAATTCAGTTCTAAAAAGGGGACTGAAACCGAGTCAGCTCGAGTTAAATGCTGTGACCACCGTTCGTACATCTAAGTCGAATCCCAATGTGGAAAGAACCCAACGGAAATTCACAATGCTTTGAGAGAGGCGTGCGGGAATAGTCTACTAGATCGTAGCACAGTATCACAGTGGTCTTTTCGTTTCCGTGAAGATCGGGTAAGCACAGAGCACAGCCCAAGAAAGAAAAGGCCATTGACTGCAACAGACTACAGCGTTGTAGTTAATGACATTTTGAGAGACGACCGACAAAAACCGTTGAGGAAACTGCAAGTGAGGACAGAATGTCTGTCACTTCACGTTTACATAATCGTAACTGAAAAGTTAAACATGAGATTGACTGCTACACCTCTCTCTCATACTTTCCAAACTAAATACCTAGGAATTACAGTTCCGAACCACTTAAATTGGGAGGAACGCATAGAAAATGTTGCGGGGAAGGCTAACAAAAGACTGTTTTATTGGCAGGACACTTAAAAAATGTAACACATCTACTGAGAAGACTGCCTATACTACACTTGTCCGTCCTCTTTTGGAATACTGCTGCGCGCTGTGGTATCCTTACAGACAGGATTGACGCAGTACATCGAAAAATTTCAAAGAAGGGCAGCAAGTTTTGTATTATCGCGAAATTGGGGAGAGAGTGCCACTGAAATGAAGCAGGATTTAGGCTGGACAACTTTAAAACAAAGGTGTTTTTTATTGCGGCGTGATCTTTTCACGAAATTCCAATCACCAAATTTCTCCTCCGAATGTGAGAACATTTTGTTGACACCGACCTACATATGGAGAAACGATCACCATTATAAAATAAGGGAAATCAGAGCCCGTACAGAAAAATATAGGTGTTCGTTCTTTCCGCGCGCTATACGAGATTGGAATAATAGCGAATTGTGAAGCTGGTTCGATGTACACTTTGCCAGGCACTTAAATGCAATTTGCAGAGTATCCATGTAGATGTAGATGTAACACACCTTCTGCATACCTTGCTGAAGTAGCACTGCCGGAAGAAAGAATGTTGGAGAGCGCTATAGCCCCAGCCGGAAGCAGTTTCCAAATGGTTCAAATGACTCTGAGCACTATAGGACTTAACATCTGAATCATCAGTCCCCTAGAACTTAGAACTACTTAAACCTAACTAACCTAAGAACATCACACACATCCAAGCCCGAGGCAGGATTCTAACCTCTGACCGTAGCGGTCGCGCGATTCCGGACTGAAGCACTTAGAACCGCTCGGCTACAACGGCCGGCTAAGTAATTTCCAGAATGATTTTGAACAAAGAGTTCAACGTCGTAAATTGGCTTCTCAGCACTGAGACTGTGAGACTGGTTGAACAAATCTTTGTTACTTTTAGGTATAAGTTGTCTACATGAATAATAAAACTATATCTAAATTTGGGGCCATTAGGTCCACATCACAGAAAAGTCAATTTGTGTTCCTAAATTATCAGTATAAATTTGACCGTAAAGATCAAGGACGCCCTTTGAGGTGTCCATAATGGTTAAGATAGGCAACTCATAAAAATTCCGAGCCTTTAAATCTTCTGGGGTTATACGTCCATAAAAAAGATAATAGCGGTTTAATTTAGAACCATGCGCGACGCTTTTTGTGAGGCACTTAATGTACGCTTATTACGTTCAGTTATGGTTTCACTGATATCAGATATGAAAACGTGCAGCTACCTCATTTTACACTCTTTCGCTCACTCCACTTTTATGTATACTCCCACTATTTGCATTCGAATAGTTAGTTGGTGTTTTTTAACAACGTGCTGGCGCTGTGAACGAGCGATTCTAGGCGCTTCAGTGCGGAACCGCGCTGCTGCTACGGTCGCAGGTTCGAATCCTGCCTCGGGTATGGATGTGTGTGATGTCCTTAGGTTAGTTAGGTTTAAGTAGTTCTAAGTCTAGGGGACTGATGACCTGAGATGTTAAGTGCTTAGAGACATTTGAACCATGTTATTTATTTATTTATTTATTTTTGATAACGTGAGATGAAAAGTCCAGGTACTTCATCTCCTTCTTATAATAGCTATTGTTCATATGTCAGTACAGTTCTCTGAGTTGTGTAATCGCTACTGTTTGCGAAATCCATTACACAAATCACGGTCAAGAAGGACTCTTTCACCTTTCAAAATCGATGTATAATAGAATCCGGTAACCATTATGTACAGCAGGAAGCTTCATACAAATCATTCACAGTTGTCGAGAGAAGAAATCTCCGTTACCTCCGCATTTTCAGGTAGTTCATCGTGTAAGGCATGTGCTGTATTATGTCAAGCCAGGTGGTGGAGGTTCCAGTCCTACCATGAGGCAAAAATACTTGGCGGTAGTGGGGTTCTTAGCATGGCAGTCGTGCACACTGACTTTTTTAAATAATTTATTATTATTTCTAAAAACAAATTACATTCCAAAAAATGAAGATCTTTATCTATATGTACGTTGACTAGTTCAATACGTTGTCAACTATGTTCAATAAGCAAAATAAATAAACAAATACCAAAAAAGTTACGTGATGAACACAATGTTGAAAAATCCATTGCAGTAAACAAATTGTGATATTCTGCGTGTATTGCAATATTTGTTTCTGAACTGTATGAAACCTACAGCAGACATAAATACACCACTGTCAGCAGTTATTTGAAATTGTAATATGTGAAAAGGCACTTCACTGAATTCGAAAACCACGTACTAATTGCATCTATATGAACTACGTTTACAAGTGAACATAAAATATCTCTGAAAAAGTTATCTAATTTATGGATGGGAATAAATTTTGACTAAAGTTACTGCTACTCAATTCCAGGCACAGTTATCCAGCTGCGGAGGATGACTTTCAAATTGTTCTTTATGTTAAATACATAGTTTAGGGTATCTATTCTCTAGTTCCTAACCTATTTATTTGCTTCTTCATCTGTACCATTCAGATTTTTACATATTTCTTGGTTCCATATTTTCCCTCGATTTACTGTTCATTCGGAACTTATACGTCGTGTAGTAGCTAACACAGATGACAAAGTAGAGTGCATAATCCCAGTGTAGACGCCCAGAATGCTTTAAACTTTGTCAGAAGCCCGATACGTGGATTCAGTTCTGTTATCGTTCCGTTTATTCAGCCACCACCTTGAAAACCAATACGTGGTACATGTAAGATCAAAAAAGGAATTATCTGAATAGACAGGAAATTAGTAGATGCGATCAACAGACAAAATATGATTCCAATTTCAAAAAAATTGGATGATTTATTCCAGAGAAAGAGTTTCACGAATTAAGGCAGTCAATAACGTTTTGTTCAAACAAATTTCGGGCTTGCAGCCGGTCGTCGTTCAATACTTCGCACGATATTTCAACTGGGCTGCGACGGCTCACCTGAAGATGACTGGCAGGCGCCCAGTTGAAATATCGTGCGAAGTATTGAACGACGACCGGCTGCAAGCCCGAAATTTGTTTGAACAGTCAATTCGCCGGGAAAATTTTAAAATTCACAATAACGTTTTGGTCTGCCTCTGGCCCTTGAGCAAGCTTTTATTCGGCTTGGCTTTGATTGACAGAGTTTCTGGATGCAGCATAGGGATAAGTCGACGATATTATTCTACGGCCTGTTTTGTTGCACTTCATGACAAGTCATCCTGGGCTTATATTTCAGCAAGAAAATGCCCTCGCACACACAGCGGCAGTTTCTACTGATTTTGTTCGTGCTTGCCAAACCCTACCTTGACCAGCAAAGTCGCCGGATCTCTCCCCAATTGAGAATGTTTCAATCACTATGGGCAGGGGCCCTCTAGCCATCTCGAGACTTCGACGGTCTGACGCGCCAGTTGTTCAGACTTTGGCAGGAGGATATCCAACAGCACTACCAGTCAACGCCATGCCGAATAATTCCTTGCCCAAGGGCCACAGGTGGACCAACGCGTTATTGACTTGTTCAATTCATGAAGCTCTTTTTCTTGAAGAAATAATCTAATTTTTTTGAAATTGTAGCCATTTGTTTGTCTGTACTTATACACCACATCTACAATTTTCCGTCTCATTCGAATAATCCCTGCGTGATGGTTAATTTGTGTGTGTATGTATGTATGTGTGTGTGTGTGTGTGTGTGTGTGTGTGTGTGTGTGTTGCATAAGCCACTGTAGACAGGGGTGGGATCACCATGCTCAAAACGTATTCCAATGCACTCGAAGGTGGAAAAATATCCGTTATCTTCGCCACTAACCAAACAACATTTTCCATCTTCATTGGTGTGAATGCAGTACGTGTAGTGTTTGCATTTTTTCTGCTTTGTATGTTTTCGTGATGTTAAGGACCAATAGGGATGAACTATCGTAAGGTCGGCCTCCATAAGTTTCTTAAAACTCGTTTAGGCCCCCGAAAAAAGAAGACTATTCGAACCATCATTAGGCATGTCGACAATCTCAGCACTCATATTTCATAGACGTATCGCTTATATAAGCGATAAGTGAAATGGTGAACACTATAGTAGGGCCGGCCGGAGTGGCCGTGCGGTTCTAGGCGCTGCAGTCTGGAACCGCGAGACCGCTACGGTCGCAGGTTCGAATCCTGCCTCGGGCATGGATGTGTTTGATGTCCTTAGCTTAGTTAGGTTTAACAAGTTCTAAGTTCTAGGGGACTAATGACCTCATACATTGAGTCCCATAGTGCTCAGGGCCATTTGAACCATCAATAGTAGGAAATATTCGTCTTTTGAAGGAGGCTATGTATTGAATTTCAGTCACCAGTACTTACATAACGGCAACCACAGATGGACCTGATGTGACTTATTATTACTTTGCCTGACGATCACAAAGATTTGGCACTATGTCCAGAGTACCAAGTTACGAGAAACGATTCCTTTCTCAGGCTCCAAGTGGTTTCCTGTTGAGAGCAACCGCAGCTGAAGTAACCATGTTTCAGAAATGAAATATCGGTTTTTCAGATGGTTCAAATTGCTCTGAGCAGTATGCGACTTAACTTCTGAGGCCATCAGTCGCCTAGAACTTAGAACTAATTAA
Source organism: Schistocerca serialis cubense (assembly GCF_023864345.2). Classification (NCBI taxonomy): domain Eukaryota; kingdom Metazoa; phylum Arthropoda; class Insecta; order Orthoptera; family Acrididae; genus Schistocerca; species Schistocerca serialis. The sequence continues at coordinate 345,940,492 of NC_064643.1, forward strand.
ACCTAATTAACCTAAGGACATCACACACATCCATGCGCGAGGCAGGATTCGAACCTGCGACCGTAGCGGTCGCCCGGCTCCAGACTGTAGCGCCTAGAACCGCAAGGCTACTCGAAATATCAGTTTTTGACCTGGTCAGTATGAACTATGACGCCCTGCTGTTGCCGGTAATAGTATTTTACCTTGAGAAGGTTGAGTACCCCTCTTATACGTATTAGGCGTGTGTACACCTCAATATGTGATTTGACATCACGAAACTGGTCGCGTAACTGTAAAAGTTCATATATAGCTGAAAGCGATTTTTTTCTGAAACATAACCTTCTCAGACTGTTTACGGCGATGGGGGCTGAAATAATGGTGTGCTTTAGGTATCTCCAGGAATTTCTCGAAATGGAGACGGAAGTAATAAAAATCCGTTGCGTCGTTAAATTTAAATCAGCGCTGCTGTTTGGTAGGTTATACAGGTTTGACTCGTTTAAAGATTATTAGCGGGGTGCAGTTTTGAAAAAGACTGTTTTCAAATGAGAAAATGACGCGACGCTTGGCAAAACTATCGAAAAGAGCAAAAACACCGCGCCAGTAGATTGGTAAGCTAGTGGTAGAAGTGGGAAAGAGGAAAAGATGGAGGTAGGAGAACGATGCAGAAGTTTTTCTCCGAGCCAAATTTTTTATCGAATTACAATTTTTTGTGATAGATTTTTTGAGACATCGGAAATTACGAACACAGGACTGTAATGATCGAAATCCGTTAATGTTGCGTTCATATTAGAGCTCCGCGAGAAACGTTTTCACTATGAACTCACTATGAACTCACATTTGAAGAAGCAAAGATGCTCTCTATGGATACTGACCGCGTAATAAACCGCGACCCATGTGAAGCGATAAGGTGCCCCTCCGACGTATTCAACACTTTTTTATATGAAGCTGATAACTGGTAAGTCACAAAGCCGGCTAACGAAGTTATCGGCTAAATGAAAAAAGCGAATGTTTCGCTGATTGGACAGTTCGTAGGCCAAAGGTCTAAGATGTACTCTTACGGCATAGAGTCGGGTCCATCATGTGGTGCACAGTGTGGTGCAATCAGAAATCGGGCTTTATCGCCATGACAATAAAAGGATCGTTTGTTAGGACGGAAAACTTTCGCTCATTATGATCAACAGAAATTTGTCATCTGTGTACTTCACATTTAAGGGCATAATCGCACCCGTCCCGTGGATCTGTTTGTAACATTCCATTATTTCTTTAGTCTTACGGTTTCTTCTGCTGTTGGTTTCACCGAAAAGGGAGTATGACATTTTTTTTTACTTCATGCGCATCTTAATCGTTCTGCGTTTAGTCCACAAGGAAAAAGAGGAAGGAGAGAGAAAGAGAGAGGACATGGACTACACAAAAAGAGACCGCAAGCGAATAGAGGGGCAATCTGACGTGTAACATGGCCACCAGAGTTCATTTAGTTCTATTATGTCCATCCTTGGATTGGAGGTTTGAGGTGTAATACCACAACCCCTATTGGAATCCTGTATCCCATTCCTGTCTCATCTCCATTCTCCCAAAGAGGGCATATATGTAATGTTCGTAATTTATACTTATTTAAACTGTTGTTCTGACATTGTTTACGCTGGGCCTCACTAGTATATAGAATGAAGTAAACACGTTGGGTTAAAAACTAATGTCCGATCACAATTTACACACAATACAAACTACAGGCACATAGTAGGAATAAAATTGCTACTGTATTTATGGCGTAACTAACGATTAAAGTTCCAATATTTCACGTCATCGAGAGACACCTATTTTTGTGTTTTGTTAGATCAGAAGTAATTTGTATCCCTGATAAAAATATGATGATGATGAATAAAAATATGACATGATGATTTTTCAATCAGGATCAAACAAGGTCATGTTCTAAATGGTGTCAGTTAATGAAACTGTAATTAAGACCATATAGAAAATGTAAAATTTTACTCTTACAAAATTTAATTAATAAAATCTAGGCCTTTCGTTCAATAAAACTAATCTCTCTGTTCACTTGAAAATGCTAGGATAACTCTCCTTTTTGTTAATAAAATAATGTATGCAAATTAGTGAAATATATTGTTGCAATGATAAAACATGTAAGTTATGGTCTTTATAGAAATATATTCTTTCCTGTCTTTGCTTGAAATTATTCAACGTTATGCCATGTAATTTTCTATGAAATTAGGGAAGATGTATAAAAAAACTTTAATTGTTAAATATGCAAAATTCAATATGTAACAGCACCAGTAATTGTTTGAAATCATATAAATAGCAGCGATTTGTAATCCGCCAGAAGGCAGTCTTAAGTCAGACTTCAGATGAGTTTTATGCATGTAGTTCGCCGCCAAACATCTAGCGTGCGAAATAAAATTCTTTGTGAACAAGAAGTACTGAAACTTATTCACACCATTACAAGACTCCCACGTGGCGATGCAGTAACATCAAGATGAACCTACGGCAGCATCAAGAAGCAGCACCACAGATCACACAAGATACGTATTATTTATTTGGTGGAACATATCCGTAATAAGATGTGGCATATTACAGATGGACTTTGGTCGTTCACTTATATAATTAAATGGAACAGCTACAGCCGTCCTTATGACGTCATTTGCCACACGGTTACCAGTTTCGGTGCTTCAGTGGTCCATCTTCAGGTCTTAACTCACACTGAGGGGGCTAATACCATCAAATCGACGGTTGAAGACACAAAATTGTGGTTACAGATAGTTTGCGAAAACCAATTAAGATGTTGGCCATTGATGCATCGTGTATACAGATGGTGTTAACCTCCTCAACATCAGCTAAGACCTGAAAATAGTGCACGGAAGCACCGAAACTACTAGCCACGTGGTAAATGACATCATAAGGACAGCTGTAGGTGTTCCATTTTGTTAAGAGAGTGCATTGATGTTCTTCGTGTTTAATGTTGTTACCAGGCCTGATAGGGCATATAAGAGGCTTGAGTGACAGCTGCGAAGGACACGGAGACGCCACGTACTCGTTTGGGACAGTATTGTCGGCAGCTGGCAGAGTTTGAAAGGCGCCCCATTGCGGGTCTCCACTTAGCAGGGTCATCGAATCGTGCAATATCGAGTTTGTGAGGCTTTCGGATGGTACAGTGATCCAATGTTGAACTGCATGGCAACGTCAAGGCAGGCACACTCATAGTCGAGGTTCCCGTCTACCGCATTTTATCACCAGAAGGGGAGAAGGTAGTATTGCACACCGACCACACACATCCACGCCTGCCATCCGAGAACAAGTAATGGACACCTTGCAACATTCTGGGTCATTCCGCAACACTGGTCAGAGACTAATAGCACAAAGAATTACCATCCCATGCGTATGCTGCCGTTAGTACGACAACATAGACTGACCGGGAAGCATGGCCTGCTGAAGAATGGCGTCGCATTGTGTTCAACTATGAATCGCGATTCTGCACTACCCCGGATGAATATCGTCGGAGGTTCCGCTGTTTCAACGTTTAGGAGAGGCGCAATGGTATTACTCCTGACCCATGTAACTCCTGGCGAAATGGTGCGGTAAGCAGTTGGGAAATTTGTGGTAAATTCCTACGGGAGCAAACTACTGACGTCATTGGTCCCTGGGCTTACACACTATTTAATCTAACTTAATGTAAGTTACGCTAAGGACAACACACACACCCGTCTCCGAGGGAGGACTCGGACCTCCGACGGGAGGAGCCGCGGAAACCGAGGCAAGGCGCCTCAGACCGCACGACTACCCCACGCGGGATGCTGTTGGGTTTGATTTCACGGCTGGTAGTGACTCAGGGTACGTCACGGACATCCTGCATCCTCACGTGTTACCTGCGATGTGACCTCCACTTTTGAAATGGGTAATGCCCATCCGTACATGATATGTGTCTCTATGAACTGTCTGCGTCATGTTGCGGAACTCTCGTGGTCAGACATAACCCCGAGAAAACACGCATAGGACCAAGAAGCTGGTAGAGCACTTTCCCGCGAAAGGCAAAGGTCCCGAGTACGAGTCTCTGTCCGGCACACAGTTTTAATCTGCCAGGAAGTTTCATACCAGCGCACACTCCGCTGCAGAGTGAAAATCTCATTCTGGAAACATCCCCCAGGCTGTGGCTAAGTCATGTCTCCGCAATATCCTTTTTTTCAGGAGTGCTAGTTCTGCAAGGTTCGCAGGAGAGCTTCTGTAGAGTTTGGAAGGTAGGAGACGAGGTAGTGGCAGAAGTAAAGCTGTGAGGACGTGGCGTGAGTCGTGCTTGGCTAGCTCAGCTGGTAGAGCACTTGCCAGCGAAAGACAAAGGTCCCGAGTTCGAGTCTCGGTCCGGCACACAGTTTTAATCTGCCAGGATGTTTCATATGAGCGCACACTCCGCTGCAGAGTGAAAATCTCATTCTGGACGCATAGGACCAGCTCGAATGTCAACACTGCCAGCTTGCCTCAGGAGAGAATACGACAGTTTCATGACGTCGTTCCCAACCGAGTCAGTGCATGCATCCAGGACAGCGGGAGTGCAGTCTCATTCTGGTAAGGCAGTTCATGCTGACAAGTTCTTTGAAAATTTGACACCGCGCAGGATTAGCCCAGCGGTCTAAGGCGCTGCAGTCATGGACTGTGCGGCTGGTCCCGGCGGAGGTTCGAGTCCTCCCTCGTGCGTGGATGTGTGTGTTTTTGTCCTTATGATAATTCAGGTTAAGTAGTGTGTAAGCTTAGGGACTGATGACCTTGGCAGTTCAGTCCCATAAGATTTCACACACATTTGAACATTTTTGAAAATTTTACTCGATATTGTGATCACTGTAACAGCATCACATATTCTTGCAAATCGTGAGGTTTCCAGTTCTGAGTGCTTCACTTTTTTTTTTTTTTGGCATTGAAGATAATTACAAATGGTTCCATAAAATTTCTGGCTGGCAGCCTCATAAATTCGACTTCTTCTTCTAATATTTCGACTGAATACCGTCCTGCCGTCTTCGGAGTGAGCGAAAATATGAAGATGCACATAAATACAGATCTTCGCAACAGAACATTGGGAGACAGTTGAATAGGTCGTTCAGGAAACACAAAATGGCGTGTGCGCTCACCAGAATTATTGCCTCTGGACTTACAGAGGTAGATGAAAATTAAAAACGTCAGTCGACGAATCCGGAAGACGGCAAAAGTCTTTTAACACAAGACTGTGTTCGATAAATCCAGGTGAAATTCAGGGTGCAATGTTGTATCTAGGGACCACTTCAAAGAATAATCGATGTTTTGATCATCTGACAGGACGATAATAATAACAAACACACGACTCCTATAAAAGGGCAAAGTGAACGCAGATCTAGTCAGCGTGGCAGCCCCGATATACAGTACCATTACAAGAAATCAAAAGTGTGTGAAATCTTATGGGATTTAACTGCTAAGGTCATCAGTCCCTAAGCTTACACACTACTTAACCTAAATTATCCTAAGGACAAACTCACACAGGGAGGACTCGAACCTCCGCCGGGACCAGCCGCACAGTCCATGACTGCAGCGCCTGAGACCGCTCGGCTAATATCGCGCGGCCCGTTACAAGACCCGCCAGGTTAGCCGAGAGCGTTAATGCGCTGCTTCCTGGCCTCGGGTAGGCGCGCCGGCCCCGGTTCGAATCCGCCTGGCTGACTACCGACGAGGGCCGGTGTGCCGGCCAGCCTGACTGCGGTTTTTAGGCGGTTTTCGACATCCCACTAGGTGAGTAGCGCGCTGGTCCCCACGTCCCGCCTCCGTTACACGACGCTCAAACATTTCCAACACGTTCGCACTGTTTCATGATTCACACTAGATGCAGACAGCCGGGGGTGGACTAATTTCATCCCAAGGGATACGGGGTGGCGGCAGCAAGGGCATCCGGCCACCCCTTCAAACTAACCATGCCAAAGCCGATTGTAACCACGCCGACCTTGCGAAGACTGCGGGACAAAGACGCAAGCGATAGACGGAAACAGTACTCTTCGGAATGCTGTCACGCCCTGGAAGTAATTACGATAGTGTCTCACAAGGCACGACACTTAATTACTGACCAAAACTTTTCTTAGAGAATACTCTTCGTACAATATCACTGTGATTATGTTTCTCATCTTAAAATTGGACTGTTCACTATTTCTATTTTTCTTCTTTTTTCACAGTTCAGCACACCTTCTTCCTGTTTTCATGCCTCATCTGTTTCAGTTTTTGACAAGCTATCCACTGGGCCATCTTACCACAAGATCTGAATGGGATGCTATGAGGAGTTTCCCATTTCAGTCTGGAAACCAAGAGTGCTGCCTGATTTCTGAATACAGGTTTATTCTTATTAACGTTTAAAACCTCCGAAGCGACGTATATGACGCTGAGACAAGTGATTTAGTATAAGACACACGGGGACGAAAATGTAGAAAAATATCCCAGATGCGGATGACAAATGTTTAACATGTGACGTCACCAGATAACGCACCTCTTCGAACCAGCAGCATTTGGGCTTGTCTACATCTACATCTTCATCTAGATGGATACTCTGGCAGAGGGTTCATCGAACCACCTTCACAATTCTCTATTATTCCAATCTCGTATAGCGCGTGGAGAGAATGAACACTTATATCTTTCCGTATGAGCTGATTTCCCTTGTTTTATCTTGGTGATCGTTCCTCCCTATGTAGGTCGGTGTCAACAAAATATTTTCGCATTCGGAGGAGAAAGTTATTGCACCTAATCTCGCCACTAGAGGGTAGTGCTCCGCTAGATTGATCCGTTTACGATTTTGCATTATCCAATGTGATACAGGAGTGCTCGCGGTAGTGGTAACACAAATGGTTCAGATGGCTCTGAGCACTATGGGACTCAACTTCTGAGGTCATTAGTCCCCTAGAACTTAGAACTACTTAAACCTAACTAACCTAAGGACATCACACACACCCATGCCCGATGCAGGACTCGAACCTGCGACCGTAGCGGTCTCGCGGTTCCAGACTGCAGCGCCCAGAACCACACGGCCACTTCGGCCGGCTAGTGGTAATACAAGACTACAATAAATTCAATTTACATTTAATGAGCTTGCAGATGATTATCAGGGTTATGGTGCTACTTGCAGCATTTTCGCAGAACGTTTCTCACAGCGGGTTTTACGTTCTCACATAAGGTTTGCAACCGTGACTCGTCCAATGCGTGAAACAGGGACTCTGTACTTAAGTAAACACTGAAGGCAAAAAAATATATTCAGGAAATGTAACACAGTCCTCACACGTGCTGTGTTCTGAAGTCGAAGTCAATTATCGGACAAGATGTGACGTATGAAATGATTTCTACTTTGTTGCTATATGCCAGCATTACCGTATCACAATGGATAATGCAAGAATGAATGTGTAGTACTGCCCCCTGATAGCGAGGGTAGAATGGACAAGCAAGAATTCTGCAAGTATAACGAGGCAAACCCTCTAGTAACATCACATTTTCGACATTTGTCACCCACTTTTGGAGTATTTCCAGACATTTGCGACCCCATGTGTCTTATATTAAAGTATTTGAGCCAGCGTCATCTACGTCGCTTCAGGGATTTTTAAACGTTAATAAGAATTACCTACACGTTGGCGTGTAAAGTGTATGAGTCTGGCGACATTCCATATAAGTTTCGGAAAAATATCATCCACACAATTCCGAAGATTGCAAGAGCTGACAAGTGAGAGAAATATTGCACAATCAGCTTAACAGCTCATGCATCCAAGATGCTGACAAGAATAATATACAGAAGAATGGAAAAGAAAACTGAGGATATGTTAGACGACGATCAGTTTGGCTTTAGGAAAAGTAAAGGCACCAGAGAGACAATTCTGACGTTGCAGTTGATAATGGAAGAAAGTCTGAAGAACAATCAAGACACGTTCATAGGATTTGTCGACCTGGAAAAAGCGTTCGACAACGTAAAACGGTGCAAGATGTTCGAAATTCTGAGAAAAGTAGTTGTAAGCTGCAGGGGGAGACGGGTAATGTACGATATGTACAACAGCCAAGAGAGAATAATAAAACTGGACGACCAAGAATGAAATGCCCGGATTAAAAAGGGTTTAAGACCGGGATTTAGTACCCCCACACACACACACACACTATTCAACTATCCAATGTGCTCATCGAAAAGCAGTGATAGTAGTCAGAGAAAGGTTCAGTAGTGGAATAAAAATTCAAGGTGAAAGGATATCAATTATACGTTTCGCTGATGAAAGTGAAGAAGAATTACGTGATCTGCAGAATGGAATGAACAGTCTAATTAGTACAGAATATGGATTGAGAATAAACTGAAGAAAGACGAAAATAATGAGAAGTAACAGAAATGAGAACGGTGAGAAAATTAAGATTACGATCGATGTTCATGAAGTATATGAAGTTAAGGAATTCAGCTACGTAGGCAGCAAAATAACCAATGACGGACGGAGCAAGGAGGACATCAAAAGCAGACTAGCACTGGGAAAGAGGGCAGTCCAGGCCAAGAGAGGTCCACTAGTATCAACCGTTACTTCCAGGAAGAAATTTCTGTGAATGTACGTTTGGAGCACAGCACTGTATGGTAGTGAAAATAGACTGTGGGAAAACCGGAACGGAAGGGAATCCAAGCATTTGAGATGTAGAGCTACAAACGAATGCTGAAAATTAGGTAGATGATAAGGTGGGGAATGAGGAGGTTCTGTACAGAATCGGAGAGGAAAGGACAATGAGGAAAAAACTGACAAAGAGAAGGGACAGATTAATACGACATCTGTTAAGAAATCACGAAATGACTTCCATGGTACTAGAGGGAACTTTATAGGTAAAAAACTGTAGAGGAAGATACAGATTGAATACATAAGAAAATAATTGAGGCCGTAGGTTGCAAGAACTACTCTGAGATGAAGAGGTTAGCACAGGAGAGGAATTTGTGGCGGGCCGCATCAAACCTGTCAGAAGACTAATGACTCAAAAAAAAAAAGAGAGAATCTTCTTTTGTTGTGTGTGGTTGTCTAAGTAGTCCGTCCCGATAGCTGAGTGGTCTGCGCGGCGGTCTGTCACGCCAAGGGGCCCGCGTTCGATTCCCGGCTGGGTCGGAGATTTTCTCCGCTCAGGGACTCTGTGTTGTGTTGCCCTCATTATTATTTCATCATCATCAGTGGAAGGCAACGGGAAACCACCGCTGGAATCACTTCCCTAGACGCTCATGCGGTGGACATCTCTGAATGGGCTTTCCCCATGACAAGACCTGCCGTAAGGCAGAACACAAAGTTTTTAAGTTGTCTAAGTTACTTCACCCTGTATTTAGATTAGTGATGAACGAGTATAGGTTTGCTCAAAAAGCTGGAGTTATGGTACATCGCAGCGCCGTTCATATGAGATAACCGTATAGTATTAATGGCCGCATAGTGCCAGCCTTTTTATTTGAGGAAATTTAGGCGACTTGAGCTTCAGTGATGATGAAAGAATGATAAGGACGACACAACACCCAGTCTCAGAGGAGAAAATCTCAAACGCCGACAGCAATGGATCCCAGGTGCCCTGCATCCAGTTACGGAGGCGAACGTAACGTCGTTTCATGTTACGGATGGCACGAATAAGAGCGTGGTTGCTTACGCGGACACTCGGTGACGACCTGGATGCTGACGTCGGCGTGAACCGTGGCCAGCAGCACGGCTGCGCAGAAGGCGGCGAGCAGCGCTGTCGTGGTCCTCATGGTGCGGCGTTGGCGTGTCTTCTGGCGTCGCAGTGGCTGCCCGCTTCTTCCTGCGTAACGCCCTCCGTGGCAGTAGGCCGAGATAGCACGAAGGGCAGCCGCCTCAGATAAGCCGAGCTTCCCCCGATCACTGCACTCTTCAGTCACACAACCTCCGCTTACGACTTTAAGGGTTATCGGCAGCAGAGAAAACACTTCTGGCTAGATATCGTAATAAGTGCTTATTAGGCGACTAAAGGGCCGTGTACGGGCCTGACGCCTGTGGCAGCTAAACTACGAGGCTGGCGTGAGTTCTACGATGCACACTTTTTCATTAACCACCTACACTAACGCGGCAAAAGTGATGGGATACCTCCTAACACACTGTCAGGCCACATTTTGCCCGGCGTAGTGCAGCGACTCGATTTGTCATGGACTCAAAAGTCATTGGAAGTTTCCTGCACAAATACTTAATCACTCTGCCTCTGCAGCCGTCCTTATGCCTGAAACTGTTGGCGGTGTAGTCTTGTGCTCGAACTGACTCATAGATTAAGTCCCACAAATCTTCAATGGGATTTACTCAACTGGTCATTAAAATTGCCACACCACGAAGACAACGTGCTACAGACGCGAAATATTACCGACAGGAAGAAGATGCTGTGATATGCAAATGATTAGTTTTTCAGAGCATTCACACAAGGTTGGCGCCGGTGGCGACACCTACAACGAGCTGACATGAGGAAAGTTTCCAACCGATTTCTCATACACAAACAGCAATTGACCGGCGTTGCCTGGTGAAACGTTGTACTGATGCCTCGTGTAAGGAGAAGGAATGCGTACCATCACGTTTCCGACTTTGATAAAGGTCGGATTGTTGCCTATTGCGATTGCGGTTTATCCTACCGCGACATTGTTGGTCGCGTTGGTCGAGATCCAATGACTGTTAGCAGAATATGGAATCGGTGGGTTCAGGAGGGTAATACGGAACGTCGTGCTGGATCTCAACGGCCTCGTATCACTAGCAGTCGAAATGAGAGGCATCTTAACGGCATGGCTGTAACGGATAGTGCAGCCACGTCTCGATCCCTGAGTCAACAGATGGGGACATTAGCAAGACAACAACCATCTGCACGAACAGTTCCACGACGTTTGCAGCAGCATGGACTATCAGCTCGGAGACCATGGCTGCGGTTACCCTTGACGCTGCATCACATACAGAAGCGCCTGCGATTGTGTACTCAACGACGAACCTGGGTGCACGAATGGCAAAACGTCATTTTTTCGGATGAATCCAGATTCTGTTTACAGCATCATGATGGTCTCATCCGTGTTTGGCGACAACGCGGTGAGCGCACATTGGAAGCGTGTATTCGTCATGGCCATACTGGCGTACCACCGGGCGTGATGGTATGGGGTGCCATTGGTTACACGTCTCGGTCACCTCTTGTTCGCACTGACGGCGCTTTGAACAGTGGACGTTACATTTCAGATGTGTTACGACCCGTGGCTCTACCCTTCATTCGATCCCTGTGAAACCCTACATTTCACCAGGATAATGCACGACCGCATGTTGCAGGTCGTGTACGGGTCTTTCTGGATACAGGAAATATTCGACTGCTGCCCTGGCCAGCACATTCTCCAGATCTCTCACCAATTGAAAACGTCTGGTGAATGGTGGCAAGGAAAGGAGTGGCGTTTGCGTAGAGTTGTCATTAGTAATAGAGAAGCAATACTACGTGAAATTACCGCAGAAATCAATCTGGGACGTACGGAGAACGTATCCGTTAGGACCGTAGGCGAAATGTGGTGTTATTGGGCAACGGCAGCAGATGACTAATGCAAGTGCCTTTGCTAACAGCACAGCATCGCCTGCAGCGCCTCTCCAGGGCTGGTGACGGAATCAGTTGGACCCTAGACGACTGGAAAACCGTGACCTGCTTAGATGAGTCCTGCTTTCAGTTGGTAAGAGCTGGTGATAAGGTTCGAGTATGGTGAAGACCCCCAAAAACCACAGACCCAAGCTAGCAATAAGACACTGCTCAAGCCAGTGGTGATCCATAATGGTGTGGGCTGTGTCTGCATGGAATGGACTGGGTCCTCTGGTCGAGCTGAACCTATCATTAACTGGAAATGGTTCTGTTCGGCTACAATGACCGAATTTTTATGGATGAATTGCGCCATGGGCCGAGTCACAATCGTTAGCGATTGGTTTGAGGAAGACTCTGGATAATTCCAGCGACGGTTTGGCCCGTCATACCCTACTGGCCACTAAAATTTCTACACCAAGAAGAAATGCAGATGATAAACGGGTATTCATTGGACAAATATATTATACTAGAACGGACATGTCATTATATTCTCACGCAATTTGGGTGCATAGATCCTGAGAAATCAGTACTCAGAACAACCACCTCTGGCCGTAATAACGGCCTTGATACGCCTGGGCAAACAGAGCCTGGATGGCGTGTACAGGTACAGCTGCCCATGCAACTTCAACACGAAACCACAGTTCAACAAGAGTAGTGACTGGCGTATTGTGACGAGCCAGTAACTTGGCCACCATTGATCAGACGTTTTCAGTTGGTGAGAGATCTGGAGAACGTGCTGGCCAGGGCAGCAGTCGAACATTTTCTGTATCCAGAAAGGCCCGTACAGGACCTGCAACATGGGGTCGTGCATTATCCTGCTGAAATGTAGGGTTTCGCAAGCATCGAATGAAGGATAGAGCCACGGGTCGTAACACATCTGAAATGTAACGTCCATTGTCCAAAGTGTCGTCAATGCGAACAACAGGTGACCGAGACGTGAAACCAATGGCACCCCATACCATGACGCCCAGTGATACGCCAGTATGGCGATGACGAATACACGCTTCCATTGTGCGTTCACCGCGTTGTCGCCAAACACGGATGAGAGGATCATGATGCTGTAAACAGAACCTGGATTCATCCGAAACAATCACGTTTTGCCATTCGTGCACCCAGGTTCGTCGTAGAGTACACCATCGAAGGCGCTCCTGTCTGTGATGCAGCGTCAAGGGTAACCGCAGCCACGGTCTCCGAGCTGATAGTCCATGCTGCTGCAAACGCCGTGGAACTGTTCGTGCAGATGGTTGTTGTCTTGCAAACGTCCTCATCTGTTGACTCAGGGATCGAGATGTGGCTGTACGATCTGTTACAGCCATGCGGATAAGGTGCCTGTCATCTCGACTGCTAGTGATACGAGGCCGTTTGGATCCAGCACGGCGTTCCGTATTGCCCTCCTGTACCCACCGATTCCATATTCTGCTAACAGTCATTGGATCTCGACCAACGCGACCAGCAATGTCGCGATACGATAAACCGTAAACGCGATAGGGTACAATACGACCTTTAACAAAGTGGGAAACGTGATGGTACGCATTTATCCTCCTTACACGAGGCATCACAACAACGTTTCACCAGGCAATGCCGCTCAACTGTTGTTTGTGTATGAGAAATCGGTTGGAAACTTTCCTCATGTCAGCATGTTGTAGGTGTCGCCACCGGCGCCAACCTTGTGTGAATGCTCTGAAAAGCTAATCATTTGCATATCACAGCATCTTCTTCCTGTCGGGTAAATTTCGCGGCTGTAATACGTCATCTTCGTGGTGTAGCAATTTTAATGGACAGTAGTGTACCTTACAGCTGTCTAGTACCCAAGCTTATTTTATTTGGCTACCAGTTTCAGCGGTTTACTACGCTACCTTATGGCCCCTGACCGACGAGTAGGAAGATTCCACCTCGGTCATGGTCAGAACATGGGGCAGCAGTGCTGACATTGGTAGATATCTGCTTGCTGACAGTACTGGCGAGGGCAGAGTCGGCAAGTCCAAATGTTGCACATAAGGCGAGATACAGCATCTAGTGACGTCACATTTTCGACACTTGTCATCCACTTTTGGGGTATTTCCCAACATTAACACCCCCATGTCTCTTATGTTAATATACTTGCGTCAGCGTCATCTGCGTCGCTTGACGGGTTTTGAAACATTACTTAGATTCACCCTCTACGTTTTGTATGGCCTGTGTAAGCTACTTCGACCTATATTTATATTAGGGATGAACAAAGAATGGGCTTGCTTGAATAGCTGGAGTTACGGTACATTGCAGAGCCGTTCAAATGAAATAACCGTATGGCATTAATGGCCAGCACGCCCCATCTGAGGTAGTTTGACCACCTAGTGCCCATTGAGACGCCCGCTAAACCCGCTCGGCAGAACAGGTAATAGGATTGTGGAAAGGACCAAAGGTTGAGGTCAGTTTCTCCTTCTAATTGTCATTTATTGTAATTTAATAACCTTTACAATCATAGCGGCACATAGCCGGACTTGTACCGAATGCAACTCTTTCACGGCTGAAGGTCTCCAAACAAGAAATCTTAGCAAATCAACAAGATAAAAATGCAATTAAAGAGGTAAAGAAAATAAATAAAAAACGACTTATCACGGCTACGTGGAAAGGCTTACGGCTAAGCAGATAGAACACACATATGCAAGGTGCAATACCAATGGCTGAAGGCCACAATTAAGTTTCAAAATTTTAAAATATATTACCATATTCCTTTAAAGGCAGAAGGCCGCAATGTTTAAGCTTGATAGATAAATTTATGCTACAGAAGAATGCTGAAGATTAAATGGGTAGATCACATAACTAATGAAGAGGTATTGGATAGAATTGGGGAGAAGAGGAGCTTGTGGCACAACTTGACTAGAAGAAGAGATCGGTTGGTAGGACATGTTCTGAGACATCGAGGGATCATCAATTTAGTATTGGATGGCAGCGTGGAGGGTAAAAATCGTAGAGGGAGACCAAGAGATGAATACACTAAGCAGATTCAGAAGTATGTAGGCTGCAGTAGGTACTGGGAGATGAAGAAGCTTGCACAGGATAGAGTAGCATGGAGAGCTGCATCAAACCAGCCTCAGGACTGAAGACCACAACAACAACAACAACAACAACAACAACAGATAAATTTAAAAATTAATTTTGCAAAATTTTTAAGAAAATGAACAATAACTATAAGCTTTGAATTTAAAGTAGTTGACAACAGATAATTAAACACCGGTGGCAACTCAGAAGCCTCCAGGGAGGTCAGTCTGCCCTCGTTCACTTAGGCGAGACGGGCGGTGAGCCCAACTACACTTGATCCGTCGAAACCCAACCAGGGGACAGCCACGGACCGACCGACACAACGACTTGCTTGCCACCAATCGGTACATGAGAACTCAAACAGAAAATGTTACAACCGTGATAATCCACAATGGAGTACGTATTAGCTGTCAAAATTACACACCACGTTGTACAGCGACAACAGGTGAGGAAAGGGCGCTGCCTGCAATTACGTCAGTGACCGGGGCAGGTAACCGGAACACTAACGGCCTCTAGGCAGAAAAATTCCACTGGTACACTTGAATTTGAAACACGGTAATATAGTTAACTTCACTCAAAAGAACACTGCCTGAATTTTACGTCAGTGCCCAGGGCAGGTAACCGGAACACTAACGGCCACAAGACAGAAAATTCCACTGGTGCACTCAAATTATAGTCGATCAAAATAGTTAATTGCACCGCATGGCGGCTAAATTTCATCAGTAGAAACACAGGGAAACCTCCCCAACAGCAAACTACCGAAACGAAGCACCACAACATGAATGGACGTGGCTTAGGTAGTTGAAACTACTACTCAACTTTGACGTCCTGGTTCGGTAAACCACGAACCTCGTAGCGATCGGACAGCTCCACACGCGCCCCGACACTGCGCAGGGCCCGGCAGCAGACCCAGGCGACTGCACCGCACGGAGATGTCCTCCCTGGTCCGCACGAACCGACGGACTGCCTGCTGATCCGTCCGCGACTGCTGCTCCGTCACGACTGCACTGCTGGTGCGTCACCGACTCACTTCCAGACACACGACGGCAGAAATACTGGCTCGAACCCAACCATGGAGAGGCAATACGCCCACTGGCTAAACAACATCCCTGCACCAAGAAAGGACAGACCCAAGTTCCACAATATGGTAATGAAGGACGCCAGAAGCGTTCAGAAACCAAATACACGTCGCCCAATGAGACGACCGACCTCTCAGAGCCAGTATGCCAACAACATTTAAAATAACTTGTCAAAGGCAATCACGCCAACTACACACACAACCTCAGTTGCACGAAGTCCAGAACGATACCCAACAGTAACCAAGACCGTGGCTCGGTTCAAGTGATGCGTGGCGACAATGGTCGGGCGAGCCATGACGACGCAGACCTCACAGCTCCAACCCGGCTGGACGATGCTGTAATATTATTCGATTTCAGCTACTTTGCATATGAGATATTTGTTATAAAAGAAAAGGACAGCCAACGAGTTGTAGCTCGTAAAAATTACTAAGCATCACAGCGTGAGAGTAAAGAGCAGGATATTTTCATAATGTGCCCTTATACCAAGACGCGCGTCCAGCGTTTACTAAATAAACACTATGGCCCGCTGGACACAGATATTTAAAATCATTGCCGCAGCGCTTGATAGCAAGAAGCTGCGAAACAGAAAAAAGAACAATCTATCTTTTGTTAAGAACTGCTCTAGAGACCTCATTGTCACCTGTACTTTCGGTCGCCGACATGCTAAGACGTACTACATGGCACTGCTACAAGTCGTATTTTTATTTTGTGTAAAAACTATGTGGAACGACGACGGACTCGGGTGTGGATACAATGTACTTACGCACACGCAAGGACATTTAATTTTAAGAAGGAACGGACAGACAAAGCAGCGATTATTGGACTGCGACATTTACAAAAGAAATATACGATGTAAGTCATGCATTTATTGTGTATTTGTCAATGAGTAGAAGTTTGAAGCCAATTTGTGCAAACTATATTAATATTTTACAATGCAGTAATTTTTTCTTGTTCTTTGTTTCACTAACCAAAAATGATGTTCAAATTGTATATGAGCCTTGTTACAGGTTCGCGCTTTACCGCGGTGTTTCGATTGTATTTGGGAGACGACTAATGTGTTCAACTTCCGATCTGTTAATCTTTCTCTTTCGAAATTCCACTAATTTGCTCTCATTTCCTTTTTTATATTCAAATAGGTCCCTTAGGTATTTTCATCGAAGATTATGATTGCGTGAAGGCAATCCGGGTCAAAAGATCAATTATTCGCATAATCAATCCGTACGTCTCCTGAACACAATCAAGAACCGACGCATCGGTGATCAATTAATAATCTCTCTCTCTTTTCAAGTCGTACTAAAAAACGACCATACAGGATAGCCGTAAGTACGCAATCTAGCGTTAGGTTGCATTTTGTTAGTAAATATTACCAACCAACAGTTACAGCATCACTATTATTAATAAGCAAGTTCCTAACGCCAGAATGCACACACCCACAGCCGACTCATGAACGATCGGCGAGCCAAAACGCGTCGTCCAGTAGGACGACCGACCGACGATCCACCAAGACCGTGTCCCGGCTCAGGTGATGCGTGGCGGCAATGGTCGGGCGAACCGTGTCGACGCAGACCTCACTACTGGTCCAACCCGACTGCACTAGTGCCGCATTGCAACTCACCAACTGGCAGGTCCGGACTGCGCTCCAGACGCGTTCCAACTGACTGGCAGACCCGAAATCGCGATCCGAACTCCCTACGAGAGACAACGACTGGCAAGTAATAGCAGTCAATCAAAGATACTACGAGAGGGGATATATCGATACGCGTTGCTAACGCCGCTCACGGTCAGGCAAAGCAGCAACTCAGTGACAGTAGTAATTTAAATTACCGTAGTGAGGTGGAAGTACGTTAAAACCAGGGTGTAAAATACATGACGGCGGGAACACGAGCCACGCACGGCTCACACATGTATTTATTTGAGGTCATTTTCTACATCTACATCTACATTTATACTCCACAAGCCACCCAACGGTGTGTGGCGGAGGGCACTTTACGTGCCACTGTCATCACCTCCCTTTCCTGTTCCAGTCGCGTATGGTTCGCGGTAAGAACGACTGCCGCAAAGCCTCCGTGCGCGCTCCAATCTCTCTAATTTTACATTCGTGATCTCCTCGGGAGGTATAAATAGGGGGAAGCAACATATTCGATACCTCATCCAGAAACGCACCCTCTCGAAACCTGGCGAGCAAGCTACACCGCGATGCAGAGCGCCTCTCTTGCAGAGTCTGCCACTTGAGTTTGCTAAACATCTCCATAACGCTATCGCGCTTCCAAATAACCCTGTGACGAAACGCACCGCTCTTTTTTGGATCTTCTCTATCTCCTCTGTCAACCCGACCTGGTACGGATCCCACACTGATGAGTAATACTCAAGTATAGGTCGAACGAGTGTTTTGTAAGCCACCTCCTTTGTAGATGGACTACATTTTGTAAGGACTCTCCCAATGAATCTCAACCTGGCACCCGCCTTACCAAAAATTAATTTTATATGATCATTCCACTTCAAATCGTTCCGTACGCATACTCCCAGATATTTTACAGAAGTAACTGCTACCAGTGTTTGTTCCGCTATCATATAATCATACAATAAAGGATCCTTCTTTCTATGTATTCGCAATACATTACATTCGTCTATGTTAAGGGCCAGTTGCCACTCCCTGCACCAAGTGCCTATTCGCTGCAGATCTTCATGCATTTCGCTGCAATTTTCTAATGCTGCAACTTCTCTGTATACTACAGCATCATCCGCGAAAAGCAGCATGGAACTTCCGACACTATCTACTAGGTCATATATATATATATATATATATATATATATATATATATATATATATATTGTGAAAAGCAATGCTCCCATAACACTCCCCTGTGGCACGCCAGAGGCTACTTTAACGTCTGTAGACGTCTCTCCATTGACAACAACATGCTGTGTTCTGTTTGATAAATACTCTTCAGTCCAGCCACACAGCTCGTCTGATATTTTGGAGGTTTGTACGTCAAAGATGATGAAATAATGATAAGGACAACACAACACCCTGTCGTCGAGAGGAGAACCGATCTGGAGGAGAAGCGAACCTGGGTCCCCTTCATGGCAGCGCCGTTTAGCTGTAAGGACGGCACGAATAAGAGCGTGGTTGCTTACGCGGGGACTCGGTCACGATCTCGATGTTGACAGCGGCGTGTACGGCGGCCAGCAGCACGGCTGCGCAGAAGGCGGCGAGCAGCGATGTCGTGGTCCTCATGTTGCGGCGTTGGCGTGTCTTCTGGCGTCGCAGTGGCTGCCCGCTTTCTCCTGCGTAACGCCCTCCGAGGTAACAGCCCGCGATAGCCGCCTCAGATAAGCCGAGTTGTCTGCCTGTCGCTCCCCCCACCTAACCGTACTCTCTAGCCATACTGTGTCCGCTTACGACTTTAAGCGTTACTGGCATCTGTGAAAACACGTCCGGCTCGAGTTCATAATAAGTGCTTGTTATGCGATTAAAGATTAGTGTACGGATCTGAAGCGAAATATGATGTATGGTAATTAAAATCCGAGCCTGGTGTGAGATATATGATTTATTGCACACTTTTTCATTAACCACCTACACTGACGGGGCAAAAGTCACACGAACTCGCAACCCGAACCCTCGATCCGAACTCCCTACGACAGACAACGACCTGGAAGTAATAGCAGTCAAGCAAAGATACTACGAGAGGGAACATATCGATACGCGCTGCTAACGCCGCTCAGGTCAGGCAAAGCAGCATGGTTTCAGAAAACATCGTTCTTGTGCAATGCAGCTAGATCTTTATTCGCACGAAGTAATGGCCGCTATCGACAGGGGATCTCAAGTTGATTCCGTATTTCTAGATTTCCGGGAAGCTTTTGACACCGTTCCTCACAAGCGACTTCTAATCAAGCTGCGGGCCTATGGGGTATCGTCTCAGTTGTGCGACTGAATTCGTGACTTCCTGTCAGGAAGGTCGCAGTTCGTAGTAATAGACGGCAAATCATCGAGTAAAACTGAAGTGATATCAGGTGTTCCCCAGGGAAGCGTCCTGGGACCTCTGCTGTTCCTGATCTATATAAGTGACCTGGGTGACAATCTGAGCAGTTCTCTTAAGTTGTTTGCAGATGATGCTGTAATTTACCGTCTAGTAAGGTCATCCGAAGACCAGTATCAGTTGCAAAGCGATTTAGAAAAGACTGCTGTATGGTGTGGCAGCTGGCAGTTGACGCTAAATAACGAAAAGTGTGAGGTGATCCACATGAGCTCCAAAAGAAATCCATTGGAACTCGATTACTCGATAAATAGTACAATTCTCAAGGCTGTCAATTCAACTAAGTACCTGGGTGTTAAAACTACGAACAACTTCAGTTGGAAAGACCACATAGATAATATTGTGGGGAAGGCGAGCCAAAGGTTGTGTTTCATTGGCAGGACATTTAGAAGATGCAACAAGTCCACTAAAGAGACAGCTTACACTACACTCGTTCGTCCTCTGTTAGAGTATTGCTGCGCGGTGTGGGATCCTTACCAGGTGGGATTGACGGAGGACATCGAAAGGGTGCAAAAAAGGGCCGCTCGTTTTGTATTATCACGTAATAGGGGAGAGAGTGTGGCAGATATGATACGCCAGTTGGGATGGAAGTCATTAAAGCAAAGACGTTTTTCGTCGCGGCGAGATCTATTTACGAAATTTCAGTCACCAACTTTCTCTTCCGAATGCGAAAATATTTTGTTGAGTCCAGCCTACATAGGTAAGAGAAATCAGAGCTCGAACAGAAAGGTGTAGGTGTTCGTTTTTCCCGAGCGCTGTTCAGGAGTGGAATGGTAGACAGTATGATTGTGGTTCGATGAACCCTCTGCCGAGCACTTAAATGTGAATTGCAGAGTAATCATGTAGATGTAGATGTACTTCCTACTATCGTGTCTGATCTCCTTTTGCCCGCCGTAGTGCCGCAAATAGACGTGGCATGGAAGCAACAAGTCCTTGATAGTCCCTTGCAGAAATATTGAGCTATGTAACCTGTATAGCAGTCCATAATTGCGAAAGTGTTGCCAATACAGGATTTTGTGCACGAACTGACCTCTCGATTATGTCCCAAAAATGTTTAACAGAGTTCACTTCGAGATCGATCTGGCTGGCCAACTCATTCCGCTCCAACTGTCCAGAATATTCTTCAAACCAATCGCGAACTATTATCACGCAGTGATATGGCGCATTGTCATCCATTAAAATTCCATCGTTTCTTGGGAACATGAAGACTATGAATGGCTGCTAATGGTGTCTAAGTAGCCGAACATAATCATTTACAGTCAATGATCGGTACAATTGTACCAGGGGATCACACAACCCAAACTATTACGGAGCCATGACCAGCTTGCAGAGTGTCTTGGATCTACGGCTTCATGGGGTCTGTACCACGCTTTAAACCTGCCATCAGCTCCTGAAAACGGAAATCGGGACTCATCTGATCAAACCGCTATTTTCCAGTCGACTAAGGTCCGACCGATGTGATCACGAGCCCGAGAGAAGCGCTGTAGGCCACGTGCTATTAGCACGTCTGCTGCCGCAGCTCTTTCACGCCAAATTTCGCCGACTGTCCTAACGAATACGTCCGCCGTGCGTCCTACATTGATTTCTACAGTTATCTCACGCAGTGTTGCTTGTCTGTTAGCACTGACAACTCTATGCAAACGCCGCGTTTTCCGTGGTTAGAGGCAATGGCTAAGATCTGGTATTCTTGTATTCTTGGCACACTCTTGACTCTGTGGATCTCAGAATATTGAATTCCCTATCGATTTCAGAATTGGAATGTCCGATACGTCTAGCCTCAACTACCATTCCGCGTTCAAAGTCTGTTAATTTCCGCAGTGCGGCTACGACCACAGCGGAAACCTTTACACACAAACCACCTGAGTGCAAATGACAGCTCCGCCGATCTACTGCACTTTTATACCGTGTCTACACGATACTACTTCCTTCTCTATATGTGCCTATCCTATTTCATGAGAGCGGTTCTAGGCGCTTCAGTCTGGAACCGCGCGACCGCTACGGTCGCACGTTCGAATCCTGCCTCGGGCATGGATGTGTTTGATGTCCTTAGGTTACTTAGGTTTCAGTAGTTCTAAGTTCTAGGGGACTTATGACCTCAGATGTTAAGTCCCATAGTGCTCAGAGTCATTTGAACCTATTTTATGACTTTCGTCATCTCAGTCTAGAACAAAAAGTGTTGAGTAGCCTGAAACTTGATTCCTATGCATGTTGGGTTACTTCCCTGTGTGCCCTGTGCGAGGCGAGCATCGGAGGACGCGGGACAGTGCTTTTCCGGTTGGGCGCTGCACTTCCCCGAATTCTGAGGGGTTCGTACAATAGGCTTAAGGTCCTGGCAGGACGACTGACGTCGGTCGAGTTTCGGCTATTGTATGCAGGGCGAACCGACCTGCGAGACGTCTGAGTGTCACCGCAGTTTATGTGTTTACCGAATTTCTAGGCATGTCGTTTTCGTAGTCGGTCAAACAGCAAGTTCAGTCCCCTCAGCTGAATAGCACAGGCATAATTGGTCAGCCTAAACTGAGGCTAGTTGAAGTCATACAGCCCTGCTGGAAATTGGAGGGAACGGTTGCTATTGGCGCGAATGATGTTCTGAGACAGTGCGGGGGAATTTTGGAATCAGAACTGAATGCTGAATCGCGGTTTTCTAGGAGAGTAGGGAGTTGAGCAATGCTGGCTTCGCTCTTGCATCGCATCACAGAGTGAGAATTCAGGATCTTATCTACGTCGGAATCGGACAGTCTTGCGACTTGGTCGTACGTTCTCGGAAGAACTTAGAATTCTCGGACAGCCCTCGAGGCCAGGGGTTGACACATAGTTGCTGCATGGCAGAAGCCGGGGCCTACATCATCGGGGCCGGCCTCTGTGACCGAGCGGTTCTAGGCGCTGCAGTCTGGAACCGCGCGACCGCTACAGTCGCAGGTTCGAATCCTGCCTCGAGCATGGATGTGTGTGTTGTCCTTAGTTAGGTTTAAGTAGTTCTAGGGGACTGATGACCTCAGGTGTTAAGTCCCATAGTGCTCAGAGCCATTTGAACCATACATCATCAGGACGCTGCCTACCGACGACGTGCTGCAGATTTCAGTACTGGTACAGTATTTTGCGGCTCCGGCATTGTAGGACCTTATCAATTTTATACTGAATCCCTCAGCAGCACGCGCGCTCGCTTTGCAAAAGTCCACCTTGCTTGTTTCTCCATGTGGTCACATTTGAGCTCTCACCACTAATAGCGATACTGCTATATAGTCGTGAGATTAATATTTCATTCATTAGGACCTCAAGTCATTATCGTCAATCTATTGCATCACAGAGAGTAGGAGCCCCTTGTTGTCGACCCAACTCTTATTGTCATAATATTTCAGTATACCCTTTCCTTTAACCTACTGTTTGTGTCGGTAATCATCAGCATTTATGTTCTGATGTATAATAAATCTCATTGTACTATTTAATCCGCATATCATTTCGTAGATGTATGCAGAATCCCATTTCCTGTTGTTTACTATGATAAACTCCTCTTTTTTCTAAGTAGATTACGATTTTTATTAAATTATTGTGAGTGTGCACTCCTTATTTTACCAACTAGCAGGGTCCACCATCATATTCTTCCGTTACCGTTGTGCGCGTAATTAATTAGGTTGTAGATAAGGAGGGAGTCGAGTGCATGTCTCGTTCTCATGCAAAATTCGTCTGAATTAAAGAGGTACAAACTCTTTTTCCACCCCGGCACCTCGCACCGCAGCGGCCTCAGCACAAGTTTGGATATCACCATTTTGCCATGCACGGTATACTTTAATCACGGCGGCACGGGAATTGTTTACAAACACAGCTGCTTCCGCCCTCGACCCCTAAGCCAATGATCATGCCCTTTTTCGACGTCTGATAAATCGCTCCGTTTCCGCTCTATGACAACGACTGCATTCCAGAATGAGATTTTCACTCTGCAGCGGAGTGTGCGCTGATATGAAACTTCCTGTCAGATTAAAACTGTGTGCCCGACCGAGACTCGAACTCGGGACCTTTGCCTTTCGCGGGCAAGTGCTCTACCATCTGAGCTACCGAAGCACGACTCACGCCCGGTACTCACAGCTTTACTTCTGCCAGTACCTCGTCTCCTACCTTCCAAACTTTACAGAAGCTCTCCTGCGAACCTTGCAGAACTAGCTTCTGTAAAGTTTGGAAGGTAGGAGACGAGGTACTGGCAGAAGTAAAGCTGTGAGTATCGGGCGTGAGTCGTGCTTCGGTAGCTCAGATGGTAGAGCACTTGCCCGCGAAAGGCAAAGGTCCCGAGTTCGAGTCTCGGTCGGGCACACAGTTTTAATCTGCCAGGAAGTTTCAACGACTGCATTGTTTCCCGCTTCCTCCCCCCCCCCCCCCCCACCACCACAGATACTCCCACCTCCCACCCATCGGCTGTCTCTGTGAGTAGTTACTGGATGTTGACGTCACAAGATGTGCCTGGACCTTGTAATGCACCCTGCACACGTGCCTTCCATTGCCCAGTGCTATGCTGTAGTTCGTAGCTGAGTGGTCAGCGCGACAGAATGTTAATCCTAAGGGCCCGAATTCGATTCACGGCTAGGTCGGAGATTTTCTTGCCTCAGGGACTGAGTGTTGTGTTGTCCTAATCATCATCAGCATTTCATCCCCATCGACGCGCAAGTCGCCAAAGTGGCGTCAAATCGAAAGACTTGCACCCGGCGGACGGTCTACCCGACGGGAGGCCCTAGTCACATGACATTTATTTATCAGTTTGCATCCAGTTCAACAGCGGGGCCTTTTCTGCTTTTACGAGTCCCAACAGCTGAAGTGTTCCATTCAATACACTCTTCACTTTAGGGAAAGATAGCGATCCCATCATTTATGCACCAGCATGTGAACTCTCATCATATTCCGTTCTGTCAATAAGCTGTTTTCTCCCCAATTCAATTCAGCACCTCTTCATTACTTAACTGACTATTCATCTAATCTATAGTATTTATCCGTAATACCGCATTTCAAAGGCCTCTGTTTCCCTTTTATCCGTACTGTTTACGTGCCTCGTTCTACTTCCATATATAGTTACACTGCAGACAATTTCGTTCGGAAAACACTTCCTAGCACTTAAATTTACATATTACGCTGGCATATTTCTCTTTCCCGAAAAAGATTTTCGTATTATTGCCATTTTACAGTTTTCATTCTCTCTTCTTCTTTCGTCTTAAGTTATTTTTCTCTCTAAACAGCAAAACTGGTGTATTACTTTTACGTCTCATTTCCTAATGTAATTTGGTTTTGCTTTTATTGATTTTCATTTTATTACGTCTTTGCTTCAGGATGTTCGAAATTCTCAAGAAAGTAGGTGTAAGCTATGCAGGAACATGGGTAAAACACAGGTTGGTCGGAAACCGTCTGAAGAGCTTTTAAGCGTGATGCAGGGTACGTAGTCTCGAAAAATAATTTTTAAGAAAAAAAATTCGATACGTTGCTCAGTTTCCTAGTTAATTAGCATTGAAGTTAACCAATCAGGTCGTTGCGCGCTCAAATTAAAGTGACGCTACAGATACAGTAAGTGTCTGCTGTTCTCATTGTGCAAATGACAGAGCACGCGACTGCTGTTCGGTTTTATGAAATCAGTCGAAGACACTTGGTGACACCGTCTCCGGCGGGCTGCTTGAATTTGTGCGCGAAACTACCTGTTTGGCTAACGTCAGTACTAATTAACTCGGAAACGGCTTATCGATTTCTTTCTTAGCAGTTATTTCTCGGCACAACCTATCCAACAACACCCCTAAAAGATTTTCAGACTAATTATCCTGTATGTGTACAATAACCAAGAGGGGAGAATAACAACGGAAGACCAAGAATGACGTACTGGTTGACAAAAATAAAATAAAAGAAGTGGGATTAAAATTCAGGGTGAAGATATACCAATGATATGATTCCCTGGTGACATTGCTATCCTCTGTGAAAGCGAGAAAGATGGTAGAACATGCTGATTCGAATGAACAGTCTAATATGCTGATACTATGGACATGGAGTAAACCAAAGAAAGACTGTTACATGGAATAGATGAGGAGAGGAACATGTGGAAAATATTTAGATGACGAAGAGACTGGATGATAGTAAATGTCTTAAGGCGTCTAGGAATAACTTCCGTGATACATGAGGGTACTGTAGAAGGTGTACATTGCAAGGAGAAAGCAGAGATTAGAATACATCTGGGAAATAATTCAATGCTATTCTGAGCTGGAGGAGGCTGGCATAGGAGGAATACGTGACGCGCTGCATCAAATCAGTCATAAGACATATAAAACAACGCTCAAATGGAAGATTCTGAAATAAAATGGAAGGTATCGAAATAATCACCAATGATTTCTGAATATTATAAAGGGAAAATCACCCAGAAATTGTGTGAGAATGGCACAACCATGGAAATGAACTGTGGTGGAAGACTGTGGCGTTATATGCCCTAAGGAATAAAAGCCTCTTGAACGTAATTCACTGAAATGAATGACTGGAACGGGATGAAATCACAGAAGACAAAAAAGCAAAGTATCACTGAGTACCAGTCAAAAATGCTGAACTTCAGTGATAACAGCAGTGTAAATAAGGCCTGGAAACATCCTCAGATATTGCGCACTGGACTCGCTTTCGGGAGGACGATGGTTCAAACTCGCATCCGGCGTTCAGATTTAGGTTTTCCCTGATTCCGTAAATCGCTCTAGGAAAATACCGAGGTGGTTTCTTTGAAAGGGCGGCCGATTTGCTTCCCCATCCTGTCACTATCCGAGTTTGTGCTCCGACTCATATGACCTCAATGTCGAGGGGAAGTTAAACCCAATCTTCCTTCCTTCCTTCAGATATTGCCAACGTCTAACGCTACCGCGCGTGTAAAGCAGAACGTACTGTTTCGAGTACCGCTGTGGCACAAATTTTAATTAGTCGCGAGATATTCGTTTGTATCACGAATTGCTATTGATTCTCAGTGTCGGTCACTGACTTCTCGTTCGGTATCGGTCGAAAGGGAGAGGACCGCTACCCATTTGGCGCCAGTTTCTCAGGTTAGTCACTTATCGTAAGGCTCTTCCACAAACAACACATTATGCGGACGTCAGTCTGATGTTTTCACTGCGGATACTGCTCAGGGAGACGTCTTCGGAAGAAAACATTTGGCGTGAAGTGCTACATGCCTTAATCTTGCAGATAGGTTGGAGAACTTCAAAAAACAAGTGGATAGCTAGAAGTTGTATGTAGTGGGAATTAGTGGCAGGAAAAACAGGATTTCTGTTCAGGTCAAAACTGAGCAGAAGTAATGCATTAATATGTCAAATAATGAAAAAGAAAACAAGACGCTGATAACTTCGCCGTTGAGCCTCCTACACACACACAACCAAACAGGAAAGTGGGAACAGAGAGGAGACACAAAGCCCTGGTTAGCTGTGTATTACGTGTATGCATGCTTACTATCTCTGCAAATGATGAAGAGGTGGAAAAAATATATGACAGCAGAAATACATTGTCAGACAAAAAGAAGCGACGCATCACGAAGGAATTACCCGAATGCGACGAAAATCGGTAGACATGACGTACACGTACAGGAAAACAAATGATTACAAACTCAGAAAAACAGAATGATCTTTTCAATACAAAGAGCTTCACAAACTGAGCAAGTAAATAACGTGTTGATCCACCTCTGGCACTTACGCATCCAATTATTCGGCTTTGTATTGATTGTGAGAGTTGTTGAATGTCCCGTGGAGGGATTTAGAGCAAACTTCTGTCCAATTGGGCACGATAGACAGTCAAAATCACGATTTTGTTGGAGGGCCCTGCCCATAATGCTCCAAACGATGGGGAGATATCCAGAAATCTTGGTGGGCTAGGTAGGATTTGATAAGCACGAAGACAAATGGTGCAGATGGTTCAAATGGCTCTGAGCACTATGGGACTTATCTGCTGAGGTCATCAGTCCCCTAGAACTTAGAACTACTTAAACCTAGCTAACCTAAGGACATCACACACATCCAGGCCCGAGGCAGGATTCGAACCTGCGACCGTAGCGGTCGCGCGTTTCCAAACTGTAGCGCCTAGAACCGCTCGGCCACTCCGGCCGGCCAGCACGAAGGCAACCAGTAGAAACTCACATCATGTAAGGACGGGCATTGCCTTGCTGTAATGTAAGCCCAGTATGGATTGCCGTAACGGACAACAAAATGGGCACCGCACATGACAGCCAAAGGGCTTCCGCTATGAAAAAGGAAATGGCGTCCCAGACCATTTCTGGTTGTCGGTCCCTGCGGCGGGCGACAGTCAGGTTTGTATGCCACCACTGTTCTGGGGCACTCAAGACTCGTCTTTGCTAGACATCAGGGCTCAGTTCGAAGTAGGACTCATCACTGAAGACAATTCTCCTCCAGTCAATGAAATTCCACGTCGAAGACGTGCCTGCAGATGCCCTAAATAGTGGTGGGACACCAACATGACTCTCGCCCACCATGTAGTCCGGCATCCAGGAGTGATGGTCCGGGGTGCCATTTCTTTTCGTAGCAGGATCTTTTTGGTTGTCTTCCGCGGCACCCTTACAGTACAGCGGTAAGTCGATAAAATTCTACACGCCGTTTTGTTGACCTTCATGATGAGGCGTCCTGGGCTCGTATTCCCCCCACGAGAGTTTCTACTACTTGTAGTCATGCTTGCCAAACCCTACATTTGCCGGCAAGGTCTCTGGATCTCTCCCCAAATGAGAACAGAGCAATTTTTTTATTATTATTCCACAAAAACAGTAACACAAATGGCTACAATGAAATGACATAAATAAGGTGACAGATAACTGCAGTCATAAATTACAGCATTCAAATAATGAGGAATCATATTCAGTCTGTAGCAGCAGCACACATTTAGCACCTCCACTGTCACCTTCAACTGGTGGCAGTTCAGCAAGCACATTTCTTCTTCTGCAGCCGGTTCCTCATCATCATTTCCCAGACCCAAATTAATCATTCAGTAAATCCTTGATGTGTGTTCCTTGCAGGGTAAATTACGTGGACAGAAAAGCAGTCCCGAACAATGACATCGCAAAATCCTTCCTGCCTTCATATTTTTTGTCAGTTCCAGCCTTCTACAAGCATCCTTAGGGAGTTCAAGGTCTTCCTTTATATCAGACACCAGATGTTTGCCGTCATATTCTTGTATCTGGTGTACTTCTGATTTATTTTTCATGTGTGACTTGCAGGTGAGGTTAGGGACGGGAACGTGACCCAAGCCATCCCCTCTCTGTGAGGAATCCAGTTCCTAACCTATACCAATTCTGTTGAAGACAATTCTGAGCATGTTACTATATTTCTTATTGTGATTCTGATACTTGTATTCAATATGTTCATCGCTCTCAATATTGATAAAAACGTATCTTGTATATTTCCCCATTAACCAAATCGCTGCGTTATTTTTTGCCTGAGGGTAGTAACTTTCTTCTGCTCTGAAGAAAATGTTAGTCGGTACATTGTTTGCTTAAGTTCTTGTTGCTTGAGCAATTTTCTCCCTGGTCCACTCCCAGTTGATAATCCGATCTCCACATGTGTAACGATGAGGCACACTATCAACGAGGTTGCATTTGCTGCAAAGGTTGGTGTCACTTAAACCGATGGCAAAGAGACGCTCATTAGTGCTGATGATGCTATTGACTACCTTGTACTACGCTTTTCTCACGTCAGACGAAAGAAGATCACTACTGATGTTTTTCCAGACCACATTCCTTGCTATTCCAGCATATTTAGTTTCTATGTTATTTTCCGTCTTTCAGCCAAGATCGTCTTTGCTGTAACATTTTTGGAGTTTAAAAGCTTTTTGCTGAGATAGCTTAGTTCAAGATAATACTCCCTAATGTATTTTAGCTTAAAACTTATTTTTTGTATATTTATCATCGGCTCTACACTTCCTGGCCTGACAGTGTCGTATAGTTTTGCTGTAATGCACCCTGGATCGTTACACATTATGCTCCATGTTCGTTTGACATACAGTGCCATCGCTTTAGACTTGATGTCGGTTAGACCCAATCCACCATTACTTGGATCCAAAACTGCTGTCTTCACCGGCACTCGAAACAATTCTCCTTTCCACAAGAACTTTGTTAATGTGAACATGATCGTCTTCGCCACAATTGATGGAATGGAGAGCACCTGTGTTACGTAGTAGGGCCCTCCGACCAGCTCCGACCAGCTTTTGTCGATCTAACGCACCAATTTTACAGACTTTGGCACGATAGCCCTCAGGAGGACATCCAACAACTGGTTGAATAATGGCCACAGCACAATTTTTTCATTGCGAAAATTTGGTATAAGAGTCATGGGAGAATTTTGCATCTGTGGAAGGGATACGGAGACACCGGAAGATCTGAGAAGATTTTACAGTAACACATAGCCGTCCTCATTGGACTGAAAAGAGACTTGTACGAGGAGCTGGCAGCGTCAAAGCGAGGAATTCCATGTTCCACTACACTGTGAAGCGTGGAATGAAGAATTTGGCGTGTCAGATTTTTGCTTAGTGCAGAGAAACGACATCGTTTTTACTTCACAAGCGGAAATTATGAGCCACCATATTGCATGAAGCTTACCTTCATATTTCGTATATATTCTTTTCATTACAGAGTACGTGATAAAAATATAATCTGTTTCGAAGCATCTGCAAATTTAGGATCTCCCGAAAATGCGTCGTTTTACATACGATTTGTAACAATAAAATGAGAAGGAAATACGTATCGGTACCTAAAAGCTTACCATGTTGATGTTTTTAGTCTCATAACTTGCCTGCTATCAAAGTACGCCGTTTCAGTGCTGCGGCGCAATGAAAATCGATCAAAAGCGCGTCGTTCTGGTACAATTGGTCATAATTAAATATCATCTTCACACAGTGCATACAGATGCCTCGCTCCCATGTCGAAGACGTAATGTAATTTGATAGCATCGTGAGGTATGAAGAGATGACATGAACATCCCCTAACAATACTTCTTTTTCACTTTTTCTTTTCTAAAAGGTTCTGGGTCTGTCTTAATAATTTAATACATGTGTTACATGCAACAATCGCTGTTAATTATCATAAACAGTGCAGCTCTAACTGCATAATACAATGATAGAAATGTTTCCCCAGTGGCAAGGAGTCTTAACGTGACTGCTAGTCTATCTCGGAAAGTAAATAAAAGTTACATGCTCGAAGTTTTTGCTATTATGAAACTTTGTGTAAGGTATATATACTTGTCTCTTGGTTGTATGATCTGTTTCATTTTTGTGTATTCCTGGGAGATACCTTTTTCACTTATAGTGAGCAGCTTCCTCGCCTATTCAAATGAAATTACGAAACAATTTCGATCTTGAAATCTGTGTTAAGAAGTAGTTCAGAGGTGTTGGTAGTCAATGCACTATCGAGAAAATGGATAATTATGCATGAGCAAATTGACATTAGACTCTATTCTTTCACAACATACAATTTAAAAGCGAAAATAAGACGAAGATATAATCGAACTAACGAATAACTTCTAGTAGTATGTAAGTATCTCAGATCGTTGTACAATATCATGTAGAGTTCCTCTACCAAGAATTCTCTTTTCAAGCCATCGATGGGTTCAGAATCCTCTTCGTGATTTTCTCCGCTCTTCTTCTACTTTCGCTAACAGAAAGCAACTATTTTACAAACGCCCATTGTCGCACAGAAACTGTGTGGTTTACGCGCCAGACACAACCGTCAGCTGCCGCTGGAGAGCGCTGAGACCGCAAATGACGTTCCTTGAGATGTAGCAGGTCATTTTAGACTGTGCAGCAAAAAAATGGTTCAAATGGCTCTGAGCACTATGGGACTCAACTGCTGAGGTCATTAGTCCCCTAGAACTTAGAACTAGTTAAACCTAACTAACCTAAGGACAGCACAAACATCCATGCCCGAGGCAGGATTCGAACCTGCGACCGTAGCGGTCTTGCGGTTCCAGACTGCAGCGCCTTTAACCGCACGGCCACTTCGGCCGGCACTGTGCAGCAACCACGACAGACAGCACACCTGGCGGGCTTCCCGATGAGGAACACGTCCCACGTAAGTACGGCTTCACATGTGGACAAAGCACGACTCTCGATAATACAGGGTGTACATAAAGTCTGGGAACACTTTCAATTACTTGTAGCCCAAGAACCAAACACTGTACAGGTAACATACATATTTTGAAGAGAAACTCTGAAAGTTTTTTTTTTTTTTTTCATATTGCGCCGTAGCGTACTTTGGTAACTTGCCGATAGTCAGCGCTAGTCGCAAACATGGCGAGTTCAGTTGCGGAGCGAGCTTTCGTGTGTTGGGGTTAGACAAAAACAAGTGTGCTACAGCTGTTCAACGGATGTTTAGAACCAAGTACAAACCATCCACACGAATGCATAGAATATATGTGTGATTCCCCAAAGGTAAATGTTTTTTGTGCCTTGTCACGTCGAAAACTGTACGGGCCATTCTTTTTCGCTGAGAGCACTGTCACAGGATATTCCCATTTGGACATGTTGCAGCAATGGCTGATGCCTCAAATGCAACCGGACTCTCCGTTCATCTTTTCAGCAGGATGGGTCTCCACCCCATTTTCATCATGAAGTTCGTAGGCATCTGAACACGGAGCTGCTCCATCGATGGACCGGCCGTGCTACAGAAGGGGACAGCTGTTTCATGAAATGGCCTCCGCAATCCCCAGATCTCACTCTGTGTGACTTTTTTCTGTGGGGACACGCCTCTACCACAAATGTAGCAGAGCTTCGGGAGAGAATACGGGAAGCGACTGCCACAGTCGACGATGCCATGCTGGGACTGGTATGGCAAGAATTCGATTACTGTATTGACGTTTGCTGGGTCATTCATGTTTCGCATATCGAATGTTTTTAAAAAACTTTCCGAGTTTCTCTTCAAAATGCAGTATGTATGACATAAGTACAATGTTTAGTTCTTGTGCAGTAAATAATTGAAAGTGTTCCTGGACTTTATGTACACCCTCTGTATCTGTCACTAAGTAATTTGCTAATAATCGAAATAACCACAACCATAATGCACGCCATGCATTATTCAGTCATAGATTTCTGTGGGCTTTCTATGAAGACAAATAATCGAAATATTTGTTTTCTTCGAGATAAACAAAAAAAATTATTGATCGTGAGAAGAATGAGGGTACAACAGCAAGTTTATGATGTGTGTTTGTTGTACAAAAAACAATCAGGGGCCGATGACGGAAGAGAATAAACCTGGAAATTTTGTAAACACGTTTGTAAGTGATGTGTGAATGGATGGAAAAAGAACACAACTAGGAACAGAACAGTGAACTGCACGTACTTCTTTATACGTTCTTTTAACAAAGCGAAGCGAAGGTGTGCCATTTTCCGGGCAAAATATTAAAGTATAAGCTCCGAAATTTCTCTTTCATTTACATGGCTACAACGATTTTATTGCCTCCGATGGATGGGTTTCAACGTACACTCCTGCTCATAAATTAGGGATAATTGCAGAATCTGGTGCCACACAACGTGGCACTACACAAAACTGGCGCTAATAGCTTAGGCACATAGGGAACACACACGACACAGATCTGTACGTCCACGGTATTGGTGATAAGCTGAAAAAACCGTCCCGAAACACATGTGCTACAAAACGCCACTGTTTCCTGCCCATGTAACCCGACATCAATATGGTATATGATCACCATACACAAGTACACAGGCCGCACAAAGGGTTGGCATATTCTGGATTAGGTGGTCGAGCAGCTGCTAGAGTATAGCCTCCCATTCTTGCACCAGTGCCTGTCGAATCTTTAGAAGTGTCCTAGGGGTTTGAAGAGGTGCAGCGATACGTCGCCCGAGAGCATCCCAGACGTGCTAGATGGGATTTAGGTCTGGAGAACAGGCAGCCCACTCCATTCACCTGATGTCTTCTGTTTCAAGGTACCCCGCCACGATGGTAGCTCGGCGGGGCCGTGCGTTATCATCCATCAGGAGGAAGGTGGGACCCACTGCACCCCTGAAAAGGCGGACATACTGGTGCAAAATGACGTCCCGATACACCTGACCTGTTACAGCTCTTCTGTCAAAGACATACAGGGGTGTACGAGCATCAATCATAATTCCACCGTACATTATCAAACCGCGACCTCCATACGGGTCCCTTTCAAGGACATTAAGGGGTTGGTAACTGGTTCCTGCTTCACGCCAGATGAAAACCCGGCATGAATCACTGTTCAGACTATACCTGGACTCGTCCGTCAACATAACCTGAGACCACTGCTCCAATGACCAGGCTTTACGGGCTCTCCTGTGACCAGGGGTAAGTGGAATGCACCTTGCAGGTCTCCGGACGAATAAACCATGTCTGTTTAGTCGTCTGTAGACTGTGTGTCTGGAGATAACTGTTCGAGCGGCTCCGGTAAAGTCCCTAGCAAGGCTACTTGCAGTACTCCGTGGCCGTCTGCGGGCACTGATTGTGAGATATCGGTCTCCTTGTGGTGTTGTACACTGTGGGCGTCCCGTACTGTAGCGCCTGGACACGTTTCCTCTCTGCTGGAATCATTGCTATAACCTGAGATCACACTTTGTGGCACGCGGAGGGTCTGTGTTACGACCTGCTGGGTTTGACCATCCTCCAGTCCCCCTAGTATTCTGCCCCACATAACGTCATCAATATGTGTTCTTTGAGCTGCAGCGTACTCCGACATGCAGCAACACACCTCTGCTTATGTGGACTGTTGCCAGCGCCACCGTGCGACGACCGCAGGTCAAATGCACCGCGTGGTGATACCCTGAGGTTATTTAAACCCGTAAACCGCCCACCAGAGCTTTGTTTCACCATGTATCAGCGTTATCCTTAAGGTATGAGCATGAGTGTAGAAATGTCAGCATGGAATTAGCCAGACGAGCATTGATGGAGAAGCAAGTTCTTATGGTGATGAATATTCTTCATAGTTTTCTGAAATTCTATACAAAGTAATGGTAGGCGAATATTTTAATGAACATCAAGGTATAATTGTGACTTAATAATATATACTACAGTATAACATTGCATTGTGTGCTTTTCCAAACCTTCTGTTCCCGCCTGACGTAAATTGTTCGAATATTTTACACGCCGGGAGAATCTCAAGGCCCACGTTCTATCATATTGTTTATGGTTATGCACAACTACTCAGTACTTGTACTTACCAATTTTAATGGTTCGTTGCCTGATGCTCCACATTTCCGTATCACATTCACACAGTTCCTTTCAGGACCATACGTAGCAATGTTTAATTGCCTTGTAGCAAGCAGCCTGGCGCAGAGATCTATGAATTAAATGAAATTGACAGTAAAAAACTGTCTATTCCAAAAATTAAAGTCTCAGTGTGCTTTCAATTTAATCAAAATCGCAGACATAATGTGGATTCAGACATTACGTTTTGGCACGCATCTTGTTGGTATATTGTGTTGAAATCTAATACGAAGGTGATGAAGACCAGCTGAAAGAAGAAAATCGACTGGGTCAACACAAAAATTGTGAAAATTCAGTAGTGTAAGAAATGAAATAATTCTGTAAACTTGGCAGAAAGATCACACAGGAAGGTTGGAGCACACAGATATCAGAAGCACACTGACATCAGAAG
Organism: Schistocerca serialis cubense; assembly: GCF_023864345.2. Classification (NCBI taxonomy): domain Eukaryota; kingdom Metazoa; phylum Arthropoda; class Insecta; order Orthoptera; family Acrididae; genus Schistocerca; species Schistocerca serialis. The sequence goes on from NC_064643.1 coordinate 345,975,793, forward strand.
TAGACTCGCGAAGGCAAAGAATAGATCCGTATCATTATAAACAGGGACACGTGTGTGTGTGTGTGTGTGTGTGTGTGTGTGTGTGTGTGTGTGTGTGTGTGTGTGTGTGTGTTCTTTCTACATTTCCTCCTAAATATCTGGACCGATTTCAACCAAACAAGGTACACATTTCCGTCAGGCAACAATCGCGGTAGGGGTAAGATCCACCTACCCCTCATACTTCAGGAGATATGACGTCATAAACCCTGAGATACACGAAAAACTGAAGTATTGTGCATGACGTTTAAACTTATTACCTCTTTGTTAATAGCTGTTTTTTCAATATATTTCGCTGATAGTATCCTCGTTTGCCACTGAATGTACAGTACGTACACAAATAGTTCAAGAGATCTGACTATAAACACTGAGATGCTTGAAAAAAATGGGCCTCATGGATAAAGCTTCAATACATTTACGCTTTATTACTGACACGGTTCCGGTTAGGTTTTCTATTGTTTCCCTAAATCGCTTAAGGCAAATGCCGAGATAGTTCCTTCGAATGGGCACGGCTACTTTCCTTCTCCATCATTCTCTGATCCGAGCTTGTATTCCATCTCTAATGACCTTATTGTGGACAGGATATTAAATACTAATCTTCTTCTCCTGAAAACCCCTTATTTGTTACTGCGTTTGATGGGAAACGTTTTTGTTTTAACTTTATATTATGTGCAATTGTTTTTTGTTTGCATTTTGTAACGTTCTTTAATAGTAATGACTTTGTGTTATCCAAATTTTCTGTGTGATGTGTTGTTGAGCAGATGGTGTTCTTAATCAGTTTTACTTTAATCCAAAGAAAAATTAAACCACTTAATCTAGAAAAGCAGTATGTAATGCCTATAATGAAATCAATCCCTCTGTAATTTACACAGTTTTGTGAGCACCGGGTTCTATGTCCCTGTGCAATAAACTGATAAAATTCCCTATGCAAATAAACAAATGAAATACACTTTTATTAGCTGTGAGTCGCAACGGATGTAATCTTGATATTCAGTTCTCTCCACAGTAGGCATACAAAATATTCAGTCTTGGCTCAGCGAAGTGCAATGCCGGCCGTAAAATAGCTTCATACAAAGAATGTCACACGACATGGTACAGGGTATGCTAAGACCGAATTCTTCAGTTCGAAAATTGTATTCAAAATTAAGTTTCTCCTCCATAAAATCCAATATGAAGCATTTTACATTAACTTCAAAATCAGTGAACTTCCCAATTGTTCCACAATTCTCACTTACTGACGTAATTAAAGGCACGTGGATCGTTACATGACAAAAAATCCAACATCTTTTAACAAAATAGATTCCAAAATTCAACTTGTCATTATCAGGATTACAAAACACACAAAATATTACAAATCGGGTAAACGTAATCAACCTATACATTAAATCTGATGGCAAATACTTGGTTCCTACATTCAAGGGTCAGTACTGTTAGAATTAACAAAATCCACGTTGCGCTGCTGCATACTTAAAAGGAAATATACAAAATTTCATTATCTTACAAAACTGTATTATGCTGCGTCCATAGGCCAACGGCTAAATTCTCACAGCTAGCCACTAGCTTTACGTCTTATACCCTACCTCAGGCAATAACTTTCCTTCAGTGGTATCAAAGATACAATTTCTTCTACATGTGATCACCATTTCATGTCATTTTTCATGAAATATATTACACAGTCGGGCTCCACGGACAAGTGGACCCCTCACATAAACCTCCAGTGGGGTTTGTTAAATTTGCCATACGGTTTGGTTGTGCAGTGGACACCAAATGTAGGGAAAATGTTTTACATAAGAATTTACAATATGAATAATAGGTATTACATAATCATTACAATATAATCCTAAAGACAGTACAAATCATTGAACTCCCGAGCAAGCTGGTGCTCTGGTGCATAAGTAGTAAATGTTAAGTCTGCTCATACCATATACAAAAAGTTGTAGATTCACGTAGCTAGAAGGTGCATAACATTAGTGATACTGAGGGTAAAGTATATCACTACCTGTCAAGAAAATAATGGGTAAATGGTTAAGGAAAGGTTGGTGCATGGCTGAAGCTTATAACTATGTAGACATGGCTGCATTATAAAGTCCAATTTTTTGCAGTCTCACATCTGAGCATTAGCCATAGTAGGTTGGTCCGGCGTCCAAGAACAGCTAAACAAGTCACCATAGAGTCAGTCCAGTACAAGGGTACAGTTGGCACCTACCACCATATTTGCCAACACCCAAAGTTGGCTGTTCTCAGTACGTCAGTATTGTGACGATCATCATCATCACTGCATTTTAAATTGAAGATTCTTCATCGATTCATATTGTGCATAACGACACTGAAGTACGAAAGCTGACATCCAATAGCTCCTATGCCATGAGTAGAGGGACGAAATTGGATGATGGAAGGTGGGAAGCAATAAGACAGGTAATGTAGGGGAACATATCCTGATAAATGTAGCAAAATATCTACGTGAGTTCTAAATCAGCCTACACTGAGTGTTCCAACATGACAACTTCTAATAAATGTGGTAACAGTGAACAGTAAAGATGCAATACCCTAATAAAACCATGAAGTGGACTAAGCCATAGTGCTGTACGTCATGACATGTCAGTTCTGTGCAATATAATGAGAAGTGTGGCAACAGTCTGCCTGTAAGTATAATAATAAAATGTGGCATCAGTCTGTTTGTGAGTATATCAATACTAGCATACACGCTATATAAACAAGAGGTAAAGATTTAAGCAAACAAGGTAAGACAATTTTATTGTTAATGGATAATCCTTCATAATGACCTACTATGCCCTACATACCTATCATAACGCATATAGCCGTCGTTAGATATATTAGAAAAATAGCGAGATGGCTACAAGCTCTTTTTACACTGTAAACATCCTGACAAAATATTTAAGAAGGTAATAAGAAATATTCATGGTATGGTTGCATGTGGCCATTATATAAAGTATACATATTAATAGAAGGTCATAGGTTGGTTATAAGTGGTCGTTTTAGCTAAAATTGGAGTGTAAATTAAAAGTTCCTGGCTCTCAGTGGCCATTTTGCATAAATGCTTAAACAAACTCCTCATAAAATGTCATTAAAATTAGAATTCTGGCTCTCAGTGGCCTTGTTTTAGCAATACTGTGACATAATTACTTGAGAAAACCTAATAGTATAATCAAGAATTGAATGGCTCCAAGTGCCCTTTTATTGGAATACGTGCACATCTTAATAACTAAAACAACTGTAGAGAGAATACCAATCAGAGGCTCCAAGCAGCCCTCCAAGCAGCCTTCCTACACACATAAATGCTGGTCTTAATAGGTATAAAATGATTCGGGCTCCAAGTGGCCTAGTACATGAAATACGTGCAAATCTTAATATCTAAAACAGCTGAATAGAAGATGTCAATCAGAGTCGCCAAGCTGCTTTCCTACGTACATAAATGCTGATATTAGTAGCTGTAAAAATGTTACAGACATTATATTTCTGGCTCAGAGTGGCAAAGCATTACAAAGAAATAATTGCTAACCTTAATAACTCAGAAGTGACAAAAATGTTCTTTGAAGGTCACAGTAGCCCTGTTCTTAAATGAAATAAACGTGGATCTTAATTGCTAATGTGACAGAAAACATCTTTCTAGCTCAAGATGCCTAGTTTCACACAGCATAAACATCAAAACTGAGAAAGTATCATAAAATATTATTTACCTATGACTTTATAAGGCACTCAGAGGCCAATGCATGATTCATAATGAGAATACATAAGCGGATATGGCTTTTACAAGAACAAAGTTCATAAATAGCAATATTATTTAAAACTTTGGCTCTGTATGGCCTGTACGAGTACATATTAAGCAAATAGAATCATATAGTAAACACACAATTAGGTTGTGTAGCACCCTCGGGGCTTCATAAAACTATCTATTAAATGACCCATATCTCTAACAATGCGCATATCTACAGGAAAGGATATAGGAATTATTGATAAGGGTGGTGTACTTCATCTGCAAAGAAAATGATTAACGGTCAATCGTCATTCGTCTTGAGTCAAGAACTGCTACGACCAAAGCAAAGAAAACTTGTGATTATCGTTGATGCAAGGATAGATACAAGAGTACTAAATGTAATACAGCTTACTGACTAGACAAATTTAACACATCACAGTAAATAAAGAGATAAAAATGCAAAGATGAGGGTGAATTGCAGCAATAGTGGAACTTGTAAACGTGATTAATAACCTGAAAAAAAAAGAAGCAGCTATGCATGCTAACATAACAAGGCAGTATCATATGCGATCACATAAGTAATGGCGAAAAAAAAATGTTTAGGTGTAAAGCTTCTGTGACAGTCTTCCACAAACACCTCCAGTCATGTGGCACAAGGCAAGACAGATTTTCGTAGAAAGGGCACAACTGGCAGAAAAAATATATATATTAACATCATAGAATACCATTAAGAAAAATCATCAATATGTCAACATAATCCTCATTATTGGAGTGCAGGTCATGGCATGAACATTCATTAAACACCAACATTTCATCATTGTTCCAAAATTGGTGAAGCTCAGGGCATGAAGACTCATTTAACAGTTTTCTTATACCTAACACAAAATGCGTAAACCTTTATAGGCAATCTGTCTAATTTACCTAGTACACTAAGAGGAAAGTGTTTATTAAGGGCCTGCCAGGAAACAGTGTGAGAAGTGTCAATGGTGTTTAATTCCAGATAAGTTGCTTCTGTCGTGCTTTCTGTGTACTGCATTTCCTGCACTTTCATGTGCTTCTATTTATGGGCATAATGTCTCGTTTGAATACAGTGTGACTTGGGTACATTGTTCTGCAAAGTATACAAAATGGATGAGTACATGTTATGGGCATGTGTTACAGTGTACAGTAATTTCTTAAATCTACATAGGTGAAAGCCAGCAAACTAGTGACATCATCAAGTACAAGAGATATAGCGCAAATCAGAGCACAAGACTGGGCATAAATGAATAAGGCAACATTATAAAATACAAAGAGTGACTAACCTAACAAAAAATGTAATAACAATTCATTAGACAATAGCATAAATGTCAGTAGTAATACTATCTTGCCTAGGGTGTATCATAACGGCAAAGTGAAGTAGGATAGCATCATAAAAAATGGCACATTTCATAGTATCATAAAGACAAAATAGCATCAGAAATAAATGAAAATAAGATATATAGAGGCTATATACAAAAAGCACACAAATTCTTATTATATAAAAAAAGTTCTAGTTACAGTTTGCAGCGGCCAGACCACCCAAGGGATGTGATCAGCTGGACACATCGAAGTAAAGTTTCCCCTTCACAAAATCTAATATGACAAAATAGATTCCAAAATTTAACTTGTCTGCATCAGGATTACAAAACACACAAAATATAACAAATCAAGTATACCTAATCAATCTATACATTAAATCTGATGGCAAATACATGGTTTCTACATTCAAGGATCAGTAGTGTTAGAATTAACAAAATTCACATTACGTTGCTGCACACTTAAAACTAAATATACAAAATTTCATTACCTTATAAACCCTCCCTACTTACAATTGATTCTGCCCCTCAGGCAATATCTTTAGTATATTGGTGGCAAAGATACAATCTCTTCTACGTGTGATAACCATTTCATGTCATTTTTCATGAAATACATTACAAAGTCGGGCTCCACGTACAAACGGACCCCTCACAAATGTGTCAACGCTTATAAATGCATAGACAAATATAAATAAAATGTCAAAGTTTTACCGAACTACAGAATTAGTTTTGTATAAACAGCAAACTCTGCTGTAACAGGCAAAAGACAGGAACCACCTGAAAAACGCTCCAGTTGAAGCACAAAAGCGGCAAATATGCTCCTCTATAAGAGACTCTGACAGAAAAGTGGGGCGCCAGCAACCTCAGCCCTCATACCGCCTTGCACACCAAAGCTTTTGCAGGAACAACAGGACGACGTCCAATTAACATATGGATGTCGATGGCGGTGTCAACACACGGATGTCTCACCTATTTCGCAAATATAGTTACAGACCTTCGCAACAGAACATTTGGAGGTGGTTGAATATGAAATACAAAAGGGTGTTCACGCTCAACAGATTTATACCTCTGGACTTACACATGCGGTTACAAATTAAAACGAGAGGTCAACCGACGACTCCCGAAAATAACAAATGCGTTGTAGCACAGGCCTGTGTGCGATAAATCCAGAGGAAATACAGCGTGCAGTGCTGTCTGTACAGATGCACTTCAAAGATTAGTCAATTTTTGATCACCTGATAGGACGACAATAATAACAAACACACAACTCTTTTTGTTTATGAGTCATCAGTCTTCTGACTGGTTTGATGCGGCCCGCCACGAATTGCTCTCCTGTGACAACCTCTTCATCTCAGAGTAGCACTCGCAACATACGTCCTCAACTATTTGTTGGATGTCTTCTTATTTCTGTATTCCGCTACAGTTTTTGCCCTCTACAGCTCCCTCTAGTACCATGGAAGTCATTCCCTCATGTCTCAACATGTGTCCTTTGTCCTTGTCAGTGTTTTTTACCCATTCCTCCCCTCTCCGATTCTGCGAAGAACCTCCTCACTCCTTACCCTATCACTCCACTTAACTTTCAGCATTCGACTGTAGCACCACATCTCAAGTGCTTCGATTCTCTTCTGTTCCAGTTTTCCCACAGTCCATGTTTCACTACCATAAAATGCTGTGCTCCAAACGTACATTCTCAGAAATTTCTTCCACATTTACGACTTATATTTGAAAATAGTAGATTTCTCTTGGCCAGGAATCCCCTTTTTGCCTTTGCTAGTCTGCTTTTGATGTCCTTGCTCCGTCCGTCATTGCCTATTTTGCTGCTTAGGTAACAGAATTCCTTAACCTCATCTACTTTGTGACCATCAATCCTGATGTTAAGTTTCTCGCTGTTCTCCTTTTTGCTACTTCCCATTACTTTCGTCTTTCTTCGATAAACTCACAGTCCATATTCTGTACTCATTAGAATGTTCGTTCCATTCAACAATTCTTCTTCACTTCCCCTCGGTATAGCAATGTTATCAGCGAATCGTATCATTGATATTGTTTCACCATGAATTTTAATTTCACTCCTGGACCTTCCTTTTATCACCATAGTTGCTTCTTCGATGTACAGATTGAACAGTAGGGCCGAACGACTACATCCTCGTCTTACACGACTCCTACTGACGGGCAAGGTGAATGCAGAACTACTCTGCATGGCGGCACTGTCGTATTTACGTCCGAGAAACATGTGGAGTGCTATGACGCCCTACACGTCAATATGGCAGTGCCTCGCAAAGCATGACATTTAAACACTGACCAGCACTTTTGTTAAAGAATACTCTTCGTACACTAGTACTATCACAACATTTATTCACATTGTAATGTGTATGAAGGCTCGTTTCGTCAGAAAAAAAACACAGGCCGCTTTAACTTTATCTTCAACGCTTATACCCTCTTATATCTGTTTTGGAACTACGTCGTCTCGTTCACAGACCTCGTTTGTTATGACAGCTTTTGAAACCTGTAACCAATAACCATAACAACTCTTTCAGAGTTTCCTTGCTAACGTTCGAAACCAGTCCTGTGCATCCAAAAAGTGTTCGTACAATTCATAATACTGCTGCCTGTTTTTCTTTTAATAACAAAGCATATGTCTGTATCATCAATTGGATCTTTATAGTGACCACTACGACTCTAAATACATGAATCCCACTCTGTTCGGCGTCGTGTCCCTCTTTAAGTAAGTTATTCATGATTTTGGGTGCCACAGCCACATATTTACTGAAATACATTTTTAATCCTGTCTGTTATACAATCGCTGTAATTTATACACTCCTGGCCATTAAAATTGCTACTCCACGATGATGACGTGAAACAGACACGATATTTAACCGACAGGAAGAAAATGCTGTCATATGCAAATGATTAGCTTTTGGGAGCATTCACATAAGGTTGGCGCCGGTGGCGACACCTACAACGTGCTGACATGAGGAAAGTTTCCAACCGATTTCTCATATACAAACGGCAGTTGACCGCTGTTGCCTGGTGAAACGTTGTTGTGATGCCTCCTGTAAGGAGAAGAAATGCGTACCATCACGTTTCCTACTTTGATAAAGGCCGGATTGTAGCCTATCGCGATTGCGGTTTATCGTATCGAGACATTGCTGCTCGCGTTGGTCGAGATCCAATAACTGTTAGCAGAATATGGAATCGGTGGGTTCAGGAGGGTAATACGGAACGCCATGCTGTATCCCAGCGGCCTCGTATCACTAGCAGTCGAGATGACAGGCTTCTCATCCGCATGGCTGTAACGGATTGAGTAGCCACGTCTCGTTCCGTGAGGCAACAGATGGGCACATTTGCAAGACGACCACCATCTGCACGAACAGTTCGACGACGTTGCAGCAGCTTGGACTATCAGCTCGGAGACCATGGCTGCGGTTACCCTTGACGCTGCATCACAGACAGGAGTGCCTGCGATGGTGTACTCAACGACAAACTTGGGTGCACGAATGACAAAACGTCATTTTTTCGGATGAATCCAGGTTCTGTTTACAGCATCATGATGGTCGCATCCGTGTTTGGTGTCATCGCGGTGAACGCACATTGGAAGCGTGTATTCGTCATCGCCATACTGGCGTATCACCAGACGTGACGGTATGGGGTGCAATTGGTTACACGTCTCTGTCACCTCTTGTTCGCATTGACGGCACTTTGAACAGTGGACGTTACAGTTCAGATGCGTTACGACCCGTGGCTCTACCCTTCATTCGATCCCTGCGAAACCCTACATTTCAGCAGGATAATGCACGACCGCAAGTTGCAGGTCCTGTACGGGCCTTTCTGGATACAGAAAATGTTCGACTGCTGCCTTGGCCAGCACATTCTCCAAATCTCTCACCAACTGAAAACGTTTGGTCAATGGTGGCCGAGTAACTGGCTCGTCACAATACGCCAGTCACTACCCTTGATGAGCTGTGGTATCGGGTTGAAACTGCATGAGCAGCTGTACCTGTACACGTCATCCAAGTTCTGTTTGACTCCATGGCCAGGCGTATCAAGGCCGTTATTACGGCCAGAGGTTGTTGTTCTGGGTACCGATTTCTCAGAACCTATGGACCTAAATTGCGTGAAAATGTAATCACATATCAGTTCTAGTATAATATGTGTGTTCAATGAATATCCGTTTATCGTCTGCATTTCTTCTTGGTGTAGCAATTTTAATGGCCAGTAGTGTACCATGATCAGGGGTTTCGAGTGTTTGCCAACCCCACGAGAAGATCGACACCCCATCCGAAAGGCATTGCAGGACAGGTTTGCGTCGTCCTGGAGTCTGGTGCAACAGTGGAACAGTAGAACACATCGTACACTATTAGAGATGACAGTCCGTCGCCGTTTATTAGGACATGGTTTACGTGCGCGTCATCCACTTCTCCCCCTATCTTTGACAAACGTGCAAAAAAACTTGCTGGACGGCAATAGTGCATGGAATGACGTCACTGGAGACGGGAATGATGTCAGATAGTGTTCTCTGACGAATCAAGGTTTTGTTTGTTTGAAAATGATGGCTGCATTTTGGTTAGCCGCAGACAGGACAGCGCATTACAGTGACTACATTCGCTCAAGACATACAGCACCAACTTATGCCTGCTGGTGTGAGGTGGTATTGGGTACAACCACAAATCACAGGTAGTGCATGTCCAGGGCACTGTGACTAGTGTGACCAAACGTGAATGACATTCTGCGACCGATAGCCATACCCTTTCTGCACAACACTCCAGACGCTCTTCTCCAGCAAGATAATGCACGACCATATGTTGCTGTACGAAAACGTGCGCTCTCGGTGTTATAGGATGTCAACCTTTTGCCCTGGCCCGCCAGATCACCAGACTTGCCACCAATTGAAAATCTGTGGGATCTGTTGAAACGACGGGAGCTGCGCTGCCAACCACCAAAGATGAACTTTGGAAAGAGGATAATGCTGCGAGGATGGCTATACCACAGGACGGCATTCGCGCCTTATACGCATCGAAGCCATCATGCACGAAACAAATTACCAAGGCTCATGACGGACCCTGTGTCTACTAGGAAACAGGACACGTGCTGAACGGAGGTGGGTGAAGTGCTAATCATTTCCGCAGAAAGTACTAATGTACATGTCCTGTGAATATGAACTTCCTATCTGTAGTCGTTCAAGGTGTTCTGTTTTTTTCTGAACATGAGTGGATAAGCTGGATATCGTGGTTAGCGATACAAAGACCGGCACAAGATAAGTTAAAGGACAGCGTAAAACTAGTCGAAAGACTAAAAACCTATAGGAAATAAAGTTTTCGTGTTGTCTAACATTTTTGCGTCGTGGATCTTTATTAAGCACGTGACGCAATATTTGAAAGTCACTGCATCTGTCGTTTAGTTTTCGCTCGAAAATCGCCTAAACCTCTGTTTTTAAAGCTGGGTTAGACTCGCATATTTTACAGTATTTGGCCGAAACAGTTGTGCCTGCAGTACGTGGGAAGTTTCGGTATGGTCGGGGACTATTGCTGATGTTGAAGGCTGTGTAGCTGGTATTACCAACGTATTGCCAAGGTGTTGCTTGTGTTGTCCATCGCGGGTGAAGAATATTTCTGATTGAAAGAAATGTCTATCTCTGTCATTGTCTGTAAATCTTCCCTGTCGGTCTGCCTTCGTTTCCTATGTCGCTCACCTACAGTTCTCTGGTCATGTGTCTGAGCGAAAACAATACAGTTTCGATTTCTTTCTGAAGTTAGTCCCTTGTATTGTTCATTGTTGGTTGTTGTGAGTTTGTTGTACACAGCACCGTAGAAGTGTACAAAGGGAAGAATTGCGAATTTCGTAAATGCAGTTCACGTACGACAAAATGTATGGGACGTCGAAGGTAATGTATATGAAACCTGGTAGTCAAGGGAAGGCAGGATTCGGTTACGATTGTGGACGAGGCCGTAAGCAGTTACTATTGGTTGCCTTTTACAGCTAAACACAATTTATTTTAAACCAGTAATTCCAGACTCGACAATAAATAAAAATAGCACACTTTATTAATGAAGGAATAAGAAACTGCGTAAATAATAGTGTTTTCAGTAGGCTACAATTTAGCAAATCACCATTACATACAGATACAGCAGATAATGTTTTAAAAGCAAGCCACTGTGATCTGGGCAAAAGGCCTTACACGCCAGGAATGGCAATAAGTTAAGAATTGTTTAAAACTCGCTGCAACTTACAAATTACAGGTATTGAAATATTAAAGGAAAGTCGCCACAAACACAACAGAAGGCATCAGACGCCAGGAATGGCAGTAAATAAGATTTTAAAGGCTTACTGCGTAAATACAATGGCAGTAAATAAGGTTTTAAGGCTTACTGCTAAAATACAAATACCAAATTAGAATTTTAAGGCAAATGACCACAATCATGGCTGAAGGCCTTACACGCCAGGAACGGCAATAATACGTATAAAAAAATTAGAAACCTGCTGTAAAACAGCAAATACAATAGCAAGGGTTAATTAAAAAAGATATTGGAAAACTTTGTAACACAACCCTTACATCCATTGAACACTATACTGCTAGATTTACTCCAGAAGGCGACCAGAACTATTAACTAGACATATATAACATTTAATGTAGGCATTACAAGGTATTGTAATAAATAATACAATAATAAAACACAAGAACCAGTACATAAGTTCCTTAAAGGGTACTGAGGCAGATTATACCCGCAGAAGGCGTGCACTGAAGGAGTGTTACACTGAACTACTGTCCATCAGACCTCCTTATAGAACACACGTCTTACAAGAACCAAGGGGCTACAGACGGTGCTCCAGGAATCGACCACTGAGAAGGTCCGGCAACAAACACTTTCGCGAGCGATGAGATAGGCAGCCAAGAGTTGCATTCACTTCACAAGATGATAACTTAGACTAGTGGCAGTCTAACGAATGACTAATGATAATCTTGCTGAAGCTACCTGACGTATGATAAACCAAAGGCAACGATGGAACAATACGCCAAATTCGGTCTGCGCTACGTCCCCAGAATATTGTGTTTAGAGCGCCCGGAACTAGAAAGCAATCACTACCACCAGAGTAGAAGAATTACCAAACGGCCTACAATCAAGAAAACTGTCAAAACTACACGCCTTACCGGACAGCAGCGGCAAGGCGAGGAAACGTACACTGCCGTTACATACACCAACCCCCAGGGCAGGTAACTGGGGCGTTAGCGGCCACCAGTCAAGAAAAATTACCGCTGTTTGAATTTAACAAATTGTAACAAGTTGAACGCAGTAATTAGTCATAAGAAGTCGAGGAAAGCTAACCAGATCCGCCTCCCCCAAGCACTCCACTCGCTGCTCTTCACCTCGGCGACACTACGAGCAGCAACACGAACCAAAGTCACTGGAGAATCGCGAGATATCACAATGATGGAGATTTCTCTACTTGGATTGAAATTCACTCATCTTAAAGCTTGCTAGGACCGGTTTACCACTAGATCGTACACCCTCGTGACGACAGCCCTTCCATCCGGCAGTCCATGCGTGCCGCCAGTGGTCCCGGCGTGTTCTGGCACTGTGCGGACCTGGCTCCTCCTGAGTCCCCAACCAAACTGTCGCACTCACACGGCCCAGGAAAACAACGACGTCGTCCCAAATAGAGGGCAACAGTTACTACATATCGATAACCGCCGCTGCTGCCATCAGCGGACAGGCAACGCTTGCAGAACTGAGTGGCGCCAGTCAACACAAGAAGAAGACAAACAACCGCAACCATGCCAACTTAACGATACCGTCTGACTTCTAACAGAGGGCGGAAACCCGCAAACAGCACCAACACGAGCCACAGCACGGCTCAGTATACAAAAATCGCAATCTGCAAAAGGACAGTTGGCAAGCTGTTCTCGATGAGCTCGGGATCACACCTGATGAAGCGTACAAAAACTGCCAAATTCGGAGCAAAAAATCGCATGGGAAGAATGGAGGCACAGGTGGCTCTTCATCCATACGCTTTGCCATGAGTTTCATACTGTCTCGAGACGTGCTCGATGCTAGAACTGATGGTGTAAACGGTGGTATGCGCAGATGAACAAAAAATATAAATAAAAATCGTATTCTTATATTATACTTACCTTAATGAAATCACTGAGTACTTCTACCAAAGCACTGCATACTTCTGATACCTAGAGGCTTAAGGATGAATAGCGTGCGTTAAAGAGGTACTATAACTTCTGTACGAATCACCAGCAGCTAAAAACCGAACGGTGATCGCCAGTCGGTTTGTAAGTGGTATACACTTTCATACTTGGACCGGTTTTAGCAATTCTCTGGCCAAATGGTTTTACTAGATGCTGTGTGGTTCGACAGTCTGGTAAAATTCTAGAAAAGGTATGTACCTAATATCAGTTCACAGTTAAACATTCTGAAGCATTCCGCTTGCTTAAAAAAGGGCGCCTTCATAAAGTTAGATTTTTCTTGTTCTGTAATTTATTCCTCGTGTGATGTGAAAGTAGGTGAATGGCACTCCCATTCGTCTATTTAATGGAAATATTGTGGCCCCGTATAAACACTTCTGGCAAGGAAAATTATCATCGCAAATATTGCTGCGCAACAATGGGCGGTAATGTCGTTCACGCTGCTTCAGTTCGGACAACATTGTAGTGATATATTGCAATTTTAATACTTTAAGTAATCAGTGATCTGGAATGATCCTTCTCCTTATCTGTACTAAGAGGGTCGCCAGAAAGTGGGACAATCCCGACGAGAAGTGTAAATGGCAATGACGTTTACGGTGTAACAGGCGACCGCTGTCTCACGAGTGTCTTTCATTAATCGCACACCCGCCAGCAACGTCTAAGACACTTTGTGGCGGTCCCACCTGGTTTTATTTCTTCGTTTGTTTGGTGATAGTTGTCCTCGGTGTCGACGTACTGTGTTGCTGCACTGGCTGAAAAATGGGGTTTGTGTATTCTGACACTGACTACTTTACATGATATAGCCGACAGATGCACAGTTACGTTTTTCAGTACTTAAATTTTCACTTTGCACAACCCTCAATATAACACAGATATAAGGCCAGTGCACTATTGTTTAAACTTTCCATAAGCCTCATTAATAGTTGGCAGGCCAAACTCCACATACTGCTACGATAGTTTACTGTTGAACAGCTACGAGCACTAAAACCTAACCACAACGTTCACAGTTCTTGAAGAATATTCGGGTACGTGTGGAGCAGACACTGTCACTGTTTTTACACATGGCCTCATTGTTCAACACTTGTTCCACGGTTAATTTGAAGCATTGTTGTTGCTCTAACCAGCACAGGTTACTCGTCTGAAACTTGGCAGTGGACTGACTGTCTCGTGACCAAAAATTGGGCCCTTATATATATCATCACAATAATAGGTGCTGAAACTATACATTGTTTAGAGTTAAATTTACAGAAATTACTCACTCAATTAACTGAATACATTGAAAAATTGCGTCTTTTTAACGGTTTCTTCTACTACGAGGTTTAGGCTGAATTGCCGGCCGAAGTGGCCGAGCGGTTCTAGGCGCTACAATCTGGAACCGCGCGACCGCTACGGTCGCAGGTTCGAATCCTGGGTCGGGCATGGATGTGTGTGATGTCCTTAGGTTAGTTAGGTTTAAGTACTTCTAAGTACTAGGCAACTGATGACCTCAGAAGTTAAGTCTCATAGTGCTCAGAGCCATTTAGGCTGAATTATTTGTTTAAATCATGAAATTAACAAATATAGCTACGCAAACAATACTTTTGACAAAACTGTTTATTACTTTGGAATTAATGACGGGCTGGTTTTTCTAACTTTTTTCGAAGAGAGCCAAATAGATACTTTGAGATTACTAGCATTTCGCCTTCCAAATGTTTACAATTATTACAGAATTTGTATTTGCTTATGCGACAACAATAGAATTTAAGTTACGATACAATTAAAGATTTCGCCCTATAATGAAAGTTAATAACTAGGCATAGTCAAAATAAATTAGAAAATCAGCTACATACATAAAACTAAGCACAAAATTAGATCTGGTGTTATATTCTTTGAAACTGAGGACCAACCTTTTTCATGTAAGAAAATACAGATTATACTCGCATTTGTTAATGGTAAATAGTTAAAAGTAACAAAAAGAATTTAAGGAGGCAGATGACAAAACAAGAGGGAAATTAAAATTATCCCAGCTTGCTTCGTCACATCTTGTGAACTCAGACGGTACGTCCTATGGAGTGGTACATTTTTGCATACGAGGGCCAGAGCTTTGACCAGAGCCTTATAGGAGAGCTGGGTACGTATTTTTCTTTGGACATCTCTAAGTACACAGCAAGCAGAAGTCATTTGGACTCTTCTCTAATGTATTTGAAACAGTCGCACTCGACTAGCAACTTTCAGTATAATGGTGAAATAGCAGCAAGCTATGAGCATTTGGGTTGTGTTCACGTACTCGTAAAATCGTGTCATTTGTCAAATACTGACGATTTAATGACTTGTCCATCGTTAAGCTTAAGGGTGTTGGAAGCCAGAAAGGGCACTTCAGGATAGGAAATCAGATACGCAGTGCAGAGAACAAGCAAAAGTGATAGCGTTTAGGCTACCAGTGGTAAACGGTAACTGTAGAGGCCTGCGTATAACTCAGAGAATTAACTGCCTAGAAACTTTTTAAGGCATCACAATAGATGATGGCCACAAAAACGGCACGTCTCAGCACAGGCAGCAAGCTTGATACTTACCTCTGAGACTCGCAACGTCAGTGGGTTCACACTGGTTAGAGTGCTGCAATAGCGGTCCCCACGCGCGAGAGGCCTCTGGGTGGCGCCAAGTGACATAAAGAAATTTTGCTGCTATTCATAAGAGGAACGGCAGTGACCTATAGCTTTCAGCTGAACGTTGTTGCTACCAAACTTGGCGTTTTTTCGTGAAGTCCAGAAGCATGCCTACCTACCGAGTAGGAGAAGGGATGAATTCCAAATGTGGTTGACCAGACGCACCTTGGAGGGGCAGAACCGCTCCTCAGCTTGGTCGAAGCCTGTGAAGTGCTGGTGAATTGGTGGGCCGAATATGGGAAGGGGAGAAATAGTGCGCCGCAACAATCCTTCAGAACCCATGTACTTGTATTCAAGAAGACCTCTCAGTCAGATCTTTGGGACACCATTGCCGGCCTTAGGAAAGCTCTCCCAAGTCTGTTTCTCTCACTAGGGGTGATGCTCTCAAAGTCTGTACTTAAAATGTTGATAGTGTTCACTACTTCTATTAGCTCTCAACCCACGAATTTAAACACTGATTTTGACTTCTGCTGTGCAACCCATCCAGCCCCCCCCCCCCTTCCGCTTGCTTTTTCTCATATTTTCATATTAAGAATCAATTAAAGCTCAATGCAGCAGTTAGTCCGATTGCCAATAAATAGTGTTCATCAGACTGATGAGTTCCATGAGTCTCCAGCTGCGAGTATCCTAGCCAGTCCCAAAATCCGTGCCTCCCGTAGGTGCCCTGTGACAGTGTTTGGCGCAGATACATGCAGTCAACCTGCCTTCACTGGAATTTTGTTGTCTGCATTTGCTTCTTCAAAAAAGAAGCACTTGCCCGCGAAAGGCAAAGGTCCCGAGTTCGAGTCTCGGGCGGGCACACAGTTTTAATCTGCCAGGAAGTTTCATATCAGCGCACACTCCGCTGCAGAGTGAAAATCTCATTCTGGAAACATCCCCCAGGCTGTGGCTAAGCCATGTCTCCGCAATATCCTTTCTTTCAGGAGCGCTAGTTCTGCAAGGTTCGCAGGAGAGCTTCTGTAAAGTTTGGAAGGTAGGAGACGAGATACTGGCAGAAGTAAAGCTGTGAGACCGGGCGTGAGTCGTGCTTCGGTAGCTCAGATGGTAGAGCACTTGCCTGCGAAAGGCAAAGGTCCAGAGTTCGAGTCTCGGTCCAGCACACAGTTTTAATCTGCCAGGAAGTTTTGTGCATCTTGTTCATTTATACATTGTACTGTATTTATTATCTGTTTTGTTTCCATGAATTCATAGTCATACATCTTTCCCTTGTTCCCAAGTTCCACCAAGTTCAGCTTACTTCCAAGTGTGAATATTTCAGATTTGCGTGATACAAAACGTGCTCCTTTCAATTATATTGCCATATATACGTTATCAGTGTTGTCGTTATTGTTGTTGTTGAGGTCTTCAGTCCAAAGACTGTTTTGGTGCAGCTCTTCATGCTACTCTATCCCATGCAAGCCTCTTCATCTCCGAATACCTTCTGCAATCTACATCTTTCTGAATTTGCTTAGTGTATTTACCTCTGCATCTCACTTAACAATATTTATCCTCCACGCTTCCCTCCAGCACTAAATTGGTGATCCCTTGATGTCTCAGAATGTGCTCTACCAACCGATCCCTTCGTATAGTCAAGTTGTCTTCTAGTCAATTCCTCTTCTCCCCAATTCAGCATCTCCTCATTAGTTACGTAATATACCCATCTAATCTACAGCATTCTTCTGTAGCACCTCATTCCAAAAGCTTGTATTCTCTTCTTGTCTAAACTATTTATCATCCATGTTTCACATCCATACATAGCTACACTCTATACAAATGCTTTCAGAGAAGACTTCCTGAGACTTAAATCTATACTCGATGTTAACAAATTTCTCTTCTTCAGAAACGCTTTCCTTGCCATCACCAGTCTACACTTTATATCCAGCCTCAGTTATTTTTCTGCCCAAATAGCAGAGCTCATCTACTACTTTAAGTGTCTCATTTCCTAACCTAATTTTCTCAGCATCACCTCATTTACGTTATCAGTACTTTCACTTATCTTCTGTAAGAACTTTTCAGCTCTTCAGATAATGAGTCGCAAATACAGTACTACGAAAAATACGGCAGCAGAGACGGGTCATTGTAAGTTATTGATTCCACCACACAAGCACCCCGTTTTCAGCTTATTGCGTAACGTGGTCTACAGCTGACAAATACATTTCTCCTGTACAAACTGAGCTTATAAGGTCCAATTTCAGGACACTTTCAAGCAGTATAGTATGAGATCTGCAGTCAATGCAGTAGTTGAAAACTCAACTGCATTGTCACAGAGTAACCCCCTCCCTTTCGATACGCTTTACGTACGTTTTGCCATCATCGGAACTAAAAATTATTATGTCAGATTGCGCTACTAACTACTCGTATTCAGTGTCTGCAGGTATATTTCAGGGCGCAAACTAAGTTCATAATATTGTATGAACACTCAGATGCAGTTTCAAATGATTGGCAGGCTTACACGAACGAGCATCTTTTCCCTTCTGCAGCGTCATGGTAGAAGTTTTATGCGTGTGATTTAACCTGTTGCGCCAAATTTACGCAAGCGACTACTTATCAGCTTTCTCGCGAGACAAAACAGAGACTATTACTCGTTTGAAATTCCAGATAAAGCCAAATCAAAACACGTCGCTATACCTTTAATATTCACGAAAATTATGCCCAGATGGTAACTCATTTGTCACCTGACGGGCAGAAAACGCTAAATTTGTTTTCTTTGAGGAGGGGGGGGGGCGGCGAGGGGGGCCAGAGGTACTCGGAAGTAACATATAGGCTACGAAATTTAAATAACAACTTGCGCAGGACAAATACATTTTGTCGTTTGTCACGTATTCTGTTCAAGAACCTGCAAATCTATGAGCTGGTGTGGTGAACAAATACGTTCTGATGATGTCGTCTTCACCGTCGCGCGTATCGAAGTGATGCGTTTTGTCCACTGACTTGTGGCGCTGCAAAGTTCTTACATTAGTTAACTGCAGGCGATGAATACTTATACTCCATTACTCCTGAACAAAGTGTATATAAAGTGATTTGGGCACGTTTCCATGAAGCCGATATTAAGTAAACGCATGCCGAGATTTGGGGCACGTGATGGAATTCGTATACAAAGGAAGGTGTGCAAGAAAATTAATTCTCGAGAGCCAAACATGAGAAATGTAATACTCGTATAATGTTTAATAGAAACAACATGCATTAGATTATCCGTCATGGATGGATATGAAGCACCAGATCAAACGGTTTGACATCGTCTCCAGACACTATAGCACAAATAAAATTCAATATATTGTCACACGCTTCTGAAACATGAACTTGCGAGAGAGAGAAACTGCTGCTAAACCACTTGAATCCGCGGATGGTTGAATTAGAACAATATATTGATCACCAAGCGTTTCGATTCCCCACAGAAATTTCGAATGCAAAATGCAACGCGAAAAGGAACAAGGTTCTACATAACCTTAAATCACGCAAAAAAATTCCAACCATGTAAATACAGTCCGAATGCACGTAGTTTGCTGCGATCTCATTGTATTCCTGATAGTTGTCAGTTGAATGCGCCCATCTCAAGAATCAAAAGACACGCTTCTAAACTATGCCCATCCAGTTCGACGAGAACCAATAGAATCCTTCTTGCACAGCTGCATGAGGCGTCTAAACCAAAATTTGCGCTAACAGCGTTCCGATTTGCTGGTACTTCCAAAACTGGCGCTTCCTTCTAAGATATACCTCAGAGTTCCTTGCGATGGATCGTCCTTGAGTTGACGAACGAATATGTGATACGAAAGACGGCTGCGTGAAAGCGGACGTGCTTCAGTGTGGGAGAGTCAGAGGTCTGACCCCAGATAAGCAGAGCTATTTACGAACTCAGATCCTTTCTCTGAGTCGCTTACTATCTTTGTTATGTGTAAAGGGTTGCAGCATTCACGGCATGCGGTTTCTTTGAATGGAAACCATTATTCACGTTCCTTTCACTTCAGCATTCGCGTTTGTTAGAGGTGAGATTCAAATCTAGCTATACCGCCTGATTATACAATGAAGCACCAAAAAAATTGTTATACGAGTACGGCGCTACGGTCGGCAACGCCTATATAAGACAGCTGTCTGGCGCAGTTGTTACATCGGTTACTGTTGCTGCAGTGACAGGTTATCAATATTTAAGTGAGTTCGAACGTGGTTTTATAGTCTGCGCACGAGCGATGGCACACAGAATCTCCGAGACAGCAATGAAATGAGGATATTCCCGTACGAACAATTCACGACCGTACCGTGAGTATCAGGAATCTGGTGAAACATGAAATCTCCGACATTGCTGCGGCCGGAAAAAGATCCTGCAAGATCGGGAACAACGACGACTGAAGAGAATCGTTCGACGTGACAGAAGTGCAATCCTTCCGCAAATTGCTGCAGATTTCAGTGCTGGGACATCAATAAGTGTCTTCGATATGGGCTTTCGCAGTCGAAGGCCCACTCGTGTACACTTGTCGGCTGCATGACACCAATCTTTACGCCTCCCCTGTGCCCAGCAACACCGACATTGGGCTGTTGATGACTGGAAACATGTTGTCTGATAGAATGAGTCTCGTTTCAAATTATATCGAGTGGATGGACGTGTACGGGTATGGAGACACCTCATGAATCCATGGATCCGGCATGTCAGCAGGGGACAGATCGAGCTGGTGAAGCCTCTGTAATGGTGCGGGGCGAGTGCAGTTGGAGTGATATGGGACCCGTGATGCGTCTAGATACGACTATGAAAGGTGACACGTACGTAAGCAGCCTGTTTGATCACCTGCATCCATTCGTGCACATTGTGCATTCCGACTTTGGCTATTCCAGCGGGACAATGCAATACCCCACACGTCCAGAATTGCTACAAAGAGCCTCCAGGAACTCTTTGAGTTTAGACACTTCTGCTGGCCACCAAACTCCCCAGACATGATAACTGAGCATATCTGGAATGCCTTGCAACATGCTGTTCAGAAGAGATCTCCACCACGTCTTACTCTTACGGATATATGGACAAGATTCATGGTGTCATTTTCCTCCAGCCCTACTTCAGACGTTATTCGGGCCCATACCACGTCGTGCTGTGGCACTTCTGCATGCTCACGTGGGCGTTACACGATACTAGGCAGGTGTATGAGTTCCTTGGGCTCTTCAGTGTTATTGAAGTGCAGTTAGTGATAAAGGTTCAGCGTAGACTGTAATTATCGTATGGTAGCGAAACTTGGTAGATGTTGTAATGCGTTAATGCAGAACCGATTTACGCTGCAAAAAAATGCTTTCAGTTTTGGCCACCAGATGCAAATCTGGCACTGTGAATGCAAGAAAGACGCCTAGTAATGTTTTCAAGTGTAGTAGATTAGAAACAGGACATGGAAATAAAACGCCAATCAACGGAGAAAAGCAATTTGGCGATTTTATTGATCACTGCCGGTTACACAGTTTGTTCAGTATGAACACTGGAGATGTTGACGAGATGCTGAATCCGTAAAACGACGTGATCAACAGTTGCTCACAGTAGTTCCTGTACAACGACCCTCAGATCAGGCAGAGACCGAACGTGTCCCTTGTAAACGCTTCCTTTTAGATATTCCCAGAGCACAATTCGGCTCAAGTGATCCAGCAGGCCATGCATCTGGAAAAACTCTAGAGATAACACATCTACGTTAAAGATTGCACTAAGAATATCTTCCACTGAATGGGCCACGTGAGGAGGTGCCCCAGCTTGTATGAAAACAGTGGTTTCCAAACGGTTGCGCTCCTCCAAAGCAGGAATCACAAGGAAGCCTCGACAAGGTTCAAATTTCACAGTTGACCTCTGTGTGTATTCTCTTCAAAGAAGAACGGACCAAGAATAGAGGTGCTTGTGAATCCGCAACACTAGAAGGCTTGTGCAATGGCTCCTCTTGCACAATACGCAATTCAACAGTACACACAATTTGGCGGTTCTGTGTATGCATTGCACTCAGTGATGTGTAAATGTGCCTCGTCACTCCATGGAATATTGCCCGGCCACGTCTCATCAACTTCGACCCGTGACAGAAGCCCAGGAGCAAATTCAATGCATTGCTGCGGACCATGACGTTTCAGTTGCTGCACCGTCCGAATCTTGTACGGATACCAGCCTAAAATAGGCCGCAAAATTTTTTGTACTGTTGACCGTCGGATGGACAATTCACGTGGCTGCACGAGCACTAGCACAACCGGAGGCACATGCTTCATGGTCAGTTACAGCAACAACAATCTCGTGGAAAACTTCTAAAGGGATAGGCCGCCTTCTTCTTCCAGGTGCCACAAAAAGCTCACCCGTGTCTTCGAATTTCATTATCATCTTCTATACACCGTTTAATGGCATATGGCCTCACCTCTGACCTTTCTGCTGGCGATACTCTCTCTCAGTGCAGCGCTGCAATTGCTGCCGTTCTCATAAAACAGTTTCACTAATAGCGCACGGTCTCTCTTCTCGATAGGCATACTGTTCAGTCACATTTTGACTTATCAAATGACAGCATGTATGTCACACCGTTATATGGACACTATACAGCGCCAGATTTTTACCTGGTGGCCACAACTGGAACTAATGTTTTTTCCAGAGTTAATCGGTTCCGCATTAACGCATTACAAAGTTTCATTGCCATATGATAATTACAGCCCACTCTGGACCTACGTGAGTACCTGTATTGTAATTACAACCATCCGGTAGGTTTCCCGTAGTTTCCATAAATCATTTAAGGCAAATGCCGTAAATCTTCGAAATGGACTTATTTGGTTTACTTCTCCATCTTCCTCTAGTTCGAGCTTAAACTCCTTCTGTGACACTCCCATCTTTTCCAGTTAGTAACTCGAAGCAGCCCAGATAGCGCAATGTTGTAGCATCTCTGGACATGCTTGTCTATCATAATTTGTGTCAAGACAATTTCAAAGAACACAAAAGTAAATATTGCAGTTTTAAGGAGTATCTTAAAACGTAGCAACTACTGTAGTTTTCTTTGATTTCCAAAATGGAATAAGGAAGTCTACAAGCCTGGACTGCAAATAAAAGTGCACATCTAACAGTTCAGCACTGTGGCTCAACAGCTACCATAAAAGAGGCTTCAAAAAGACCTCTGAGAATCGGAGAAGTCGTAGAGGAAACGAGTGCAATCTCATGATTACCCGGGTTCGTTCCTTACCCTGTTGCCTTTCTCCTTCTATATAAATGACATTATGACATTTCTTTTGTGTTATATTTATATTTTCTAGTAATGGTATTGGTTGCTGAAATTAAACTTGACAGAACAAAGTTCACTTAAAAATATGAGAGGCACAGAAAATAAGCATTTTTTTTTTTCACGAAAGGGAAGCTCAGATTGAACGCTAAATGTAAAAATCCAGACACATTACTGCCCAAGTTAATTACTATTGAAACACTCATTGACTCTTACTTTTTATCTCTGAATCGGACCTCGATATACTGTATCCTGCAGGTTCCATAAACCGTATAGGTGATAATCTGGTACACAAAACAACGCTGTGAACTCTTTTCGTGTCCCCACTTGATAACTAAGATCAACTAACTCAAACTTCATTAAAATGGAACCAGCTGAAAAATGCCGCTGTCGGCTCACCAGAAAGCGAATACGCTCCTCTCAAAAAGACTGACAAAAAAGTGTGCATCCAAATGGCTCAACCCTCATTCCGCCTTTCTCACAAAAATTTTGACATGCAAATATATCCAGGCTCTTTTAACACGGAAGATTCTAAATAATTTTACCTAGTCTCTGTTGGTAGTGTAGCGTTCTCTCTCTGCGTCTCCCTCTCATATATACGTCTCTCCCACTGTCCCCTTTTTCTCCAATTGCTAATTTATCCTCTCTGTCTCTCCTACTATCACTGTCTTCATCCCTATCTCTCGCTCTTCCTTCCCACTGGCTCCTTCTCTGTCACGTTCATTGTCCCTCTGACCCACTCCCATAGTCTTTGCCCCATTATTTTTATCTCCCATTGTCACTGTCCCTTTCTTTCTCGCATATAGTCTGATGCCTTTCTCTTCAACCATTATTGTTTCCGCTCTTCACATGTCCTTGGGAAAGGTTTGCTCGAGGTTTTGACTCCTGGACGGTGGGACTTTAACATGTAGGTATTGAGAAAGGTGGAGAATGGACAAATTTTTTCGTGTTAAAGTTCGCCAGTCATCGTGGCTCCAAATCTATTTATGTTCTCCACTCACCTTTGTTCCCCATTTCCAATGCCTCCTCTCTCTCTTTTGTTCTGCTGTACCTCTGTCCACATCTTTCCCTTTTACTGCCATTCTCTCTCACTGACCATCGCTATCTCCTCTCGCTTTGGCTCCCAATGCAGTCGTTCTCTTCCGCTGTCACTCTCTCTCTCTCTCTCTCTCTCTCTCACTGGCACTGTCTGTCTCCTCTCTCTTCCACCGTCACTCTATCACTGCAACTGTCTTTCACCACAAAAAAAAAAAAATGCGAATGTGTTTGCATGCCTTTCTTCGGCGATTCTCTTCATTACTTACCTTATCAGTCCATCTAAATGTCAACACTGTTCTATAGCACAACATCTCAAACCTTTCAATTCTTTACTTTTCCGGTTGTCCCACAGCACATGAGTGACTACCAAACAATGTTGTGCATGAAACCTACATTCTCACAAATTTCTTCCTCAAATTAAGATCTACATTTGATATCAGCAGACTTGCTTTGGCCAGGAATGCCATCCTTGCCTGCAGTAATCTGATTTTTATGTCCCCTGTGCTTCGTCCGTCAAGTTTTACTTTGCTTCCAAGGTCGGAGAATTCCGTTACTTCGTCTACTTCGAGGTCATTGATTTTCATATTTATCACTAATCTCATTACTGCTATTCCCAGTTACTTTCGTTTCTCTTTAGCTTAGTCTCAATCCATATTATAATCTCATTAGACTGCTGATTCTGTTCACCATATGCCCTAGTCCTTCTTCACTGTCACCGCGTATAGCACTGCCATCAGTGAATTTAGAGCCCTATTTCCTGCCAACAATACTGTCCTTCACCGTTCACATGAATGATACCGGGAAAGAAGGTTCAGCACTGCGGACATCGATCTATTGTATCCTGTATGAGATGTATAACGTGATCGCCGTTATCTACATGATAACCTGGTATCTTAGAGGGAACTGAAGATGGTCTAACGTAAGCTAGAAATTTATTTCAAACAAAATAAGACCTACAAAAACAACTGCAGGTGTCATACCTATTATATAAAGGTATAGTAACTTGTGGTGCCAATTCTTTTGTAAGATAGATCTATGGAGGAAGGAAATACTTGGTTGGAGTACAAGTGATCAGAAAAGGCTGATAACTGAGGTGAGTGGATGACATCAGAAAACTTGCAAGTGGGAGACGGGTGTGTATAGTTGAATCTCGTATTACAGGGTCGAGTCTAGAGGTAGCCTTTATTTATCAGTTAATGTCAAATGACAAATGATGGTTCTAGAGCCCATTAGCTGACGTTGTGTCTGCCCCTATCGATTCGTTTTATGTAAGCCCACATGACAGAACAAAGTTGTTGGCAAGTTCGCTCTGGATATGCGAAGCACTTTGTCAACAAATTGCAGAATAACTGGTAAAGTAAAGTGATTTTGCTTGGGAAACTGGTGTAGCACATCAACGTGGCGAGTCATATATTAATCTTTTCATTGGGTCACATACCGGGAAGCTGTAACTGCCACATTTCCCATTTAACCATCTGCTGTTAATTTCCTTGTCTCCGACGGTGAAACACGTTTTATAAGGTAAGATTTCTGAACCATTTACGTAAGATTAAGTACTATAAATGGAAGAAACTTACAGCGACATCCAAAACCTATATGACTACACCGTTAATTACGCAAAGAAAGATTGGAGACACTTGGATAAGTGTGGCAGAAATGAGGAATATTAAAGTACTATCCACGGAATAAACTTACAGAGACATCCAAAACCTGTGGGACTACACCGCTAATTACACAAAGAAAGATTGGAGACACTTGGATAACTATAGCAGAAGTAAGGTATATCCTGGTCAAGAAATACCATGGCACTGATGGCCAACCCTCACTTGTACGTTTTACATTATAATTTCGTTTCCTATCAGTCGGCCAAAGCTCTGAGATGAAACTTACATCGATTACGTAGTTACCGCTAAGCCTGGGTACCGTTCCGCATACATACGTAGTGCAGGTTGCATTAAACGCCATCGATAGGGGCATATGATTCACCCTGTGTAAACAGCCAGGCAGCTTCTGCTGGCGTTGCAGACGCGCCGTGTCTTCATTAAACTCGGAAACTCGGAATATACCAAAAATATCTGGTAACGCAATCTCTTGAGAGGCAGCTCACCGCTTTCGATTATGAGACGGCACCTCCTGTTGACTGAATATACAGGGTGGTCCACTTAAACGTTTCAGCGCAACTATCACTGGCACAGCAATAGATATTGAAAAACAACTTTCACAGATGTGAGTGTAAGGCAGTGCCTCGTAAAAGTAAATACTGTGAGACATTGTAAAACGTAAGCAAAATAAGTTTCAACAGAAAATTACTCTTTTTAAATGGTCAACCCATATTATTTCTTACGCAATCAATAACATGAAAAATAACAAAAATTTTGAGCGAAATTGCATAGCAAAAAGTTGATGCTTGAAATAATCGAAACGCGCCCCTACTGCACAGTTCGAGATGCAAGCGTGAACCCCACGTAGCTCATAATTGCGATGTGTTTGACGTATGTAATCTTAATTTCATCACGAGGGCCAAAAGTAATAATAGGATCTCCTGCCCCAAACAATGACATGTGGGGACCACGCTTGCATTTCTGGATGCACGATATCAACCAATGAGAGAGAAGTCTTTCCCGCGTAACTGAATGAGTTATATTCCCTGTGAGCAACGGCGTTGTGGCAGTCGTGGACTCGCAGTCGGACGAGAAGGTCATGTTAAATGTGTCCGAAAAAACTATCTGTAATATGAAGAAATGACTGTTAAATCGAGCTCTGTTTATATCGCCGTGCTAGCGGATGCAATTATGGACGTTACGGTGAAGTTTTGAGAGGTTTTGGAATTTTGGTTGCAGAATAAAACGCGTGTGAAACTATCGGCCTTCGTGAATATTGCCGACCGCGGTGGCCACGCGGTTCCAGGCGCTGCAGTCCGGAACAGCGCGACTGCTACGGTCGCAGGTTTCAATCCTGCCTCGGGCATGGATGTGTGTGATGTCCTTAGGTTAGTTAGGTTTCAGTAGTTCTAAGTTCTAGGGGACTGATGACCTCAGATGTTAAGTCCCATAGTGCTCAGAGCCATTTGAACCATTCGTGAATATTCTGCGTGGCGTGCTCCGTATCCACGTACAGAACATTTTGGCGAGCATCTTCTTTCGAAGAAGCCACTGAAAAGGAGCGAATGTGAACTCGTTTTGTAATAGTATGTTGCCTGTGTGAATCTCGTAATATTTGGGGTTGAACTTGGCACGAACAAGTAGTAGATGTACTACCAATGTAAATGTGGGCTTGGTGACATAATACATGAAAAGGACCGTAATAAAACATCAGTATCTGCAAACAAACGTTTTCAATGAAGGGAGGAAGCACCCACTTTGCCCGTTATTAATAGAGATTTACAGGTTTATCTTGTTACTGGAGTTACGTGAACTTTGTAATCGTAAGTATGGACGGTGGTTTTCTTCAACTCTGCTTTTCTCATCGTCTACATAGTACCTACGAATACAGAGTAACGGATGGTGATTGGACACTATACTGAGGTAGGTAGACATTAAATAAACCGCAAAACGAGTCCCGCCAACCTCGTCCCACCGCATGGGGAAGGAAATCGACCGCACCCTTTCCAGAATTTGCCTGGTACGATTTAGGGAACTCACGGAAAACCTAAAGTTGGCCAGTCGGAGGGGATTTGAACCGTCGATCTCCCAGATGCTAGTACAATTTCTAATCACTGCGCCACCAAGCTCGCTTCTTCACAGTCGTTTGCACAGTATGTTCACAATTGTATATGTAGATTTTGATGTAGGTATCCCCTTTGCTTCTGACATCGTCAGTTACTTTGCTGCCCAGACAGAGAAACTAATCTACTGCTTTTAGTGTTTCACTTACTAATATAATTCTCGCAGAATCACCTGTGATAATATGGCAAGACAGCATCACCAGTATTTTACTTTCAAAGGTTTTCTTATTGAACAGTTCTGGTTACCAAATCGGAAGTTCCTGTAAACGGGTTTTGTCGTTATCGGTCGTCCTCCAAGCTGAGCAACATCTCGAAGCTGTTTCGCGTGCCGCTGTATCGATTGTTGATTCGGTGCGACCTGAAGGCGGCGCAGCCGCTGACACCGAGGAACCCCCTGGACGGCCTTTTTAATTTGGAGCGCCGTTGCGTGAACTTCCATAGGCTGCGCCGCGCAGCCAATCAAGCGGCCGGATTTAGGCCGCAATCCCCTTTGCCGACAGCGCAGCCTATCCCTCTTTTCCAGCTACAGCTTCACTAGTTTTTATCGGGAAGTTATAAGCCCAGAGTGAGAGAACGTCCTTTCAACCGTAATGAATCAGCTTTAGTCCTCTTAACTGCTTCTGGTGGCGTTAAAACTTTGAAACTGAGCGTTAATCGAATTTAGCCTGTATTGAAGGAAAACTTTTAATCTCAGTTTAAATTAAAGTCTTGGATCCCCGGGAAGAGAAAGAGGCGGGGTTGTTCCGAATGGCATGCAGGGGGAGGACGGAAAAGCGAAGTGCAGCAGGGAAGAACAGATAGCGAGAGAGAGAGAGGCGGGGGGCGGAGGAAGAATGAGTGACAAGAGAGACGAATTGCAGTCCACGTTGCGCATGCGTAAAAGCCGCTCCTGGTTATAATCCTCTATCACGCTGTTTGCGAACACTCTGAAATGAGAAGCACACATCGCTATGCGCATATTCGTACCTACACCTCCGTATCTACAATCAGTAACACGTTCGTAGCATAACTATTCTGGAAGGCTTTTTACAATGAATGTCAACAACACATGTGTCTTAAATGAAACAAAACGAGGTTTGCTTTTCTTGTTAACTGATTCTTCAGTCAGTTCTTGGTAGAACAACATAATAAGAAATGGAAAGCACTATATTGATTGTGTTCTACAGAATTAATTTATTCGAGTTAACTGGTTTTCGGCTTAAAGTCTGACGAGGGCCTTGTAACCCGAAAACAAGTCAACTTCAATAAATTAATCCTGTAGAACGTAAGCAATATAGTGCTTTTCATTTAGTTTTTTTTTTTTTTGTTCAATATACACTTACTCACACGCATGAGTTCTTTCGATTCGCCTCATACCATTGTGGTAGAAAACAACGCCTAGAGATGCAGTACGAATAGATCAATCATATGCTTCATCAAAAATGTTCAAATGTGTGCTAAATCTTATAAGACTTAACTGCTAAGAACATCAGTCCCTAAGCTTACACACTACTTAACGTAAATTATCCTAGGGACAAACACACACACCCATGCCCGAGGGAAGATGCTTCATCATCCAAACATTTAAATAAGTGTAATTCGTAATATCAAGCGTTCTAACCATTGAAGACCCCTCTTTAACAAAGCTGACAACTTAACTGAGTAAATCATTCACATAGCACAACGCAGTTGTTTACGTAAAGGTGGTGAATTTTTAAAAAAAAAAATAAGGTAATTGAAGAGTCCTATAGAAGGTAATAGCTGTATTTATTGAAGTCACTTAGAGAACAACGATTGAGAACAACGAGCGGGCGTTATTGTGGTGAAGGTGCCAACTGGTCGCTGCCCATAAAACGACGCAGAACGTCTCGGTAGTACATCTTATCGACATTAGTACCATAATGCACCTTAGTACATAAGTACCTCCTGGTACCACTAAAGCCAGGAGGCGTATTTGTGATGGACCACGCAGTCAAAATAAAAAAACGGTCAGCCTGACTTTCACATTGCTGCGGACCTGTGTCGCTTTTTTGGGTCTCGAGAATGATGAACGCTTCCTCTGCGATGACTGGGTCTTTGTTTCTGAGTCATACCCGTAAACGCAAGACTCGCCACCCGTGATCGCTGAGTATGGAAAGTTGGTATTACTGTCCACAGCATCTCCTCTGCTATCTCTGAACGAAGCTGCTTCTGCTCAGTTGTTAGCAACTTTCGCAGAAAGTTTGCTGAGATCTTGCTGAGATTCAAATGCTCCGTTAAAATGGAATGAATGGATACAATTCTAATTTCAACCTCGTCTGCAAGCCGTCTGGTCGTGATTCGTCTATCCTGTATCACCAGGGACCTTACGTGGTCAATGAACATCTCATTTGCTGACACTGAGGGCCTATCTCAATGTGCTTCACTCTTCACTGATGAGCGGCCACGTTTGGTTCTACCACTCCTTTATCTGCGTGTTACCCATTGCTTTGTCCCCAAACACTTGTCGAATACATCGGATTGTTTCGACTTCAGAATCGTCAAGCTTAAAATAAAATTTGATGCAAGAACGTCGTTCCAATTTTTTCTTCCATTTTGCCCACAACACAAAATCCGACGACTACCATTTACAGGTATTCATTCGTCAAGCGCTAGCCAGCGACTGGTTGTTTCCGAATTCGTGAAAAACATCAGGTATGCGCACCACGTACACCTACACACACTGGCAGCGCGCGCGTCCCCGATACCATTCTTTATTTCAACAATAAAAAATAAGGTCTCATACTCCTTTAACAGTACTTGTATTATCCGTTTATACAAGTAGCGTATAGAATTTAGTATAACAATTAGAATTTCTGAACATTTAGACTAAGTTATCTACCTTTACATTACTTTGAAATATTATCAACATCTGACGGAATATTTGCGCCATTTTTTTTTTCAAAGAATATTTCGTTATACTCTGGCTGACAGAAAAAGTGAAGCACCTGGAGTGGCAGAAGGAGATTAAATGAAGTTTTGCAGATTGAGAGAGTATATGATGGCCCCGGCAGTAGATAATATTCCGTCTGAACTACTGATGGCCTTGGGAGAGCTAGCCATGACAAAACTCTGGTGCGCAAGATGTATGAAACAGGTGAAATATCCTCACACTTCAAGAAAAATGTTATAATTCCAGTTCCAAATAAAGCAGATACTGGAAGGTGTGAAAATTACTCAACTAGCAGTTTAACAAATCATGGTTGCAAAATACTTATACGAATTCTTTACAGAAGAATGAAAAGCTGATAGAAGCCGACCTCGGAGAAGATCAGTATGGATTCCGTAGAAATGTAGGAACACGCGAGGACTTATCTTAGAAGACATGTTTACAGCATTTGTAGACTTAAAGAAAGCTTTTGACAATGTTGACTGGAATACTCTCAAATTCTGAAAGTAGCCGGGCTAAAATTCAAGGAGCGAAAGGCTGTTTACAACCTGTACAGAAACCAGACGGCAGTAATACGAGTCGAGGGACATCAAAGGAAAGCAGTGGTTGGGAAGGGAGTGAGACACGGTTGTAGCCTATCCCCAATGGTATTCAATCTGAACGTGAACAAGCGGTAAAGGGAACTAAAGAAAAAAGTTCAGGGAAAATAAATAAAATCTGTGGGCTTTGCCGATGACATTGTAATTCTGTCAGAGACAGCAAAGATCTTGGAATAGCAGTTGAATGGATTGAACATTGTCATGAATGGAGGATATAAGATGAACATCAACAAAATTAAAACAAGTAAATGGAATGTAATCGAATTAAATCAGATGATGCTAACGGTATTAGATTAGGGAATGAGACAGTTAAAGCAGTAGATGATTGTTGCTATTTGGGCAGCAAAATAACTGATGATGGACGTAAATTGTAGATCGGCATTGGCAAGAAAAGCATTTCTGAGGAAGAGAAATTTGTTAGCATCAAATATACACTCATGGAAATTGAAATAAGAACACCGTGAATTCATTGTCCCTGGAATGGGAAACTTTATTGACACATTCCTGGGGTCAGATACATCACATGATCACACTGACAGAACCACAGGCACATAGACACAGGCAACAGAGCATGCACGATGTCGGCACTAGTACAGTGTATATCCACCTTTCGCAGCAATGCAGGCTGCTATTCTCCCATGGAGACGATCGTAGAGATGCTGGATGTAGTCCTGTGGAACGGCTTGCCATGCCATTTCCACCTGGCGCCTCAGTTGGACCAGCGTTCGTGCTGGACGTGCAGACCGCGTGAGACGACGCTTCATCCAGTCCCAAACATGCTCAATGGGGGACAGATCCGGAGATCTTGCTGGCCAGGGTAGTTGACTTACACCTTCTAGAGCACGTTGGGTGGCACGGGATACATGCGGACGTGCATTGTCCTGTTGGAACAGCAAGTTCCCTTGCCGGTCTAGGAATGGTAGAACGATGGGTTCCATGACGGTTTGGATGTACCGTGCACTATTCAGTGTCCCCTCGACGATCACCAGTGGTGTACGGCCAGTGTAGGAGATCGCTCCCCACACCATGATGCCGGGTGTTGGCCCTGTGTGCCTCGGTCGTATGCAGTCCTGATTGTGGCGCTCACCTGCACGGCGCCAAACACGCATACGACCATCATTGGCACCAAGGCAGAAGCGACTCTCATCGCTGAAGACGACACGTCTCCATTCGTCCCTCCATTCACGCCTGTCGCGACACCACTGGAGGCGGGCTGCACGATGTTGGGGCGTGAGCGGAAGACGGCCTAACGGTGTGCGGGACCGTAGCCCAGCTTCATGGAGACGGTTGCGAATGGTCCTCGCCGATACCCCAGGAGCAACAGTGTCCCTAATTTGCTGGGAAGTGGCGGTGCGGTCCCCTACGGCACTGCGTAGGATCCTACGGTCTTGCCGTGAATCCGTGCGTCGCTGCGGTCCGGTCCCAGGTCGACGGGCACGTGCACCTTCCGCCGACCACTGGCGACAACATCGATGTACTGTGGAGACCTCACGCCCCACGTGTTGAGCAATTCGGCGGTACGTCCACCCGGCCTCCCGCACGCCCTCGCTCAAAGTCCGTCAACTGCACATACGGTTCACGTCCACGCTGTCGCGGCATGCTACCAGTGTTAAAGACTGCGATGGAGCTCCGTATGCCACGGCAAACTGGCTGACACTGACGGCGGCGGTGCACAAATGCTGCGCAGCTAGCGCCATTCGACGGCCAACACCGCGGTTCCTGGTGTGTCCGCTGTGCCGTGCGTGTGATCATTGCTTGTACAGCCCTCTCGCAGTGTCCGGAGCAAGTATGGTGGGTCTGACACACCGGTGTCAATGTGTTCTTTTTTCCATTTCCAGGAGTGTAGACTTAAGAGCTAGGAAGTTAGGAATTTTTTTTTTCAAGTATTTGTCTGGAGAGTAGCAATCTATGGAAGTGAAACATGTACGATAAACAGTTTAGATTAAAAGAGAATAGAAACTCTCAAAACGTGGAGCTACAAAATAATGTTGAAGATTAGATGGGTAGATCACGTAAATAATGAGGAGGTACTAAATAGAATTGAGGAGTAAAGAAATTTGTAGCACAACTTGACCAAAAGAAGGGATCGGTAGATAGGACACATTTTGAGACATCGAAGGATTACCAACTTAGTATTGGAGGTCAGGGCAGTGCGTGTGTGTGTGTGTGTGTGTGTGTGTGTGTGTGTGTGAAGAGGAGTAGGGGCGGAATCGTAGAGGGAGACCAACAACAGATGAACATCGTAAGCAGATTCAGAAAGATACAGCTTGCAGTACTTATTCTGGGATGAAGAGGCTCACACAAGGATAGAGTACGATGGAGAACTGTTCCAAACGAATCTTCGGACTGAAGACCACAACAACAAGATGCTATCTTAGTGATTACAAACGCGAGTCAAATTTACAAAGAACTTGACAATATGAGCCCACCTCTGAGTATGTCGTTCCACCCTGGCTAGTCCGTATGCATGCACTCATACGAGTGGGAAGGGTATCGTAAAGCCGCTGTATCCTCTCCTGGGACAAGCTGGGCCACAACGTTTTTAGCTCGTTCTTGATATCCTGCATACTACCAATGGGACTAAGTTAACACTCGAACTGGTTGATACATGTCATATTGAAGACAAATCTGGGGATCTTTCTGGTCGTGGAAGTACGCAGACAGATACATACGGACACGTGCTTGTCCTGCTGAAAAATAGCACCACGATACTCTCGCATAAGAGGTAACACATGAAACCGCAGGACGTCCGTCAGTGCTCACTCAGTCACTACCAGCCGCGACAAGAAGTCATAGTCAATGGCTCGCCATGCTAAGACGCCAGGAGTAACATCACTGTACCTTGGAGGAATGGGATCTCTCCTCAGGTCACCCGATAGTCAGCGACGATGGTCATCCGGAACAGACCAGAATCGGCATTCATCGCTAAACACAGGTTCAAATGGCTCTGAGCACTATGGGACTTAACATCTGAGAACTTAGAACTACTTAAACCTAACTAACATAAGGACATCACACACATCCATACCTGAAACAGGATTCGAACCTACCACCGTAGCGGTCGCGCCCTTCCAGACTGAAGCGCCTAGAACCGCTTCGCCACAACGGCTGACCTAAACACAGGGCGATGCCACTTCAAACGCAATCGTTGGTGTTGTGGTATTAACGGCAGGCCACGCGCGAGATGGGGATTCACAAATCCGGCTGGTGTCAGGCTCCGACCACTGGTGCAGCTGACACAGAATGTTTCAGGGAGTCCATTACTTGATCTCGGATGGCAGTCGGGTATGTGAATGAGTTACGTTGTGCTTGGTGCACAACGCAATCCGCCGATTCTCCCTTGTCGTGGCCAGATCTTGTCGATCAGAACCTTGACAACGAATATGCCTGCCCTAATATTCCCGCGCAGTCCGACATCGGGGCACTTGTCACGTCTTTAATCGCACGCAAATCTGGATATTGCACTGTTCTACCAGCCTGCGTAGTGGAGACCTAAAATGAGGCAACTTGCACATTCTGAGGTGGCGCAGTAGCTAGCGGAGTGAGCTCACATTCGGGAAGGGCGATAGTTGAAATCTGTGTCCCACGATCTAGATTTAGAAGTTCCATGATTTCCCTAAATCGCTTCCTAAATCGTAATCCGAGCTTCTTTTCCGTCTGTAACAACCGCATGTCGACGGATAGCAAAATCTAATTTTCCTTCCTTCAAATACTATCGGCAGCTGACAACGCTGTTTCACCCGAATATGTGGCATATCCGATTCCTTCAAAGTGATCACTCAGTACTGACGTTGTTCTCTCCCATTATATATCATACCTGGCCTGATAACAATACTAAAAACCGAACAATATCAATGTAGTGTGGCCGCTGATCTAGTTACCACAGAGGACTGCAACTAGTCGTTTACATACCTGCTGATGCAGCATACGGGTACCAGGTTACACTCACATCCGATTATGTCTTCTGAGTGCTTCGCTTCTTTTTTTTTCTCCCCCTCACGCATTGTAGACAAATGCTTCACCTGCAAAGAGTCAGAGGTAACTCCCAGGTTATTAATATAGAACATAAACAACGGTCACAACATACTTCGCCAGGATATGCCTGAAGATACTTTTACTGTTGACGATGATTGCCCATCCAAGATAATATGCTCCGTCCTACCTATCAAAAAATCATCGGTCCATTCAAAATTTGTGTTTGTCATCAGTACAATCGTGCTTTTGTTAAAAACCGTTGCTGTGGTACCGAATCGAGCACTTTTCGGAAGTCAACAAATACTGCATCTACCTGGTTACCTTGGTCATTAGTTTTCAGGATGCCATGTGAGAAAAGCGCCAGTTGGGTCTCACATGACGAATACGTTTGGAATGCATGCTGGTTGGGATGGAATTGGTCATTCTGTTCGAGATGCCTTTTTATCTTATTATTACGGTTTTAAAACAAACATTTATCCGTTTTTCTTTATAACTGTTAATTGTGTAAGTGTCTTCGGTCCTATTTCCTCACTCATCACACATGCCCATACGTCCTGTGAGTCTCGCGATGAACTATTTTTTCTTAGACAAACTTGTAGGTGGGTCAACCACAGCAATGAGAATTCGTCTTGGGTATTTAATAGTGATCGCTTCTCCGATGGATGTGGTCCTATCCTGTATACTGTTCCATATACATGGGAGAAGCGATCACTATGGTACGATTTGTTTTGGACCCATCCACTACAACGGAATCTGGCAGGTTTTAATCCATGACATACCATCTTTTAGCGGTGTTTTTCTTTTTTCTTTTTCTTTTTTAAGGGACAGCGAATGTTGGGTAAAAAGATTCCGATCTTTTCGGCTCTAGTGTTTTAATCATATGTCACCTGAAGATGTGGCTTTTAGTGCCACGAATCCGGTAGTGGTACGGTAATAAAGGACCAAATACAGCTGAAGTCGTTATTAATACCCAAGATGTTTTTTCTTAACTCCATCCTCTTAAGAAATTCAACGACTGCCTTCCCAACCCTTTACCGCCTCCTACTAAACCTCACTGTCGTCGACACATATCTTTTCTTCCACCCTCTTGTAAATAACAGCGACATGGGAAAATCAGTTCAAGTGCAATGTAGTTGTGCAGTGAATGCTCAAGCGAGTGAATAAACTAGTTCCCGTGTGTCACACACCGACTGTGTCTGCGAGATGGGTGCTCGCGAAATTCCCCGGAACAGTGTCTGGAAGCATATTTGAAAATAAAGGCAGACATAAGCACTAAAAAGGTATCCTCGACCAAAAATTAGGCTAAGAATAGAGCTTCCCACGCCCAAAAAAAGTTTCCGTGATTCTTTGGCAACAATAATTGACAAGCTGCGACATTGTCGCGAAAAAACAGTGACCCGTATATGTAATAAGTTTCCTTTAATTTACGTCTATGGTCACAAACTTTTTGTTAAGAGATTACCGGTTTCGGTCTTTAGTGACTATCATCAGATCTGCAACAAAAATGGGAAAAACATAAATACACTCGCAAACTGTCTACAGCTTAAGAACAATACATAGACCATAATGCACTATCGACGGTGTTTAATATTTACGTCATTATCTAGAATATTGGCACTAGAGCACATGTCAACCACTGTTTCTTAACTCTTCCTCATTTTAACAATCTTACTTTCGTCGTTTTCTTCTTTTTATTGCTTTTTATTACTGTAATGCCTTTTATACGTTACAAGCTTATTACAGACTTCAACTATTGTATCCCCCTTTATTTTCACTGTTTCAATTAATTATTGAAAACTACTGTATGCCGACATTAGCGGCATCTGGTGAACTTACAACACAAACGTCTTATGGCTACTGTACGGCAGCTTGTTTTAAACAGTAGTACTACCGACTACATGACTCGTGCCTGTGATGTGATTTGTATGTATTTGACGATGCTGGTGCTGATTCCGCATTTAACTTTTGACGATGCCACTATGGCTGCAGTGCATTAGGACTTTGTTTTTATGAAACAGTTATGCCTCTTCATATTTAATGCGTACAAATGTAAATTTTGTCAGTACTACTATTCATTATGGTCTATGTATTGTTCTTAAGCTGTAGACTGTTTGCGAGTGTATTTATGTTTTTCCCATTCTTTCTGCAGATCTGATGATTGTCATTAAAGACCGAAACCGGTAATTTGTTAACAAAAAGTTTGTGACCATAGACGTAAATTAAAGGAAACTTATGACAAGAATTGAGTTTTTCCATTGATAGTAAGAAAGTATGGCGCTATTCCATCTTCTACCGCTTGTTCTCAGATGAGCACAGAGCTATTCTAGAGTCATCGCCCGTATAAATAAAGTCACTTCTGGTGTGTTACAGATGCGGGCATGCGATCTGCATGGCATCATTCGGACAATAGAGGATAAACCAATGAAGACTTCTAAGGTTTTATCAGTGCTATAATCAACACTATAAAATTGCATAGAAATCATAGGTTGCTTAGCGACTAACTTTCTTAATTACGCATTTTGATACATACAAGTACACATCATCAGATTAGTTAAGGTTTGAGTGAGCACTTCATACATAGGTATGGGGTAATCTGTCTTAGCCATATGACAATGCGTTGTCTTATGAATAACATAAAAGAAAGTAGTCACTACACATCCTGTGAGTTCCATGTATTTTTATAGAGTCCGTAATAGTACTTATAACCTTCAAATTACATAAAAATGGGTGCATATCTTTTACGTGACCTCATGTCCCACCTGTTACGAATGGAGACAGTTGTACCGTCACAAGACGTCACGCAGCCATCACACCTTAACACCAGAGCCATTGCGCGCCCGCCATACATGGTTGAGGAGCTCGGTGGCGGCATTGTGGCGTGTGCATCGTCACACTTGCGCCACCGAGGTAACCTTCACAGAACAGCTAGCAGTACGAGTAGTCTGGTCTTGGACGGCGAGTTAGTTTCTACAAGAGCCAGAGATCAGTAGTGCAAGAGGCCGCAGCATTTAGCTGCGCTGCGTGGCTACCGTGGTGGACGGCAGTGACAAGGAAGAAGGTGTTGGCGGGAGATTTGCGATACGGCTAGACTGGGCACAGTTTGCTTCGGGACTAAATGTTCAAATGTGTGTGAATTCCTAAGGGACCAAACTGCTAAGGTCATCGGTCCCTATACTTACATACTACTTAAGGGGTGTAGGACGTCAAACGGGCCGTCTTGGAGCAGAAAAGAGACACCACAGGACATTTTAATTTCCATTGTCTATACTTTTACGAATAAATTCATGAAACTTTGTCAGCATGACCAGGAAGGATTCAGGATTCACAATCATAGCAGCGGAAATAAAAAAAAATAATAATTTTTTTTTTTACATGTGAAAGTTAATCATTTTTTACTTCTATTGGCTGCGTTTATTGCTATAGGTCACGTTTCTTCATAAGTAAGAGAGTTTCTTCGATGAATTTTGCACAGCATACAAACCATACTTACAGATGTATGAAACTCTAGAACTTATTTAATTTATGAA
The DNA here is from genome assembly GCF_023864345.2 of Schistocerca serialis cubense. NCBI lineage: Eukaryota > Metazoa > Arthropoda > Insecta > Orthoptera > Acrididae > Schistocerca > Schistocerca serialis. Next base: position 346,014,642 of record NC_064643.1, read on the forward strand.
AAAATGAATGTGCTGTTACATTTTAAACTTTATGTTTAGAAAAAACTCAAATATTATAGTTAATTATCTCAATTTTAACCACAGTTTTAATATATTTCGAAAATTCCAGAGTTTCATACACCTGTAAGTATGGTTTGTATGCTGTGCAAAATTAATCGAAGAATCTCCCTTACTTATGAAGAAAAGTGTACCTGTAGCAACAAATGCAGCCAATGGTAAGTGAAAAAAAGGTGAAATAAAAATGTGAAAAAATAAATTATTTTCGTATATTTTTGAACTTTCACCAATACAAGTGTAAATCCTGAATCCTTTCTGGTTATTCTGACAAAGTTTTATGAATTCATTTTTAAAAGTATAGACAGTGGAAGTTAAAAATTCCTGTGGTGATTCTCCCGCTCCAAGTCTCCCGTTTGACGTCCTACCCCCTTAAACAAACTTACGCGAAGAACAACACACACGCCCATGCCCGATGGAGGACTCGAACCTCCGGTGGGAGGGGCAGCGCAATCCGTGACACGGTGCCTCAAACCTCGCGGCCACTCTGTGCGGCTCTTCGGGACTATCCGGCTGGCTGTTACCGAAGCAGGACCTGGAGACAGCGGAACTGCCTGTGTGAGTGTGTTACTAGACAGTGCTGTTCTCTTGTGTTGAAGGTCTGGGGATGTTATTGGGTGGTGCGCGCTGCTGTGTGTACTGGGTGGATTCAGCCTGATAAGCACACATTATAGAACCGGTACTTGCGTTCTAAATGTGCTTCATATATGTCAGTTATCAATTCCCTACGTTTTTCAGATGCGTATACTCTTGGCCACTGGATATGGTGTCATTCGATTTTTCGCTATGTTCTATGGAATCAATCCCCTCCTTATTTAACTGTCACGTTGCAGGTGATACTTATTTGGATAGTATTTTTATTATAAAAAATGTCTCTTAAAGATTTAAAGTAGAATTTGCTCCTTGCGTGATGGTTTTGTGTGTAACTTTTAATATGTATACATCTTAAATCAATTTTTTGTTACTAAGCAGCATTGATACTTCATGTGTTTTCATTGTAGTGGTATTTCATACTGTTACGTCAGCATTTTGGTGTTGAGAAACTTCTTCTTGCTGAGTAGCTACAAAGCTGATATGTTGACCCATACTGTAGCAGCTTCGTCTTTCAAATGTGTAAACAGCGATATTTCTTATGAGAAAATAAATATTCAAAAACTGTTTAAACTAAATTAAAATTATTTTAGCAAGGAGCGAGAACCGCTCACGGCTCAACCCAATCCCACCACTACTTCTAGCGGCATAACAGTAACATACTCTAACAGCTAAAAGAGATTATCTCTAACCTTCCTTTCACTTTTATTGCGATTGTGCCTTTTCGACATAATAAACGTATTGACTTACATTCCAAACATTTTCACAAGCACCTATTTGTTTGTAAAAACAGATAGTTGGTCTGAGAAGAAATAAAAGAATACCTAAGTTTGACTAGAATAATTAATGTTCATGCTAATGATGCATTACGAGTGTAATCTAGATTAATAGACTGGAGACTGTCCACCGAAACCAAAACCAATCGTGTTCAAATGGCTCCTAGCACAATGGGACTTAACATCCGAGGTCATCAGTGCCCTAGGCCTAGAACTACTTAGACCTAACTAACCTAAGGCCATCACATGCCCGAGGCAGGATTCGAACCTGCGACCGTAGCAGCAGCGCGGTTCCGCACCGCTCGGCCACAACCAGTCATGATCAGTGGTTTGTATGTATGTGATTTAGGCGGACAACAAATATGGTGATGTTTGTGAATATTGCCCAAAACCTTTAGGGTTAGGAGCATACAGACAGAAGAGAACGTCATCCGAAGTATTTTGAGATTATGCTACGAGGAACATTCATTGGGTCTTCATAGGATCTATGGCGTCCTCTTGGGTAAAATATTCCGGAGGTAAAATAGTCCCCCATTCGGATCTCCGGGCGGGGACTACTCAAGAGGACGTTATCAGGAGAAAGAAAACTGGCGTTCTACGGATCGGAGCGTGGAATGTCAGATCCCTTAATCGGGCAGGTAGGTTAGAAAATTTAAAAAGGGAAATGCATAGCTTAAAGTTAGATATAGTGGGAGTTAGTGAAGTTCGGTGGCGGGAGGAACAAGACTTTTGGTCAGGCGAATGCAGGGTTATAAATACAAAGTCAAATAGGGGTAATGCAGGAGTAGGTTTAATAATGAATAAAAAAATAGAAATGCGGGTAAGCTACTACAAACAGCATAGTGAACGCATTATTGTGGCCAAGATAGACACAAAGCCCACGCCTAATACAGTAGTACAAGTTTATATGCCAACTAACTCTGCAGATGACCAAGAAATTGAAGAAATGTATGATGAAATAAAATAAATTATTCAGATAGTGAAGGGAGACGAAAATTTAATAGTCATGGGTGACTGGAAATAGGTAGTAGGAAAAGGGGGAGAAGGAAACATAATAGGTGAATATGGATTGGGGGTAAGAAATGAAAGAGGAAGCCGCCTGGTAGAATTCTGCACAGAGCACAACTTAATCATAGCCAACACTTGGTTCAAGAATCATAAAAGAAGGCTGTATACATGGAAGAAGCCTGGAGATACTGACAGGTTTCAGATAGATTATATAATGGTAAGACAGAGATTTAGGAACCAGGTTTTAAATTGTAAGACGTTTCCAGGGGCAGATGTGGACTCTGACCACAATCTATTGGTTATGAACTGTAGATTAAAACTGAATAAACTGCAAAAAGGTCGGATTTAAGGAGATGGGACCTGGATAGACTGAAAGAACCAGAGGTTGTACAGAGTTTCAGGGAGAGCATAAGGGAACAATTGACAGGAATGGGGGAAAGAAATACAGTAGAAGAAGAATGGGTAGCTTTGAGGGATGGAGTAGTGAGGGCAGCAGAGGATCAAGTAGGTAAAAAGATGAGGGCTAGTAGAAAGCCTTGGGTAACAGAAGAAATATTAAATTGAAGTGATGAAAGGAGAAAATATAAAAATGCAGTAAATGAAGCAAGCAAAAAGGAATACAAACGTCTCAAAAATGAGATCGACAGGAGTGCAAAATGGCTAAGCAGGCATGGCTAGAGGACAAATGTAAGGATGTAGAGGCTTATCTCACTAGGTGTAAGATAGATACTGCCTACAGCAAAATAAAAGAGACCTTTGGAGAAAAGAGAACCACTTGTGTGAATATCAAGAGCTCTGATGGAAACCGAGTTCTAAGCAAAGAAAGGAAAGCAGAAAGGTGGAAGGAGTGTATAGAGGGTCTATACAAGGGCGATGTACTTGAGGACAATATTCGTAAATGGAATAGGATGTAGATGAAGATTAAATGGGAGATATGATACTGCGTGAAGAGTTTGACAGAGCACTGAAAGACCAGAGTCGAAAGAAGGCCCCCGGAGTAGACAATATTCCATTGGAACTACTGACGGCCTTGGGAGAGCCAGTCATGACAAAACTCTACCATCTGGTGAGCAAGATGTATGAGAGAGGCGAAATACCCTCAGATTTCAAGAAGAATATAATAATTCCAATCCCAAAGAAAGCAGGTGTTGACAGATGTGAAAATTACCGAGCTATCAGTTTAATAAGTCACGGCTGCAAAATACTAACGCGAATTCTTTACAGACGAATGGAAAAACTGGTACAATCCGACCTCGGGGAAGATCAGTTTGGATTCCGTAGAAATATTGGAAAACGTGAGGCAATATTGACCCTACGACATATCTTAGAAGAAAGATTAAGGAAAGGCAAACCTACGTTTCTAGCATTTGTAGACTTAGAGAAAGCTTTTGACAATGTTGACTGGAATACTCTCTTTTAGATTCTGAAGGTGGCAGGGCTAAAATACAGGGAGCAAAAGGCTATTTGCAATTTGTACAGAAACCAAATGGCAGTTATAAGAGTCGAGGGACATGAAAGGGAAGCAGTGGTTGGGAAGGGAGTGAGACAGGGTTGTAGCCTATACCCGATGTTATTCAATCTGTATATTGAGCAAGCAGTGAAGGAAACGAAAGAAAAATTCAGAGTAGGTATTAAAATCCATGGAGAAGAAATAAAGACCTTGAGGTTCACCGATGACATTGTAATTCTGTCAGAGACAGCAAAGGACTTGGAAGAGCAGTTGAACGGGATGGATAGCATCTTGAAAGGAGGATATAAGATGAACATAAACAAAGCAAAACGAGGATAATGGAATGTAGTCGAATTAAATAGGGAGATGCTGAGGGTATTAGATTAGGAAATGAGACACTTAAAGTAGTAAAGGAGTTTTGCTATTTGGGGAGCAAAATAACTGATGACGGTCGAAGTAGAGAGGACATAAAATGTAGACTGGCAATGGCAAGGAAAGCGTTTCTGAAGAAGAGAAATTTGTTAACATCGAGTATAGATTTAAGTGTCAGGAAGTCGTTTCTGAAAGTATTTGTATGGAGTGTAGGCATGTATGGAAATGAAACATGGACGATAAATAGTTTAGACAAGAAGAGAATAGAAGCTTTCGAAATGTGGTGCTACAGAAGAATGCTGAAGATTTGATGGGTAGATCACATAACTAATGAGGAGGTATTGAATAGGATTGGGGAGAAGAGAAGTTTGTGGCACAACTTGACTAGAAGAAGGGATCGGTTGGTAGGACATGTTCTGAGGCATCAAGCGATCACCAGTTTAGCATTGGATGGCAGCGTGGAGGGTAAAAATCGTAGAGGGAGACCAAGAGACGAATACACGAAGCAGATTCAGAAGGATGTAGGTTGCAGTAGGTACTGGGAGATGAAGAAGCTTGCACAGGATAGAGTAGTATGGAGAGCTGCATCAAACCAGTCTCAGGACTGAAGACCACAACAACAACAACAGGGTCTATGGTAATAATAGAAGGCACCATGCCAGCTGTGGAATATGTGAACATTATTATGGGCTAACTGCATCCCTCATTCTTTATGTCTTCTCCGACCGCGATGACATCTTGTAACAGGACAACTGTCCGTTTCACGACGTTGTTATCGCTCCACATTGGTAGTAGAAGCACATTAGTGAACTCAGGTCGTTGTCTTGGCCACTTATTCGCCTGACTGTAGCCCGATGGAACACATCTGGGAAGCAACAGGGCCCCAGACTCGCGCCCGCAGACCACCGGCCCATAATTTACGGGAACTGAGTGACCTAAGCGTAAATATTTGTGACATATACCTCTAGAAACCTGTAAAGGACCTTTCGAATCCACGCCATGCAGAATAGGTGCTGTATTATGTTCGAAAGGCGGACCAACACGGTGTTAACCACGTGGTCATAATGTTGTGACTCATCAATGTATGGTGTGAAACTGTCTCAACAAAGAATGACTGGAATTCCATCGTGTTGGCAGTAGGACAAGCAATTTGATCCAATCATACCATTTCTTTAACTTTCTGTCTTAATTTCGTTCATATTTGAGTTAATAGTGATTAGTTTGAACGTATTTGTTCATTTTCAAACTTTTACCTCAGACCTTATCATGTGACCTGTTGAGAACAGCTCGAAAGTTATAAAGGTTATACACATGAAATTACTAAATTAATCACTTGAGAACGCCTGAAAATGGCGAAAATGAACAGATACATGCGATATTAATCAGCATCAACTCAAGAGTGAACGCAACAAAACCAGAAAATCGCAGAAATAGCAAGACAAGAGAAAAATATTGAATAAAATGAGAAGGCAATTAAATTAAATGTTCTTCTGCGATTTACCTCACTCTAACCTCCATTACCTAATACACTATTCCTTGATAAGATTAGAGAGAAGGGCTCGTATGGAGGTGTATAGACAGTCATTTTCCTCTCTCTCTATTTACGAGTGTCACATAAGAGGAAAGAACTAGTAGCTAATTTTACAGGGTACCATCCACCACGCACCATACAGTGGCTTGAGGAGTATGTGTATAGATGTAAATGCCCCAGTATGTGTCTCACCAACCGACTTTTCTTTTAGTCAAGTTGTGCCACCAGTTCCTTTTCATCCCAGTCCGCTTTAGTATCTCAACTTCCGAGTCTCTTCTTGTATAAACTGTTTATTGCCAACGTTTCACTTCCATAATTATAAAGCTGCACTCCATGAAAATACTTTTGTAAGAGTCTTCCTAACATTTAAGTATATGTTAGTTGTTGAAATATTCTTCTTCTCTAGAAACGGTTTTCTTGCTATAGTCAGTCTGCATTTTGCATCTTCTGTACATCCGTCATCATCAGTTATCCTGCGGCACAAGTTGCAAAACGTGTATACTACTTTTGATGTCTCGCTTCTTAATATAATTCCTTCAGCATCATCTCAGTTTTCGTGCACTAGATTCGCCTTGGACTTTTCACTTGGTTTTAGACCTCTTGCAGTTTCCTTCACACTGTGCTGTACGTGCGCCTCTGCCCCTTTGTGTTTATCTGTGTATATAAAAATAATTTGACGTGAAAAATAACAGTTGTTTTTCGAGGTTAAAAGAGTGCGGAACGGGAAGCTTTCAACAGACATCCACCCTTTCACTAGCCAGGGGCATTGCGGTATCTGATTACAATATTTCACTATAAAGTTCATTTGAGTCAATGCTCTCTAGAGAACTAGCCCACTGAAGTAGCAACTCAAGGCTTTGTTGATACCTAGAATGCTCCGACGCAGCTATCGGCCAAAAAGTACGATGATAGACGCAGCGACCATTTGAATTTATGAATCCATCCAGTGCTGCAATAGTACCAAAAATGCATAAAGGTGTCACTAGAAACACCGTCGTATCACGCAGTCATTTGAAGCAGCCTGGAGTTCGCGTTGTCTCGCAGTTACGTTTTATAATATGGTTCTTAGACCCTCTGATGTAAGGCAAGTTCTAATTTCGTTTAGCTGTTACAAATTAATATAACAAGTTAGACTTTTCGAACACAACTACGTTGAAAGAGTTCTTACTTAGCAACAAATTCCCAAGTCGAAGATTGCTTCATTGGAGGTCATCGCTAAATAAAAACAGATTATATGAAATGGTGTTTACGCGGGCACAATGGCCAGCCAGTTGACACTACACCCGTCCTGAATTAAAATATTTTTCTTTGGTTTTTTTGAGAGCAAATATTGAATACCGGCAGCAAGAACCCATTCGGAGAGGTTCAGTCATTTTTACATCAAAACAAGAAAAGGAAGATTCCTGTTGTTGCAACCGAGCGAGGTGGCGCAGTGGCTAGCACACTGGACTCGTATTCGGAAGGACGACGGTTCAATCCCGTCTCCAGCCATCCTGATTTAGGTTTTCCGTGATTTCCCTAAATCGCTTCAGGCAAATGCCGGGATGGTTCCTTTGAAAGGGCACGGCCGATTTCCTTCCCAATCCTTCCCTAACCCGAGCTTGCGCTCCGTCTCTAATGACCTCGTTGTCGACGGGACGTTAAACACTAACCACCACCACCACCTGTTGTTGCAGACAAGATTTTTCGGCATGACAGTTAAAAAACTACGATGCGCAGCGTTTGAACTGTCCAAGAGGAGTAATCTTACACATAATTTTAATAATTACTGGAAAGGGCCGCCCCTTTCCAGTAATTATTAAAATTATGTGTAAGATTACTCCTGTAAGATTTGTACTGTAAATAAGTTCTTTTTTCTTTTAGTGGATTTCCGAAGTTAAAATTGGTTTTCTTAAATTATACAGTCCTTTTTAAGACTCCGGTCCTTAATCAGTAAAAACAGAACGCTTATAGCATCAATTTGTTGTCAGTCTGGCTGTCCTCTGTCTGTCTCTCCGAGTGTTGAGAGTTCTTTTTCTCAGGAATGGGTAGTGGTACCAAGCTGAAATTTATCTCTCATACTAATGCATACAGCTCCTTGGTGGTGTATAACATTTAACCTTCTAAGTCAGTACATACTGTCATTAACGTCACATACTTCGATACTCGCAAACTCACTCACCAAAATCCAAGATATGCTTTCTGTTGAAACACAATCATGTAACATGGCATGGGTAGAGATTTCAAGTTCATATTTACATTACTGGCCATTAAAATTTCTACACCAAGAAGAAATGCAGATGATAAACGAGTATTCATTGGACAAATATACTCGTATTATACTAGAACTGACATGTGATTACATTTTCACGCAATTTTAATGCAAAGATCTTGAGAAATCAGTACCCAGAACAACCACCTCTCGTCGTAATAACGGCCTTGATACGCCTGGGCGTTGAGTCAAACAGAGCTTTGATGGCACGTACAGGTACAGCTGCCCATGCAGCTTCAACACGATACCACAGTTCATAAAGAGTAGTGACCGGCGTATTGTGACGAGCCAGTTGCTCGACCACCATCGAACAGACGTTTTCAATTGGTGAGAGATCTGGAGAATGTGCTGGCCAGCGCAGCAGTCCAACATTTTCTGTATCCAGAAAGGCCCGTACAGGACCTGCAAAATGCGGTCGTGCCTTATCCTGTTCAAATATAGGGTTTCGCAGAGATCGAATGAAGAGTAGAGCCAAGGGTCGTAACACATCTGAAATGTAACGTCCACTGTTCAAAGTCCCGTCAATGCGAACAAGAGGTGAGCGAGACGTGTAACCAACGGCAGCCCATACCATCACGCCGTGTGGTACGCAAGTATGGCGATGACGAATACACGCTTCCAATGTACGTTCGCCGCGATGTCATCAAACACGGATGCGACCATCACGATGCTGTAAACAGAACCTGGATTCATCCGAAAAGATGACGTTTTTCCATTCGTACACCCAGGTTCGTCGTTGAGTACACCATCGCAGGCGCTCCTGTCTGTGATGCAGCGTCAAGGGTAACCGCAGCCATGGTCTCCGAGCTGATAGTCCATGCTGCTGCAAACATCGTCGAACTGTTCGTGCAGATGGTTGTCTTGCAAACGTCCCCATGTATTGACTCAGGGATCGAGACTTGGCTGCACGATCCGTTACAGCCATGCGGATAAGATGCCCGTCATCTCGACTGCTAGCGATACGAGGTCGCTGGGATCCAACACGGCGTTCCGTATTACCCTCCTGAACCCACCGATTCCATATTCTGCCAACAGTCGTTGAATCTCGACCAACGCGAGCAGCAATGTCGCGATACGATAAACCGCAATCGCGATAGGCTACAATCCGACGTTTATCAAAGTCGGAAACGTGATGGTACGCATTTCTTCTCCTTACACGAGGCATCACTACAACGTTTCACCAGGCAACGCCGGTCAACTGCTGTTTGTGTATGAGAAATCGGGTAGAAACTTCCCTCATGTCAGCACGTTGTAGGTGTCACCACCGGCGCCAACCTTGTGTGAATGCTCTGAAAAGCTACTCATTTGCATATCACAGCATCTTCTTCCTGTCGGTTAAATTTCGCGTCTGTAGCACGCCATCTTCGTGGGGTAGCAATTTTAATGGCCAGTAGTGTATGTTATATACTAGTGACTACGGCTCCTTGGCGTTGTAAGTAATTTAAGTTTTTAATTCAGGGCAGTCAATATATATCACATATTTCGATATTCGCAAACTCACTCATAAAAACCTACAGTATAAATAAACTATCTCTGCAGGATGCTCCAAAATTCCCGCTATAATGTTCCAGGACTTGTAAAGGAGACTGAATGGACAATATTTTTAATTGTATGCCATGTCTGGAAACATACCGTTTCCGTGCTATAGCCATTTGAAAACATGTTTGCTAGGTAGGTTTGCAACAGGACTGTCATGGTGGAGGGCTCTTACGTCGGATGGGCTGATGTCATTTGACCTGTATCCTCCCTCCCTGACCTGGTTCGAGCCTCATTCGCGTGTCTGTGAGTGTTAGAGCAATATGGTTGAGTACACGTTTGCAGAATACACCGAAACGGTCCTTCTGCGTTGCGAGCTCGCGGTAACGGAAGAGCTGCTCGCCGCCTTTACAAGACCATTATCGACGACTTCCTACTCCATCGCGTACGCTTTTCGCCGCAATTATGCAACGGCTTAGAGAAAGGGGTGCTTCCACCGTCTGTGGTGCTCAAGGAGACGCCGCACACCCGTACTGGAAGAGGCCGAACTGTAAATATGAGTGTTTGTGACAGCTGATTAAGTTGCCTTTTTGTTTCTTTCGTTATTAATGAGTGTACTGGATGATGCCCAATAAACTGCTTGTAAAAGTGGTCGTGTTACCATCATGTCCCCTCTACAGGACCTAGAAGTCTGTATCCTGTATACATGTCGGGTTTGGCTATATACGAGTCTTGTTTTTTAAGTAAGTACCGTTTTGAAATTAAAAAGAGGCGTGCTAAGATATCTCAATAATTTTATTTTTACATGAAAGCCTGTACCTTAATCTACTTTTCTACGTAATTTCCGTCAGTATTGAGGCACTTGTCATAACGTTGTACCAGTTTTTGAATACCCTCCTCACAGAAGTCTGCCGCCTGACTTGTAAAGCACTGCATCACCACTGTTTTGACTTCGTCATCGTCTTGAAGACGCTGACCGCCCAGGTGTTTCTTCAAGTGCAAGAACAGATGGTAGTCACTGGGCGCAAGATCGGGGCTGTACGGGGATGATCTAGAGTTTCCAATTGAAGAGATATGATGAGATATTTGGTCTGATTCGCCACACGCGGACGGGCATTGTCTTGCAGCAAAACGATGCCCTTGCTCAACTTGCCACGTCTTTTGTTCTGAATTGAACGGCGCAGATTGTGCAATGTCTTACAGTAAGCTGCTGCATTGATTGTCTCATTACGAGGCAGGAATTCCACAAGCAATACTCCTTTTCTGTCCCAAAAACCTATACACTCGATTTTCCGGGCAGAAATTGTTTGCTTGAACTTCACTTTTCTGGGTGAATCTCACCTGTGTACAGCGCCGATCTTGCGCCCAGTGACTACCATCTGTTCCTGCACTTGAAGATACACCTGGGCGGTCAGCGTCTTCAAGACGATGACGAAGTCAAAACAGTGGTGATGCAGTGGTTAACAAGCTAGGCGGCGGACTTCTATGAAGAGGGGTATTCAAAAACTGGTACAACGTTATGACAAGTGCCTCAATATTGACGGAAATTATGTAGAAAAGTAGACTAAGGTACAGGCTTTCATGTAAAAATTAAATTATTGAGATATCTTAGCACGTCTTTTTTAATTTCAAAACGGCACTTACTTAAAAAAAAAACACGCCTCGTAGCAACTAAACAACAGAACATCTGGTGAAGGCGGCATCATTGCATAATTACTAAAGAACCTTGAACAAAAGTCACTACAGGAGCTTAAGCAAATAATCTCTACCATCTGGCAAACAGAAAAACTTCCTGAAACTGGAAATGTGCACTTATTCATCCACAGCACAGGAAAGGAGATAGGACGAATGTGAACAACTACAGAGGAATCTCTCTACTACAAGTCAGCTACAAAATTTTCTCAACATGCTTACTCCAGAGAACACGAACAGTTAGAATACAAAACTGATGGACACCAGGCAGGCTTTTGCCACAGTCGTTCATGTACAGAGCAAATCCTCAACCTGTAACCAATTTTAAAATACAAGGCCATCAGGAATGCTGCAATCATTTGAACCTTCATAGATTTCAAGAAAGCGTTTGATCCTGTTGACCGACAATCTTTGTTCAACGTCTTAGAATAATAGGGACTCGAGCCAAAAACACTGAAATTAATCAGACAGACATTAGCTGACACAACATAGAAAGTTAAATTCGTGGGTGAAATCTCTGATCCCTTCGTGATCAAAAGTGGAGTGTGCCAAGGCGACGGATTATCCCCACTATGATTCAACCTAGTCTTGGACAAAGAAATGAGGGAATGGGAAAAAGAATTGAACACTGGAAACTAACACGACCAGGAAGATGCCGGAACAAAACAGAAATATCAAAGCTAGCTTTCGCAGACAACCTGGCTATACTATCAGACAGGGAAGCAACAGCAACCAAACAAACAGAGGTGCTAAAAGAATGCGCCGAAAAAGTTGGGTTGCAAATCTCTATCGAGAAGTCTTAATTTTGAGCAGAAAAATTAAACGTAACAAATGAGACACAAAAAACGGCAAAATAAACAGAGTTGCATATCTCAAGTTTTTAGCGGAATCCTTGGATCTACAAGCGGAGAAAAGTTCGCACAGAAGACTCGACTACAAAAAATGAAGAGAGCGTTCGGCAAGGCACAGTACCGTACATACATAATAAAAAAATGCGTGCCGATTCACACAAAAGTGAGACACTACAACACAATAATCAAGCCTGAAATACGGTATGTAAGTGAGACGCAAACACTCCATACGAAAAGTGAATGGAAAGCTTACTGAAGAAAGAAAGGAAAATCATAAGGAAAATTCTCGGCTTAAAGCTGACAGAAAAGGGATATTGATTACACTCTAGGAAAACTATAGACAAGATGTCACACAGCAGTAGATGTCAGGAAATAAGGTTGAAGTTTTATGGGGACATCATCAGGCTATCACCAAAACGACTCATCAAGAGAATTCTAACATCATACGAGGGCAGTTCAATAAGTAATGCAACACATTTTTTTCTAAAACAGGGGTTGTTTTATTCAGCATTGAAATACACCAGGTTATTCCCCAATCTTTTAGCTACACAACACTATTTTTCAACGTAATCTCCATTCAATGCTACGGCCTTACGCCACCTTGAAATGAGGGCCTGTATGCCTGCACGGTACATTCCACTGGTCGATGTCGGAGCCAACGTCGTACTGCATCAATAACTTCTTCATCGTCCGCGTAGTGCCTCCCACGGATTGCGTCCTTCATTGGGCCAAACATATGGAAATCCGACGGTGCGAGATCGGGGCTGTAGGGTGCATGAGGAAGAACAGTCCACTGAAGTTTTGTGAGCTCCTCTCGGGTGCGAAGACTTATGTGAGGTCTTGCGTTGTCATGAAGAAGGAGAAGTTCGTTCAGATTTTTGTGCCTACGAACACGCTGAAGTCGTTTCTTCAATTTCTGAAGAGTAGCACAATACACTTCAGAGTTGATCGTTTGACCATGGGGAAGGACATCGAACAGAATAACCCCTTCAGCGTCCCAGAAGACTGTAACCATGACTTTACCGGCTGAGGGTATGGCTTTAAACTTTTTCTTGGTAGGGGAGTGGGTGTAGCGCCACTCCATTGATTGCCGTTTTGTTTCAGGTTCGAAGTGATGAACTCATGTTTCATCGCCTGTAACAATCTTTGACAAGAAATTGTCACCCTCAGCCACATGACGAGCAAGCAATTCCGCACAGATGGTTCTCCTTTGCTCTTTATGGTGTTCGGTTAGACAACGAGGGACCCAGCGGGAACAAACCTTTGAATATCCCAACTGGTGAACAATTGTGACAGCACTACCAACAGAGATGTCAAGTTGAGCACTTAGTTGTTTGATAGTGATCCGTCGTTCATCTCGAACGAGTGTGTTCGCACGCTCCGCCATTGCAGGAGTCACAGCTGTGCACGGCCGGCCCGCACGCGGGAGATCAGACAGTCTTGCTTGACCTTGCGGCGATGATGACACACGCTTTGCCCAACGACTCACCGTGCTTTTGTCCACTGGCAGATCACCGTAGACATTCTGCAAGCGCCTATGAATATCTGAGATGCCCTGGTTTTCCGCCAAAAGAAACTCGATCACTGCCCGTTGCTTGCAACGCACATCCGTTACAGACGCCATTTTAACAGCTCCGTACAGCGCTGCCACCTGTCGGAAGTCAATGGAACTATACGAGACGAAGCAGGAATGTTTGAAAATATTCCACAAGAAATTTCCGGTTTTTTCAACCATAATTGGCCGAGAAAAAAAATGTGTTGCATTACTTATTGAACTGCCCTCGTACAAGGGATCAAATCAACAATACCATGGATCACACAATGCAAACTGGACCTAGAAGCAGCAAAAATCGATCCAATAGAAATTGAAGACAAATGTATACAGGGACAAGATACACAAGTGGAATGTGAGGTCAGAGAATGGAGTCCCAAAGAAACGAGGGGCTAAGTGGACTGAAGATAGAAAGAGACTATGGAGAAAAAAATGAGAGAATCATGGAAAATCAGAAAGAACGCTCAAATGAGGCAGAATGCTTTGCGCGATCCTATAGGGTCACGACGCAATTAATATCAATATATACAGGGTGACAATTATTGATCTATATGAAATAAAATCGCCATAACCTAACTTCTGAACAGTTTGCGTTAGAATGTTCAAACTGCACGGTTGTCCTCGGGGCATGATGGGAATTAGTACGGTTTGGTTTAGCGACGAAGCCCGCTGTCATTTGGATGGGTTCATCAGTAACCAAAATTGGCGCATTTAGGGGACTGAGAATCCGCCTTTTACGATCGAGAAGTCTCTTCACCCTCAACGGGTGACTGTGCGGTCTGCAGTGTCCAGTCACGGAATATTCGGTGCGATATTCCTTGATAGCACGGTGATTGCCGGGCGATACGTGAAGACCTTGCAAGATGATTTCACCCTCATTATCTAAAGTGACCCTGATTTCGGCCAGAAGTGGTTTGTGCAAGACGGAGCTCGACCCCATCGAAGCAGAAGAGTGTTTGACCTCTTGAAGGAGCACTTTGCTGACCGCATCCTGGCTCTGGGGTACCCAGAGGCCACTGGAATGGGCCTCGATTGCCCGCCATATTCTCCGGATCTGAACACATTCGACTCCTTTTCATGGGGCTATATTACAGACAAGGTGCACAGAAATAACCCCAAAACCATCGCTGAGCTTGAAACAGCCATCGATGTTCCGATACTTCAGCAGGCCATGCAGAATTTCGCTACTCATCTACGCCACATCATCGCCAATGATGGCAGGCATTTCTAACATGTCATAACCTAAATCCGAATATCTGCATTGACATTTCAGTGTTAAATAAAGTGCATGCACTCCTTAGTTTGTAACCAATGTACGTTTTTTTCATACAGTTCGATAATATATATTCAGAAGTCGCCAGGAGTTTGCCTTGAAACCGAAAGACCGCGGGATTGAATGTCGGACTGAGCAATGTGGTGCAGTGGTTAGCGCACTCGGCAAACGACGTTTCAGCCCCACGTTAGGTTTTCCGTGATTTCCCTAAATCGCTCCAGGAAAATGTCATGAGATCCCTTTGAAAGGGCAAAGCCGATTTCCTTCTCTATCCTTGACAGAATCCCGCTTGTGCTTGTGGTTGTGACCTTGATGTCGACGAGGCGCTAAACCCAGTCTTCCTTCCTTCGAATGTTGGTCGGACCAAAGATTTTTAGTCTTCATTTTAACCTAGGGTTCATTTCTCCACTTTGTAACTATGTGAGTAGTCGCCAGACACAACACGTAGTTTGAATTCTACGTTAAACTGCTGGTCCTCTTCCCCTCCCCCACCCCCCCACCCCCACTCCCCCTCCCGTTTAGAATAACTGGGGTAGGTTGGGACGCCCTTGTCGCTGAAGTAGCGTCCATTAGAGAGACTTGCACCAGACTAACAAGCCACACGAAATTATTAGTATCTATACATATAATTAAGTTTATGCGGAACCCCAAACTGAGAGTCATACTCGCTCTCGTCCTATTTTTGAGCTAGGCCATCCTGACCGGGCAGAGAGGCCGCTTGGGTGTTTTCCAGGTTATTGACTATTTAGGTGCATTTCTTTTGAGCAACGAGAATAAAGAAAATTGAGACAGATAGGAGGCAGTCTGACTGTGCAGCCCTTGATTTTGGAGCTCATAGATCGGTCGCAACTTAGCTAAAAAAAATCGCCAAATCTTAGGGTGACCGTTTTGCCCGCCCTTCCGCTATTTATGCGCTACTCATAGGGCTGCGCTCTGCCCAAACTAGGGTTCGATAGTTTCGGCACAGTACGTAAATGACGTAGTAAGTGGCAGGATTAGCGGTAGTGCTGGTGGCACTGATAGGGAAAGAAGTATCAATGAATGTGTGAGAGAGACTGGGAGCCGACAACTTCTCTTTGTTTTTGTTTTTTTTTGTCTGTTTCGCACATAATTAGAACAACACATCGTTCAGTGTTAATCCCTTGTCCCTTGTGTACTTTATATCCTTTTAAAGTGTAATATTGCATTTTGTAAGTGATAAAAACTAGCTTTTATCTAACCAAAGCAATTATTTTTGAGCCGGCCGGTGTGGCAGAGCGTTTCTAGGCCCTTCAGTCTGCAACCGCGCGACCGCTACGGTCGCAGGTTCGAATCCTGCCTCGGGCATGGATGTGTGTGATGTCCTTAGGTTGGTTACGTTTAAGTAGTTGTAAGTTCTAGGGGACTGATGACCTCAGGTGTCCATAGTGCGCAGAGGCATTTGAACCATTTGAATTACTTTTGATGCAAGCACTGTTTAAATGCACAAACATAAAAAATCTATATAATTATTATTATTTTGTACTCAACAGAACATTATTCATCATGATCGAAGGCATGAGTGTCCTGTTATTACTGATAAGTACGGAAGTTGTATATGAATAAGAGAAACGTGCTTGATGCAAGCTGGACGATGTACTGAAGCGATGGTTGATATGTTTCCGTTTTGAAGTTCTTTTAATTTTATCTTTTTCTGAGGCAATTGGTTTTTTTAGTGCTTTATGATAAACTGTGTTGGTTTCTATTTTTATTTTTACTACAACATCCCTCTGTTTCACGTTACAACACTTTTGAAATAAAACCTGAATTAAACATTTACTGGTTCAATTTTGCTATAAATACCGTTTATTTTTGACTAACAGAGAGGAGGATAGTTACGTAGAACAAAAATGTTCCATAACTTACGCGGCCCTTTATATATCCTCACTCAATTTCTAGATGATTCGCTGCTTCCAGTTTCAATGGGAATTTAGTAAGAAACTGATCGCATATGTAAACAAAGCTATCATAATGAGGCAACGCCTAATAGGTATGCAGCACACCTAACACTAAAGTAACGCGTTTACAATCTGAACTGACTGAAGATACTACGAGAACTATCATAGTCTGCGTTGCTTAAAATATTCAGCCGGTAGCCTACGATAGTTTTGCAACTGTAGATATTGACAATGAAACTTAAATCCACTTTAAACTATTTACGTGAGTATTTATTGAAACAAATGTTATAGTGGAAAGGAAAGCGCTCACTGCCAATAACACGGCAGAAATGCAACGCGCCTTTCCGCCGTCTCCTTTAATTAGACTGGCGCGGACGGGAGCAGGGGCGTGGCTGGCGGAAGATGGCGACGCCGGGGGGAGGCGGCGTGGAGAGGGGAGGGGTGAGGCGGGGGTGGGGGTGGGGGCGCAGGCGTCGTGGGGCGGCGGCGGCGGCGGGGGCGGAGCGCGGCCGTATCAACGCGCGACAGGCGCGTTCCACTCCGGGGAGTTTCAATTTGCAGGAGGCGCCACTCTAATGAAATATAATCCGCTCAGGCGGCGGTCGCGGGCGCGGCGGAGGAGGCGGGGGCGTCACGACCGTGGAGGCGGAGGAGCAGGCGGCGGCCGAGGAGCAAGGAGGAGAGGCGCTGGCCTCCTCTGCCGGCGGTATCGCAGCCGCTCCAGCTTTCCAGACCACATCGTCTCTTCCTCCACAAGAACCAAAAGAACGGAGACACACCAGAGAATAACCCAACGAACACGATTAATGCAGAGAACTGCAACATTTTCTACATCTAAGTAGAGAACAGTTGTCTATATCGTTCAAAACCCTAGTTTGTACCACTACTACAAAACATCTTGTACTAACCGACCTCTAGTGAGATCAGTCTCAACTACGCACTGCTTGGAGCCATATTCTTATTTTTGTCCTCTATGTGTTGAAGAACAGATCGTCTGAAGACAGCGATGACTTCGTTGTAGATTTCGTATAAATTTTTGTGCACTTGGCGAAGACAATTACTGTTTTCTTTATTTGTAGGTGAATGAAACTTACATGAAATAACTTTAGTTTTAGGTGTGTCATGACTCTGTATTCATCGTGGTTCGTTTGTAGGATATTGACAAAGAGAAAATGGCCATATTTGCTGTAATGTACTGCTGTAAGTTTCCGATGTTTTACCAGTACAATATAAGAAACTCATAACGAGCTTTAAAACATACATACAACATTATTAGTTCTACATAATATTTAAAAGTAATGTGTAATTTTTTAATGCGTTCTTTATCCAAAATTATTGAAAAATAATTATTTTGTATTGCAATATGACAACAGAAAGTCGTTATGGAAAGTGGAGACGAGATGAATTGAACTTAGTTGTAATACCGTATCTCAATGAGGATCATAGATTAAATGTATGTTTCCACTGTTGTGAGACCGCTTTTTTGGAAACAGTCATGTAATGCATGCAGATTTACATCAGAATATCCTTTAGATCCGAATATTTCATTGACACTGAGAAATATGATGAACAGGACTGCTAGTGATTGATGACTGATGGAGCCTTGCGCTTATTTTACTCTTGATTTGGATTTGCATGCCTTGTAGAAGTTAGAGAAAGTTTAAAGCATTCTGAAAAATCACAAAAGCATGTGATTTGCCAGAGATAGTCGAGTCTATCGTCGCCACTAGATCTAATTTGCAGAAGGCCTGCCGGGAGAGAGGCAGGGGTCAATACCCAGCCGGTCAGAGTGGCCGAGCGGTTCTAGGCGCTACAGTCTGGAATCGCGCGACCGCTATGGTCGCAGGTTCGAATCCTGCCTCGGGCGTGGATGTGTGTGATGTCCTTAGGTTAGTTAAGCTTAAGTAGTTCCAAGTTCTAGGTGACTGATGACCTCAGATGTTAAGTACCATAGTGCTCAGAGCCATTTGAACCATTTTTTGCTCAATACCCCACTGGTCATCGGGCATCTAACCTTGCTCTGCATGAACACAAACAGGATCTCCCATGGCACAGACCCCTGGCGAGAACATTTTACAGTATTGGAGTGGATTGAGAAGGTTCGTGTTTCAGCGGAAGGCATTATCGTGCTCAAATGTAGAAAGTTGACTGTTCCTCCAGAAAGCACCGGATGCCAGGGATGAACATCTAGAAGACATACTGGCGTCCCGCCTTTTTGTGCCTTTGTAAACGTGAGACGCCACTGAACGCATCGACTCTGCATGTTTACGCAATGTAAGAAACATCAGCACTGACTAATGTAAATAAACTACAGGCTGGAGACAGAGAAACGCGACGGTGACGACGAAGACCGTCTCATTGGACGCCGATATAGACAGAGTGAAGTGTTTTTTTTCTGTGGAAGTTGGTAGGACGCACGTTATTGATGAAGTAGCTTGAGGTAGGAAATTAGTTTTCTAACGCGCATTTTTGTCGGTCGGTGCTCATGAGATCCGGAACCCAGCCAAAATGAATTTAGTAAGAGACGCAAAATGCGCCAGTGCGAGGTATCCTTTTAATCCACATTCGATCAGAAATCACTCGACATTCGGAAGCCTCCGGCACCAGACATCCACGCTGAAAGCCGATGTCGATTCCGACCGCCTTCCGCACCGTCTGAGCCAAACTGCTGGGGACTTAGAATGAATTCGGAAGAATTCGGGCTGATCTGCACTTAGACACTGGCGAGGGTAATTGGTTTTGCCACTTCACCCTCCACCTGCATTACTATGATGAGATCGAGCAGCAACAGCGGGACAATGTGTAGCCATTTTACAGTAATTCCGTTACTTCAAGTTTCAACTCTGACCACAGTTGTGATGTATTCCCTGTTGTAATGATAGCCGTTTTTAATTAACAACGCAACGATCACTGGACACTGTGCAATTACAATTAATTCACTCGGGCGATTGTTAGCATCTTTCCGCCCGTCCCCTACGTCAGATATGCCAAGTACTTGTTACATTAACGCTGCCACTTGGTTTGCCAACCGTTTTGTCAATAAATCTTAAGTTTCGCCATTTATTGTTTTGGCGGGCACTCTAATATTACTGCATCACCTGCTAGGCTTACCTTTCAATTTGAACCCAAACCACCTTGCACCGAATACACAATGTGCCCATGCCATTTATCAAGACGCACGTTGAAAAATAATAACAAAAACGCTAACGGAGACATGAAAGAATTTTGTCGTCGTGAAGTGTTTTCCAAAGAAGTTCAAAATTCATCGGAAGAACATATTCTTAAATGCGAAGAGGTAATACTCATTTTCAGAGTGTCGGACGTAAGAAAACCTCCGCTCGACATTCCAGAACGACATGGATTGTTCTATGATTTCAACACAGAACAAGCCATGGCAGGGTAAAAGTGGTTCTACACACCTCATGAAGAGGCATCCAAGGTCGTCGTATAGACCACCAGGCGACAGAATTTAAATGCCATTAGGATGAGGATAAAGATGAGATGTGCTGTCTAGCGAAGAGATGGACACTTACACTACGATGACGTGCCGCGTCAAGTACTTCCGGCCAGTACGTGCCCTCAGTGGTGAGTACTGAAAGCTGGGCAAAGGAGATCTAATGGAAGAAATGATCTGATGCGTGAGATGTAAAATGTGGATACATGCAATGCATCCTGGGGACGAGGAAGGAGCGAAAATTTCTATTGCAGTGCTTGAAAATAGCGATGTAAGAACTAAAATTTGGAACATTTTTTAAACATAGAATAGTACATATCTTTACGCTCAGTGATTTGGTTTATAAGGGCGCTAAAATGCATGGACCCACTGATACACATTAGAAAACGAGTTTTCAAAAGCAAAATGTCAATGTGTGACTAGGGCCTCCCGTCGGGTAGACCGTTTGCTGGGTGCAAGTCTTTCTATTTGACGTCACTTCGGCGAGGTGCGTGTCGATGGGGATGAAATGGTGATGATTAGGACCACACAACACCCGGTCCCTGAGTGGAAAAAAATCTGCGACCCAGCCGGGAATCGAACCCGGGCCCTTAGGATTAACATTCTGTCACGCTGTCGTGATTGTTCCTTGCATTTTTTTGGGGCGGACGTCCCTTGCCCCCCGTTGAAGTTCATTGTTGATCCTTTCATTTAGTTTTTTCTATTAGAGAGAACGGCTGACCCTCTGACAGAACACGTTGAGCTAACTTGTCGGCTAACACTCAGCTACCGGGGGCGAACTTTTCAAAACTGTACGACTTGCAGACATTTATATAATTAATTGTTCTGCCTTTATTTTTATCAGACTTTTCATTCTTCAGTCTTCGGCTATGAGCACTATAGGACTTAACTTCTGAGGTCATCAGTCCCCTAGAACTTAGAACTACTTAAACCTAACTGACCTAAGGACATCACACACATCCATGCCCGAGGCAGGATTCGAACCTGCGACCGTAGCAGTCATGCGGTTCCGAACTGAAGTGCCTAGAACCACTCGGCCACCACGGCCGGCTCACGAATGGCCGGGTTATGGCCCCTATCCAGCAGCAATACGTACACTACTTACGTTTCTTAAAACTTATTATTTTCATCCACATGAAATGCGGAGGTATAGTCTACTAACGTTCTACTTCACTAATTTAAACACTATGTATCTTGCACGAATAATAAAATTGAAATAATATTCAGTCAGTGACCCGTTATTTCCAGTCTTGCACAATCGTGTGCACATAATCCTAACAGCATCACTATTTCCATTTCGAAACTGCTAACGGAAAATATTCCCCGAAAAAGTATGGCTGCAACGTGTGCTGTACGATAAACCGCCTCTGATCGTGCGGCGTACATAACGTACCACTATCAAACCCTTCCCTTTCACGGATAATATGCAGAAAAAGCACTGTTAACACCCTTACTCATGAGCCTGAATTCCTCTAATATTATCTCATATTAGCGTCGTGGGCGCGTGCTCATCACACGCGGTGACTTGGACTCCAGACTTCTCATTTTCGCGGCGCTGTTTACAGCTGCGGCGAGCCCTGGCGGTGGTTTTGCTGAGGCGACAGATGGACGTTAGTGAATCGAGCAGTTCCTACTGTCCCACCGACTGGTGTGGAAACGCATGTCAGTCGGTATCACCTGCCACGCTGCGGAGTAGTGTACCCTGCGATTACCCGTTGGTCTCGTACGTGCCGTATAGGTCTACGTATTTCGGGCTGATCGGTTTTCCTGGGGTCGTTGGAAATAGGAGAGAGCACTTGCGGATTTAGTACGACGACACCAACTGCGCTCGTGTACCTAGAGGCAGAGGGGTGAGTGGGGACTGCCATGAGCCGTGTGCATCATCCAAAGTCGGCCTCTTTACTTGCCTGTACCTTAGGAACGGACTAGCTGGCCTTCGTGCGAAGTCGGTTAATGTGTGCGTGAGTACGTTTCCCAGGAGCACTGTGTCATCACGTCTTGAGAAATCGAGGTTGTTTCATGGCGTTATTACCAAAATTACGAGAGTCTGTATTTCGGATAAGTACACTATGCTCGCATGTAGGTCAATGTGTGCGTGAGTGCGTATTCTGGAGCGTAGTGATATCACGTCTTAGGAAACCACGCGTTTGGTAGTTATTTTCAAAACTACGTGATCTTCCGGATGTGGAAGCTTAGGGCCCCTAAACTTGAACCAATTTATCGGCCGACCAGTTTCGTGGCAGTCCACACACGTGCCGATCGAATTCACTCAGCGATTGCAGCGCTGCGCTGTTGTGATTCGTTTATCTTACGTTCATTGAGTCTATGCTCTACGATATCCCGCTTGGTTCTAGTCAGAAACAAAACTGGAGTTTCGCCTTTGCTGTTTTAGAGGTAAAGAGGCCAAAATAGCGGAGAGAAAGCTGTGAGCAAAGAAGTCGCTAAAGTAAGAAAAGAAATTCACCCACGTTCTGTTACTTACGCAGCAGGAATCCGGTGATTTTCTTAATTCGCTAAGAATGGATGAATCGTGCATTTCGGAGCTGATGAACATCGTCAAAACATTCTTAACGAAAAGTAATACAGCCATGAGAGAGGCTGTAAGCTACGAGGAAAGGCTGTTAGCTACATTACGATTTCTAGCCATTAACAGAAGTTAAGAGGACCTCAAAATCAGTGCTGTTATATCCCCATGATTATTGATTAAAATGATTCCTGACTCCTTCAGCTTGATTTGACTGAGGAAATACATCGTAGTAACGCACAGTAAATAAACCAAAAGACGTTCATGTAAATGTTATTAATTTCTTTATGTACGGAGCATGAAAGATGACATGTAAGTGTAAGACATTCATTTCAAACTCGGACAAGAAAGCCTACACATGATGATAGCGCACGTCACCTAATAATTACAACACATATAGAGATGAAGCGTTTAGAAGCTGTTAGTAAGAAAATCTCACACTTTGCTCTTCATACCAGAAGGTTTGGGTACAGCTCGAGTACTTTTAACGTTTATAATAATGAAACAAGCATCGTATATTTTATGAACTAATGTTCGTAGAACATTCGGTTTTCAAATTTCATATCTAATAAATATCGGAAATATAACCTAAATTAGGCTAGAATTAGGTTGTTTTCTTAAAATATTGAGGTTTGCTGATGATATTTTAATGCTGGCAGAAAGGACTTGGACGAGTAGTTGAAGGGAATGAATATTTTTGCGAAAAGAAGTCACAAGATTAACATCAACAAAAGTCAAACACGGGTGGTGGACTGTAGTCAAAGTAAATTAGGTGATGCAGAGCAAATTATAGTGGGTGACATTAGTAGTGCAGCATCTAGAATATATAGTCGGGGATAATGTAATTTTGTACATGTACACATCATTAGCGGTTATGTAAATGATTAGACTTGTGATTCTCTATGACTGGTAGAATGGCTACCAGAGTGCATCAGTGTTGCTCTTGTTTATTGTTGTTACCAAGCCTGGTAGGTGTAAAGTACGTGGAGATACCGCGTTCAACGTTATCAGCACCTGCCAGAAATTCAAAGGGACTTCATTGTAGGTCTCCACACGGCCAACTGGTCGAATGGTGCTATATCCATGTTTGTGGAGCTTTCGGCTGCGTCAGTTGCCCGATGTTGAACTGCTTGGGGACGTGCGCGCACGCATACTCGATATCGAGGTTCCGTTCTACACGTCTGACTACCAGAAGGGAAAATCGCTCTGTTGTCCACTAAGCACATCGTAACCCCTGACATCTCGCCAGCCATCCTAGAACAAGTATTGGCTTCCTTCCAATATTGCACCATTGATCGGAGAGAAGCAGCAACCGCACAAGGGAATTAAGTTCCATAGGAATTATAGTTCCGTACACAGGCTGGCGCAGGCCGGTGTGGCCGAGCGGTTCTAGGCGCTACAGTCTGAAACCGAACGACCGCTACGGTCGCAGGTTCGAATCCTGCCTCGGGCATGGATGTGTGTGCTGTCCTTAGGTTAGTTAGGTGTAAGTAGTTCTAGGGGACTGATGACCTCAGAAGTTTAGTTCCATAGTGCTCAGAGCCATTTGAACCATTTTTGAACAGGCTGACGTCGAGTGGCATCGTGACCAAGAAAGGTGGATTGCTGATGAAAGATGGAGGTACGAGCTATTAAGGAGTGATAAGATGCTGGGTTAACATGAATTCATACATCCTTTAAAACAAATTTATAACAAACAATTCGTACTCTTCACCGATATGTACACTTATCCAACATCAAGGTTAAGATACCGGTGATACAGTAGCGTCGTATTTGAGCACAACGTAATTGTGACATCATTTAAAGGTTTCAACTCTGGCTCGATAACTAATTTTGATAAAAAATTTAAAATCTTCAATACTATTTTAAAATGCATGTAACAACACTTAAATTTATAATAAAATGACAGCAATTCAAACCTATTCAAATGACTCCAGTTTAACAAAGGCACTTGAAACCCCCGACAACAAATTATAGTGGGACCCCCTTATCACAAGTTTTGTACGGACCAGTTTATCTCGCGCCACGATTTAAAATTTGCTCATTTACTGTGCAGTAGTACCGAATAATATCAAGCCAAGTTTAGCTGCAAAACTCCTTCAGATGAACGGAAAATTAAGAGTCGCGAACTGTTGAACTACAAAAGGCAATTACTTAACTCAATAACAAATCTGCAGCATTAGAATTCGTCCGCTGCTATTTCAGTGGGTTTACACAGCCGTAATCTTGCAGTCTTATTTTATTTCACACGTCAGTCTTGTGCACACTTCCTGGCAATACATTACACACATCACTAAACTGGCGTGATAAAACCTGAAGCATAAATCAGTTACCACTGGTCCCACTCATGCATACAAAATAATGGCCCGCACCAGGGCAGACTCAGTGACAACCTTGTAACATGAACAGTTAAAAAAACAAATGGTCAGTCACAAAATAGTGGTACTAATTTGACACCCCACACGGGGCAGACTCAATTACAATTTTGCAAGACGAACAACTGGAACCGGCAAATGGGCAAGAACTCAATAACAAGGTTACTCAGCTTCACGTGGAGTTATCCAGTACTCTTGGTAAGTTCAACCAGAGCGCAGCGATAGTATAGTGATGGGTGTACAGACCTGCTACCGTTGCTTTAACCACCTAACTCCTTGGGGCAACACCAGTGTTGTGCAACCAAAGCGCTCTTGCATGCAAAAGTGGAGATCCTTTTCAAACAACGGCTCACAACTACAATTAGACCACCCTATTACTACAGCTGCGGCCGAGTCGTTTCCCGGCACATACTAGGTCTGCTCCCAGCACAGGGCCCTCTCGCCACCTTCCTCGCGGCGGTGTTAACTCAAGACTCCTTCGCTGCCCGAGCCACGCCTCTACGTGGACCACTTTCGCACAATAAGCCTTTCTGGCAAGGAATTTCTACACAACTAGCGATTCCATCAGCGGGCCACAACGTCGAAAAATACCAAACTTCGCGGAAGGTTTCGACGCACGGTACAAAAGAAGTAAAGTGGGCATAAATTACAGACTGGCAATAGCAAGAGAAGCTTTTCTCAGAAATAGAAACATGTTGACATCGAATACATATGCAAGTGTTAGGAAGTCTTTTTCTCAAAGTAATTGTCTACAGTGTAGCATTGTATGCAAGTGATACATAGACGATAATCTGTAGAGACAACAAAAGTATAGAAACTTTATTTAATATGGAGCCACAGAATAATGCTGAAAGTAAGATATGTCAGATGTGTAAATCGAATAAGCTATTGCGGGGGTGGGCGTGGGAGAGGGGGGAAGGCGGTGTTCTGAATCGAGGTGTAGAGGCAATGTCTTTATGACACAAAAAAAAGTATAGGTTGATATGAAACATAAAGGAAGTTGGTAAATTGCAGGAAGAGTATATATATATATATATATATATATATATATATATATATATATATATATATATATATATATATATATATGGTCCATTGATACTGACCGGACCAAATATCTCACGAAATAAGCGTCAAACGAAAAAACTGCAAAGAACGAAACTCGTCTAGCTTGAATGGGGAAACCAGATGCCGCTATGGTTGGCCCACTAGATGGCGCTGCCATATGTAAAACGGATATCAACTGCGTTTTTTTTTTAAATAGGAACCCCAATTTTAATACATTTTCGTGTAGTACGTAAAGAAATATGAATATTTTAGCTGGACCACATTTTTCGCTTTGTGATAGATAGTGCTGTAATAGTCACAAATATATGGCTCACAATTTCAGACGAACAGTTGGTAACAGGTAGGTTTTTTAAATTAAAATACAGAACGTAGGTACGTTTGAATATTTTATTTCGGTTGTTCCAATGTGATACATGTACCTTTGTGCTTATCGTTTCTGAGAACGCATGCTGTTACAACGTGATTACCTGTAAATACCACATTAACGCAATAAATGCTCAAAATGATGTCCGTCAACTTCAATGCATGTGGCAATACGTGTAACAACATTCCTCGCAACAGCGAGTAGTTCGCCTTCCGAAATGTTCGCACATACATTGACAATGCGCTGACGCATGTTGTCAGGCGTTGTCGGTGGATCACGATAGCAAATATCCTTCAACTTTCCCCACATAAATAAATCCGGGGACGTCAGATCCGGTGAACGTGCGGGCCATGGTATGGTGCTTCGATGACCAATCCACCTGTCATGAAATATGCTATTCAATACCGTTCCAACCGCACGCGAGCTATGTGCCGGACATCCATCATGTTGGAAGTACATCGCCGTTCTGTCATACAGTAAAACATCTTGTAGTAACATCGGTAGAACATTACGTAGGAAATCAGCATACATTGCTCCATTTAGATTGTCATCGATAAAATGGGGGCCAATTATCCTTCCTCCCATAATACCGCACCATACATTAATCCGTCACGGTCGCTGATGTTCCACTTGTCGCAACCATCGTGGATTTTCCGTTGCCCAATAGTGCATATTATGCCGGTTTACGTTACCGCTGTTGGTGAATGACGCTTCGTCGCTAAATAGAACGCGTGCAAAAAATCTGTCATCGTCCCGTAATTTCTCTCGTGCCCAGTGGCAAAACTGTACACGACGTTCAAAGTCGTCGCCATGCAATTCCTGGTGCATAGAAATATGGTACGGGTGCAGTCGATGTTGATGTAGCATTCTCAACATCGACGTTTTTGAGATTCCCGATTCTCGCGCAAACACTTACTTTGGCATCATCATTTGTTGCAGGTCGTGGTTGACGTTTCACATGTGGCTGAACACTCCCTGTTTCCTTAAATAACGTAACTATCCGGCGATCGGTCCGGACATTTGGATGATGTCGTCCAGGGTACCGAGCAGCATACATAGCACACGCTCGTTGGGCATTTTGATCACAATAGCCATACAACAACACGATATCGACCTTTTCCACAATTGGTAAACGGTCCATTTTAACACGGGTAATGTATCACGAAGCAAATACCGTCCGCACTGGCAGAATGTTACGTGATACCACGTACTTACACGTTTGTGGCTATTACAGCACCATCTATCACAAAGCGAAACAAGTGGTCCAACTAAAACATTCATATTTCTTTATGTACTACACGAATATGTAATAAAAATGGGATTTCCTATTTTAAAAAACGCAGTTGATATTCGTTTGACCTTGGCAGCGACATCTAGCGGGCCAACCATAGCGCCATGTGGTTTCCCCCTTCAAGATAGACGAGTTTCGTTCTTTGTAGTTTTTTCGTTTGATGCTTATTTCGTGAGATATCACTATCAATGGACCACCCTGTGTAGCATTCAAGGTGAAATGGATGTAGACTACAGAAGCTGCGCAGAGATGAAGACATTAGCTCCAGACAGACTAGCATGGAGAGCTACACTGAGTTAGTCTTCGGACTGGGGGCGCAGCAGTAGACTACGAAGGTGCAAATAATCGGAATGTACAATGTGAATGTCAAAATGTAGGACACGATGACGCGATGCAGATTAAACGTTGAAAGCTTACATTTGACGTTATATTGTTTTATTACTTTAAAACTTAGGTATCTTATATAATGTACAAAAATCGATAATTTTATTGATGTTTTAATCATATTCCTCCAAGGAACTAACTCTGTTGGCTATCTCTGATTACTGTACAATAAAATCATAAAATTCTGAGCAAGAACCATTTCTGAAATGGTGCCATAGTAATATAGTATACCCCCATGTCCTTTAATGAATCCATATTTCAAGTGTTCATTTAGGTTGCTCACTGACCCGAAATTAGTGAAAAAAGAAACACATCAGACATTTTCATTACGAGCTGAAATAACGGAAACGTAGCGTGTACAGTGACAACTTTACCACCTTTTTATTTCTTTCAACTTCTGTGTTAGGTGATTTGTGCGAAAATGCTTCAAGCCATCATAAACCATTAGTATTGCTCTCTACTTTCACAATGTTTGGAAAGTAGGGAAGCAAGATAAAAAGAAATGCAAACGTCGTTGGAAAAGGTCCGCAGAAACGGCGCAACATTGCCAGCTGTGTTAAAATAAATGAACACATTTTGAACTGCAAGGAGTTCCTGACATTTTCATTAGAAAGGTAACTTTCCCCCGGATTTCGACGTATGAAGGATTAGTTATGTACAAAATATCTTGTACATTTGACAAATATTCGTTACAGACGTTTGGAAAGTAAAAGCTTTTCTAATGTCCTAATATAATTCCTCCAGTAGCACCTGCATTAATTCGCCTACATCAACTTCGTTTTGCTGTTGGAAAATACGCAAAAACTCTAATGACTTATTTGACACAGTCTTCCTCCTCATCATTTTTCTATGCAGTCTGGCACCCTGGTGAGTCTGAGTGGGAGCACTTTTATTCAGTGGTTCTAATTGGAAAGTATATTGCAGTTGCTTCTCTAATGCTCATTTGAACACTAACCACTGCAGAGACAGCAAGTTGCAGAGTAACATCGTCCTATTTTTTATACCTGTGGTCTCCCAGCTTGGTGCTACTGAGCCTTGGCATTTTAACAACATGTGAAACAAAACGTACTAAAAACCCAAGCTCTGAAAATAGGCACGGAACAAGTTGAGAATATTATAAAACTCTGTTTTGTCAAAGTTGTCTAGTTAACACAAACTTTTCTGGTTCAGCATTGCCAAGTGCTATTATTAAAGCTAAATGTTACATGATTTTTTACAACTAAATTCCTAAAGACAATTACAATTAAGCTCTGTTAAGCAAGAGAAGTTTTACATATATGTATGAATTAATCAGCAGGTGAAACATTTTATCTTTCAAGATGAAAGCAAAAGCGCCGATAAAGACCTGTAAAAATCTGACAATGCAACATGAAGAAGAGGAAGCAAAACGACTATTTTTAAAGATCTTCGGCGTGGATTTATAACAGCGAGGCTCCTACTCTTCGTGAACTTACCTGAGCCCCAAAGTTGTCCCACGTAGCCAAGCTGACGGAGGTGAGGGCACACTACAGTATTCAGCAGTTATGGATGACAATCCTTATGATTTCCCATTTATTATTACAATTTAAATTTTAAATGTTAGTGTATTTTTCCAAAAATTATTAAATTGTCTTATGTACGAATTGGCCACAACACAAACGATCATCGGTCACAATACAGGCTGTACATAAAGTCTGGGAACGCTTTCAATTATTTATTACACAAGAAAAGACATTGTACAGATATCATACATATGTCATTTTGAAGAGACATGGAGAGTTGAGGTGCGGAGCGAGTTTTCTGTGTGTTGGACTCCGACAAAAACAAGTGTACCATAGTCGGATGTTCAACGGATGTTTAGAACCAAGTACGGTAAGAAGCCACCAACAACGAAGGCCATTTTACCACTGGCACAACAAATTCGTTACGAAGGGTTGCTTGTGCCCGGCAAAGAGAAGCGGGCGTCCCTGTGGGAGTGAATTGAATGTGGATCTCGTACGAGAGACATTCATAAGGAGTCCAAAGAAATTGGTGCATCGTGCAACCCCTGAACTCGAAATGTCTCCACTGACAGTGTGTTAAGTCCTGCGACTGAAGCTGTCTATGAAACCATTCAAATTGGAGCTAGTGCAGAAGCTGTGTCGACCACAAAGACAAGCGTATTGAGTTCTGTTCGCAGTTGCAACAATTGAATGAGAATGGGGATAGCATTGTTGATCGCTTAATTTTTAACGACGAAGCCACTTTTCACACTAATGGGAAAGTGAACAGGTATAGTTGTCTAATCTGGGGTACAAACCAGCCACATGAATGCATTGAATTTGAGCCTGATGCTCCAAACTCAAATGTTTTTTGTGCCTTGTCACGTTGAAAACTGAACCACTCTTCTTCGTCGAGAACGCTGTCTCAGGATATTCCTACTTAGACGTGTTGCAGCAGTGGCTGATGTCTCAAATGCAATCGGACTCTCCGTTCTTCTTTCAGTAGGATGGGGCTCCGCCCCATTTTCATCGTAAAGTTCGTGGGTACCTGAACACGGAGCTGCCACGTCGATGGATCGGCCGTGCTACAGAAGGGGACAGCTGTTTCATGAAATGGCCTCCCTGATCACCAGATGTTACTCCGAGTGGCTTTTTCTGCGGGATCTGGTGTACGTACCGCCTGTAGCACGTGATGTGGCAGTGTTCGCCGGCCGAGGAGGCCGAGCGGTTCTAGGCGCTACAGTCTGAAACCGCGCGACCGCTACGGTCGTAAGTTCGAATCCTGCCTCGGGCACGTATGTGTGTGATGTCCTTAGGTTAGTTAGGTTTAAGTAGTTCTAAGTTCTAGGCGACTGATGACCTCAGAAGTTAAGTCCCATAGTGCTCAGAGACATTCGAACCATTTGGCAGTGCTCTGGGAGATATTACGGGAATCGACTGCCACGGTCGACGATGCCATGCTGGGACAGCTATGGCAAGAATTCAGTTACCGTATTGACGTCTGCCGGGTCACTCATGGTTCGCATATCGAATGTTTCTAAAAAAAAAGCTTTCGGAGCTACTCTTCAAAATCCAATATGTATGGTATCCGTGCAACGTTTAATTCTTGTGCAATAAATAACTGAAAGGTTCCCAGACTTTATGTACACCCTGTATGTATAAGTGGTGTGTGTGACAAGACAACCAGCGAAATATTACTAAATGCCGTCTCGGTTGCGTTCCAGTGATAGAACTACAAAATGATTATAACTAAACCTTCGCCCTTTGAGCCAGTGTGCGCTGCAGGATTTGCGATGTTGGTAGTGTTACAACTAGGCGTTGGGCGTCGGTACTGGTACACCGCCTACGGTTGGCACACGAGCATCAGTGTGCTTTCCAGTTGCAGACAGTCATCATGGAGCTGGATCAGATGGCACTCGTAAAGCTGTTTTATCAAAACAACGGCCTAGTGCTGCTGACCTTCTCGAGTATGGGAGCATTGACGGAATACGGAGAGGTCCTTTTCCCGCACCGGGGTTGAACATGCCTCGGAAGTTCGAATTAACTGGCGATTTAGAAATTGCTACTTCCTTTGGTCCCACTGACACCTCTTACCTCTGACAGCATTTTTGGGGTTTTATGAGAGTTCTGCTAAAGTAGTCTTTGATCATTTCACGCTTTGCCATCTTGACAGCCCAATGCGTTTCATTCAGCATCTCTCTATCTACAGCTCTATTATTTCTTTTACACACATAACGGAATAGGTGCCGTTGTTTTGGAAGGTTCTTTACGCTGACCATATACCAGGCATGGAACGTCCCTCCTATGTTCAACTTTCTTCTTTTTTTTTACTTGAGCCGTAGTTCTTTGACATGCTCTTGTGCAGAGGTGAATGTTTTGAGTTCTTCTTTCAGATATGGCACGATTGAGCTTACTCAACATGTTCCTATATTTCAGCTGCTACAAGTGCTCCATGTCAGCTGATGCCACTTTCAACGTGGGCATCCTAAAGGAGGTCATGCCAGTTTGTTGCTATAAGGTGTAGTACAAATGACGTTTGTATTTAAGCTTTCGCTACTTGAGAGGGCCCTACGAGAATCTCTCGACAAGCGCGATGTTCCAAGCGACTGGAAAAAGCGCAGGTGACTCCAGTATATAAGAAGGGTAAAAGAACGGATCAGCAAAATTACAGACCAGTATCCTTGACATCGGTTTGCTGCAGAATTCTAGAGCATATTCTGAGTTCGAATGTCATAAATTTCCTAGAGACCATAAAGCTGACGTCCACGAATCAGCACGGCTTTAGAAAGCATTGCTCGTGCGAAACCTTTTCTCACATGCGATCTATGGATGAAGGGCAACAGGCTGATACCGTATTTCTAGATTTCCAAAAAGCATTCGGCAGGGTACCACACAGCAGGCTGTTTACGAAGGTACGTGTATGCGGGATAACCTCCCAGATATACCGCTGGCTCGAAGACTTCTCAAGCAATAGGACGCAGTATGTTGTCCTCGATGGCGAGTGCTCGTCGGAGACAGGGGTAACATCTATAGTGCCCTAGGCAAGTGGGATGGGGCCGTTACTATTTTCTATATACGTAAATGATTTGGTAGTTAGGGTGGGCAGCAATCTGTCGTTGTTTGCTGATGATGCTGCGGTATACAGAAAGATGTCGAAGATAAGTAAATGTACGTTGATACAAGATGACCTAGACAAAATTTCTAGTTAGTGTGATGAATGGCAGCTGGCCCTTATTGTATAAAAATGTAAGTTAATCCGGATGCGTATGAAAAACAAACCCTTAATGTTCGGATACAGCATTAATAGCGTACTGCTTGACACAGTCACGTATCTGGGTGGAACTCACCAAAGCGATATGAGAAGAAACGAGCGTGCGAGGATTGTGGTAGGGAAGGCAAATGGTAGACTTCGGTTCAGTGGGAGAATTTCAGGAAAGAGTGGTTCATCTGTAGAGACCGCATCTAGGATTCTAGTGCGACCTATTCTTCAGTACTGCTCGAGTGTTTGGGATCTGCACCAGGTCGAATTGGAAGAAGACCCTGAGGCAATTCAGAGACGAGCTCCTAGATTTGTTACCGTTAGTTTCTATCAACAAGTAAAAGTTACGGATATGCTTCGGGAGCTCAAGTGAGAACCCCTGGAGGGAAGAAGACATACATTTCGAAGAACACTACTGACAAAGTTTAGAGAACCGGAATTTGAAGCTGACCGCAAACGATTACTGCAACCAACATACATTTCGTGTAGGAACTACGAAGATACGAGAAATTAGGGCATATAGATAGTCGCTCTTCTCTCGCTCTATCTGCTTGTGGAACAGGAACGGGAACGACTAGTTGTGGTAAAGAGTACCCTCCACCACGCACCGCACGGTGGCTTGCGGAGTATGTATGTAGATATAGATGTAGATGTAGATGAGAAACAAGTGATCGTACTACACGGGAACTTCGCGGAAATATTTCTAACAAGGGAACCTTCCCATCGGACCCCCCTCAGATTTAGTTATAAGTTGGCACAGTGAATAGGCCTTGAAAAACTGAACACAGATCAATCGAGAAAACAGGAAGAAGTTGTGTGGAACTATGAAAAAAATAAGCAAAATATACAAACTGAGTAATCCAAGCGCGAGATAGGCAACATCAAGGGGAATATGAGCTCAGGAGCACCGTGGTCCCGTGGTTTGCGTGAGCAGCTGCGGAACGAGTGGTCCTTGGTTCAAGTCTTCCCTCGAATGAAAAGTTTACTTTCTTTATTTTCGCAAATTTATTATCTGTCCGTTCGTTCATTGACGTCTTTGTTCACTGTAGTAGGTTTAGTGTCTGTGTTTTGCGACCGCACCGCAAAACCGTGCGATTAGTAGGCGAAAGGACGTGCCTCTCAAATGGGAACCGAAAACATTTGATCGCAAGGTCAAAGGTCAACCGATTCCTCCACAGGAAAAAACGTCTGATATATTCTATACGACACTGGTGACGGCATGTGCGTCACACGACAGGAATATGTTGTCGACCCACCTAACTTGTACACTTGGCGAATGGGTAAAAAGATTCTTCTACCTTGCCCGATTTAGGTTTTCGTGTGGCTGTGATAATCACTCCCAAAGAAGTGTTTAGGTGTAGCGTCCCTATACTACGGCGCAGTTACCTCGCATCGGACAGACAGATAATAATTGTCTGAAAATAAAAAATGAAACTTTTTCACGCTAGGGAAGACTTGAACCCTGACGGACGGACGGACAGATAATAATTGTCTGAAAATAAAAATTTAAACTTTTCCACGCTAGGGAAGACTTGAACCAAGGACCTCTCGTTCCGCAGCTGCTTACGCTAACCACGAGACCACGGTGCTCCTGAGCTCACACTCCCCTTGATGTTGCATATCTTGCGCATGGATTACCCAGTTTGTATATTTTGCTTATTTTTTTCATAGTTCCACACAACTTCTTCCTGTTTTCTCGATTGATCTGTGTTCAGTTTTTCAAGGCCTATCCACTGTGCCAACTTATAACTAAATCTGAGGGGGGTGCGATGGGGAGGTTCCCTTGTAAGGACTTGCGGAAGAGAAATAACGAATAAACATTGGTAGAAACGAATTTTAATTTTCACATGGGAGGGTAACATTTAGAAACTGCGTGTCGTGTTTACGTTCCAGGTAACAAACATTCCTCGGTGTGACGAACATATGCATCCAAGACAGCTTGGAACCGCACTAGCATTGCTCTAGTGCTGCCCGAAAGATCTCTGGCGGGATATTGGCTAGCTTCCTTGCTTTGTTCATTTACAATCTCCAACGTGTGTCAGTGCTCCGTCATAAAATCTGTCCTTCAGGCAAACTCACTGCCAGAAATCACACGGGCTCGGATCTGGTGACCTTAGTGGCCACGCAGTTTGGAACGATCGGCCAGTCATTCGGTTTTCTCCAAATGTGTAGCCTCACGAGCAGTGTGAGGTGGTGCTCCATCGTGCACCAGAATAGTTGAGTCCCAAGCACCTCTCTCCCGCAGAGCAGGGATCACACGCCGGTGAAACCGATCACAGTAACGTGTGCCGTTCATTCTGCATATCCTTGGTCTTTTGGGTCCGTGTTCCTCAAGTAAAAATTGACCAATCACGTAACGATGCTAATTATCACGCGAAAGCCTATCTACAAAATTTCAAGAACGAGTATAGTGAAATTTTTCACCAGTATGCATCGCTCCCGAAAGAATCGTAAAGAGAAGATTAGGCAAATCACAGCACACTCTACGACTTCTAAGCAGGCATTCTTCCCACGCCCCGCATGCTGTTGTAACAGGAAGAAACCGTAATGTGTGACACAATGCTAAGACATTTTGCCCTGCATTTCGCAGGTGCATACTTTCCAGTTTATATTCACTCACTTAAAACATCTGAAATAGAAAAAGTATACACTAACGGGTTTCAAATAGTCCACTCATTTATCCATTGCCGGTTTCAGAACACCCGGCATCCGAAGCATTGATGAACTGTGGGCCCGTTTTCAGCATGCTCATATTTTTAAAACTTGTTAATTTACATTCAGGTAATATATTGACGTGGCGTCTAATAAATTTTTATTACGACCATCTGTCTGTTTTGTTCTATTGCGGATCTAGATTTCAGTTGACAGTGCAGCTACCATCAATACATTATAAGCAGTCATGTAGTTGCACTAATTCTTCTTCATGCCTGAGTTACACTCATGCTCATAAATTAAGGATAATGCTGATACATGGTGACACAACGTTCTGGTGGGCGGTTTGCGGGTTTAAATCATCTCGGGGTATGACCATGCGGTGCATTTGACCTACGGTCGTTGCACGGTGGCGCTGGCAGCAGTCCATATACGCAGAGGTGTGTTGGTGCATGCCAGAGGACGGTGCAGCGAATAAGTGTGCAGACGTTTTCAGACGTGCTAATGGTGACTGTGTGTCGAAAATGGCTCAAAGAACATATATTGATGACGTTATGAGGGGTTGAATATTAGGGCAACTGGAGGCTGGTCAAACACAGCAGGTCGTAGCACGAGCTCTCCGTGTGCCACGAAGTGTGATCTCAAGATGATGGCAACGATTCCAGCAGACAGTACGGGACGTCCACAGTGTACAACACCACAAGAAGACCGATATCTCACCATCAGTGCCCGCAGACGGCCACGGAGTACTGCAGGTAGCCTTGCTAGGGACCTTACCTCAGCCACTGGAACAGTTGTCTCCAGACACACAGTCTACAGACGACTGAACAGACGTGGTTTATTTGCCCGGAGACCTGCAAGGTGCATTCCACTGACCCCTGGTCACAGGAGAGCCCGTAAAGCCTGGTGTCAAGAACACAGTACAATGTCATTGGAATAGTGGTCCCAGGTTATGTTCACACACGAGTCCAGGTATATACTGAACAGTGATTCTCGCCGGGTTTTCATCTGGCGTGAACCAGGAACCAGATACCAACCCTTAATGTCCTTGAAAGGGACCTGTATGGAGGTCGTGGTTTGATGGTGTGGGGTGGAATTATGATTGGTGCACGTACACCCCTGCATGTCTTTGACAGAGGAACTGTAACAGGTCAGGTGTATCGGGACGTCATTTTGCACCAGTATGTCCCCCCTCTCAGGGGTGCAGTGGGTGCCACCTTCCTCCTGATGGATGATAACGCACTGCCCCACCGAGCTGCCATCGTGAAGGAGTACCTTGGAACAGAAAAATCAGGCGAATGGAGTGGTCTGCCTGTTCCCCAGACCTAAACCCCATCGATCTCGTCTGGGATGCTCTCGGTCGACGTATCGCTGCAAGTCTTCAGACTCCTACGACACTTCAGGAGCTCCGACAGGCACTGGTGCAGGAATGGGAGGCTATACCCCAGCAGCTGCTCGACCGCCTGATCCAGAGTATGCCAACCCCTTGCGAGGCCTGTGAACGTGTGCATGGTGATTATATCCCACACTGATGTCGGGGTACATGCGGAGGTGGCGTTTTGTAGCTCCTGTGTTTCAGGACGGTTTTCTCAACTTATCATCAATACCGTGACTTACATATCTGTGTCGTGCGTGTTCCCTACGTGCTTATGCTATTAGCGCCAGTTTTGTGTAGTGCCACGTTGTGTGGCAGTCCATTCCGCAATTATCCTTAATTTGTGAGCATGAGTGTAGATTCGAATATGTGTCATTACAATTACGTTCAGTCTACATGACTGCTTATAATGCACTGATGATAGCTGCACCATCAGTTGAAATCTAGGTCTTCAGTGCAATAAAAACGACATGATATTACGACCTAGGCCGTCCCTGCATTTTCAGCAATGTACCATATGACAGAAGGGAACTGCATGAAAATAAATTTAAAGCTTTGACGGGGACAGGACAAAAAAAAGCTTTATAACACAAACGACTTTATAGGTAATGAGGGAAAGGACATCATTTATTATAAATTTGGCAGAGAACAAACCACGTTGTAACTTGCTGCATACAAATTAATTTGTAGTCTATCTAATTTGTGTAGCAAAATTAACTGTGTGGTAATATTTATATTATACACCATCTGTATAGTTCTGCATTTACTGCCAACGTCTTATAAAATGCCACAGTTGTTTTCAACTAAATACATCAGTTTCATTTCGAATTTGAGCAACGTCAGCAACATTACTCAAGACACTGAAATTAATAGTTGTTTTTACGAATATTGGTCTGTACACCACAAAATCGAAGTCAAATTTGTGGGACACTACGTACCATGAGTACGTATACAAACAGACAAAGCGACCAGAATGCTCATACTGTCGTTTTAACTAAGGGGTAAGAAAAGTTAACCAATTTTCCACATTTTACCATTCTTCGAATTACTAGCACGCTGAACAAGCAGTCATCAAACG
Source organism: Schistocerca serialis cubense (assembly GCF_023864345.2). NCBI lineage: Eukaryota > Metazoa > Arthropoda > Insecta > Orthoptera > Acrididae > Schistocerca > Schistocerca serialis. The sequence goes on from NC_064643.1 coordinate 346,052,719, forward strand.
ATTTAGATGTTGATTTGTACCATCTGTCTTGAAATTGGTTGAAGATTATCACAATCCATGTTAAAAAGTAATATGGGTCTTATTAAAAATTTAGAACTTTCACTGGAATAAAATTTTACGAATAGCTCCTAGTACGGAGCTACTCAGTCAAACGTAGCAATACACTGTCCAGAAAATTCTAATTTACATCTTGCTCAGCGCTAGAAGCTGGAACCTTAGCACTGAGACATTTGGCGAAAGAGAATGTGAACCCTGAAGTACTTCAATGAGTTAAGCATTAAAGCGTGCATGAAAATTATAACGTTTTAAACGACAAACTGTTCTATCCAGCCCAGCAATGAAATACATGTTAGTATTTACTTCTTGGGAATAGTTACCAATAAAACTGCTCAATTTATTATTATACTTCCAAGTTCCCATTGAGTTGCAGTGTCGTAAATATTTATGTCAGCGAATGAAGAGCACAAAATTTGCGCCAAAAAAGTTTGCATGAAATTGGGAATGTCACTATATGTTAGTAAACGCAGTTCCTGCGGAGGAAGATATTTTCCAAAGTGCTGGGGTTCACAATCGACTTTAGGCTATATATCTAAATCCACATTTGCAGCAACTCCACTACCAGAGACAGTTTCACGACTTTCATGAAATGTTTCTTCAAGCACAGGCAAACAATGCACTGGACGTTTCAGCAACTGGTTCATTTAACACTGTGTTATCCAGATTTCAGTCAATTAGTCCGTTAGTGTTTCAAGATACAAAAATAGTAACTACATAACCTGCATCAAAGTCTCCTCCAAATTCTGAATCGTCTGCGTGCTCTTGTTACTTCTTCCCAGCAATTCCTTACGTGATCAGCCAAAGCTTCACCATGGAACTATGCCACCTTCATGGGATCATTATTATACATCTAAAAGAAATACTCACGAATGTCAACCTCGTCCGTATAACTATAACACCAACTAAAAAGGAGTACATAATATGCCTACTCAATTCATGTATGTGCGTAAACTGTTCTCATCACGTTGCATATATTCAGTAATCATCTGACATGTGCACAGCCACAGGAAATGATTTATCTTATTTCAGCGGCTCAAGTTTTCGAGACAATATTGTGAACAATATTATCTGCAGTGTTCATGCTTCATTCTATCACAGCATCAGTAAAACTGAATGTACTAGGAACTGTATTCATGACAATGTATTTGTTTCAGTCTACGGCGCGAAAGAAAACTAGCTGTAAATATGCTTAGAAACGATTCCGGCATTGATTTTACACGTCATCATACAAAAAATGTTACTGTGAATTGAACTAAGCGTCGTTTGTATCAGAAGAGTGAATACACAGGTGACAAATGTTAGTAAATCACAAAACCAGATCTGGCATCCAAGGCCACCGGCAAATATTCATATCATTGCTCATTCGCCTAACGACTTAGAAACATAAAAATAGTTTTCATGCTTTGCAGAGAAACTATTGTGAATATATTAATACCAATAAAACCGATGGGCTACAATACAGAAAACAAAGCAATAAACAGCATTCAATACCGGTGGTACACGTGCTTTTTTTTTTTCACTTCGAATCACCCATCTTTTGAGTACGTCAGATCAATCACTTCTTAGATGCTTGTGCTCTCTCTTTCTCCCAATAATTCTTCATTCTATCTTATCTCTTTTTTCTTTCCTCCTCTAATATCTGAATCGGTTTCCTGGTGTTGATCTTAACTTGGAACCTCTTAGTTTTGTCTTTGGTCACGGTCTTGGCTGAACCATTCTTTAACATGACTTCGGTACTCTGGACCTCTCTCAAATCCTTTTCCACTTCCTTAAACCAATTGGGTTTAGTCTTTTTTTCTTTGTAAAAGAAGTCAAATATTTGTTTAGTTAGTCTGTCGGGATTCATTCGGAGTATGTGTCCATAGAAATCAATCCTCCTTTTCCTCATGGTTCCCGAGAGTCTCTCCGACTTTGCATAGAGGGCTTCATTTCTATAGAAAACTTGTTTGTTATTTTGGAATTTGGGACCCATGATCTTCCTCACTCCTTTTGCCCTTCCCTCCCCATGACTAGTGTATCTGCTGCATAGAGTGCTTGCGGCTTAATTACTGTGTTATAATGCTTTATTTTGGTGTTCCAAGAGAGGGCTTTCTTATTGTATGAGTTTTTGATTTCTGGAAAGCTAGTTCCATTCTGAGACTTCTTGCTTCTACTGCTTTCTTTTGCCCTTTCCTCCCCATGACTAGTGTATCTGCTGCATAGAGTGCTTGCGGCTTAATTACTGTGTTATAATGCTTTATTTTGGTGTTCCAAGAGAGGGCTTTCTTATTGTATGAGTTTTTGATTTCTGGAAAGCTAGTTCCATTCTGCGACTTCTTGCTTCTACTGCTTTCCCTTCAAGGTTGTTCCATTCAATCCATTCCCCTAGGTACTTTAAACTCCTAACCACCTCTATTTTTTGAGCTCCTACTTTAATTCTCTTGTATCTACTTTATTCGTCATAATCTTCGTTTTTTCGTAAGAAATCTTAAGTCCTATCTTCCCTGCCTGCTCTTGTAACTCGGCTATTTGTTCTTTAGCTTCCTTCCACGTTTCCGCGAGCAGCGCCATGTCATCAGCAAATGCCAAACACTTAATCGTGATTCCTTTGTTTTTTTTTTAAATAATTGAAAAGCCACGATCGCTTCAATATTGTTTACTAGATGACCGGTTTCAGTACTCTGAAAGTGCCATCATCGGATCTGTGAAGGGATAACATAACAGGTTTGAGGGAGGGCTTACATGAGTTAACTATATACATTACAATTATTACAGAGCCACATACCTGAAACGTGGATTAACATTTATAAAACCATATGGACATCATAGCACATGAGGCAGACCATCTGATAAAAATCATTGTCACAACCAATAAATAATAATAAAAAACTGCTCTCATGGTCGTTCTTTCCATAAAATATAAAACTGAAGTCACCAGATGAAACTACCACTGCTCGTCTGACATCACTGGCCTATTCCGCGCAGGCTTACCTGCTGTGATTCTGGCGGTTCACAACCAGCCACCAGATAGCGCTGATAAGCCTTAGGCCACAGTAATAATTCGGGAAGTTGATTATGTTTCCAAAACAGAGCAATTTTTTCATGAAAACAACATCACGCAGATGACTAAGAATCCAATTAATAAGTTTAATACGGAAGTTAGGAAGCAATAGATCGGTCGCATTTTTTTCTGGATGATAAATCGAGGAGTGATTTATAAATGATGACGGTCGAATTACCTAAGCTGAGGGCACAGGTTAAGACTCACAAAGGAGAAAAAAGCATTAGGCTGATTGTGGATGGAAGGCTAGCTTCGAATGCTAAGTTCAATAAATATCTTAATAGGAAGTTGAAAGAACTATGTGTGTTTGAAGCCTCTTACAGTGTAAAGAAGTTGGCAAGTTTTCTTAAGGATGTAGCAGTACCAGAGGGCACACGTTTGGTATCTTTTGATATAAAAAAACTTATGTACTAATATTCCAATTTAAGAATGTCTAGACGTGGTCAAGAAAAATTTGATAAAGCATTGTAAGCTGAGACACGCCGAACTTATGGAATCTGTCGATCTACTAGAAACGTCGCTGCTTTCAGTTTAATAACAAGTATTACAGTCAGCATGACGGCTTAGCAATGGGCAATTGCCTAGTTAGTACGCTGGCCGATATACACTCCTGGAAATGTAAAAAAGAACACATTGACACCGGTGTGTCAGACCCACCATACTTGCTCCGGACACTGCGAGAGGGCTGTACAAGCAATGATCACACGCACGGCACAGCGGACACACCAGGAACCGCGGTGTTGGCCGTCGAATGGCGCTAGCTGCGCAGCATTTGTGCACCGCCGCCGTCAGTGTCAGCCAGTTTGCCGTGGCATACGGAGCTCCATCGCAGTCTTTAACACTGGTAGCATGCCGCGACAGCGTGGACGTGAACCGTACGTGCAGTTGACGGACTTCGAGCGAGGGCATATAGTGGGCATGCGGGAGGCCGGGTGGACGTACCGCCGAATTGCTCAACACGTGGGGCGTGAGGTCTCCACAGAACATCGATGTTGTCGCCAGTGGTCGGCGGAAGGTGCACGTGCCCGTCGACCTGGGACCGGACCGCAGCGACGCACGGATGCACGCCAAGACCGTAGGATCCTACGCAGTGCCGTAGGGGACCGCACCGCCACTTCCCAGCAAATTAGGGACACTGTTGCTCCTGGGGTATCGGCGAGGACCATTCGCAACCGTCTCCATGAAGCTGGGCTACGTTCCCGCACACCGTTAGGCCGTCTTCCGCTCACGCCCCAACATCGTGCAGCCCGCCTCCAGTGGTGTCGCGACAGGCGTGAATGGAGGGACGAATGGAGACGTGTCGTCTTCAGCGATGAGAGTCGCTTCTGCCTTGGTGCCAATGATGGTCGTAAGCGTGTTTGGCGCCGTGCAGGTGAGCGCCACAATCAGGACTGCATACGACCGAGACACACAGGGCCAACACCCGGCATCATGGTGTGGGGAGCGATCTCCTACACTGGCCGTACACCACTGGTGATCGTCGAGGGGACACTGAATAGTGCACGGTACATCCAAACCGTCATCGAACCCATCGTTCTAACATTCCTAGACCGGCAAGGGAACTTGCTGTTCCAACAGGACAATGCACGTCCGCATGTATCCCGTGCCACCCAACGTGCTCTAGAAGGTGTAAGTCAACTACCCTGGCCAGCAAGATCTCCGGATCTGTCCCCCATTGAGCATGTTGGGGACTGGATGAAGCGTCGTCTCACGCGGTCTGCACGTCCAGCACGAACGCTGGTCCAACTGAGGCGCCAGGTGGAAATGGCATGGCAAGCCGCTCCACAGGACTACATCCAGCATCTCTACGATCGTCTCCATGGGAGAACAGCAGCCTGCATTGCTGCGAAAGGTGGATATACACTGTACTAGTGCCGACATTGTGCATGCTCTGTTGCCTGTGTCAATGTGCCTGTGGTTCAGTCAGTGTGATCATGTGATGTATCTGACCCCAGGAATGTGTCAATAAAGTTTCCCCTTCCTGGGACAATGAATTCACGGTGTTCTTATTTCAATTTCCAGGAGTGTATTTATAAACAGTCTGGAAAGTAAATTATTCATGGATAATATAGCGCTGAGAGAGAAAACGGTTTATTGTAAGTGATATGTAGATGACGTTATAGCCCTTGTGATAGGTGATAGGGAAGATATCAAAGAGTATTTAAATGCGCTGAATACTTTGCATAAGCAGATCATATTTACAGTAGAAGTTGAAAGTAATAATAGTATTAACTACTTAGACCTTTCTATTACTAGAGCGGCCGGCCGTCATACATTTAGTATTTACAGGAAACCAGTAGCTACAGACCTGGTTATTCATGCCCAATCCAATCATCCATGTAAGTATAAAAAGTCCTATTTTTGCTCAATGATGCATAGGCTCTTAAAGTTGCCGTTGCAACGGAGTAGCGTTAGGCAATAGATACATGTTCAAAAATGGTTCAAATGGCTCTGAGCACTGTGGGACTTAACATCTATGGTCATCAGTCCCCTTACTTAAACCTAACTGCATCACACAACATCTAGTCATCACGAGACAGAGAAAATCCCTGACCCCGCCGGGAATCGAACCCAGGAACCCAAGCGCGGTAAGCGAGAACGCTACCACGGGACCACCACCTCAAGCATATAGCCTGTAGCAATGGGTAGGGTGTGGCCTTGGTCGACAAGTTGTACACAAAAATTTAAAAAAGCAAGGATAAGAAGGGAAGGCCATCTAACAACAGTAGGGATAAAAAGTATCTTCCAATGACATATCAAGGGTCGTTGTCAGACAAAATAGACCGACAGTTTCGTAAGTCCGGCGTGGTCCTGGCGTTTAGAAAGAAAAATAGTTTTCGCTCGAAACTTAGGCATACGATTGAAGAAAGCATTAATAAATTTAGAAACACAGGGGCATACAGATTACAATGTGGTGGGTTTGAAGCCTTTTATGTGGGGCAGACGGGGAGATCGTTTTTTACGCGTTTTCGTGAACACACGAGTGCCCACAATAAATCGGCTTTGGATGGCCATCTGCGGGATTCGAACCATAAAATTAATAATATGCAGCAAGGTATGAAAATCTTGCATAAAGCACCGAAAGGAAGCAAACTCAACGTTTTGGAAAACATCGAAATTTACAAAAGCAGAAAGAGATTTCCGAGCAAATTGTTGAACGACCAGTTAGAATCGGTGGATCATAATTTCTTTGACATATTTGATGCGGTGCTCTAGAGACCCTGTGCTACCTATTCACACATTGTGATGGGTGCTGTGTATCTATCATGCTCGAAAAACCACCTTTAGAATACTGCTATGTTATTTACATGTTTTTTAGGAGGGCCTACATTGGTAAAGCAAACACTTGTTATAAGACTTGAAGTGTAGTTGGCCAGCTTCGCCAGGAAAACTTTACTCGATGGTTACCACTGCCCGCCAAGCGTGTCTGCGCTACGTTCTTATTTTATTTATGTTTATATTTTACAGATATATTTGTGTATGAAGCCAGAACGCTTGGGTTCTTGGTATCATAGTAATATGGTTTTTCATTATTCCCCATTCGGTGAGGCCCATGGACGAAACGAGTGCCATGCCGCTGGGAGCGACCGTGGAGTCACTGTGCATCTTGGCCCGCATTTCATTTTCTCCTGTTCCTATGCCCTTCGGTTTGCTTCTGACCTGGCATTCCTTAATTCCGTGTGCCTATGCAGGTTTTCGTAGTTGAATCGTACCTTGCTCATTACGAGTGTATAGATGGTGAGAGACTTTATAACAAGTTAATACGTTCTTTTTTAGCGCTTACGATACCTAAGATCATAGTGCCTAGACAGATAAAGCCCAGCATACAGGTTTTAATCGCTCGTCACATTGTACCTAAGTCGTGTTATGAACAGCTTTCTGTGTGCATATTCCTGACGTCCTTATATGAATAAAGATAAATTATGATACGTAGTTTTGTAAGGCGCTAATGGATATGGTCTGTGCATCAGATGCTTTTACTTTGTAATTGACGTACTTCATAGTGATTATAGTATGTACAGGAAATGTATGCGCAAATGTGGGCTTTGCATGGGTATGTGACAAGCAGTTATAGTAAAGTTGTGTTTTAGTAGTAATGAGTGGTTATACCGTGGGATTGTGTGTGCGCTGCTTGGACAGCGATATCTGGTGGCCGGTTGTGAACCGCTAGAATCACAGCAGGTAAGCCTGCGCGCAATAGGGCAGTGACGATGCCGACCGGTGTTAGGGGAGCAGTCGTAGTTTCATCTGCTGACTTCAGTTTTGTATTTTATAGAAAGAACGACAATGAGAGCACTTTTTATTATTATTTATTGGTTGTGACAATGATTTTTATCAGATGGTCTGCCTCATGTGCTATGATGTCCATATGGTTTTATAAATATTAATCCACGTTACAGGTATGTGGTTCCGTAATAATTGTAATGTATATAGTTAACTCATGTAAGCCCTCCGTCAAACCTATTATGTTATACCTTCACAGATCCGATGATGGCACCTTCAGTGTACTGAAACCGCTCATCTAGTAAACAATATTGAAGCGATCGTGGCTTTTCAATTATTTTAAAAATAGAGTGATTGCCCCACGACGCACCATGTGTTCACTGCCTTTGTTTTTTGTTCCAAGTCTTATTACCCCTCTCGTTCTTGCATTCCATTCCCTTACAACCTTTTCGAGTGTACAGTTAAACAGCAGGGGTGAGAGACCATCCCCTTGTCGGACCCCTGTTCTGATCTCAAGGTTCCGATAGTTTACCCGTGAATCTGACTTTAGAGGACGTATTCGTGAGCGTCTCCTTGATAATGCTAACTCCTCCAAAATATTGAACAACGACTCTTTGTCTATGGAATAGTAAGCTTTTTGGAAGTCTACAAAAGTCACTATATACGGTTTCGCTCTCTGCTTCTGATATGCTAAACTGTTTCTGAGGTTTAAGATCCGTTCAGGGTAGGATCTTCCTTTCTTAAGCCCTGCTTGATACTCCCTAATCCGGCAATCCAACTGTGATTCTGCTCTTTTTAGTAAAGCTCTGGACAATATCTTGTAGGTCACATCCACCAGGGAAGTCTCTCTATACTTATTGGGATCAGATGTAGGACCTTTTTTTGTGGAAAGGGTGTACCAGGCCCATTTTCCATTCCTCTGGAATGATTCCTTTCTTCCATACCTCCTCAAAAAGTTTCTGGAGTACAACAGTTTCATTTTTGCTAGCATACTTCCACAATTCGGCTGTTATCTGGTTTTACCCTGATGCCTCGAAATTTTCCATATGATTTAGTGTTGCCTGGATCTCACTTACAGATGGGGGTTTAGTGTATGGGTTGGGGGATGGTTTCGGTCCACCATCGAACGCCATCTTTTGGTGTGGTTCCTCGTAGTTTAGAAGTTCGTGTTTAATTTTGTTGACTCTTTACAAGAAACAATATAGCCATTACAATTGCATAACGTAGTAACAACAATTAGATTTTAAGTACGCAGCTATTCTGTCCATATATAAAACTGTAAATTCATTATTTGGTACGTCAGAGCTTTATGTCCGCTTTTTGCCTGTAACGAGCCATTAAACCGTTAATTTTGAAGTTGTTCTCGCCCATTAGTGTTTAAATATTTTTTGGCAAAGGAATCTTTATTTCTGCGAGCTTTTTCCACAGTTTATTTTGATATGGAGCATATTTCTAACGTCCTAAAATGTTATGGTTGAGATCTCCGACGTCGTCTGGATGCTCGCTGCTTACGTATGAGAGAATCTATCACTCCAGTCCTTTAGAGATGTGCTGCGAAACATGCGTGTCTCAACCTTATTCTAATAATTGTCAGATATCTCCTAGAGAGATTTTTCTAGATGCACCACAGTTTTATTGGTATACAGCGCTTGACTGAAGCGGACGGAAAGCTCTTTTACTGCTGCGAAATTTGCCATTTTGCAAAAACCGTCTACTACTTCATTATGCCGAATACCGAGTGTCCCTTTGACCAAATTAGATGAACTGATTTTTTTCTTTACTGGCTTTCAATATTAATTCCGGGACGCTATAAATACAACTGGTATTAGGCTCCCACTTCCAATGCCCTAACTGCTCCAAAGCAACCATGCCATTTAAAGGGTTAAAGAAATATGTTGAACAATGGTAAGCAAACATACGGTAAAGGTACACGGAGGCTTATCTGTCAGTTAGTGAAAATAAAACAAAACATACCCAAGGGAAAAACCCACTAAGCGAGCCAAATTACCATTAATCTTAATTCAAGCGAACATCGGTCACACTTTGGGAGTTGTCGAGTCCTCCGTTGATTGTCCAGTGTTGTCTGGTGTGAGAATATATCACAGAGATCTTACCTCTTTGGAATAGCTCGTTAGAGTGTATCTGGTGAGCACCGTTAACAAAGTGAAGTTAACGATCTCTGTTGACATTGTTGTGGAAAAGAGCCTGCAAATGAAACTGTTGTGCCAACACGTAATAAAAGATATGTACCTTAATTAAACAGAATTATGATGATGAGGTCCCATACTCCGAGGACCGTAGGGGACGATGCGGGAAACCCGCACCGCCGTACTAGGCAAGGTCGTGGCGGAGGTGGTTTGCCATTGCCTTCCTCCGACCGTAATGGGTATGAACGATGATGATGAAGACGACACAACAGTACCCAGTCATCTTGAAGCAGGGAAAATCCCTGACCCCGCCGGGAATCGAATCCGGGACCCCGTGCGCGGGAAGCGAGGACGCTACCACAAGACCACGATCTGCGGAAGACTGTGATGAAGCATATGGTCAATGCATTTATTATAGTTTGAGACAGCATTTTTCACAACTTTAGGCGGTGATGGTCCTTCACAGATTCGGAACATAATCGCGCATGAGCTTCTTGCAAATAACAGTCGTCGCGAACACCGAAGGCAGTGCAGCAGCAGAAGTGCTGTATACCCTGTTCATCATAAGAAAAAAACTAACGTAAACAAACACAAACGCGATGATTGGTCAGAAGTCGTAGCACAAGTACACTGGTGTTGTTACGCTCTCGGAAGTGAGTTACGTCAAATGAAACGTTAAGGTGTATTAACGGCCTTCAACGTTTTTTTTTAATCACACTTTAGCTAAGTAATTTTTATTTCAAAAATCGTGTGGTCTCACAGTCTCTGTACTGTTGTACTCTGATGGCCGCGCTGTTAATAGGCAGTATGAAAATCGCTGAGGCTACTTCCTACTCCAGAGTGAAACACGCATGTGGAGCATTGGAGGACGGTTAGAAAGTACCGAGAAATGAGGTGGTGTTAATGTTTTTCACAAATTTACAGAAAAAAATCGGCTTTGAAGTTTTCTGAGGGTTGTATTAAATACAGTTGACACAAGTACACACTGGATGTATAGTGGAATCGGCAGCATATTAGACTAATGTTCTGGTGCAGTTTATGGATCACTAGTGCAAGTCTCGTCTTGGGCATTTTTTCGTTCAATATTAAACACCTACATCTGTAAAATTCATCATTTTTTATGAATAATGCATGTCTCGTTGTTTCTAATCACATATTTTCTTTTCAAATATAAATTCTTAAATCATCGATATTTTGTGAGGGGTTGTTAATAAATGTTGCTTAAATTAAGAAAACATAACAATTTAATTTTTAGGACAAAAATGGTTCAAATGGCTCTAAGCACCATGAGACTTAACATCTGAAGTCATCAGTCCCCTAGAGCTTAAAACCACTTAAACCTGACTAACCTAAGGACATCACACACATCCATGCCCAAGATTCGAACCTGCGACCGTAGCAGCGTATTTTTAGGGCAAAAGCGAAAAGCGAAATACTCTTTATTTGGACTACGTCCATTGTTTTATATCACAGATGCAGTCTCACACGAAAAGGAGTGATAAGTGTCGTAGAAACATAAGAAACAATCATTTTCACAGCATCCAGCACACCATATAAATGCTGCGTTTTTACATTTTCCGCTGTACCGTTAAAATTTGAACCCAACAGAACTTATCTGGTGCCACGTTATGGGATTTGTCGTGAGAAATAACAAGACTGTTAAGCGCCAGACGTACTGCTAATAACGAAAGCAGCTGTTTCACGTGTCACTGACGAATGCTGGCGAGTTATACAATGGCAAGTAATAAAAGAAGGAGAAGATGCAGTGTCTTGGTGGGTTCGTGATTCTATTGTTGATCGGCTCTTTATCAACGTAGCAGATGACAGTTCCAGAACCTTCAATTGTATTTCACTGTTTCGGATGGGGAAGGCGTTAAGAGATTACCAGACGACTAACTGTAATTAATCCCTTCAGTAGATTTAGTATTCAACATTATGGTGAATCCCCTGCAGTATGCTTTTGCACCACACATAGCCCGCTTAGAAAAATTACCATTTATTTAACTAACTTAAATACAGGCTAATTTTCATCAACCTTGTTTGTAATAATAATAATACTATGTTAGGTGAGAACGAGAGCGTTTTATGCTTTGCGACTGGTGTACTAAGAAGCGTGCGGTAGTGCTGGAATTTTCCCGAATATTATTTCATTCTCTTTAAAAATTAAATGACATTCGAAATTATATTGTTTCTCTGCTCCTCTCTTTTTGCGTCTGAACTGCAGCTGCTCGCTTCATTGCAGGTTAGTTCGACCAGCTGGCTGGTCATTGCTGTCCTAGTTAAATGTGCTGGTAAAGCTGCTGTCCCGCATTATCGCTCAGTATATGTGCGTGTAACGCAGCATAAAACGTATGCTTGTAATCGTACTTCACTGTCTGGACACAGCTTGACTTCCGCTCCACGTGAAATCAAATTCAATGAGACACGGGCAAACACGGAAGAATACATGGTGTAATGTTTATATCAGATTTATTCTTATGATTAACACAGTACACTATCTAAGGCCGCTTTCACACCAGCCGTGCCGCGCACAAATACGGCGCGCAGAGCAGCGCAGAGCGGCGCTAAGGACGGCGGAGTGGAGCAGATTATTCGTAAAAGCGCACCAACATTCCTATGTGCGCGCGCGCTTGTTAGTAGTATTGGAAAACGAGAACCGCCATCCAAACAAGATTCGAGTGCGAACGAACCATGTCCTTTGATGTACCGACACTGCGAGGAAGTTGCTTGTTGCTGCGCAGAGCGGCGCGGTTTGATGTTTACAACGGCCGCGACGCGCTGCGCCGAACCTCTTGCCCTGGTTTTGCGAGGCGCGGCCTGTGCGGACGCCGCTTAAGGGGATACGGAATCACCTATCCCCGCAATGTTAATATATGCCTACTATAGGGAACATTTTCTCACAAACTACTGGAGACAGAGAGGTAAAAATTTTACTGTATGTGCATTCATATGTTACAACAATACTGAAACAACAGTTTATTGTCAAAGTATTTTCTTACAGAGATATTGTACATTTATTTTTAAGTAAATTTTTTCCATCGCTTTTTACTAGACTATCACCCCTAAGTCTTTTGTAAATCAAGTAATTAAAAAATCGTTGTTTCAGTATGTAATAGGGACCTATGTCACTACGTCATAAAAATTTCAGACTTCTAGGTTGACCAGTACCTGAGATAATGTTCCTAGATGAAGTAAAAAGTAAACTTACGGGAAACGGAGAAAGAAGATTAAAACATTCCTGATCCGTAGCTAATACCCCCTTCACAGTCTTCATAATCATCTTCAAGTCTTCTTTTGGCACCCCTCTGCACCTGTCTTGCTTTTTTCACTAATGTCTTGATTATATTATCAGCATGCCTTAGTCTGTGCTGATCTAAAAAGAACATAGCACGTACCGTACGGGAACCAACACACATACCCAACTTTTGAAGGACCTGGCATTTAGTTATATTTCCAAGATTGAAGGTTGCCACAGCATCATACACACCAAAATGTAGTGTATTAATTCCGACAAACACTGTTTTTGGGAGACGATGCCATATCACACTATTCAAGCACTCGTTGGGGTTCTGCGTTTTTCCGTGAAGACATTTCATCAGAAGACTTCTGTCAGCCAGATCTCTGAAAATGGGCTTTATTTCTGCCATGATGGCTGATGGTAGACTGTGGTGGTGAATGTATTTCTCTCCTGTTGTTAGTCCCCTATTGTATTTACACCAGCTGTTTTCACCTTTGGGGCACAAACCATGTTGTGGATGCTCATCCGTGGATGCGGTGTGGAAATATAAAGCCCATATAGCTCTCCTCATTTCTTCAAGATTGCCTGTATTTTGCCTGATTGCAAGGCCATAGCAGTTCTGAATGTGGTCTATTATGGAATCAGTCAATCTTCCTCTGCCATCCAAGGTTTTCCCATCATCTAGTTTTTTCCCTTTCATAACTGATTTTAACCTTCTCAGCCTGGCACCCATTCTCTTCTGCACATGTCCTATACATTCAAGTTTGCTTATATTTACACTGTTCCCATATGGTTTGCTTTCCAAAACTTCTTTGAATGCTTTAGAGTCACCATCTCCCAGATATTTGACATAGCGAACATTATACCACTGTGAAGAGCGATGAAAAATTTTCTTCACCCCAGCAACCTCCATGCCACCACTACTACCATAATAATTAGCAATACAGTCATCACTGTGTTCATTTTTCAGCCTGCCTGTGCACCTACAGTATTTAGACATTATTGCAACATCAATAACCTTGTCAGTATCAACACTAGTTGCTGTTACAACACCATTGTTGGAGGTGTGGCCCCTTTTCTGCCACGTGCCATCAAACGCCACTGTGAGGTCACGACTGCCGTCATTTTCTTCCACTGCTTCTTCCACAGCAACCTGCATTGACTTCTGTGCTACATCTTCAACTGCAGATCCTAGTACATAAATGTAAGCTTCAAACTTTGAAGGTGCACTTGGAAGATTTAGAACACCACATAGCATATCACCAGCTGCTTTGCCCTTACCAATTGCTCGCAATCCATAAACTAACCTAATATTTACACTATAAAGTTCAGTTTTCTTGTATCCATTATTTACAGTTACTGAAACCGAACTTGGAAACTTACAGCTGTATTTACAAACACTGCATATTAAATTAAACTGGGCAGCCAGGCCAACATGGGATTCTACTTTCAGAGAAACGTTTCCATGACATTTTTTGCAGCACAAACTGTTTTCAAGAGCTTCACACAATATATTCGTATCAATGAGTTCAAAAACTTCATTCCCTCTATCAAGTAAATTATATTTCTCTTCCAAATCTCTTAGTTTTTTATGAGAAGCACTGTTTTCATTTGGTGTAAGTTCGTTCGGCAAATCAGTAATAAGTGGATTCACATTTTCCAACAGTGATGATGATGAACTGCTTTGCTTTGCTAATGAATCATTATTTCTTTTCTTTTGCCAGTTCACACGCTTTTTAAATACTTTTGCTTTAGCTCTAGGCATTTTCACTGCGAAAAATGAAGCACTAAATACGAAATAACTCAACAACAACTACTTTCTTATATCACACTGTTTACAAAACAGTCCCGCCACAAAGTCAAAGAGTAACTTGAGGAAACCAGAGAGAAACATTTTCGGGCAACTAGTGTATAAATAGTCGCTGGAAACCGGGATATTTGAATTCATGTCACTTTAAAGGTACTGCCAAAAAGTTCATGGTCAGCCACGAGAGACGTGTATAACTAAAGCGCAATACCCGATCTCACAAATATATAAAAATAAAATAGTTATAATTGTAGTAGAGCTATGTATGATACGTCATTTTAAAGAGGAAACATGGCAGAATATAATACGCCAATAAAAAAAAAAATTCGATTTTTTAACCCAAAATCCGATTCCGTATCCCCTTAAGACATACCACAAATGAAGACGCGTCAGTATGTTAAGGGTGTGTACATTCTGCAAGCTGTAACTTGTACACTGAAAAACCAAAGGAACTGTTACACCTACCTAATGTCGTGTAGGACCCCCGCAAGCACGCAGAAGCGCCGTAACACGACATGGCATGGACTTGGTTATTGTGTGAAGTAGTGCTGGAGGGACTTGACACCATAAATCCTGCGGGGCTCTCTATAAATACGTAAGAGTACGAGGGGGTGGAGATCTCTTCTGAATAGCATGTTGCAAGGCATCTCAGATATGCTGAATAATGTTATGACTGGGGAGTTTGGTGGCCAGTGGAAGTGTTTAAACTCAGAAGAGTGTTCCTGCAGCCACTCTGTAGCAATTCTGGAGGTGTGGAGTGTCGCACTGTCCTGCTGGAATGGCCCAAGTCCGTCGGAATGCACAATGAACATGAATGGATACAGGTGATCAGATAGCGTGCTTACGTATTTGCCACCTGTCAAAGTCACATCTAGGCGTATCAGCGGTCCCACACACCCCACACCATTACAGGGCCTCCACCAGCTTAGTCCCCTGCTGACATGCAGGGGCCATGGATTCATGAGGTTGTCTCCACACCCGTACACATCCAGCCGCTCGATACAATTTGAAACGAGACTCGTCCGACCAGGTAACATGTTTTCAGTCATCAACAGTTTAATGTCGCTGTTGACGGATCCAGACGAGGAGTAGAGCTATGTGCTGTGCTGTTATCAAAGGTACACGAGTGGGCCTTCGGCTCCGAAAACCCATATCGTTGACGTTTCTTTGAATGGTTCGCATGTTGACACTGGTTGATTACCCAGCATTGAAATCTGCAGCAATTTCAGGAAGGGTTGCCCTTCTGTCACACTGAACGATTCTCTTCAGTAGTCGGTGCTCCCATTCTTGCAAGATCTTTTTCCGACCGCAGCGATGACGGAGATTTGGTGTTTTAGCGGATTCTTGACATTCATGGTACACTCGTGAAGTGGTAGTACGGGAAAATCCCCAATTCACCGCTATCTCGGACATGCTGTGTGCCATCGCTCGTGCGCCGACTATATCACCACGTTCAAACTCACTTAAATCTAGATGACCTGCCGTCGTAGTAGCTGTAACCGATCCAATCACTGTGGCAGACACTTGTTATCTTATATAAGCGTTACCAATCGCAGCGCCGTATTCTACCTGCTGTAGGCTGTTAATACACTCCTGGAAATGGAAAAAAGAACACATTGACACCGGTGTGTCAGACCCACCATACTTGCTCCGGACACTGCGAGAGGGCTGTACAAGCAATGATCACACGCACGGCACAGCGGACACACCAGGAACTGCGGTGTTGGCCGTCGAACGGCGCTAGCTGCGCAGCATTTGTGCACCGCCGCCGTCAGTGTCAGCCAGTTTGCCGTGGCATACGGAGCTCCATCGCAGTCTTTAACACTGGTAGCATTACGCGACAGCGTGGACGTGAACCGTATGTGCAGTTGACGGACTTTGAGCGAGGGCGTATAGTGGGCATGCGGGAGGCCGGGTGGACGTACCGCCGAATTGCTCAACACGTGGGGCGTGAGGTCTCCACAGTACATCGATGTTGTCGCCAGTGGTCGGCGGAAGGTGCACGTGCCCGTCGACCTGGGACCGGACCGCAGCGACGCACGGATGCACGCCAAGACCGTAGGATCCTACGCAGTACCGTAGGATCCTACGCAGTGCCGTAGGCGACCGCACCGCCACTTCCCAGCAAATTAGGGACACTGTTGCTCCTGGAGTATCGGCGAGGACCATTCGCAACCGTCTCCATGAAGCTGGGCTACGGTCCCGCACACCGTTAGGCCGTCTTCCGCTCACGCCCCAACATCGTGCAGCCCGCCTCCAGTGGTGTCGCGACAGGCGTGAATGGTGGGACGATTGGAGACGTGTCGTCTTCAGCGATGAGAGTCGCTTCTGCCTTGGTGCCAATGATGGTCGTAAGCGTGTTTGGCGCCGTGCAGGTGAGCGCCACAATCAGGACTGCATACGACCGAGGCACACAGGGCCAACACCCGGCATCATGGTGTGGGGAGCGATCTCCTACACTGGCCGTACACCACTGGTGATCGTCGAGGGGACACTGAATAGTGCACGGTACATCCAAACCGTCATCGAACCCATCGTTCTACCATTCCTAGACCGGCAAGGTAACTTGCTGTTCCAACAGGACAATGCACGTCCGCATGTATCCCGTGCCACCCAACGTGCTCTAGAAGGTGTAAGTCAACTACCCTGGCCAGCAAGATCTCCGGATCTGTCCCCCATTGAGCATGTTTGGGACTGGATGAAGCGTCGTCTCACGCGGACTGCACGTCCAGCACGAACGCTGGTCCAACTGAGGCGCCAGGTGGAAATGGCATGGCAAGCCGTTCCACAGGACTACATCCAGCATCTCTACGATCGTCTCCATGGGAGAATAGCAGCCTGCATTGCTGCGAAAGGTGGATATACACTGTACTAGTGCCGACATTGTGCATGCTCTGTTGCCTGTGTCTATGTGCCTGTGGTTCTGTCAGTGTGATCATGTGATGTATCTGACCCCAGGAATGTGTCAATAAAGTTTCCCCTTCCTGGGACAATGAATTCACGGTGTTCTTATTTCAATTTCCAGGCGTGTAAATGTAGAGTTGAAACTTCCTGGCAGAATAAAGCTGTGTGTTGGACCGAGACTCGAACTTGGGACCTCTGCCTTTTGCGGGCAAGTGCTCTGCGATTCTACAAGGTTCGCAGAAGATCTTCTGTGAAGTTTGGAAGGTACGACACAAGCTACTGGCAGAACTGAAGCTGTGGGGACGGGTCGTGAGTCGTGCTTGGTTAGCTTAGTTGGTAGAGCACTCGCCCGTGAAAGGCAAAGGTCCCGAGTTCGAGTGTCGGGTCGGCGCACAGTTTTAATCTGCCAGGAAGTTTCATATCAGCGCACACTCCGCTGCAGAGTGAAAATCTCAGTCTGGAAATGTAAAGTTTCGGCTCAGATTTCGCTAAATAAAATAACTAGATATCCTCCAAAGCGTGCAGTTGAGCGCATTATCACACCGCAGTATTGTGTACGACAGCACTGGATAAAAAACTTAAGCCGACGGATCCTGGGCTCAGAAAGATATCGAGGAAAAAGTCCACGGCAAATTTCTTGCTGCTGCTTTTGCGACTGAATCCCTCGAATCTGAGGAATTCCTCAGAATATAGAATACACAAGATTTTTCTTTAATCTAAAGCATATTCGGAATTATTCTGGCGGCTGGTAACACGAGTACAAGCGGAGTCCAAGACTAACGAGCAGTGACGACAAACTCCATATAATCCCTAGTCTTTAGGCACACGTAAATATTACATATATTCTGGATACTGTGATTTCATTTCTTTAACCAAGAGGAGGACGTATACCTCTATTATATGCGTGTGGAACGATTTGAAGTGGAATGATCATATAAAATTAATTGTTGGTAAGGCGGGTACCAGGTTGAGATTCATTGGGAGAGTCCTTAGAAAATGTAGTCCATCAACAAAGGAGGTGGCTTACAAAACACTCGTTCGACCTATACTTGAGTATTGCTCATCAGTGTGGGATCCGTACCAGATCGGGTTGACGGAGGATATAGAGAAGATCCAAAGAAGAGCGGCGCGTTTCGTCACAGGGTTATTTGGTAACCGTGATAGTGTTACGGAGATGTTTAACAAACTCAAGTGGCAGGCTCTGCAAGAGAGGCGCTCTGCATCGCGGTGTAGCTTGCTCGCCAGGTTTCGAGAGGGTGCGTTTCTGGATGAGGTATCGAATATATTGCTTCCCCCTACTTATACCTCCCGAGGAGATCACGAATGTAAAACTAGAGAGATTAGAGCGCGCACGGAGGCTTTCAGACAGTCGTTCTTCCCGCGAACCACACGCGACTGGAACAGGAAAGGGAGGTAATGGCAGTGGCACGTAAAGTGCCCTCCGCCACACACCGTTGGGTGGCTTGCGGAGTATAAATGTAGATGAAGATGTAGATGTACCTGAGCGCCATTCATTCATGTTTCATAAATCTCGTCAAGGAGGAATTCAGGGATGTGGAATGAGTCGAGATATACAGTAGCAATCATAAAAACTCAATCTCTCCTGTTAGGCCCTACACTTTACTAACTGTAACCTACCACTGTACTTCTTAATACTACTTGTGTTTACGCCAAGTAAATGTAAACAAGTAAATTAGAAATTAAGTAGATACAGCGGTAAAATATGCTGCTATTTCAGGTATATTAAACAAAAAAGCTATTGTTTGTATCCTGTTGATAGCCTTATATGAATACTATTACTTTGCATTTTCAATCCCTGATAATAACACAATTTGTTGCACTGGGTAATGAGCTATGTTTATGATTTTCTTCCGAGTTGGTAAACATCCCAAATTTCTTGCCTTCTGTGGGATGGGAGCTCATAGAATACCTTTTCATGAGTCGGTAATTGCACTTTGAACCCTAAAGAAAGATGTAAAGTCCACTTGAAAACTTTTTCTGTCTTTTATTACGATCGTGGAATTCACAGTTGAGCTGAAACAGATGCTTATCGTCAGCAACACAAACCTTTTAGGAATAAATTTACGAAGAAGAGAATGTAAAAATTCCAAGATCCTTAAAAATACACCTGTGATATATTTGGTTACCCACGTTACTAAATATTATTATTGCTCATTTCTGTTTAATAAAGCCGGCCGGAGTGGCCGAGCGGTTCTAGGCGCTTCAGTCTGGAACGGAGCGACCGGTACGGTCGCAAGTTCGAATCCTGCGTCGGCCATGCATGTGTGTGATGTCCTTAGGTTAGTTAGGTTTAAGTAGTTCTAAGTTCTAGGGCTGATGGCCTCAGATGTTAAGTCCCATAGTAATCAGAGCCATTTGAACCATTTTTTTTTTTTTTTGTTGAATAAATAGTTTACTTAGAGGGAATGAAAATACCCTAAATAAAGCAGCACTCTTATCTGTAGACCAACACAGTGAGTTAAACTCTCCTACAAGGAAAACATGTTGAACTGAAGTTAACAAATTCAAAATCTCCTGGGTTGTTAGGACACGTCATATTTCCTTCTAAAATAATGGACGTTTCGACTCCTCTTCTGGGGTCTTCTTCAGGATGTTTCGGTGTCCACTATTCCAGTAATAGTGAAATACGACGCGACCTAACAACCCAGAAGATTTTAACTTTAGTGGCAACAGCAACGAAAGCCTGCAGACTTATTTGCGTAGTTTATGTACACAGAGGTGACGAAAGTCGTGGAACAGCAATATGCCCATATACAGATGTTTGTAGCACAAGGTATAAAAGCGCAGTGCATTGTACTCAAGTGATTTATCTGAAAATGTTTCCGACGTGATTACGGGCGCACGAAGGGAGTCTACAGACTTTGGTAGTTGGAGCGAGGCGCATGGGACACTCCATTTCGGAAATAGTTAGGGAATTCAGTATTCCGAGATCCACAGTGTCAAGGGTGCGCCGAGAATACCGACTTTCAGACATTACCTCTCACCATGGACTACGCAGTGGCCGACAGCCTTCACTTAGCGACCGAGAGCAGCGGCATTTGCTAACAGACAATCATCACTGCGTGAAATAACAGCAGAAATCAGTATCGGACGTACAACAAACATATCCGTTAGGACAGTACAGCGAAATTTGCCGTTAATGGGTTACGGCAGCAGATGACCGACGATTCTCCTGAGGTCATGACTGTGTCGGTTGGACCCTAGACATCTCACTTCCCACGCCCGGGCTCCCGGGTTCGATTCCCGGCGGGGTCAGGGATTTTCTCTGCCTCGTGATGACTGGGTGTTGTGTGATGTCCTTAGGTTAGTTAGGTTTAAGTAGTTCAAAGTTCTAGGGGACTGATGACCGTAGATGTTGAGTCCCATAGTGCTCAGAGCCATTTGAACCATTTTTTGGACCCTAGACACTGGAAAACCGTGGCCTGGTCAGATGGGTTCCGCTTTCAGTTGCTAAGAGCTCATGGTACAGTTCAAGTGTGGCGCAGTACCCACGAAACTATGGACCTAAGTTATCAACAAGGTACTGTGCGAGCTGGTTGTGGCTCCGTAATGGTGAGAGCTGTATTTACATAGAACAGTGACTAGAAATGGTTATGTTCGGCTACTTGGAAATCATCTGAAGCTGTCCATGGACTTCATGTTCTCAGACAATGATAGAATTTTTATGGATAACAACGCTCCATGTCATTGGGCCTCAGTTGTTTGTGATTGGTTTGAAGAACATTCTGGACATTTCGAACGTGTGATTTGCCCAACCAGACGGCACATGAATCCGATCGAACATTTATGGGACATAATCGAGAGGTCAGTTCTTGCACAAAATCCAGCACCGACAACATTCTTGCAAACGGCTGTAGATGCAGCATGACTCACTGTGTCTGCAGGGAACCTCCATCGACTTGAGTCCGTGCCACGTCGGGTTGCTGCACTACACTGGACAAAAGAAGGTCCAACACGATATTAGGAGGTATCCTATGCCTTTTTTCACCTCAGTGTATGTATTAATTACATTTAGCTTATTACTCAGTTGAAGGCCAACGCATTTAATGTGCAGAATTTCATTTATTGTATGATCATTGATGCCTGCTTTTGGTGATAAGGAAAACGACAGTGAAAACCTCAAATTTACTCTCGTTTCCAAGTTAAAGGGAGGTGCATTAATTATATTTTATCAGCATTCATTTTCAATACCTTCCCATATAGCCTTCGAAACCCCGCTGGTGGTAGACTGAGATGAAGTGTCAGGCAACGATAGCTATGTGTATTTTGGCTCTATTTTTAATTCAGGCTCGTAGCAACAAAGGGAAGGAGAAGGGAGGAACGGACCATACTTCATTTAAGGATGGTTTCAGTTTGTTACAAGCTGTGCTCTGTTCATGTCATGAAAGAGCGTATAACTGAAGTATAGTCTGTACATGTGGTCCCGTGATTCAACATGTCTCGCAAATGCCTAAAACAGTGCTGATAATTTTTGCTACTTTTGCGAACAGGCTGTACTGAAATCGCAAAAGAAGCCAATAACGCCATATATTAGGTAGGCGTACAGACTGTACTTTGGCTGTGAAATTGGGGAGCAGCATTAGCCTTGGGCTTCTCATGTATGTTGCATTTCTTACGTCTTGATTCGTCATTCTTGGTTGAATCGTAAAAGATCTTCATTGGGCTTTGCTATATCCATAGTCTGACGAAAACCATCAAACAATGTGAATGGTTGTTACTTTTGTATGGCATCTCCATTAACACACAGGCCATACTTACTGATGATTTTTTCCCACACCACCTCCTCAAATTAAATGCACAATTTTTTATCTACAACCTTGTCCAGTTTCCTTGGGCTCGAAGTTCCTTGAAAGTTTCTGTCCATAGTGATGAATTTCATCCAATCAGTATTACATCGGTTGCATATTTTTTTCTACGCATTTGTTTGGCTTCATGGACACTTTATCCTACTGCACCACACATTAAATGCTTGTCTGAAGGTTCCTGTAATGTGTAATGCTCTTGTCATTAAGTATTAATAGTGGTAAACCTCCCCCTAGACAGATCAACAACTGTGGATTGTTTTCCTAGGTAGCACTAGAAACATCATTTTAGCAGGCACTTGTTTATTTTGAAGTTTCAACAGTTTACAAACATGTGCCTCACAGATACTGCTCATTAAAGACTTCATACCTCCTGAAATATTCATTTCTAACCATTCATTTGTTGTTTCAAAATACTTAGTTTGGGATCATCTACTCTGTGTAATTTTGACCCTGGAGGTTTGGGACATCCTGTACATGAATTATTTCTTAGAAAGCTTCGACAGTACTCTTGTTCTTTACTGCTGATGTTGCCTACAGGAAAGGAACATCTAAATCTACGAGGGTAAGTCGATTATTATCCGCAAGGTAGTTATAAAATTGTATTGTAATCAAATAGGAAACTTATAACATATTTTTCGACATAGTCTCCTTGCGTTTCAGCGCACTTCGTCCATCGTTGTACAAGCTTCCTGATGCCCTCATAAAAGAAGGTTCTCGGTTGAGCTGCGAGCCAGGAATGCACCGCTTCTTTCACTGGTTCATCCGAGGCAAATCGACAGCCCCTGAATGGCTGTCTTAGTGGACCAAACAAGTGATAGTCAGAAGGGGCCAAACCGGAACTATATGGAGGGATGATCCAGTACTTCAAATTTGAGTTTTTGGAGCGTTTCAGCAGTGTGGGCAGCAGTATGCGGACGGGCATAATCGTACAGCAACACACCTTTTGACAGCAATCCTCAGCGTTTGCTTCGAATTGCAGGCTTTAGCCTGGCAGCAAGCATCTCTTCACTGTTTATTGTTGTGCCCCTTTCCCCATAATGCTCCAGTACTGCACCTTGTGCATCCCAAAAAACCATAAGCATCAGTTTTCCTGCAGACAGTTGGGTCTTGAACTTTTTCTTGCACGGCGAATTTCGATGTTTCCATTCCATACTCTGCCATTTACTCTTCGGCTCATAATGATGGATCCATGTTTCGTCACCAAGAATGATCCTGTCTAAGAAGTTGTCCCCTTCTGTACCATAGCGATCCAAATGTTTTTTTGCAGATGTCCAAGTTCGTTTGTTTATGCAGCTGTGTGAGTTGTTTTGAGACCCATCTTGCACAAAGTTTATGAAACCCAAGTCTGTTGTGGATGATTTTGCAGGCAGAACAGTGACTAATTTGCAGACGATGTGCCACTTCGTCAATAGTTAATCATCTGTCTAAGAGAATCAGTTCACGTGAGTGCTCAATGGTTTCTTCATTTGTGGCGGTAAACGGTCGTCCGGCTCCTTCATCGTGTGCAATACTTGTGCGACCACTTCAGAATTATTCAATCCATTCCTAGACACTCCGTTGTGGTGAAACACTGTTCCCGTACTGTACCGAAAGTCTTCGACGAATTTCAGCCTCTTATACGCCTTCCGACCACGAAAAACGGATCACTTAACGTTGCTCTTCTTTGGTGCAAGTAGACAGCAGAGCAGCCATGATTAACAGCACAGCAGTGGTAACGAAACTAACCTAGCAGCTTGAAAATTGCAAAGATATATCAACAAATAAACAATGCATGCGTCATCAACGTAAAACGACGGTATTACCAAAATAAACAAAAATATAACTAAATTGCGGATAATAATTGACTTACCGTCATACATCTGTACTCTGTGCACCACTGTGAGATGCATAGCAGAGGATACATCCCATTGTATCAATTACTAGGGTTTCCTCCCATTCTATTCACATATGGAGGACAGAAGAACGATTGTTTGAAAGACTCTTTACACACAGTAATTTTTCTAACTTTATCCTCACAATATCTTTGTGAGCAATATGTATGGGATTGTAGTAGGCCTATATTCCTAGAGCTACCACTTAAAACAGGTTCTTGAAACTTTGATAATAGATTTTCTTGGGGTAGTTAACAAATATCCTCAAGAGTCTACCAGTTCAGTCCCTTTAGTACCTCTGTGACACTCTCCCATGGATAACACATAACCAAAGTGCAAAAACCAACAGACTGATACTTCCAGCAAATATGATAAAACTCAGGCAAAACATCCAGGACCTGGATGTTTTACACAAGTTAACAAACCTGCAGGTTTTTAAGGCCAAGTACAACAAAGCCAAGTTAAATCTTTAAGAAAGAGCTTTCAAATCTAAGAAAACAGATGTACAGCAGTGAAATAGCTCAATCAGACAATATAGCCAAGACCTCATGGAGAATTTTAAATCAATTTCACAAAGCCACACCAAAGCCAGAAACTGAAATTTTAATTATAAGACATGAAGGAAACACAATTAAAGATCCTAATAAAGTCTGCAATGTTTTCAATAAATACTTTATATCTGCAGCTGTTAGTCCAATTAATAACACAGTTGTGAGTAGTGAGGTAAAGCTCTGCCCCTTTGAAGAGCCACCTTTTGAATTCAAACAAGTAAGTGAAAAAGAAATAGGCAGGATAATAAATAACCTAAAGAATAAGTTCTCATCTGGATGGGATGGTTTGAGTAGTATCGTGATTAAAAAATGTAATAAGGAATTAGTTAAAATAATCACCCACCTGGTAAACTGCAGTATCAGAGAACATACATTTTCAAATGTATTGAAATGGAGCACAGTTAAACCAGTGCATAAAAAAGGATCCAAGGAAGAGGTTTCAAATTTCATGCCCATATCATTAATACCTGTTTTCAGCAAAGTATTTGAAGTTGTGCTGCTGACACAACTTAGTGACTATTTCTTGAAAAATAAGTTCCTAACAGAGACACAACATGGATTCCGAAAAGATCATAGCGCTATCACAGCAATTATGGAATTTCTTCACAAAACGTATGGTGCCCTTGATCAAGGAATGCAAACAGCTGGCATATTTCTAGATCTTACTAAAGCCTTTGACTCAGTAAACCATGAGTTACTTTTAAGTAAACTTGAGTCATACAATGTAAATGCTGCATCCATGCAATTGCTGGCTACATATTTATTTAACCGCATGCAGTGTACAATGCTGACTTACAAAATCAATAATCAGATCATTAATTTCCAGTCCAAATATGATACAGTCACACAAGGTGTACCCCAGGGCTCAATTTTGGGCCCTTTCCTTTTCCTAGTGTACATAAATGATATAGAGCAACCTTTCAACTCCCAATTGGTAACCTATGCAGACGATACCTCACTGTTATTTCTTGGTAAACAAAATGATGAGTTGACGTTGGTAGCCACTGAGGGACTACAGCAAATAACTACTTATTTCCAAGATCAAGGTTTGAAAGTTAATATCAGTAAATCTCAGTTATTGCCATTTAAACTTACAAACTCACACGAAACCTCTATCAGTAACATAGGTGGAATTGAAGTACTGGACACAGAAGGTTGCAGATTTCTAGGTATTCACCTAGATGAAAATATAAGATGGGTAAACCATATCAAATTTTTATGCAATAAAATCAGCAGTTCATTACATCTAATCAGCCAGTTATCAAAAGTAGTTCCACATCAGACATTAAAAACAATTTATTATGGAACCATTTTTCCACAGATTAATTACGGGATAGAGATATGGGGTTGTGCTGCCGACATACTATAAAGGCACATTTGCATGCCGTGCGTGAGTTTCCTCGGAAACGCGAAATCTTAATTAAATAATTAATCTGTGACAAATAAATAAAGCCTATGGCACAGAACTGCAGCGCTGTGTCGCTGATAAAACAAAAACACAATTACGATACTCTTATGTTTCTTTAAGAAGGAGAGGTCTTGGAGAAGTGGTGCGGAAAGCATGTATATTTCATTGACTGGCACACCGCCATATTTGATGTTATATAAAAACACTGCGAGTTGCAATCTTACTAGGCACTCGATTCTGTAAAGAATTTATATTTAGGAAAGTAAGTAGAATTATTTAACTGTAGGCTTATTCGTTGAATATATCTGATTTAACTAACTGTGTAAACTTTCTATGTTTAGTAGACAGTCACCTCTGTACGACGTATTGACATGGCTGGCAAATTATTCTAATATTGAGATTTAGATTTGAGTCTGCACCTACCGCAGCAGTCTTTGGAAACGAGTTAAATACGAAGTCCGATTATTTGAGTCTTATTTCACGGTCAACTACGAATAACATTACATTTACGAAAAAGCCATTGTCAAGCGTCTGATACCGAATAATTAAACATCCACGTTCTAGATAAGCAAATATTAAATACATCCAATCACTATAATACATAATTAATAATTAATGTTAATATTATTTTTTATTTTATTTATTTTATAATACGTATGAACAGAATATTAACCATACAGAAAAGAGCAATCAGAATTATCCATGGATTAGGGTATAGAGATTCATGCAGGGAAATCTTTGTTCATCATAAATACCTCACAGTCTACTCACTGTATCTTTACAAATTAATTATATTTTTTGTGACACATCAAAACAAAGAAACAAAGTGCTCTGATATGCATGCCTATAATACAAGAAATAAAGACTGCTACTACAGACAAAGAACAAAATTAAAAACAACAGACCATAATCCATGCATTAGTGGTCAAATATGGTACAACAGATTACCGAGCTCTATAAGGTGCCACAAAGGGAACTTATTCAAAGTGAAACTGAAACATTTCTTGATTGACAAGTGTTTATACTCTTTAAGTGAATATTAATATTAAACTAAAATAAATTATTGTATATATCGTACTAAACTTGTAAAAAAATGCTATGACGTTTGCAAAAGACACCAGTTGGTGTCTCCATGCAAAGAAAATACAATAAATAAATAAATAAATAAAAACAACCTGTGACCATCTTTGCTGCCCTTCTCTGTGTGCATTCAATATCCCCTGTTAGTCCTATTTGATATGGGTCCCACAGTCTTATGTAATATTCTAGAATGGGTCACACTAGTGATTTGTAAGCAATCTCCTTTGTTGACTTATTTGCACCTACCCATTATTCTACTAAAAAAACCAACTTCTACCACCTGACTTACCCACAGCAGAGCCTATCAATCAATCAATCAATCTTAGTATGAAGGCTTTCACGACCAGATGACATATCTTCTGGTAAACCTTCCGGGATGTAAGGTCGTGGTCCATGAAACTCTTCAGCTCCTAACGTTTCGTTCAGAGCTGCGCTGGACATCTTCAGAGAGGGCGAGACTCACCGGAGGAGAAACACCCCTCTGAAGATGTCCAGCGCAGCTCTGGACAAAACGTTAGGAGCTGAAGAGTTTCATGGACCACGACCTTACATCCCGGAAGGTTTACCAGAAGATAAATCAATCAATCTCTTTATTCATCTGTTAACAATATACATTGTATGGATGTAGTCAATTACAATATAGTTTCTTATCTTTAATTTGTTTCAAAAACTTGGATAATAAAAACAAATATTTTATATCAGTTTATATACAGTCAAACATAGTAACTTTTTACCCATTGGGGTACCTTTGTACCACTTACTGCTTTTGTTTAAAATGGTTGATGTTCGACCTACTCGCATTATTTTACTCTGAGAATGACAGTGATAATAAAAGAGTTACTTTTGGAACAAAATAATGCCAGTAAGTGGAACGTCAATCATTTAAACAAAAGCTGTAAGTGGTGCAAAGATATCCTGACCAGTAAAAAATTACCCTCATTGACTGTAAATAATATTATTTTTCCATATTCAGATATTCTTCAATGCTATAAAAACTATGTGTCAGTAAAAATTGTTTAAGATCTACTTTGAATTTATGAAAGTATGTAATTTTCTTTATTGTAGAAGGCAATGCACTAAATAGTATTTTGGTCTGGTAGTTTACACTTTTTTAGTAGAGTGCTCCTTTGTCTGTGTCTCTGTGAAAATCATCCTTGTTCCTTGTTTCATGGTTATGAACCTCCGTATTTGATGTTGAAAATTCCTGGTGACTTTTCAGAAAGCATACACATTCATAGATGTATAAGCTAGGAAGAGTCATTATTTTAAATTCATCATTCTGATCATTCTACTTCATGTCCCTACAAAGTGTCATACCCAGGTATTTGTATGAGTTGGCCAGTTCCAACAGTGACTCATTGACATTATAATCATAGAATACTACTTTTTTTTCATTTTGTGAAGTGCACAAGTTTACATTTCTGAACATTTAAAGCAAGCTGCCACTCGTTCCACCACTTTGAAATCTTATCAACATTAGACCGAATATTTAAGCAGTTTCTTCCCAATAGTACTTCATTATAGACAACCGCATCATTTGCAAAATGTCTGTGGTTACTATTAATTTGTTTGCATGGTCATTAATATACAACACGTGGAGTTACTTCTACATCTGATAATATTGAGTGACTATACATGACAGTGTAAAGCAGTATTTCCACTTTGCATCTGAATGCCAACACTTCTTAAGCATGAACACATATAAGATTATGCACATACATAAATGAAAGCACTCAGTAGACACTATAAATGATGAACATCTGGAACTTGTCGTATCATTCCTGTACAAAGTGGAATATTTCTTTTTAAATAATTAATACATGAGGCAACTAGAAAATTTAGATTTAATGGGAGAATTCTGAGAAAGTGCAGTACATCTAGTAAGAGAACTACATAAAAATATTATTAGGGTTACCTAATCTGCTGCAATGTTATAGTGTTTTGCTGTAAACCCCCCTCATATACAAAATAGTATCAGATTGCTGTGTAGCTCTTCTTATAATTTTTATATTTTAATTATAATTATGACAGTGTACCTGCTTATGTTTCAGTGATTGTTATATGATGAGAGGAATACATTCTGCTTTCTCCAGATGTTTTCAAAAGTTGGGTGCTAGATCATTTAATTATTAAAATGGACACAAGATGTTTTCTGTTTGTTTATTTCCTAAAGCTAAGTCATCTCATTATAACTGCTGCATATAAATAACAATTTATAAAAACAAAGTTTGTTGTGCAGCATTGCCAAGTGTCAAAGCATAACAAGCTACTCAGCTCCAACACTGATGTGTGTCTCTGACTAACTGACAAAGCACTTTTCCTCCTTTGGACGCAAATACAGATGCTTTCCAGTATGTGGGTAATACCACCTTTACTAGTTAATTCAACAATCTTATTTTAATAACATTGATTCTTGGAATTATACAATTGTTCAGTTAATTGTATTTAATTTTAATAGTAAAGCAAATAACTGAAAACATAAGAAGAATTGGCAGTTTTATGTTTTAAATTAAGCTAGTTACATTTGGCCATTAATCAATCTTTGAATCGATGTGTAATAGATTTTATTTAGAAATATAATTGCAGTTGTGCACAAATGCCTTTAGTTTGCATGCACTAATAAATATTTAGATAAAGTTGTAACCCATTCTTCTTTTTCTCTGAACATAAATACAAAATCTGTGTGAGGGGCATGTATAATGAAACAAGCCTTCTGGACTCTTCCTTTTACCATTAATGAAGAGATCAATACCACACCATTTTCTTCACATAATGACTACATTTTCCAATTTAGATCAAATCAGGTATACAAACAAACACTAGTGATTCTGTCAGCACAAGGAGGCATAATCCCCATAGTAGTTAAACCAAATGTCATATCTCTGTAAAATAATTTCTCAACAGTTATCAGTATTCAGATGTTTTGCAATACTGTTCCTTGAGCTATGCAAGAAGATTTCGCTTATTTTAGTATCAATACATGTTAACTGTTGCCTAACACACAGCAGAGAAACAATCCCTAACATGGCGCCTTTCCACACCAAAAACATCATTCTCCTCGAACATTTCAAAAAATGTCATAATCTTCTGCATCCATAAGGAACTTCTCCTTAAATGCCTTCATCCATCAACTAGATCTAAAATCTCTACTCTTTAACATAATAAAATAAATGCTCTATCCAAAACATGTGTATACATTTTTTGCTAAGTTGTTATTATCTACCCTCTGGTTTGATACATATCCTCACACAACATTCATACATTGTTACAGCATGCATAACTCATTCTAAATTCCAATGGTTGTCACAGCCAACAAAGTCTGTCTGACCTTCCCCCATCTCAGCTTTTTCTTTTTGAATTTGTGTTTACTTTTTTAAAGTTATTCTAATTTTTCATTAGTAGATATTTGGTAAGTAATAGATACTATATGATTCTCATAACAAAAACGCATGTCTAAAGTGATATTAAATAGTTAGGTCAATGACTATTTAAGCCATATAATACATACATGTAAGAAGATAAGTTTGTTGTATTACTTTATAAATCAATTTTCTTATATTGTTTCATGATTAATTTGACAGAGTGTTGCCATTAGGTATCATATTTGTAAAAATTTAGTTCAGTGTCAATGCGTACTGCAAATAACCTTCTGGAGTTTGCATAAATTGATCTATATGCATTGGCATGTGGGTTTTCTATTCCCAAAAAGGGATCTATAAATTTGTCAAAACGCTTCTTTACTTCAACAGTCATTATTTTATGACTTTTCATGAGATTTCAATAATATTTTTTGAAAACTTGCCATTTTCCATCGTGTTTTCTTTTTCTTATTTATCCTTGTCTTTTCATACTATTCCTGACATTCAGTTCCCTTTCCTATGGAGAGATGATACTAAAAGCTGGGTAATCTGTATTTTTGTAAATAAACTTACTGGTCTTCTGTCAAACATGACTTCGAAGGATGAGAATCTAGTTGGTATATATTGTAGACTGTTCATGATATCTTCAAAATTCTTGGCATATTTTATCCAATCTATATGGTTTTTGTTACACTAGGTTCTACAAAGCCTTCCAATCTCCTTCATGTGCCTTTCAGATGGATTGCTTGATAGATGACAGACTTAGATTAAGATGTGTCTTATGTTGTTATGGTCAATAAAATTCTTCCAAGTTTGAGATGTGAACTGTGACCCATTATCTCAGAGCATAGCTTTATATTCATTGCCACAGTCACTGGTAAATTTTGCAATCAGCTCATTACTTGTTGCTTTTTGAGTTGATATAGGTTGACAGGTTTTGAGAACATGTCTAAAAAAAAAACAATAATCACCTTTTATTTTTGGCAGAGGTCCATATATGTCAACTGTGCTAAGGTCTAAGTTTTTATGTGGCAATATGTTCTACATCAACCCCCTACTGTTTTGGTTACTAACTTTCACTTTTTTACATCTGTCAATGGTAGCAAGTTTCTTTTTTACTCTCCTAGCAATACTGTAAAGGTGTAGGTTTTCTTGTATTTTCTGTGTACATTTAGTGGTTCCACAGTGTCCAAAGCTTTCACAGATGTAAGTTATGAGTGTGTCAATATATTGTTCTGGCCAGCATAGTTTCCAATTGTCTGTCAGATGTGTACCTTCTAAACAATATAAGTGCAGGGACCTAACATGAAATTCCTGCATGAAAAATGTGGAGAAATCGAAAAAGAAATGACTGCTGGAAGAACTGACTCAGCATACAGGAAAGTCAAACCAACCTTTGGTGAAATTAAAAGCTGAGGTGGTAACATTAAGAGTGCAACAGGAATCCCACTCTTAAATGCAGAGGAGAGAGCAGATATGTGGAAAGAGTTCAGTGAATGTCCCTATGAAGGGGAAGATTTGTCTGATGTGATAGAAGAAAAACTGTAGTCAATGGGGGAATCCAGTATTAGAATCAGAATTTAAGAGAACTTTGCAGGACTGAAGATCAAATAAGGCAGAAGGAATAGACAAAATTCCATCAAAATTTCTAAAATCGTTGGGGGAATTGGCAACAAAATGACTATTCACACTAATATATAGAATGTATGAATCAGGTGACATACCATCTGACTTTGGCAAAATATTGGCCACAAAATTCCAGAGATTGTAAGAGCTGACAAGTGCAAGAATTATCACACAATCAGCTTAACAGCTAATGCATACAAGCTGCTGACAAGAATAATATACAGAAGAATGGAAAAGAAAATTGAGTGTGTATTAGATGATCAGTTTGGCTTTAGGAAAGGTAAAGGCAATAGAGAGGCAATTCAGACATTGTGACTGATAATGGAAGCAAGACAAAAGAAAAATCAAGACATATTTATAGGATTTGTCAACCTGCATAAAGTGTTCAACAGTGTAAACTGGTGCAAGATGTTTAAAATCTGGAGAAAAATTGGGGTAAGCTATAGGGAGATGCAGATAATGTACAATATGTATAAGAGCGAAGAGGGAATAATAGGAGTGGATGACCAAGAACAAAGTGTTCGAATTAAAAAGGCTGTGAGACAGGGATGCAGGCTTTCACTGCTACTCCTAAACCTGTACTTCAAAGAAGCAATGACAGATATAAAAGAAGGTTCATGAGTGGAATTAAAATTCAATGTGAAAGGATATCAGTAATACAATTTGCTGATGACATTGCTATGCTGAGTGAAAGTAAAGAAGAATTGCATGATTTGCTGAATGGAATTAACAGTCTAATGAATACAGAATATGGATTGAGATTAAATTGAAGGAAGATGGAAGTAATGAGTAGTAGCAGAGATGAGAACAGTGAGAAACTTAAAATCAGGACTGATGGTGATGAAGTAGATGAAGTTAAGGATTTCTACTGCCTAGGCAGTAAAATAACCAATGATGGGTGGAGCAAGGAGGACTTCAAAAGTACACTAGCTCAGGCAAAAAAGGACATTTGTGGCCAAGAGAAATCTACTAGTATGAAACATAGGTCTTAATTTGAGGAAGAAATTTCTAAGAATGTACATCTGGAGCACAGTATTGTATGATAGTGAAACATGGACTATGGGAAATCCAGAACAAAAGAGAAGCAAAGTATTTGACATGTGGTGCTACCGACGAATGTTGAAAATTAGGTGTACTGATAAGGTGAGGAATGAGGAGGTTCTGTGCAGAACTGGAGAGTAAAGGAATATGTGTAAAACATTGACAAGGAGAGAGCCATGATAAAAGGACATCTGTTAAGGACTTCCCTGGTACCAGAGGGAGCTGTAGAAGGCAAAAACTGTAGAGGAAGAAGGGATTACATACAGCTAATAGTTGAGGACCAGGGTTGCAGGTGCTACTCTGAGATGAAGAGGTTGGGCACAGGAGAGGAATTTGTGGTGGGCTACATCAAACCAGTAACAAGACTGTGATAAAGCTTACATTACTGAATAGAACATAATGCTTTGTGGTCAATATATATGACTACTTTATGGCCCAAGAGGTATTTTTTAAACTTTTGTAAGCGCCTCTGTATGGCTATTAATTCTTTCTCTGTTATGGTATAGGATTTCTCATGTTCCTGCAAGACTCACCTGGCAAAAGCTATTGACATGTTTTCTGTTTCTCCCTCTTCTACCTTTTCTTGAATAAGATGTGCTCCTGATCCAGTGTTACTGCTATCACTTGTAATGCAAAAGGGCAGAGACATATCCGGTTTTGACAAAACTGAGCTTCGACGTAACTGGTTTTTTTTTTCCGTCAAATAAAATGTGACATTTTTGTTTCTAGTTCCACACAGTGTTCTTTTTGAGTAAATTACAGAATCAAGTGGCGTTGTGGGCTTGATTATTTATGAATTTTCTGCAAAATCCAGTTAATCCGATACAAGGTTGTAATTGCTATTTATTCTTGGGTACAAGAAACTTAGCAATGGCTTCAGTTTTACTTGCAGTTTCTTTTTCTGAAATAATGTGCCCTAGAAACTTCAAGTCACTCATCACTTTTGTAACTTTAATGTCAGCCCCCCAGTTTCCTTAGCTTTAGACACACTTCCTTCAATAAGCCAAGATGTTCGTCTCAAGTTTTACCAGTTATTAAAATGTTGTCTACATAGATTATTAACTCTGAGTTTACCTCATCCTCCAAAACAAAATCTAAGGCTTTGATGAACTCAATCTCAGTAGGTGGGACTATACCAGGCACGGCCTACATCTCAACAGGAAAGGGAAGGGGAAACTGGCTGGGGTAATAGCAGGAAATTTAAGGGGGGGAGGCACTGCCATTAATGGTAAAATACCAGTGGTTACAGGTGTTGGAGCAGCACCTTTTTTAGGATAGGTAAGACAGAAAGATGTCAAGTTCTACGAGAGGTCAGGATTGAAACAAATCTTCAGTTTAGGAAAGAAATTCAACAGCACAATTCTAGCACATTGGATCACCAATCACAGCTATCAATTATAAATTTTCACCAATCACCAGAAATTTTATCTCCACCAAGTTGTATCTCAGTCCTAGGTAATTGCATTGATGAACTAAAGTCACCCAACCCAATTGACATAATCTGCCTCTCTGAACACCATGTGACCACTGGTATAGGAACTAGGCCTAAGCACAATGAGAAACTCAGACAGGAGAGTACTGCAAAAGTTAGAATAAGGAAAGGTTCTCATAAAAGTATAATTAAAAATAATGTAAGTATATTTCATCAAAATATTGGGAGTTTAAAGAATAAAGTAGATGAGCTTCTGGTTTGTTTGGAAGATTTAGAAGCTGAGAATGAAATAGATATACTATGCCTGTCTGAGCATCACATTGTTACTGATATGGATAAGGTAAATGTAAGTGGTTATAAGCTCTCTGCACATGTAATGAGAGAAAATATGGAGAAAGGAGGAGTTGCCATATATGTCAAAAGTTATCATTGTGCAAAAAGAATAGAAACAAAAAAGTTTTGGGTAGAGAAACATATAGAAGCATGTGCCTGTGAGCTTAAATTAAATAAAGGCACATTTATAATTGTAACTGTATATAGGTCCCCATCAGGAAATTTTCATCTATTTCTGAAAAATTTGGACTCCTTGTTGTGCTATCTGTCAGACAGGGGGAAGCAAATTATTATTTGTGGGGACTTCAATGTAGATTCTCTGAAAGAGGGTAATAGGAAAAATGACCTTGAAGTATTACTCGGTTTTTTCAATTTGACACCCGTTATTGATTTTCCTACTCGGGTGGTAAAGGATAGCAGCTCACTGATAGATAACTTCTTTATAGACCAAGATAAGTTTAACCAGATAAATGCTCAGCCTGTTGAGAATGGTCTTTCTGATCATGGTGCACAGCTAGTTACAATATATGACATAGCTCCATTCAGCAATACTAAACAGTCCTCCAAAGTAGTACGTTCAGTCAACAATTTAACAATTGCAAATTTCAGGGAAAGCCTACAGCAGTTACACTGGGATGAGGTTTACCGTGAACCTGATGCCAATTTAAAATATAATTTATTTCATGACATTTTTGTAAATGCATTTGAAAACTGCTTCCCCAAGAAAATAGTTAAATATACTCGTAAGAAACCTTGTAACAAACCATGGCTTACTAAGGGTATAAAAATATCTTGTAACCGGAAAAGGGAAATGTATCTGACAGCAAGAAAGAGTAGTGACCCAGAAACTATCAAAAATTATAAAAACTACTGTGTTATATTAAGAAAAGTTATTAAAAAATCCAGGAGTATGTGTATCATGTCTGAAATCAGCAACTCTGATAATAAAATTGAAACAATTTGGAATATTATTAAAAGAGAAACAGGTCAACCAAGAGCAGAGGAAGACAGTATTACCATCAAATTGAATGAAAACTTTACGAACAAAAAGTCAGAAGTTGAAAATATTTTTAATAATCATTTTCTAAATGTTGTGGATATAGTAGGATCCAGGTGTTCATTAGAAGATGCAAGGCTGTTAATGGAAGAGGCCATACCTATGCAATTTGATACAATTGAAATCTCACCCACTTCTCCCTCTGAAATTAGGAAAATAAAAAACTTGCTTAAAAGCAAAAACTCACATGGAATTGATGGCATTTCCAGCAAAATACTAAAAGCTTGTACTCAACAGATAAGTAAGATTCTCAGCCACCTGTGTAATAGCTCTCTGGAACAGGGCATTTTCCCTGATAGACTGAAATATGCTATTGTTATACCTTTGCATAAAAAGGGGGATAGATCTGATGTCAACAATTACCGTCCAATCTCCCTTCTAACAGCTTTATCCAAAATTTTTGAGAAAGTAATGTATTCAAGAGTAGCTTCACATATCTGTAAAAATGAAGTACTAACAAAATGTCAGTTTGGTTTCCAGAAAGGTTTTTCAACAGAAAATGCCATATATGCTTTCACCAGTCAAATTTTGAATGATCTGAATAACCGAACACCACCCATTGGGATTTTTTGTGATCTCTCAAAGGCTTTTGATTGTGTAAATCATGAAATTCTGCTAGACAAGCTCAAGTATTGTGGCATGAGTGGGACAGTGCACAAATGGTTTAATTCGTACCTAACTGGAAGAGTGCAGAAAGTTGAAATAAGTAGTTCTCGTAACATGCAAAGATCAGCACATTCCTCAAACTGGGGAACTATCAAGAATGGGGTACCACAAGGGTCAGTCTTGGGTCCTTTGTTGTTCTTATTATATATTAATGACTTGCCATTCTATATTCATGAAGAGGCAAAGTTAGTTCTCTTCGCTGATGATACAAGTATAGTAATCACACCTGAGAAACAAGAATTAACTGATGAAATTGTCAATACTGTCTTTCAGAAAATTACTAAGTGGTTCCTTGTAAACGGACTCTCACTGAATTTTGATAAGACACAGTACATACAGTTCCGTACAGTGAATAGTATGACGCCATTAATAAATATAGACCTTAATCAGAAGCATATAGCTAAGGTAGAATATTCCAAATTTTTAGGTATGTCCATTGATGAGAGATTAAATTGGAAGAAACACATTGATGATCTGCTGAAACGTTTGAGTTCAGCTACTTATGCAATAAGGGTAATTGCAAATTTTGGTGATAAACATCTTAGTAAATTAGCTTACTACGCCTATTTTCACTCATTGCTTTCATATGGTATCATATTTTGGGGTAATTCATCACTGAGGAATAAAGTATTTATTGCACAAAAGCGTGTAATCAGAATAATAGCTGGAGTCCACCCAAGATCATCCTGCAGACATTTATTTAAGGATCTAGGGATATTCACAGTAGCTTCTCAGTATATATACTCTCTTATGAAATTTGTTATTAACAACCAAACCCAATTCAAAAGTAATAGCAGTGTGCATAACTACAATACTAGGAGAAAGGACGATCTTCACTATTCAAGATTAAATCTAACTTTGGCACAGAAAGGGGTGAATTATACTGGCACTAAAGTCTTTGGTCACTTACCAAATAGTATCAAAAGTCTGACAGATAACCAACAAGTATTTAAGAAGAAATTAAAAGAATTTCTGAATGACAACTCCTTCTACTCCATAGAGGAATTTTTAGATATAAATTAAGAAAAAAAAGAAAAAAAACAAAAATATTAAAAATAATAAAAAAAATAAAAATAAAAAATAAAGAAAAACAAAAAAACACAAAAAAATAAAGTTGTTATATTAACTTAAGTATGTTGTTAAATTAACCTAATTATGTCATGTATTGGAAAATGCGACTCGTTCCACATCATTACGAAATATCGTATTCATGATCCATGGAACTAGTATTAATCTAATCTAATCTAATCTAATCAACCACAGACATGTTTAACCCAAAAGACACAACATAATATTGGAAACACTTCCCACTGTACAAAAAAGCAATGTATTCCTGGAATCAGGATCCAGGCACAATTGGTGAAAACCTGAGGACAAATCTAAGCTACTCCTACGTTTGACACATTGAAAGAAGTTCATCAGTATTCTCAGTGTGGTCATTCTCTCTTTTTAGATATTTATTAAGCTGTCTAGAATCCAATACAAGTATGACCCGACCATCTCATTTTGATACAACTGCCAATGGGTTGATGTACTCACTGCTACTCATTCCTAAAATCCCCCATGTGTCCATCTTTTGAATTTCCTTTTCTACAGCTTGTCTTTTTGCAAAAGGTATCCCATAAGGTTTTAAGAAAAGTGATTTGTGTGATCTGAGACTTAATTTACATTAGTAATTGTTCCCCTTCCTAGTCTCTCACTGAATATATCCTGAAATTCCGATAAGAATTTCTTTGACTGTTCTTTCTGACTGGAATCTAAAGATTGGGCTGCATCTACTTTCTTGTTTATGCATTCCTCAAAGCTCTGATTATCTGTTGGATCACCAGGAACCTCTTCTAAAATGTGTCTGTTACCCCCAAACTTCTACAGTCTGTGATATGGTTACACTCATTCCCACAATTTTTTTAAGAAAATATGTTAGAGTTGTTTGCCTTTTTTCAGGGGCGAGGGGGGTAATCGTACACAAAATGATCTGGAGTAAGAATTCTGTAAGAATTTTTTGTTATTTTACTGATGGTGCTTCTTCCCTCTGACTTTGTTGATGATATTCAGAAATATTAACTTAGCACTTTTGGAAAAAATTTCTTATTCAGTTTTTAATAGTAATAGTTAAGAATTTACTTGATATATTACCAAACCAGAGAAACTAACATGTGTGCATTTGATAACAGGTTGCCTTTTGCTTAATGTTTGTCCTTATTACTAATATTATTCCATTTGGTTTCATTTTGTTGGAGCTTTTACTACATAAATCTTCAATGTAGCTTTTTCACTTAAGGTAAATTTTCTTGTCTCATTTCATGCATCAAGGTTGTAATACATAATAATGCCTAGTTAATTTATTTCATTATTTAAACTTACCAACACTTCCTTGCACCCTTTATTATCCACATAATTCATTTCAACTTCAGTTTTCTTTCTCTCAGTATGTAATTGAAACATTGTAATAGGGGAAATATTCATGCTGCATTATTTTCCATGTTTTCAATTTTGTGTTAACAGTGTAAAATGTTTGGGTGGATCCCATCAATAAAGTTTCATTGAGTATATGGTCCTTAAATAGTACTTAAATTATTGATTGGTTTATAAATGCAGGGACCAGAATCTGTACATCAGTGCCATAGCCACATTTTATTATTTAACATCTAGTCAAATGTTTCATGCTCAGCTTTGCATCTGTAAATTTTGTGCAAAGTTAAAGTTAAAAGAGTAATGCTTTTCTGATTTTCAGTTCCTTTACTCAGTTCTCTTCCAAGTTTGCACAGCTTTGCACACTGACAGCTTCCCATGTAAACCTTGCTGTTTCTTGGAATGCCAGCCATTTTTATTGATTTTCAATATTTTTTATTAATAAAACTTATCAACATTTCTCTGTAATGAAAGCCTACAAGTTCTTCAGCTAGATTATATAGTTCCAGCTTCTTTCAATGTTTAGTTTTCTTTTTTCCTTATTTTTTTGAAAGGAATGTTAGGTTTCACAAAAAGTATGTTTAAAAAGTTTACCAAAGTTAAAAAAAAATTAATAGCCATTCCAGTCCTAATAACTTATTATTCTACTTTTTTCAATTTAAAAATAACATCCTAAAACCTTAATTAGAAATTATTATGTATTATTTTCATGCTGCACCCCCAATATGTATATGTGATGATCCATTCTGAAATATGGCTCTTTTCACATGGCAATTTTACACTCACTGCTGTTTTCCTTTGAATACTGTCAGTATTCTTGCTTTACCTGGATTTTTTCCAGGAAATGCTTTCCTTCCTGCCTGCTCAGTTGGTCCCCAGAGGAGTCAATGAGCGTCCACACACACTTGTTATTCTGCATATATTGCCTTATGAATTGGCTCACAGGATTTTCAAATTTTTTTACTTTATTGTGGAGAATGTACTCCTACACCAGACACTTCCAGTAACTTGATTTCACACAACAAATGTGATGTATTGCCTGTTTTAGAAAATATATTTTAGTAACAACACAAAAAAAGACAGATCAAACCCGTTAATGTACATGATTTTTATCCAAAAACAGAAGAAATCGTGATGGGATTGGCAGTCTACCAAAAGATTCACCTCCTGTCAGTTTGTGAGACTGACCGTTAAAGTGATAATGAAACATGCCTCACAATAATCATCTTATTATTTATTATCTGATAGTTAACACGTACCATGTTTGCATTATTTTCAAAAAATTTTAACTTATTACACTTTGTTTTGCCCAAGGATTTCTCGAACATATGTGAATGGCCACAGCATTTTGAGACAGAAGTAAATATAAAAACAAGAGTTTCTATCTGTACATGTTTTTAGCTTTTAGGTAGTTTATTCTCACTCATTCACACCAAATGTTCTACAAATCCTATCATGAAACTGTAAGCTGAGAGATAAATCAGACAATGTGTACATTAACACAGAAAATAAGCTACCTTTAACTGTTGCCTCCTAATTAAAAGCAACCTTTTTCATATAGAGCATTCCTAGATGAGAGAGAGGGAAGGGATTTGACTAAAGGTCCCAGCTGATAGCAGATTATATGATATCTGATCTTGGGGAAAAAAAGCTGCCGAATTTGTTTT
Source organism: Schistocerca serialis cubense (assembly GCF_023864345.2). Classification (NCBI taxonomy): domain Eukaryota; kingdom Metazoa; phylum Arthropoda; class Insecta; order Orthoptera; family Acrididae; genus Schistocerca; species Schistocerca serialis. The sequence goes on from NC_064643.1 coordinate 346,093,465, forward strand.
ACAGACAGCCATGATGAAACTGGAACATTTCTTAATATACAGCAAAACTGAAGATTCTGTGCCATATGATGCACATTCTTTAGAGCTAATGATACAAAGGATGTCAAGAAAGTAAGTTCCGTTTCTGATTTTCTCACTACTGAATTGCAGTTACAATGATGCATACATGCATCAATTAGCGGGAACCATTAGCAGCACAGAATTGCATCAACCAAACCCTTACAGTGGGGAGTGATAATTCCAACCACTTATAATGTGTGCTCACTCATATGGTTTCTGAAAGTACAGAATCTGTTACCAACTAACATTCAGCATCAAAATTATGAATTGTGTAGAGAATAGATCATGTCTAAGGAAATAGATGGAAAAGTACAATCAAGTGTGGAATAATGTCTATGATGAGCAACATAGTGTGCAGGTAGCAGTGACGGTATACAAACCAGTTCATGTTTTAGAGAAGAAGCTGAGGTGAATAAGAAACAAATGAATTATTTTGCAAACTCTCTCTAGACTTGTTTCAATAAACTTCTGCTGTTGCTTGATGTAGTGGTAGACAGAGTGGACTTCAGATTGTGTGCCTATAGGAGCCCACATTTGCTGACAAAAGATCAAATAAATCAGCAAATGGGGATTGTATTCATTTTTAATATGGCCTGTGAGGAGAGTGATGACCATTCAGGTTAAATTATGACATGACTGGTGATGGATAAAATTGTTGAGTGAGAGTAAACCACTGCCTCAAACAATCACCCACAAAAAAGAACTTTCCATGGAGTGGAGGTATGTGATCTCATCATATTCTTTGTGAAAGACCAAAACTAAACTGGTTCTGATTACAGGAAAGACTCAAGCATAGTGTTTTAGGGAAGAGAAAGTGATTTCTGATTGACATTTAGAGAATTGTGCATCCCAATCCCAAGTAAACAAAATACCTGTTCACCTCTCTGGCTATACCTTTCTAAGGGCTGATTATGTTATCAAAAGATTGAATAACAATGATATGGAAAGGACAGATTGATACTCACCATGTAAAGGAGGCATTGAGTCACAAATAGGCACAAGGCAGGCTCTAGCACATGGAGACAGTGCCCATATGTGTGCAAGTTGTGCTTCTGTGAATTTTTATTTTCTACTGCAGAAGAAAGACATCATCAAAAAGCTTTAATATTTTAGCAGTCTCCTTCACTGTACCTATCTGCAGCTGATCATGTAATTCATTCAAGGTTGATGTGGGCACATAAGTTTTTTCTGATCTAAAACTAAAGATACTAAATATATTGGATGCTAATGCTGAAAGAGGAACAGTGTTCTTGAAATTAATGTATCTAATCACAAATTTTTAAATGGAGTAAGCTATGAAATGCCCAAAGGCTGTGTGATATCAGCCTTCAAATCAGCTTTGTCCTCACTTTTTACACAGTCTGTACATTTAATAGTTATGGGAGGCACAAAAATAGACCTGCAGCAAGAATCTCACATGGCAGATAATTTAAGGAGACCATTTCACCCCAATGATATGAGTGTTATACGTCTGGATTCAAACCATCAAATGTCACACAGCCAGAACCTGGTAGATGTAATGACAGTGAAGAGAACAGATAAAGTAATTTTGACCAGCTCTTTTTGTCCATCTGTGCTATTCTCTAAGTGCCTCATGCAGGCTGTTAGAAAGAAAATCTCACATAATAATGTACTGAACTTAAAACAGGTCAACTTCGTTGCCATACGATAGGATTTTCAGATATTCGTTGGGATAAAAGAAAATAAGGCTACATTAGCCAGTACAGTCTGAGAATTATCACAAAATCACTGCACTTATTATAATTGTATCCCTCAGTTTTCAGTCAAAGAAAAAGAGCTTCTGCTTCATGGCTGACTATGTAATTACACCAGATAATTAATAAATGAAATTTTGCACATAAAAGATTCAAGTGAAATCTGACACCTGAACTTTATAAAGTATACTAGAAACTGCAGAATAAAGTGAATCAAAACATGCACAACACCAAAATCAAGTATGCCCATTTTGTTGTATGCAGTGAGTGAAATCATGTAATTCTGTGAGGAAAAACTGCACAGCATTGTCATGGGAAAGAACAAATATGATGTTGTTTGGCAAGATTCTGCATACAAATTAAATGACTTTTTCTTGATGGCACTCAGCTCTCAGGTTGCAGTAAATTATCAGACACAAGACAACATCTTCATAACAGATGTGCTATTCTTAAAAAATGTTTCTATGTCCACAGTATGGAGAGTAAAAGAATATCTTATAAGGTAGTAGGTAATGATGGAGGTGAGCACAGGTATGGTTAAAATTGATGCCAATATTATTATTTCATTTCTTACAGACTTCTTCAGTCTCATTCTTGTTAGTGGTAGATATCCCACAGACTGAAACCAAAGTTTAATGTAACCAGTATCCAAGAACTATAATCTGAAATCACAAAGAGACTATCAACATGTTACTTGCAGTACATAAAGCTTTGGAGAATATTGCTTGTGAACATCTGAAGGACTACCTTAAAACTTATAATATCTGTGTCAAATATGACTCAGGCTTCCGAAAACACCATAGCACAGCAACTGCAGTAATTAGAGTGACTGACAGCATGAAACATGCTGTGAGGTTCCTCTTATTTTGGATACAATTTTTTGCCATTTGTCCCTTTACATTTGAATGCTACATGGAAGTTGGATATGTGGTTATCATGTGTGATAACAGAGAGTGATTCTTCAATGCACAGAGAGGTGATTCTCATGGCGGGCAAGCAGACAGCGAGTACTGCCACATCGTGTCATTGTAGGTATACTGAGAGCATATTTGTCAAAGCAATAGTAGATGCTGGGGACAACCTGATATTAATGATGGAATGCACTTTTAACATAATAACTGCCATGGGTAGTATAAGAGCTATTAAAGCTTATTTACTGTTATTACACTATGCAGTAAACTTGTAATAAGAAATAAATGGTGGTGGAGATGCTACCAAGAAAGGACAAATCCTTACAATGTCACATGAAATTTGCTGTTGATTATTCATGAGTGTCAAATAAATTAGGATATATTCCGTCCCCGAAACTGACGTCAGCTATTCTCTCAGTTTTCTGTATTCTATGGAATTATGTGTATTAGAGTGGGTAATTGTGTGGTATTTTATGACATATCTCAATAAAGGTACTCTAATGACATCCCAAATTGTTATTTAAAGTAGAGTTTGCTACCCATATATCCAGTCATAGGCACGCAATCAGAAATTTTGGAAGTCAGGAAGTTTCCAGTGTGCTACTATTCATGCTGCAAGGGATGACATCAATGAAACTTCTTCACAAAATAAATAGGAGGATGGTCTACATATCAATTTTCTTAGGTAATCCAATAAAGGTTTATCTTTTCTTTACTGTCCTGGGTGAAAGGGCAAACTCAGTTTAACCGTAGCTCCTATGTCACCTTTGGCAGACACATGGCTATTCTGAGAAAGACATATGGTTTATAGTATGAGAGGACCTTGCAGTGTCATGGACAACTGTGAAGTAACCATGATACTTGAATTCAACATATTGATTTTGACACACACCATATGAAACTGAAACAACCTAATTTCTCAGATAATGCAGTACTGTGGTTCGACAACTACCATAAGAGTATATATCAATAAGTCACCTGTAACAGGACTCTCATATAATTATTAAGTTGTGTTTAAATGGGTAGTCATATTGTATCTAATCAGCTGCCCTATGCTGTGATTTTGCTGGATCTGTGTATCTTGTCTGTATTACAACATAGTGTAGGCCACCTTCTATTTTGTTTAAGTTATCTCTATCATTCTCCATTTAGTTAATTGGCAGCATAGGTGTTTTTGAGCCAGTTCTCACTTGTATTTAATTTGTGAATTATATCTTGAACTGATGCCTAGCTACCCGCTTCCATTATTGTTCCTTCCAGATTGTGTAGCTAATTAGCTGTAGGCTGGTTGATTTACCTTGTGCTCTCTTGTTCTTATTAAGTTACATTTACAAAGAACGTTGTTGAGTTGGTATTTTGTGCAGGATATTAAGTTCATATGTATTTTTTGGATTTGAGTATAAGTAATATTTATGTTTCTATTATTCTCATGTGTTCTGATTAACCAAATTGTGTTATTAACAAATGTTTTTGAACTTGGTAAGTATTCACACCCCCAAAAACACCAGCCATTGGCTGCTACCATCATTTTCTCGATCATAAAAGTAAATTGTGTTGCAGTATAAAAGTAAAACGTTTAGAGCTCTCAAAAGAATAAAATTTTGGGGGCACACTCCACAGGACTATGCCATACAGTAAAATGCCACATCACACCACCTGTGAAAGTCTTATGTATATGTTGTGCTTAGCATTGGAAGATATAAGCCTAATACTGAAACATTTAGACTTAGATAATTAGCACAATGTCATACATGAATGGATAAATATTATACCTTACATGAAAACTTTACATAAGTACACTGAATCTTGATAGTCAAACATATTGTAAAAAGACAGTGAAACAGGATCACATAAATACAACCAAATGAGCTATGTTTCCACAAACATTAATTCAAATGAATACTGTGGGATTATTCTAGTTGATCAATTGTTTCACTGAGGGAACCTACAGTCTTCACTCGAACTGAATTTTAGGAGAACTTTGTTAACACTATTACACACATATTCTCTGTTGACATTACTGTGCCCAAGTTCATAATAACGCCCATCAGAAAGGAGTAGGATGGTGAATTCCCCTCCTTCCCCCCCCCCCCCTCCCCCATACAAAAAAAATAATGACTACCCATTTAAACACAACTTAACAATTATATGAGAGTCCTGTTACAGGTGACTTGTTGATATATACTCTTATGGCTGCAGGACCCTAGGTGGCATAGGGCCTGTAGCATGTGCTGTATGGATAAACCACTACTTATCAGTGGGTTAAAGAAGTTGTGGATACATCTATCCACAGGAGTCCTCCTGGATTCAGTCCTTGATCCACTACTTTGCTCACTTTATCTCAATGGTATTTCATCTATTGCCATTACAAATTTCATGTTGATGACATCCGGTTGTATTTAAGCACCAACCTGAAGCAAACTGCTGCTTCCAAATCAGATCTGACTGAAGAGCTTTCTCCACTATCATAGTGAGAACAACATCTAGGTCTAATCTAAAACAAAAAAAGTCACAGATGATCCTCATATCAGCAAACACTGACCAGCAAACATTTTCATGAAACAGTTCCTTCTATACTCATTAATGTTGTCCAGCTACTCGACAGTAAGAGATCTCTGCTTAATCTTGGATGAGCACATAAACTTAGAAGAAAAAAAGGCAAAGAAAGCAGAAATATCTGTCTTGTCTACACACAATCCAAAAATTTAGAAAAATATTTCAATTTAAAATAAAACAAAAGCTAGCCCGTGATCGAACATTATGAATCACCTCAAAGAAATAAAATAGCCAACATGGATTCAGAAAATATAGTACTTGTGAAACACAACTAGCTCTTTATTCTCACAAAATGAGTGCTGTCAACAGAAATCATCAAATTGGCTGCATATTTTTAGATTTACAGAAGGCTTTTGACACTGTTCCTCACAAGCGACTTTTAATTAAACTGCATGCCTCTGAAATAACATCTCAGTTGTGTGGCTGGGTTCATTTTTTCCTGTCTGAAAGGTCACAGTTTCTAATAACTGACAGAAAGTCATTGAATAAAACAGAAGTGATACATGGCATTCCCCAAAGAAGTGTTAGAGGTCCTCTATTGTTCCTAATGTATATTAATTATTTAGGAGACAGTCTGAGCAGCCCTTTTAGATTGTTTGCAGATGATGTCCTTTACCATCTTGTAAAGTCATCAGATGATGAAAAACAATTAAAATCATTTATACAGGGTATCTGTTCGGTGCAAAAAGTGGCTATTGACTTTAAATAATGAAAAGTGTGAAGTCATCCACATGAATACTAAAGGGAATTCACTAAACTTTATCCTGATGCCACATGTCCTTGACTTCCTCAGCCAGTTGGATGTATTTTTCAATTTTTTCTCCTGTTTTCTTTTGTATATTTGTTGTATTGGGTATGGATATTTCGATTAGTTGTGTTAATTTCTTCTTTTTATTGGTGAGTATGATGTCAGGTTTGTTATGTGGTGTTGTTTTATCTGTTGTAATGGTTCTGTTCCTGTACAATTTGTATTCATCATTCTCCAGTACATTTTGTGGTGCATACTTGTATGTGGGAACGTGTTGCTTTATAAGTTTATGTTGTAAGGCAAGCTGTTGATGTATTATTTTTGCTACATTGTCATGTCTTCTGGGGTATTCTGTATTTGCTTGTATTGCTAGTATTGTACATCCACTTCGTTTATACAATAATAATAATAATTATTATTATTATTATTATTATGTGTCCGTATTGCATATGTACTTTGCATATATTATAGTAAACTCACTAAGGCGAAGAGTCTGGGTGGTGAGTGGTGGAATGGAGGGCCCCAGAGGAAATGCTGTTGACAGTAAAGAATGACTTTTATTTACTTCAATACATTATATAGTGAGGCAAACACAACTCTCAGATTTGTCCCTGGATGGTGCTGATGAATGGGCAGCAGCTTCTGCCCTGGCTGCTGATGTAGTGCTCTGTGTTGCTGAGGGAAGGCCCATTGTCAGCCAGCAGCCTTTAGAGCAGGCCTGGCGAAACAGTGCTCCTGCCTCATGCTGTGAGCACAGCAATGAGTAGGGTTGAGGATGAGGAGAAAGAGGAGAATGAAGGGTGCAGCCACCAGATGCCCCTTGAGCAAAGCATTCTCCTTGCTGTTTGCTGCCAATATTACTTGCATTAAATTAGATTTATGTTCTGTGTTAGGAATACTATGGTATCTATTCATTTATCTAAAAACTAAAAAATGGAAGAGCCACATCACTCAGTGCTGAATGGGAATACAATACCTTTCTTGTTCTTTAGAGGCAATGTAAGTCACTTAATATGCCATTGCACTATGCCTGGAAAAACACTTACTTGGTCATCATTACCCCACCAGCCAGAACGACAATGCAACACACGTGCCTTCTGATGAATGACAGTGAACCCTGGCTGAAATGAAGGCAGCCATTAGGGAAAAAACTGAGTTCAGCGTAAGCAGAATGGTGAAAAAGTCTTTTGTGGTTAACAGCATGTACTACTTGAATTGGTGACTTAATGAAAGAGGAGAATCATTTGGTAATATATGGTGGGAAAGATTGATGCCATCAAACAAAAAGTAATCCTATGGAAAAATCAGCTTCAAGTTCATAACATCAAACATTTTCCACAATTCAAGGAAACCATTTGTGGACCAGACAGGGCTGATTGTGTTTTAGTAATTGAAACATTTAATCATGGTTTCTCAGAGAAATTCAAAGACACTGCATGGCTGAAGATGAATTTAGATTTTTTTTCAGATCATTCTTGCTTTAAGCTGCTAATGTACCTCAGTACTTCCAACTTGAACTAATAGACATACAATGTGGCAACCAGCTCAACAGTCAAGTTTGTCAAATCTAGGTATTTACAAGACTTTTATAAAATGTCACCCCAGGAGCATTATCCTCTACTGCACAGACAAGCTACTACAGTTATTTCAATGTTTGATTCAACACAAGTGTGTGAACTTTTTTTCTATTATGAAATTGACAGTGTCTCACCAACATTCAGGTTGAACAGATTTTAATCTGTGTAGCTTCATGTGTTTGACTGTATCATGAATCATAGTTCTAGATGTATCACATATTATAATATTAAAATGTGTATAAATTTATAAACTTCATAATTAAGTGTTAAATGCCTGAATGCAAAGCTTTTTGTAGTTCTGCTCATTTTATTAGCAGTATCTAATGTACTTTTTCAATCAAGTAGTGAATGTTACTGCCTTGGCACAAAAATAAAAAATTGAAAAGAAACACACATAATAAAAATCTGCTTTCAAGTATGCTGCAATTTTCGCTTCTAGAAGTAGTCATACTGTGTTGAAAACATGTCATCCTAAGTTTCTCCTGTGTGGAACCTTCAGCATATAACCAACCCACTAACACATCTGCTTGGAATGGTGCAGTGGTAGGGGAAGCTGGAGTGATAAGTACCCTTGGCTACACTCACGGAGTGCGAGCTCACTCACATGGCCTGCTTTAGAGGCCACAGCCATTGACATCAGAAGCCCAGTACTTTTCTTGGCAGTGTAGAGTCTGCATGGCTCCTTGCTCAGCTCGCATCATCATAACAATGCGCAAAGATGGCTGTACACAGGGTATGACTTACTGCTATCTAGGAAGAGTTTGGTGATAGCTCGTGCTGCGGCACCGAGTCCTATTACAGGGAGTGGCAAGAAGATCTGACAGTTTTAAAGAACAAATGACACAAATGTTAAGAATGATAAAAAATGTTTTATTGGTTATAATAGAATGGTGTTAATGAAAATTAAGGAAACTAACATTGGAACAACCAATTTCATCAGTTTAAGATTTGAAGATGACATCCTTCAAATGATGCCCTCCTGTGGTGAAGCACTCTTCCAGTCTCACACCAAATCTGTCAAACACCTTCCCTAACATTGCAGGAGACAGGTTGGCGATTTCAAGTTATGGCCACCTTAAGTTCCTCCATTGTGTGGGGCTTGTTTGTGTATACTCTTGATTTCAAGAAAACCCACAAGACAAATGCACAAACGCTTAGATCAGGGGAGTGTGCTGGCCATGCAATATCCCTGAAACATGAGATTCCTCGGCCACAAAACTTACTTTTCAAAAAGCCCATCAGCTCATTGGCTGTATTGGCAGTTGCCCCTTCCTGCTGAAACCACATTCTACTTCACACTAAGTATTTTCTCTGAAGTTGAGGGATCAGGAAGTTTTGCAACATCAACAGATAACATTGCTAACTGACTGTAACAGTTTGACCACCCTCTTCAAAGAAGTATGGGCCAATGACACAAGTTTTTGTTACACCACACCACACATTGACTTTAAGACTATACACAGGACATTCATGCAGTTCTTCAGGATTTGTAGCTGACCAATAATGAAAGTTCTGTTTGTTTACATAACTGTCCAGATGAAAATGTGTCTCATCGCTCATCATGAAAATTTTTTTACCTGTCATAAAATCAGTCATTTGCTCTGAAAATACTTTTCGCTTTGCATAGTCATTGGGCTTTAACTGCTGAAAAAAAGCCATTTTGTATGGATGGAAATGCAGACTGAACCACAAAATTTGTCTTTCCAAGTGGTCAGACATACACAAAGCAGCAGCTTGTTCAGGGGCCAGTTGCTGAGGACTTGCTTCCTCAGCTTCTCTTACCCTATCGATAATCTCTGGCATCAAGGCTGACCTTGTATGGCCTCTTGACTTCCATTTCAATGCTGAACCAATAGCTCTGACGTTACTCACCTACAGCATAATTTTTTTGTGCATCGGAACTTTTCCTCGTGAACCTAAATTAAAACATCTATGGAACTGCCAGTGCAGAGCAACACAGGAATCGCCACTTTTAAAAAATGCCTTGAAAACAAACACTGAATGGTCAATCGACCACTGCTCCATGGCTACTAAAAATGTCCACTTGTAGACTCTGAAACATGCTTATCCTCACCCACTCCCACCGCCTACTCACTCAACCGCACAGTGGCAAAAACCATCAGATCATTTTGCCACTCCTTGTACAAACTCAGTGGCAGTGGCAGCAAGCACAGACGGCAGATTGGAGCTGTGGTACCAAGTCCCATGAAGAACTTAGTGTTGGGGACAGCTGCAGCTCCATCTCAAACCAGTGGCTGCTGCTGCTGGTGATGCACAGTTGTCTCGCTGTCCTGTGTAGTCCTGGAATCATCATGGTGCTAAAAGTTTCAGCAAATTTGAATGATCCCTTGCCTTGAAATTCAGATTTATTTATATGCCCCTCAGGCACATTGTTTTCAGTAAAACCCAGAAACTAATCATGTTCTTACAACAAGAGACTTGCCTTGGTGGGGTGACATCACCCCACTGGTGACACAGTTACCACTAAGTAATACAATTTACTGCTGCACCAGCTATCCTGGCTTCAAAATCCACTTGGTTGTCTGTTATTACAACACACGTCACCATAATGGGGACTAAAAACTTTTGGTTGTTAATGCAATGCTCCATGGTGGCTTTCACACTACTTCTCATTGATTTTGCTAAGAAATTATAATTTTATCTCAAAGAATAGATAGTGGCACTACACTGCCTGTTTCCATGGAGAAGCTCCAGTCCCCTGGGTATTACCATTGTCCAGTTCTCTATGTAATTTACCTTAAGCAGTAAATACTGAATCAGCTACTCTTAACTACTACAGTAATCAAATTTCTATAGTAATCTTTTGACTTCATAAATCTATCTTTCAGCTCTCACTCATATTGCTTCATCTCCCAACATTTGTCAAAGGCCCCAAGCCCTGCTAAGTAACTCAAATACTACAAAACATTTTTCACTGTTAGGCCTTTTGCAATGATTTTTGTTGTTGTTGTTGTGGTGGTGGTGGTGGATTTCAGTCTTAAGACTGGTTTGATGCAACTCTCCATGCTACTCTACGCTGTGCAAGCCTCCTGTTCTCTGAATAACTACTGCAACCTACATCCTTCTGAATCTGCTTGCTGTACAAATCCCTTGGTCTCCCACTATGATTTTTACCGCTCACTCTTCCCTACAATACTAAACTAGTGGTTCCTTGATGTCTCAGAATGTGTTCTATCAACCAATCCCTCCTTTAAGTCAAGTTATTCCATAAATTTCTTGTCTCCCCACTCCTATTCAGTACTTCCTCATTAGTTATGTAATTTACCCACCCACCCTTCAGCATTGTAGCGCCACATTTCAAAAGCTTCTATTCTCTTTTTGTCTCAACTGTTTAATGTCCATGTTTAACTTCAATGTATGGCTACACTCCAGAAAAGTACCATCAGGAAGGACTTCCTAACATTTAAATCTATACTCAGAGTTAAAAAATTTCTCTTCTTCAGAAATGCTTTTCTTTCCTTTGCCAGTCTACATTTTACACCCTCTTTACTTCAGCATCATAAGTTGTTTTTGGTGCCCAAATAGCAAAATCTTTAACTGTCTCATGTCCTCTTCTAATTCCCTTGGCATCGACTGATTTAATTTGACTACATTCCATTATACCCGTTTTGCTTTTGTTGATGTTCTCCTTATATCTTCCTTTCAAGACAATGTCCATTCCATTCAACTGCTCTTCCAAGTAATTTCCTGTCACTGACAGAATTACAATGTCATCAACAAACTTCAAAGTTTTTATTTCTTATCCCTGAACTTAAATTCCTACTGCATATTTTTCTTTAATTTTTTCAATGTACAGATTGAATAACATTGGGGGTAGGCAACAATCGTGTCTCATGCCCTTCTCAATCACTGCTTCCCTTTCAAGCCCCTCAACACATATAACCATGATCTGGTTTCTGTACAAGTTCTAAATAGCCTTTCACTCCCTTTATTTTACCCATGCTACCTTCAGAATTCGAAAGGGAGTATTCCAGTCAATACTGTCAAAAGCATTCATTAAGACTACAAATGCTATGAACAAAGGTTTACCTTTCCTTAACCTATCTTCCAATATGTCATAGGGTCATCATTGCCTCATGGTTTCCTACTTTTCTCCAGAATCCAAACGGTTCTTCTCCGGTGTAGAATTCTACCAGTTTCTCTTTTCTTCTGTAATGAATTCATGTTAGTATTTTGCAACCATGGCTTATGAAACTGATATTTCAGTAATTTTCACACCTGTCAGCACCTGCTTTCTTTGGAATTGGGATTATTACATTCTTCCTGAAGTCTGAGGGTATTTTGCCTGTCTCATATATCATGCACACTAGATGGAAAAGCTTTGTCATGGCTGGCTCTCCCAAGGCCATCAATAATTCTGATGGAACATCATCTATTCCCAGGGTCTTGTTTCAACTTCGATCTTTCATAGCACTGGCAAATTTTCTTACAAAAAAAAGCTTCTAACACTCCAGTCCACAATAACAAACTAAAATGACTCATTCTTTCTTAACAAAGTATCCTTGACATATCAACTTTAACAAAACATGCCCTGGCTTCATTATATTCTTATACTTGGCTCCTCATCTGTCTTTCTGGTGGTTTCTTAATCCTTTGTTTTGGGACAACTTTCAGAACTTGATAAAAACATTCCTCCTTATGCTTGCCAACACAGCATACTCCAAAAACCATCCTTATGAGAAAACATCATTCAGTACTACCATCCACAACACTTTGACATGTAGTCCCACTTATTCCTCCCATCATATCACTCATTACTGAATTCTTCTTGAAATGCTTGGTTTTATGGTACACCTTCTCACGTAAAACGGTCTCCTGGTACCTCGTGGTATTTTATCACTTGAGTTAGTTCGTAAAATATTTGTACCCAGTTTAACTGGTCTGTCTTATATGCTAGACACACCTCATGACAGCTTTACACTGGCAACAACTTTCTGCCACCAAAAGTTAACTTTGGCATGATGTTCAGTCAAAACATTAACTTTCAGTCTCATGTTGCACCATTCCCTTATTTCGTACTCATTGTGTATACCATACTTTGGCTGTATTGTAAACAGCTTGCTGCACATGTCAACTGCTTGCCCTGCAAGACTGTGACCCAGTACTTGTGTGCTCACACCACTGTCTTAACCACTGGCATACATTCTTCGACAGATTCAGCCCTGTTGACTAGATCAACTACTCACAAACTTGTCTTTTCTTTCTTTCCTCTGTTCAACCTACTTTTGAGAAAGTTAGCGTGACTGTACTATTTTGATCTCCAGTACAACTGTCACCAACTTCTGGTGCATTCCGTGTTCTATCTAAAACAGTTCTAATCTGCACAACAAAAATTATGGCACATGCACTAACCTATATATCTGGCTCCAGCTCTCTGGCCTTGAATCACTTCCATACAGCCCACACTCATTTCCGCTACCTCAGACTTCACAATTCTGTTGGATATCGGAGCTGGTACTTATACATTAGTTGCCTAAACTTCAATAACATCATTATGCTGTGATCATCTAAAGTCTTAGGAATTTGTGTTATGACTCCATCTACAACTAATTTAATCTTCCCAGGACTGACAGGTTCAACTACATTAATGGCAGACAGCCATTCTGCAGGAACAGATAAACTATCCACAAGCCTGTCCCTCTGTCTTTCAGTTTCCTCCTTCTCCCTCCTCTCTGCGTCCTCCTTTTTCTTTCTTTACATTCTCTCCACAATCAACATATTCCTTACATTCTTTCCATTATCCAGTCTTCTGCTTTCTCCACATCTTCTCCCTGTATTCCAGAGTTCTGGAATAAATTATTTCCTTAATTTAACATCAAATGCTTCTAATCTCTTGTTCCACTGCACTTCTCCTGCTTGCAACTTATCTACTTAACCTCTTACAATTCTCAATACATCCTCTGTGATAGCCCATTACAGTATCAAAAACCTAGCTCCCTGTGGTACTGGCCATGATTTGATGATCTCCTATCAGTTACACAAACATAAACAGAAAGAAAAACCATTTAAACATACCACAGCCCTAACACTTCCCACAGCTTTACGTGGTTATATACTGCACTACATTCCTTACCCTGCACAAAACAAAATCAAATTCTGAGAACAGCAAACTGTGATACTACCAAATTATTTCTTAAAGTAACTTACCACTCTCACTGGAGTAGCTGCTCATACTTATTACTAAACACCAAAACAATGACTGTGATACTACCAAATTATTTCTTAAAGTAACTTACCACTCTCACTGGAGTAGCTGCTCATACTTATTACTAAACACCAAAACAATGACTAAACCTAGTTTCACCTCCTGAATCACTACCCATGGTTAACAGCTTATATACTACAAGACATTGAGGCACTCCTTGTGATATCCATACTGGTCGTATCAACTAAGTAAAATTTAAAGTTTATAATTATGTCTCCTCAAAAAATACCATCTGCATTCACTTACCATACACTAAACTTGCAAGTATGACTCAACTCCTGACAAAACCTACTGACTTACCATGACCTTGAGCTCAAACAAAAAACAATGAAAAGACTGCACTCACCTCACAGTGAGGATACTGTAAATGTCGTTGCTCCTTCTGGTGTCAGCAAACAGCGTAGTGACAGGTGCAAAGATCCCCTGTTGACACCACTTTGAGGGGTCAGTGGTGTGCATGATGTAGATGATGAAGGTCCAGTGGAAACACTGTTGATAGCTAAGAACGACTTTTATTGACTTCAGTACATGACATTGTGGGGCAAACATGCCTCTCTCTGCTGTCCCTGGATCATTCTGATGAATGGTCAGTGGCTTCCACCTAAGTTGCTGAGTTGGCACTCTGTGTTGTTGATGGAAGGACCTCAGCTGGCAGCCATTAGAGGCCATGATCTTTGACATCAGTGGCATGCTACTGTCCTAAGCATTGTGGAATGTGCATAGCCTCTTGCTGCATTTGCATCATCACAATTACACATTAAAATGGCTGTACCCAGGGCACAATTATGTGGCCTATGGCAGGAGTCAGATGATGGCTTGCACTATGGCAACAAGTCCCACTAGGAACTCACCATAAGCAGAAGCAGGCACAGGCGGCAGGTTGGTGGGACTGTGGCACTAAGTACCATGAGGGACTTACTGCTGGTCGATACCACAGCGTGGTCTCAAACCTATGGCTGCTGCTGGCAATGCCCAGTTGTCTCTCTGTTCAGTATACCTATGGTGTCATGGTGGTGCTACTGCTTTTCAGTGGTGAGAGGTAGTCTGCCTCGAATTCAGACTTATTTATTGGTGGTGTGCATTTGTTTCACTAAAACCCAGCACTAGTCACATTGCCCTGGTGTGGTGACATTGCCCACCGGTTGCATGATATCCACTGTGTGGTACAGTTTACTACTGATTTTGGCTCTTCTGGCTTCACAATGTACTTTTATGTCTGTTATGGTGACCCACATGTTGCCACACTGACAGCTACTGACTCACATCTGTTAACGCAATGCTCCGTAGCAGCTTCCACACTACTTCTTGTTTCTTTCGTTTATAATTTTTAATCATCTGATTATATGCAGGAGAGGGCCTTAAAGCAATCTTGCCACTTGATACATAATATTGTTTCCACCTATGCATTCAATCATGCATTTATTCGTAATCCGTGTTCCTTATAGCCCATCAAAAAGGAGAACATTCAGGAATGTGGTATGAGTCAAGGCATACATTAACAAATGATGAGGAAATCATAGTAATTCAATCTGTATATTGTATCAACAATAAACTATCACTACATTGTCTACTGCTGTTCATGCTTATGACATTCAAATGTAACCAAGTAAACTACTGTGAAAGCTGTTAGTCTGAGAACTGCTGCTGCCTCCTCAGTTACACTATGTAGCTGCTGTTTATCTGTTATTGGTAGCTTAATATTGACTTTATTACAATGACATTTTTCAGAGAAAGACAATGAGCTCTGCTATTTGCCATGTGGAAATTTAAATTTCCAATCCTTGAAACTAGATATTCAGATAAGTGATAAAAGAATACCTAGTCAGGTATACTTCCATTTTCTTTTGAATTTGTAGAAGTTTCAATTTCCTGCTTTACTTTGAATGAGAGCATGTTCTCACCAGACTACATAACTCCTTTCTGAACCCTAGATAAGGAGGCAAAGTCTACACAAAAATTATTTTGTTTGTTGTACTGCGACAATGTAAATCACATATCAACAACAAAAATCTATTAATGAGTAAAGGTATTGAGAAGTGATCAGAATAATTCTGTAATTTAACAGTCAGAATCTCATGATACACCCAACCAATATACTTCATGACACACTTGTCTGTTTCATTTTTCATACATAATCTTTCAAATCCTTTTATTGCTTTATGGTCTTATGTTACTGCTGTTCAGTTATTCTCTTTGTTCTGTAATTTTCTTTTATTTATACTCATTATTCTGTAATTGAAATAGCTGACCATATCAAATAATAATAGGAGAATGTAAAATGTTATATCAAAATCAAATAACTCATATAATTTTCACATAAAAGCACAAGAATTTGAACAGTTTTTTTTCATTGGAAAGTTGATGATGCTAGTTAATGCTCTTGTGGGTTTTCTGTTGACATTGTTGATTCTCCAGTTAGCAATAACCAACATTTACAATCCAGCACTCTTTATTCACACACAATAATACAATAATATAGTATAGCATGTGGAAACAAAAAGTCCAAAAGTTTTCCAAAGCTCACTGAATCCAAGATAGAGCACTCCTCTTTCTAGAGTTGTTGGCAATTGATGATTGCCACAAAGCCTCTACCCCAGGAGTGCAAAGCATTGGGGAGAGAAAATGGGCATTGTCAAGTACAAGGGTGTTGTGGGCCACTCAACAGGCTCTGGTTGATCGTGCAAGGTAGCCTGAGCACCCATGCTGTGGCTGGTCCGAATGGAAGGCATGGGGGTGTACCATTTCTTGTGAATTCAGGGAGATCCATGTAGACTGGATTACAGAAGGTATAGTCTGCCATCCAGAAAGGAGGATGGACCAGTCATCCTGCATGTGTGAACTGGACCAGCAGGGGAGGTGGCTGTGTTGGCGGAGTGGCAAAGAGGTGACAGGAATCATGAGTATACCATTGGTGCCGAGTGTCACTGTTATTCCAGCTGCACCCATCTCATCTGGAATGTGGACTGCTCACAGGATGGTAACGTGTGAAGTGAGTGTGGCCCTGTGTGAAGTGTCCCTCACATGAAGAATGAAGAGTGGCCCATCTTGGAGCTGTAAGGAAAGCTCGCTGTGTGGGCATCCAGAGGTGTTGATGGAAAAGCAAATCTTGTTGATGGTAGTCTTAGGGGGTGCTGTAGAAGAAAGGGGGGGGGATACTGTAGCACAGGAGAAGCACTATAGCACACTGGGGGAGCAGCAGCACTTGTGACAATGTAATGTTGCACGCAGTCTGTGGTTGAACATGAGGCAGCCGATCATCACACAGTCTGAGTGAGGCAAGGGGGGGGATCATCACACACAGTCACTGAGTAACCAATGGGCATAGGCTCTTTGATTATCCAAGCTGGTTTAACCCAGTGAAGTGAAAGTGTCTGACACCACCCATTGATGAGGATATCCATAGTATTAGCCACATGTGCCAATACCCGATGCAGGTAAGAGTAAGGTGGCTGTATGCTGGTTTGACTCACATGAGTCCAGAGCGAAATACAAGAAAAACAAGGGACAGGTACATGGTCATGGAGGCAGCATACAGAAAGCAGCTATCTGTTCAAAAATGTTCAAATATGTGTGAAATCTTATGGGACTTAACTGCTAAGGTCAGCAGTCAATAAGCTTACACAGTACTTACCCTAAATTATCCTAAAGTCAAACACACACATCCATGCCCAAGGGAGGACTCGAACCTCCGCCGGGAGCTATGTGTGACCGGATATGCTCGACAAGAGGGAGGGAGGTCAGATAGATCACCTGTTGCAGCACTGTTGATGTAATCAGCTGGGAGGGCTAATGTCTTGGCATACAGCACCTCGGAAAGTGATGCCTGGAGTTCTGCCTTATAAGCCTTATGGATTTTTAACATGACCCAGTGAAGGGCATGAAAATGAGGGTTGCTTTCAGAGTCCTGTGCCAGTGCTTCATGAGCCCATTGCTCTGAGGGTGGTATGCTGTAGGGTGAAATTTATCCACACCACAGGGCATACAGATTTTGTTAAATAACAGTGATTCAAACTAGCTAGCCTGATCAGGGTGATGGATATAGGGCACCTGACTCTAGCTATCCAAGAAGAATCTGCTGTAATGCCTGCAAGAGGGATCACCTGCATGCAACAATGTAACATGATCAGTGACCGACAAGACATATCTGAAACCATCAGAACTGGGTAACCGCTCAATGAGGTCTTGGTGCACATGTTGAAAACGGCCTCTTGGGATGTGAAATTTCCCTAGGGGCTCTGCATATGTCTGCCAACATTGCCGTGCTGACACAGCACACATGTGCGAGCCCACACGCAGCAGTCCATCTCCACATCTGGCCATGCAAAGTGTTCTTTGATAAACCATGTGGTAGCCTTAGCACCAGGGTGTGAAAGATTATGCAAAGCAACAAAAACCTGGAGACTTATGCAGACAGAATAATAGGCCAATTGACTCCCATGGACATATTGCACCATAATGGTCTGACCAAGCCTGGTAGGTTGCAAGAAACTATCTGTAGTGAAGTGGAAGAGGCCTGACATAGGTCCTACAGTTTGATATCATTGTCACTGTAAGCAAGCCAGTATGTGAAAATTAATAGGAGATAAAATAGCATTGACACATAACAAGCAATCAGCCACCACACATTCTGAGCCATGGATGTATCAGATGTCTATCGTGAACTGACAGATGTGATCCATCTCCTGAAACCCATTGGGGTCGGGGTCCAATGACAGGATTGTGAATAGGATCCATGAGGGGACAATGATCTGTGAAAACATTGCATTCTTTCCATTGATATCTCCATGAAAATATCAGATGGCCTTGTACACTGCAAGGAGCTCCCTGTTAAATGTCAACCACTTACACTGATCCATAGATAGTTTTTTGAAAAAAATGTGTAGTGGCTGAGTTGTGTCACCAACATGTTGTTGAAGAACCAAACCTATTGAGAAATCACTTGTGTCTGCCATAATAGAGTTTCAAGCATCTGGCAAGGGGAGTGCAAGAGTGATGGCTCATTCTAAAACTGTTTTGAGATCCTCAAAAACTTTCATCATATTGTCAGACCACCACACTCAGAAATTACGGGAAGTTTGTTTGCCAGCTAAGGTTTCTGTAAAGGGGGCTTGAATAGTTGCAGCCAATGGCAATTGTGTCTGTAAAAATTAATGGGCCCCAAAACCTTGCACAATTTGCAAAATGTCACTGGGAGTGGTAGATTGTGAATACAGTCAGCCCAATCTTGTGAAGGACTTGTACCCTGTCAGGAGATGGTGTACACAAGAAAGGTAACAGAGTTGTGTCAAAGTTGTGATTTATCATGATTAATCCCACTTCCATTTCATGCCACAAAGTCCTGTACCATGCCAGTTGTAGCTCATGTTATCCGTCAGAAGAGGAGAAAATGAGAATGTCATCTAGGTATGCATAGCGGTAAAAGCAGTTAAATAGGAGTAAGTTGATGAAACATTACCAAGTCTGAGCTGCATTTTTGAGGTTTTAAGATACGTAACAAAATTTGTAAGGAAAAAGGGGGTGATCAAGGCTGATTTTGGTATATCATTCTGTTCCATAGGTATTTGTAACACTGAAAATGTATGCTCCACTAAGTAGTTGGGCAAAGTCTTGAATATGTGGGGTAGTATAATTGTCTGTTATGGTACACACATTGAGATGATGATAGTCACCACAGAGGTACACTGTGCCATCCTTCTTAGGGACTAAGTGTATGAGGGAAGACCAATTACTGACCAACAATCGATGAATTCCTTCCTGCAGTAGTTCATTCACTGCAGTCTTAGGAAGGTGTAGTTTGTGTGGAGGGAGGTGGCGTGCTTTATGATGCACTGAGGAGCCATCAGTGATGACAATTTTATTTGTCATCCCATTCATATAGCATTCATTTGAACTGATGAACACAACAAGGGGATTTCTCGAGCAGGAGTCAGTAGCACACAATAGTCACTAACATGAAATACTGTCTGTGCGGGCAAGTACAGGTGCTCTGGAGTTGTAAGATGTGCATTGCTGGCATCAAGATACAGTGGTATAGACAGTTGGTTATGTGATGTTGCTCTTCAGCAAGGGCCTGCTTAGCCATCAAGGTTGTGTGGTTCAGTTCTGCATTGCCCGGATTGGAGCCAAGACATGGAAGTAGTGAGGCAGTTTGTCAGAGAAGAGCACTTGATGATAGCTAAATCAGTATTGTCAGAGGGCTGATGGGGAGGGGAGCTGAGGGAGTGACCAAGAATGCAATATGTGTACCCGAAGCATAGTGCACTAAAGTAGACCACAGTAGGTCAGGCAGCAGATCAAAGTGAATCAGGTAATTAGTTCCAAACACTGGGTCTTTGATGCTGGCCTCGTGGAAGGACCACATGAATGATTCACCAGAGATGAGTGTAATAGGTAACATGACCATGCAGTCAGTGGAAGGAGGCAATTTTTTGGGTGCTTGAAGAAAAATTTTGGTTGGTGTCACATCCACATAATGATTGAGAGTGGGACAATACTAACGTCAGCTCATGGGTCGACAAGTAAATGATGACACAAGCATAAATCCAAGGCCTACAGATGACCTTGTAGAATAATGATCAAACAGAATGCAATTACTGCAGGTCCCCTTTGTCATCCTTGCTAGCCATGGTACCCACTGCGGCCCATGTGAAGTGTTTGGGAACACGCAGGTTGATCCACAGTTGCAGGCAGTGTCCTTGGAAGTTGTGTGGAACCAGAATAGCAGATATACCAGCTGGGGGGCTGTGTATGAGTCAGCTGGGACTGCTACACCTCCTGCAATAGCCGGAGAGGGGAGTAGGGGAGGTGCCCTTGCTGGCTCAGCTGTTATAGGTGAGGTTCAGCAAGAAGCAGCTAGTGGTCCCCATTGCCGGCTGCTAGGTGCCTGCGGTTCATTCTGCTGCCCAAGGTGAGCCCATGTCTGACCTCTACCAGCTGACAGAGGAAGTATAGGTTCTGGTGTACCAACCTCAGTAGCAGATGCTGCACTGCATGAGGGAAGTCGGCAGTGGTGTCAAATAATGGCATGTGCCTGGTCAGCCAATCATAGTTTGTCCTTGTGTGATGATGAGACATGAGGAAGCAGCTGTAGTTGTAATTCCTGTGCCAGTTTAGCTAATCACAATGCCCAGAGCACTAAGTTTGATGTGACCTCTTATCATGACAGCATGGAGGTGTCACCACAGCTGGAAAGGAGTTATGTTACCTAAACTCTCATCATAAATGATACCATGGATTGCATCTGCTGGCATACATGAAAGATGCTTGATGAGGAGTGCATGAGCAGAAGTGGATTTATTATGCTCAGATGATTTTAACAACAGTCACTAACAAGATTGGGTTGGTCATGCAAATGGTTTACCAAACACACAAAACGAGTGCCATTGTCTATGGTACCATGTATGTCGAACAAGTTGCCCACCAAGGCAAACCAGGTCATGGAGTTCTGCATTTCTAATAGTAGCAGCTTTGGAAAATGGCCTGGAGACAGAGCTCGTGGCAGAGTTAGTATGGCATCGATATCACGAAGGTTTGGAGAAGCAGCATTCACTGGCATCAACGGTGCAACATTGACAGGCACAATGTTCTGATGAAAGTCTGGCACTTGTTTTGGCACAATATGATGCCCAGCACTCACAGGTCATGTGGAGAAGGGGCCTTTATGGCCACACAATAAACACAGCATGGCTGACATGGAAGAATCTCAAAGTAAGTGAAATGAAAGCAGCAGTCCCAAGGTGTGCTGCAGGTGATCCATCATCCATGGTCTGTGGAACAGGGGGTAGCACATGACCATGAGCAAACCCCAATGTGGAAGCATTGATGAGTGATGTGGATGGATTTCCAAATGAAGGCACAAAATCGCAATTGAGTGCCAAGTGGTGGGGCAAAACCACAGCTAGTATGTCACCTGAGGTCTGTACGGCACGGTAGGTGAAGTAGATGCAAGAGTATCCTGGCATGGTAGACTCAAGTGTTCAATTGGCCAGTGCAGAAGTGGGCACATTAAACAGCATAGTGAGATCAGTGAGAAAGCTGGCGTCGCAGGTGTGTGACACGTGTAATGGTGGGCCACACTGGGCAGAGAGGAGTCATGTATGTGGGCCCTTAAATTGTACAGCTGAGTGGTCCTTAGTGCAGTGAGTTAGAAACTCCAGAAAGAGGAAGCCAGAACCTCATGCAGAAGAAACTTTCTCCCAAACATAAAATCCAGTAGCAGATATCAGTGTAGATGTGTGCTGCACCTAGTCTGGCGTGACAAAGGAGGTTAGAGTAATTTGTTCTGGAAGAGTAAACAATGGAGAAGTGAGTATTCTCATTGTACTGAGAGCACCCATGGAAAAATATTGCAGTTCACAATCAAAAGTCAATTTTGCAGTAGTCACATCCTTCACAGTTGGCTGTGGTTGGAGGTGCAATCATTGTTTGAGGTAGCATGAAACCGGTAATAAATGATGCACAAATTGAAGCATATTCATGAGACTTGGTGTCTCCAATGTGTGTTTTCTATCTATGCTGATGGGTCTCTGGATAGAAATAACCAACAATTACAATCAAACACACTATATTCATACAAAATCACATGAAAATATAGCACAGCATGCAAAAACAGTCAAAGTCCAAATGTTTTCCAAAGCTCATTGAATCTGATGGTAGAGTCATTGACAATCAATGATTGCCACTTGCTAATTCTTGTAAATGAAAAAAGACCAGAGCAAATATGAAACTTACTGAAATAAGTTAAATGTTATAAAAGTTTGTTAATTTCATCAAAAAAGCAAAAATGTTAATCAAGAGATCCTTACTGCAGTTGGCTTAGTCTTAATGGTCACGAAAATTTTAATGTGGATCTTGTAGGTAAATCATTTGAGTTATATCATCAGTCTCAACAAAGAAATAAATGCTACTCTGATTGTTAAAAGATTGCATAAAAGACTGCAGCTGTGGCTGCCACACAGTTTCAGCACAGTCTTTGCACAAAGTTTGCTCAGTCTGACTGTTAATGAGGAGTTTTGTGATGGAGAAGAGGGAAGAAACTACAAACAAATTGTGAATGTTCAAAATTTTTAACTGTGAGGTCATTTCTAATGATGTATGATGCAACATATTCCAAGAGAATAACCCTGGTACTTTATGCAGTGCAAAAAAGTGATGTGCTGACTGGATCAACACTCATAATCATCCTTGATGCTACAAGATAAGTATTTAAATAAATTACAACCATTTTCTACTCCAAAACATTTTACCATTTGCAAAAATCTCAGTAAAAGAATGGAAAGTCTGCAATTTTTGAACAGAAATCTATAATCTATTTACATCCTAATTGTGAGCAGAAAGTTTTTGATACCAAGATCCTTAGAAAGGCTTATGGAAGATGTACAGGTATCTACTTCACAAAGTAGTATTACTGATCACTTCTACTGAATGAACACTTGATTGCTTTGTCCCAGGAAAGAAATCCATAAGAAAGTAGAGTGTGAAAATCTGCAAAATAAACCAACACCCTTGTCTTTAGGTCAACAGAATAAGAGATGTTTTCAACTGCACAACAGCTGAATTGAGCTTCTTGATTAGTTAACTCCATATTCAAAGACTCTATTTTAACTTGTGTTTCAAGCAGTGTATGACCATTAATGTCTACTTCTGGTGCTGCTTGTTTGAAACTGTGTATATGAGTCTTTGTGAGGTTAAGAATGTAGGCCTCTTCAGCTACAATCAGACATGTTTCGCCTGTGGTTCATTTTACAACCTTGATTAGTATGCTTGTGTCATCAGTAAACAGTATAGATAGAGTCATTCAAATGTAGGCCCTCTAATTGACGTAAGAAATCTCCTGAGTTTTTAATGTCATGGTCACACCAACCTGCTATAGGGCTCAACAGAGTAGTAAGGCATTTTGCTACACGATATGTCGGAGCACCAATGTTACTCACAATCTAATGAAGAGGAACCCCTCCCTTGTGGGCCTTAGGGAGGCCATATAACTTACAGATACAGCACAATAAGACTTTCTCATGTCAGTTAGAGGAAATGCATTTGAATGACTCTGATACTCTAGTGAGTTTTGATGTGATCTCTCTCTTCACTCATGTTCCTCTGTCTGATCCATTATGGTTGATTGAAGTTATGTTTGGTGCTGAAATAATGAATCTATTTTGACATGTGTTGACTTCCATTTTCATTTTGTTCCATAACAGATGGAGTTGTGATGGGAAGCTTTTCGTCACCTGTTGTTGGCAATTTGCATATGGAATACTTTGAGAAATGTGCCTTGGTGTCAGTAACTTTAAAAACTGTGTGTTTTTCAGATGTGTAGATGATACTTTTGTTGTTTGACCTAATGGCAGTGAGAATTAAAACACCTTTTTAGAACACGTGAATTCAATCCACATGAAAATTTGTTTCATGATGGAGGTGGAAAAGGAAGGCTGTTTTCCCTTCCTTGATATGTTGGTCAGGTGGAAGGTTGATGGTATGTTGGGACATGCCGTTTATAGGAAGCCTACTCACACTGACTTGCATCTGCAGGCTGACAGTTGTCACCATCCAGCTTAACGTGAAGGTTCACAAGGCCCATGTCATCTCAGACCCTGAGAGTTTGTCAGCTGAGTTAGCCCATCCCGAAGTCATCTTTTGTCAGAATGGTTATAGTGAAAGACAGATCAGATGTGCATTGACTATCACCAACTGTGCACTGGATGAGTGATCATAATACCATGGTGGCATCGAATTGTACAGCCTTTTTATCTTACACAGGGAGCATTTCAAGCAGCATTTGTCACATATTGTGGAAATATGATGTGAAGTGTGTTTCTTGATCACCATCTAATATCAGGGTCCTTTTAGTTTCTGTAAAGGATGATCTTTGTTTGCATATGATGAGTGTATATCATATTCCTTGCAGTTGTTGTATGTTATATAATGGTCAGACTATCAGGACTGCGGAGGATTTGTGTACTGAACATAAGCAGCACTTGCACTTACAACAGCCAAGTAAATCCGCCTTTACAGAACATTGTCTTGGCACTGGTAATCCTATGAAATATAACAACATGGAGAGTCTGGCATGCACTTCCAGCTATTTGGATAGTGTTATTAAGGAAGTTGTTGAAATTAAATTAGCAAGTTGCCTTATGAACAGAGATGGTGGTTTTTGTTTAAATTCCGTGTGGAAACCTGCCCTCTCTCTTGTCAAAAAACAGGACTGAGTTAATGCTACCTCACCTACAGATTATTAATTTCACTATTGATAACTTGTGACATCAGTCATCTTTTGGTTTGTGATGATGTAGTGTTTACAGTGTATGAGAGGTTATCTTTCTGGAGTTTCTCTGGAAAACAAGATTTTAAATTCCCTTCCACATTGCTTACTTGCTGCAGTTATACCTTGAAAATGGCAAGGTCAAAATATGGCATGGTCAAAATATTGACAGTTGCCTATGACATCACCCATCTGCATTTCTATAAATTGTTTGAATATGGTTTGGATTCCTTGTTAAACTATAGGTTCCCCTTCCCTGGAAGGATTACTGGGATAGGTTAAGGACACAACAGTCACCTATATGATGTCCAAATGAAAGACTTACATAAGGCTGTTGGGCCACATGAAATTAACATCATTATTATTATTATTATGCCACATTACTTTAATTTTCCAATTAGAATTTGTTGGTCAATATAGTCAAAGGCAAGGTCACATAATATACTAATAGTTTTATCAGATGTCTGTCAGAACTTCATTTTTGAGGTATTGTATTGTTTTCTCTGTGGAGAAGCTACCCTGTGAGACAGTTCTGCTCAATTAAATGAATCAGTACTCTGTAGCACTGCAAAAGGATATACTGGGCAAATGTAAAAATTTTTAAAGTTTCCACCAGCCACCACTTACCCAAACCATAACAGACTTATGTGCAGCATCACAGCTGAAATGAAACAAGCAAGAGAGCTTATACTGCAAACGTTGTGGCACACAACCAAGGCCATTGCCAGACATTACTTGAGCAAGATGTCTGAAACACCATTTCAGCAGTACAAGCTCATTGTGAAGGGAACATACCACCGTGCTGACAGCACTGCAGGGTGCCAGAACAAGATGTAAATCTTACACAAGAATGTATCTTAGCCCACTGACATTGCAGAGAGTGCCAAGCTGAAGGGCTGAAAGCCACTGTTGAGACACTGAGGTGTGGTGAAGACTGCTGTCAGACCCAGAAAGCTAAGCCACATTCAGTAATCCTTGCCAAGACATAACATAACATCACTGTCTCTACAGACAACTGTAAATACTCAGTCTCCTGAGCCCTTCTTTATTTCAGTTGCAGTGAGCCAGATTCAAGGTATGAGCTGTGATGTGCTGACTACCATTCACCAGATGACTATCTTTGAGAATGCAGTCAGCCTGGTCAGCTGGACTTAGCCATTGCGAGCTGCAGATCTGTTTTTGCTGATGTGAAGACTTGAAGCCTCTTACCATTGGCCCCTGGGAGCCAAGGAGATGGTGCTTGGTGTACGATCAAACTATTGCTTTACCAAAGGTCTATGCTAGCTGCTGCTGCCCCTTGACTTGCATCTGTGAGTAGACACTGGCATCAATGCCCTTCCTCTGTGGAGAGGCCATGACTTAGCTCTGCACCACGGTCACCTTCCCATGCAGACCTGCTGGAAGCCTACTGGAGCATTCCCTTCGATATCCACAAGTGTACCCTGATAAAAAGCACCATCAAGCTGTTGGACATAATCACCAGATGAGCAACACCTGCTGCCAGTTGGGTCCACTACTGAGCATGGCACTGCTCTGGCTGCTTCAGCACCCATGATCTCACCAATAGCCCGAGAGATTTCTGTGCTGCATGTGCATTCAACTACATGTGCTGCATCCACAGCACTCCTCGCTGCTGGCATGGAGAAGATAATAGAATTGTAAAACCATAGCTAATAATGTATAATTTACTAATGCAGTGTCATTAGTGCCCAGGGCACCTGACAGATCCTTACATGCTCCACAGATTGTCATCATGCATCCATAAGGGTCACAGCCCATTGACCTTACAATTGTAACATAGGCCACTTTATCAAACACTTTTGATGAGACTGGACTGAAATATAGGTCTTTAGTTTGAGGTAGTTTGCCCATCTCTAGTTTTATAAATGAGCGTCACTACCACATGTCTGTCAGCTAATATGCCCAGAGTCTGTGACTAATCGCAAAGATAGCTTATTGCTAAACCTTTTGAGTCAACATAAGATTTTAATATTCTGCTGGAAATACTATCATATCTAGCAGAATTACTAGCTTTTAGTGACCTGATGAATTTTTTAATCTGACATCATCACATCCCTTCACACTAGTGGAGCTCTTGCACTGCAAACTGTTTGTCGTTTTGATCCTAACGTCAGTGTGTGGTGTATGCAGTGTCCGCACAACTGTAGTTAATGCATCCATATTTGGTTATTTGTTAGTGAGTGCAATATTTCTACAACTCTGAGAAAGTAATCACAGAATTTGGAGTGTAGCATTTTGAAAGTATTGCCATTTTTGCCACAATTATTTCTGCCACAATTATTTTCTAGGAGCTCAATTTCATTTGACTTACAGGTACTATTTTTGTTTTTATTTTTTTTTTTTACTTTTTAAAAGCATTCAGAATTGTTTTTGTCTTTTTCTTAGAGTGTTTTATATTTTGAGAATAGTGCATGAGTTTCACTTTTTAATAAATATACAGAGTTACTTAACATATTAAGTAATGGCCATCATTTGTTCCAAATCGTCAACAGGCTGTGCTGGGATAATTAAGTTAGGGCTAGCACCACCACACTCCCTTATGCTACTGGAGCTCTAGCACTGCAGACTGTTTACACATTTTCCAACTGTGCCTTCCTGTTTACTACAAAATAGTTACTCTCCATGATACATACAATTCCTGAAGTCAACAACATAAATTATAACAAAGCCATCACAGTTTATCTTACCCCCATGTATCACAAATGCACACTAATGTTTAAACATTGAAAAGCACTGTAGTCACTAACAAGAACAACTTGAAGTCAGCAGGCTGTGGTATCAACAGCATTAACAATCAGAGAATCTGATAGGCAAAAACATTACGTACCATCAGCAATAGCACCCAGTGAGTGATACATTTTGACATAATTCATAAAAACTGAACATCATTCGTTAAATAAAGTAGTTAAAGTTAGACACCTCAAGAATCTGCATGAAAATATGTTTGCTCAATACTAGCCCTACTGCAAACAATGAATTGCCAAAACATGTAAAATATAATAAAAGGAAAATTATTTCTGTACTAGATCATGCATCTACCAGAATACATCTCCCAATGTAATTTAAAATTAGGTTCCATGTCTCAAAACATTGATTGATGCATCTCCCCTCACTCAGTCACATCATACATGGGTTATTTTGCATCTGAATGCTCTTGGTAAGATGCACATTCAGCAAAAGCATCTGATCTGACCAAAGCAGTATCCATCCTACACCATAAATTTTGAATTTTGAATGTATTCCTTAGCCCTTTCTTAAGGTAAATTCATCTTAAAGGCAGAGTGGCAGAATAAATAAAGTTACAGTTGAAATAGCTTATACCAACACAAATTACCACAGCTTGCACAAAGCCATGGATATTAAAGAGAATGTGTTTAACGTCATCCATCAAAGTATCAGAAGCCTCATTCATAAAAAGTATGGAATCTCATATCCATACAGAAAAATGCATATCAGAAAACCACATGTTTATTACTGAAACTGACCAGTATCATCTTCATCATTCTACTGTAGAACCAATATGAAGAGAGACTGAGCTGTTGTAAATCCAGAAGAATGAGCTAAGCCTCAGCCCCTTCAGTTTAGTGAATACTATATTGAATAGCTCTTTGGACGCTGTGCCATAACAGTGGATGAGGAAACACATGAGCTTGTAGTAGAGACTGTTCACAGGCCACTAGCAGGAAGTATCAGTATCTGAGAATGAAAAAAGAAGGGAGGAAGTGTGGAGTGTTTTTCATACTTTGAGCCTGGAGAGTAGGGGGATGAAAGATTTGTTGGTGTGCATTTTCTCTTCCCCACAGTGCAGGGAAACCGGTCCTTGGTTGGAGTATCCAAATGGTATGTGAGGTGTAGCTGCCTCTTGTGTCTCTTGAGTGATGTTGTAGAACATGGTCAGCAAGTGAGTTCTGAATGTCCCCAAAGAAGATGATTCATTTGTGTCCATTTATGTATCCTACCAGTTTGTTTGTGGCCATCCCCGCATAGAGTGTCATGCAGTTAACATGTATCAATTAGTAATGCCTTTTTGTTAGTAGGGATTACTACTTCTCTATTTCTCTAATTTTTCACCAGCATTTCCTGATGTATATCCATTCTACACTGTCTTTTCATTTCTGAAGTGGAATCATTGTATAGCATTATTGGCCAGGAGACCCGGTTGGGTAGTTTGGCCACCTACGGCAAGTCTTTCTTTTCCATGCCACTTTTGCGACTTGCACATTGATGATGATATGAGGAAATGATGAGGACAAGATATACACCCACTCTCTGACTGAAGCAAATCTCCAGCTCACAATTTAACCCGGGACCCCGGAATCTAGAGACAGCAATGCTTATCACTAGACCACAAGTTGTGTACTTTTCAACTCTATGAAATTTTGTTTTGTGTTAGTTTGTTATACTGAAGTGTACTATGGACTGAGCGATCATTAGCGTATTCATTGGCTAAAGTCCCCCAGTATGGGCATTTCTGTTCGCAATGTTCATGTGAGTAGTGACTTTTCAATACAGTCTGTATGAACACTAATTAAATTCTGGGCATGCAGCCATGCAAATATTACTTCTTCCACTGACACTTCAGCCACATACTGTCCAGAGTGAGTCATAAGACTGATGGCAAGGTGCCAAGCATGGCCTTATAAACTTCACCACAACGGTTCTGCGCACGTGGCGTCATATATGCTGATCAGTGACAAAGAGGTACAATTAAACATGCACAACCTGTAGTGCAGCATTCAGGCAATTGATTTGCTTACCAATGCATGTCACCAGCAGCTTTTCTGCAATTTCATTACACCAAGCACTGGATTCCATGCCTTATCCAGATTAGAACCATTATCTCTGTTTATTAAGTTGTTGTTGTTGTTGTTGTTGTGGTCTTCAGTCCTGAGACTGGTTTGATGCAGCTCTCCATGCTACTCTATCCTGTGCAAGCTTCTTCATCTCCCAGTACTTAATGCAACCTACATCCTTCTGAATCTGCTTAGTGTATTCATCTCTTGGTCTCCCTCTATGATTTTTACCCTCTACACTGCCCTCCAATGCTAAATTTGTGATCCACTGATGCCTCAGAACATGTCCTACCAACCAGTCCCTTCTTCTTGTCAAGTTGTGCCACGAACTCCTCTTCTCCCCAATTCTATTCAATACCTCCTCATTAGTTATGTGATCTACCCATCTAATCTTCAGCATTCTTCTGCAGCACCAAATTTTGCAAACTTCTATTCTCTTCTTGTCCAAACTATTTATCATCCATGTTTCACTTCCATACATGGCTACACTCCATACAAATACTTCCAGAAACGACTTCCTGACACTTACATCTATACTCGATGTTAACTAATTTCTCTTCTGCAGAAACGCTTTCCTTGCCATTGCTAGTCTACATTTTATGTCCTCTCTACTTCAACCATCATCATTTATTTTGCTCTCCAAATAGCAAAACTCCTTTACTACTTTAAGTGTCTCATTTCCTAATCTAATTCCCTCAGCATCACCCAACTTAATTTGACTACATTCCATTATCCACGTTTTGCTTTTGTTGATGTTCATCTTATATCCTCCTTTCAAGACACTGTCCATTCCGTTCAACTGCTCTTCCAAGTCCTTTGCTGTCTCTGGCAGAATTACAATGTCATCGGCGAACCTCAAAGTTTTTATTTCATCTCCATGGATTTTAATACCTACTCCAAATTTTTCTTTTGTTTCCTTTACTGTTTGCTCAATATACAGATTGGATAACATCAGGGAGAGGCTACAACCCTGTCTCACTTCCTCCCAACCACTGCTTCCCTTTCATGTCCCTCGACTCTTATAACTGCCATCTGGTTTCTGTACAAATTGTAAATAGCCTTTCACTCCCTGTATTTTACCCCTGCCACCTTTAGAATTTGAAAGAGAGTATTGCAGTCAACATTGTCAAAAGTTTTCTCTAAGTCTACAAATGCTAGAAACATAGGTTTGCCTTTCCTTAATCTTTCTTCTAAGATAAATCGTAAGGTCGGTATTGCCTCATGTGTTCCAACATTTCTATGGAATCCAAACTGATCTTCCCCGAGGTTGGCTTCTACCAGTTTTTCCATTCACCTGTAAAGAATTTGCATTAGTATTTTGCAGCTGTGACTTATTACTCTGATGGTTCGGTAATTTTCACATCTGTCAACACCTGCTTTCTTTGGGATTGGAATTATTATATTCTTCTTGAAGTCTGAGGGTATTTCACCTGTCTCATAAATCTTGCTCACCAGTTGGTAGAGTTTTTTCAGGACTGGCTCTCCCAAGGCCGTCAGTAGTTCTAAGGGAATGTTGTCTACTCCCAGGGCCTTTTTTCGACTCAGGTCTTTCAGTGCTCTGTCAAACTCTTCACGCAGTACTGTATCTCCCATTTCATCTTCATCTACATTCTCTTCCATTTCCATAATATTGTCCTCAAGTACATCACCGTTGTATAGACCATCTATATACTCCTTCCAGCTTTCTGCTTTCCCTCCTTTGCTTAGAACTGGGTTTCCATCTGAGCTCTTGATATTCATGCAAGTGGTTTTCCTTTCTCCAAAGGTCTCTTTAATTTTCCTGTAGGCAGTAGCTATCTTGCCCCTAGTGAGATAAGCCTCTACATCCTTACATTTGTCCTCTAGCCATCCCTGCTTAGCCATTTTGCACTTCCTGTTGATCTCATTTTTGAGATGTCTGTATTCCTTTTTGCCTGCTTCATTTACTGCATTTTTTATATTTTCTCCTTTCATCAATTAAATTCAATATTTCTTCTGTTACCCAAGGATTTCTACTAGTCCTCATCTTTTTACCTACTTGATCCTCTGCTGCCTTCACTATTTCATCCCTCAAAGCTACCCATTCTTCTTCTATTGTATTTCTTTCCCACCATTCCTGTCAATTGTTCCCTTATGCTCTCCCTGCAACTCTGTACAACCTCTGGTTTAGTCGGTTTATCCAGGTCCCAACTCCTTAAATTCCCACCATTTTGCAGTTTCTTCAGTTTTAATCTACAATTGATAACCAATAGATTGTTGTCAGAGTCCACATCTGCCCCTGGAAGTGTCTTACAATTTAAAACCTGGTTCCTAAATCTCTGTCTTACCATTATATAATCTATCTGATACCTTCTAGTATCTCCAGGGTTCTTCCACGTATACAACCTTCTTTCATGATTCTTGAACCAAGTGTTAGCTATGATTAAGTTATGCTCTGTGCAAAATTCTACCAGGCAGCTTCCTTTTTCATTTCTTACCCCCAATCCATATTCACCTACTATGTTTCTTTCTCTCCCTTTTCCTACTATTGAATTCCAGTCACCCATGACTATTAAATTTTCGTCTCCCTTCACTACCTGAATAATTTCTTTTATCTCATCATACATTTCATCAATTTCTTCATCATCTGCAGAGCTAGTTGGCATATAAACTTGTACTACTGTAGTAGGCATGGGCTTCGTGTCTATCTTGGCCACAGTAATGTGTTCACTATGCTGTTTGTAGTAGCTTATCCACACTCCTATTTTTTTTATTCATTATTAAACCTACTCCTGCATTACCCCTACTTGATTTTGTATTTATAGTGCTGTATTCACCTGACCAAAAGTCTTGTTCCTCCTGCCACCGAACTTCACTAATTCCCACTATATCTAAATTTAACCTATCCATTTCCATTTCTAAATTTTCTAACCTACATTAAGTTATTGGTGAATCTAATTTCTATGACTTCCTTGAAATTAGAATCTCAAAAGCAAGAGCTGGATGCTAAAATCTTCACATCATTGTAGTTCATCGAATGACCCACATAATATTCTGCTACATCTGATTTATGTGGCTGTTGTAAGCAAGCGTATCTTCAGTGTTCAATGCACCTCTCATGAACAGTGCATGTTGTCAGACCTACATATGACATATCACAATTACTGCAAGGTATCCAATACACCTACCCTATGAAACAATAAATCATTCTTCACAGAAATGAGTAAGGCTACAATCTTTGTAGAAGTCTGGAAGATCACCTTAACACAGTGTTTCTCAACAATATGGCTTATCTACACGAAAAGAGCACCTACAGATGGCAAAAATCCTTCCAGATCACATACTTGCGCTCTAGGATTCACACTGAATGCTCAGCGAATTTGTTGCTGGGAATACCCATCCATTTTAAAAATTCTATTCAGGTATGTGAGCTCTTATTGTAAATTATCATTATTGCATATATAGTGCACCCTGTGCACTAAGGTCTTGAAGGCACCTGCAGTTTGTGAAGGGTAAAGGCAGCTATTGGCATGTAAATATAGATTATTATTCATTGGTTTATGATATACAGCATGTCCTAATGTGCCAAACTTTACAACAAATGAAAACATCCGAAAAAGGGAGGCATCCATCTTTTTCTATTTCAGTAGTATGTTTGATACTAGCATGGATACAATTCAGATGTTCAAGAATTAATACATCCTTCCTGTGAGGTCAAACTGCAATTGTCATCTCCATACCTTCAAAAGACTGTTGGCTTAAAACTTTCCGAGTTCAGAGACTTGCCCTCAAAGTCTTCCATGAATAAATTAGCTACCAGAGAGGAGAGGAGGCTTCCCATAGCAACTCTATCAATCTGCTCATAAAATTCAATTGAAAACAAGATGACAGGAGTACATGCTCAAATAAAGCTGTGATGTGTCTGTCTGAATGTTGGCCAATAAGAAACAAAGAATCCTTTAAAGGTGCTTTGGTATATATTGATACCATATCAAAACTAACCAGAACATCCACAATTTTTGGACTCAGGTTTTGTGTGTGTGTGTGTGTGTGTGTGTGTGTGTGTGTGTGTGTGTGTGTGTGTGTGTGTGTGTGTGTGTGTGTGTATTGAACTGGGTACCTAGAAACGATGGAGAAGCTTCATCCCGCTGTAGCCCTCAGTGGTTCACAATCCCACAACAGGCCTCAGCAGCTCACCCACCCCACTGCTGCCCCACACCACACCCAGGTTTATTGTGCAGTTCGGCCAGCAGTGGAAACTGTAAGCTACTAATAAATCAATTGAAACTACGGAGTGGCGAATGGGTGGGGGTAAGGAGGATGCTGAGGTGGGGCATTTACAAACAGCACAATTTTATGTAGGTTATTTAGTGACTGATTTCTAAATTCCTCTCTCCAACATTTTGGACAATATTGGGAAGAGTGTCACACTTCAACAGGATTCTACTTTGCATATGATGCCATTTATTATCATATAATTTCTGAAATTTTACAGTTTGAAAATCACAATAACATTTAAAGACAAAACAACTATGTATGCAGTCTATGGAACAGTTTTGATTGATACATGAATACTAACTTTTGGATTTCAAACTTTTAATCTCCCCTAATTTTTGTTGCATCAAAAGTAAAATTCTCATGATAAATTATAAAATTACAAATAGAGAGATTGGTTGAACATTGCTTACCTTCAAAAGACAAAATACCAGTGATGTCAACCAGCACATTTGGAAGTGAAAAACATTTTGCAGCTTTTGTAATGATTATTTTGTTCATTGGAGAGGAAAGAGGGCTAGATCAGAGAAGAGTAGAGAGGAAGATTATTCAGCCTCAAAATGAGAAGGACCCACCTATCGTTCATTTGTTGGAACTAGCCTTGTAACATCAATAGTTCTTGAACATATGAAACTCTACAGATTTGTGCAATTCATGTTTAATACGTGAGACACATGTAAAAACTAATTACCAGAGTAAATTTTTTTAAGATGATCATGTGCAAGATTCTTCCTGCAACTAGTCCTCAAGTATTGCTAACATGTCTTGCAGCTTCATAAACTAGCTTGAAATAAAAAGAAATGTTCTAAACAATTCTCAACAGACAGACAATTAAATAAATTTTTCCTATGTTTAAATTCACACCACAATAAAATTAAGTTTACAATAGAGTCTGAAACGGACTGAGTGAACTTCTTAGACCTTTCATTTCATATTAACAACCAAAAGAATTTATTTAAGATATACAGGAAAATAATTCTACAGAACACCTACCCACTCCCAGCATCTTATAACACACAAACCTGCAGCCTTACACTCTTGGTGCATAGCCTGCTATTTACATCACAACCAAATCTGATGTTGAAAAGGAATTAAAAAAAATTAAAGAAATTGCATAAAGTAATAGTCAAAGTCCTACCATAATTGATAAACACTTAGTGGAAAAATAGACAGAGAATAACAGGACTTCTCTATCCTCCTCAGAAGACACTGAGTCATGCTGCTGCTGGTAAACCTTTCGGGTATACGCTGAAAGGTTTACCAGCAGCAGCATGACTCAGTGTCTTCCAAGGGCCTTAACCCCAAAAGGTTTACCAGCAGCAATGTCATCCAGTAATGAAAGTCTTCATTCAGACAATGTACACCAGCTTTCTATAGTAGGAATATTGCCCACTTTCTGTTCGACAGTAGAGACAAGATTCTAATTTTAGAACAGAGTAGAATGTATGAGATTTCTGGTAATTTGTGTGGCAAATATTATGTTGGTCATACAGGCAGGGTTATAACTACTAGAGTGACTTAGCATGAAAGAACAGAAACTCCAGGAGGGAGGATCACAACGAAAGGAAAAGGTAGAACGATACTCAGCATAAAGATGATACGTTGTGTTGCAGACAGGAGCAATAAAAAAGGGACTTACACATTAGCTTTTGGCCAAATCCTTCTTGAGAAAAGGAAATACACATACAAATTTATTCACACAAGCAAGCACACCTCATGCAGACATGACTGCTGTCTCTGGCAGCTTGGACTACAATGCAAATGTCACATAAAATGGAAGCAGCAATCTGGAGGGCGTGAGGAAGGGGAAGGGACAGCAGTGTATGGATAGGGGGAAAAGAAGAGTGCTGTCTGACGGAGCATGCAGGGAGCAGACTGCCAGCAAGTGCAGTGTCAGGATGCCATGGGGCAGGGAGGTTGGCAAGGGGGGGGGGGGGGGGGTTAAGAGAGAAAGGAGAGGAGCAGTGAAGGGGAAAGATGGGTGCAGGGTGGAACACAAAGAGGGAGAGGGGATGAGAATAGGTAGGAGGTGATAGGGCAGAGGGCTTGGAAACTGTTGCGCAGAGGGTGTGGGGACAGTAGGCTACCGTAGGTTGAGGTGGGATAATTTCAGGAGCAGAGAATGTGTTGTAAGGATAATTCACATCTGCACAGCCAATAAAAACTGGTGGTGGTTGTGGTGGTGGTGGTGGTGGTGGGGAGGACCCAGATGGACCAGTCAGTGAAGCAGCCATTGAAATCAAATACGTTATGTTCAGCTGCATGTTGTGCCATGTGGTTTACTTTTCTGTTGGCCACAGTTTGGCAGTGACCATTCATTCTGGTGAACAGCTGGTTGTTATTCATACCAATATAAAAGCTATAAAAGTTGTGCAATGATTGCAGCAGAGCTAGTAAATGACATGGCTGCTTTCAAAGATGGTCTGCCCTCTGATGGAGTAGGATATGCCTGTGACAGGCCTAGAATATGTAGTGGTTGGTGGCTGGACTGGGCAGGTCTTGCAAATGGGTCATCCACAGAGATATGATTCCTGTGGCAAGGTGGTAAGATTGGGACTGGCATAGGGATCAACTAGGATTTTGTGGAGGTAGGGCGGGTGATGGAACACCATTTTAGGAATGGTGGGAAGGATCTTGGATCATTTTGGGGTATGATGATAGGTAATCAAAGCCCTGACAAAGGATGTGTTTCAGTTTTTCCCCTCTGGGGTGGTACTGATTGACAAAGCGGGCAATCCTCTGTCGCTGGTTCTGGTGGGAGGATTGGGTGTGTGAGGGGAAATGACATGGAAAGTCTGTTTGTGGACTAGGTCTGGGGGATAGTGCCTGTCTGTGAATACTTTGGCGAGACCCTCAGCATACCAAGATAAGGAGCTCTTGTCACTGCCAGACTTGTTGCATACTCATAAAATGCAACAAACAGAAGCCAGAAAGAATAAGTTTTTCTAAAAAGCACTCAGTGTACAAAGGAAGTGCCACAGGAAAGGCAGTGTCTTGGTGTTGGCTGGCAATGTTACAAGGACTCATGAGGTATCACATGAGCTCAAGTTGAGAAGCCCCAAGATATGGCAAGGTGTTGGCGGATACCATATATTGAAGTGCCAACATGGAAGGGGCAATGCAGCCTGCTGGACAGCTGTGTAGCCCACAAGAGAGTTTGGTACAGATGGCAATCCAGGAGGGATGTCTGTGTAGGTCAGGTCCAGGGCCTGGAATTGTAGTATTCACTCTGGTTCTGCTTGCTCTATTATGTAACCATGTAGCTCCCTTCATGAGATTATCCAATTCTTGCTCAAACAAGCAATTAAAGATTGTAGTTATTCAGGTCTTTGTTCAATTATTTCCCGACTGAGTTCCATAACTCTTTCAAATTTCCAGTAAGCCATCTCCAGACTTTCTCCAGTCTTCAATGTCACTGAGTGTCTACACCGTTCGCTGGACACAACATAAATTTTTTATTCTGGGGCAGATGTGGGGCTACACTGCGGAATTAGCATGCAGTTATCATTCTATGAGTTATAGGAATAGGTTGCCTCTCTTTGGAATATCAAACCGACTCAGCCCGGAGTCACATAAAATGATAGAACGGCTTTGAGAACCCCTGTTTCATTACTCAAATAACCCACACACAGTCCAGCAGCAGAGCCAGAATACCAGGGAAGAAACAAATGAGGGTTACTCTCTCACTTTCAAGAAGAAGAAGAAGAAGAAGAAGAAGAAGAAGAAGGAAACCTGATGAAAGAATAAGAGGCCGGGACTAGCCCAGCAATAGACAGCATCTGGGGACAAGGAGGACATCCCAGAAGGCGGCCAGGGGTGGTGTAGCCTCAGTAGCAGTGGTCAGATGGCGCCTGGAGTCAAAGAGAACATCCCAGAAAGCGGCTGTGGGCAGCCAATAATGGTAGTGGCAGCCAGCAACCACAGCAGGTGGCACAGGTCACTGGACAGCATGCAGAGACAGTGCAATGGCAATTATAGTTGCAGATAGCGGTGAAGGCCACAGACAGTGTGAAGGTACAGAGTAGCAGCATGGTCTCGGCGGGCAGCACAGGGTCACAGACACCACAGAAGCAGTGCATCGGCACTAGCAGTGACAGGCAGAGGTGCAGGTAACACATAGTGTGAGGGCACAGTGCAGTCAGAAACACCAGCTTGCGGGTGGCAGTGTGAGACAGTGGTAGGCAGACATCAGTAGAAGCAGCAATGATGGATGGGTGTGCAAGGCAACGCTTCGCAGCAGACAGTGCAAAAAAGCAACCGCAGCAGTTAGAATTCCAGCAATGAGCTAAAAGACTAGCAGGCACATCATGAGCTGGAGATAATGTTTCCAGCACAGGCTCTGATGCACATGAGTCACAAAATATCCAAATCATTAATTTTTCAGATGTGCTAAAATTAATACTGCAGTCATTTGCTTGCACTAAGAACACTCTGAATGAGTTCCTTGACAATTGCAATCTTCATTTGAACTTGTAGACCCAGAGCAACATAACATTTTGAAATTTGTTAAAACTAAAATAGTGGGCTCAATATGTAGCAAGACATTAATCAGAGATTTAAGTGCCACTTGATTAGATGTGCAACACATATTAGTGGAAAACTGTGCTAGTAAAAGGGCACTAACATCTACACATGTCAAATGTTTGCAAACTGGTAAGCACGCGAGGAAAGTATAGCTCAGTGGGACTCTATCTTGGATACCATGCAGCAACATTTCAGGGAAGCAGGTCATAGAGGTCTATGTTGGCATCTGAAGTCCATAACTGTTTTAAATACAAACATAACAGCCATTACACAACAGATGCCCAAAAAGTGGTTGCCATGTACAGAATGCACACAGCAGAAGTAAAAGCCTGGAAAACTAAGTAACAGCAGTCACTTTGTCTTACCTGGAAAGATGTTAACAGCCAATTGTGAAAGTAGAAATGAGTTTATACAATTGGAGTGTCAGGACAGCAAGTACTAATTGCCTGAGGTTGTTCATGGCTAGAGATGCACAGGTAGGCCTAGTTAGCAGAATTTGTTTGAGAAATGGCAGAAAGTATAATCCAGCTAAATGTACTAGGATTCGGAGAATCACTAACATGGATGCAAGGGCAGAGGGAACTGTAACCCCTGAATCATAAATGAGAAAGAGAATGTAAGTGAGGCAGCATTTCCATATAATTGGGGAATATGTGGATCTTCCATTTGATGGGCAGGTGGGCAAAGACGTTTTTTTAAAGAACATGGCATCATAACCAGTTATGCCATTGGAAGCCTATGGATCCACAGTATCACAAGGAACAAGAGTGTGAGCTCTGCTCAGTGCAGGTTGGTATTAGAAGTCGGAAACTTGCTACTACAGCTGTGCAGGTCAAGAAAGAGAAGGCTCTGTCACAGACACCTCAGACACAGATTGGAAGGTGTGTAAGGAAATGAAGTCAAAGTCACAGGATGTGCTCTGAATAGTACATTCAAAGAAACTATAAGGCTCTTGCAAGAGATGCTCAAGTGCAAAGTGAGAAACATATGGAAATGCCAAAGCAAATAGTCACTGAATCTCATTAACTGTTGGAATGTAACAGAGGCAGGCAACAGGTAATGCCAGAGAGAAGCAAAAAGAGTGCAGACAAGTTGTTTTAATGTAAACAACAGGATGCTGAGAGGAACAGGTGTGTCGAATAAAAATAGGGGCAAATGGAATGAGAGAGGTTATCATTCTGAAACAGGAAATCATCAAGAGTGTTTATTTACCTGAGGCATCTGTAAAACTAGAATCAGGAGAATGCCTAATGAGTGTGCTACACAGTACCAATGAGAGAGTGACAGTAGATTACCCACAGGCAGTAGCAGAAGCAGTTCCAGAGCAGACATTGTTGTGGCAATCACTTAGTGTGAACTGTGTCAGTGAAAATAAGTGACATCTGAAATCAAGGATAAGTGTATTAAAGGAGAACATATGCTAGAGCCATTTTGATGTGGAAGACAACGCAGCAGTCAGAGTTGTGCACCACATACCGTGATGTATTCCATTAGTCAGCAGACATATTATCTTACATGGACAGTATCAGGAATGAAATTAAACTGCTACTGCAAGCAGAAAGTAGGATGATAAGTTCACAACCCTACAGAGTACTACAAGCACAAAAGGAGGTGCTCCAGCAGGTTATTGAAAAGATCTTAGATAACGACATTATAGTACCAAATAAAAGTGGTCAGAATTTTCTCTTGATATTAATTCCAAAAAAGATGGATACTAGTGGAAATCAAAAGTGGTGAATGGTTATTGACTAAAGGTGACTTAATGATATCTCCCTAAATTCAGTATATTCATTGCGAAATATAGAAGAAATTCTTGATAGTTTAGGAAAAGCAAAGTACTTCTCGTCCCTTGACTTAGGAGAGGGTTATTATCAAGTCTTTTCAGGTGAACAGGATCGAAAAAAGGTGTCTTGCAATACACCATAATGGGCATTGTGAGTACAAAAGAATGCCCATGGATCTTAAAACAGCTCCTAGTATATTTCAAATGTTAATTAACTCTGTTTTGACAGGGCTACAAGGTGGCAAACTGTTCATCTATTTGGATGACGTAGTAATATTTGACTCCTCCTTGGAGGAACAATGTATAGCTGACAGGGGTATTGATAGGCTTAGACTCCACAATTAGATGCTAGAAGTGGATCACTGTGAGTTTTTGATAAAGGAAGAAGTGTGCTATTTGGGTCATATTTTATCAGCCCAGGGCTTGAGGCCAGATCCACAGAAGGTCAATATAATAAAGGAATATCCACAACTGAAAACAACAAAGTAATTAAAGATGCATTTAGGCCTCATGGGATACTACTGGCATTTTATAAGCAACTTCAGCAACATTGCGAAGCCACTACATGACACATGGGGTGTTGAGCAAGAAAATGCTTTTCAACATTTGAAAGAGAAGTTGATTAGTCCACCTATACTACAGTACCAGGAGTTTGAAAAGGATTTCATAATTAACATGAAGCTAGCTAGTCAAATACTGGACTGGTTTTAAGTCAGGGAAAAATCAGAAGTCGCATATGCCTTGAGGACACTGAACAAGGCAGAAAGAGGGCAGAGTAAAATTGAAAGGGAGATGTTGGCCATTGGTTGAGTAGTGAAATATTTTAGACCATATGTATTTGGAAGAAAGTTGCTGATGTGTACTGATCTGAAAACCCTACCATAGGTAGGTAGTATATCAGATCCTTCATCCATATTGATGAAATTTACGTTAAAGCTGGAGGTATATGACTAACAGATCCTGCACAAAAGTGGCAAACAAAATTAAGTCACCAACACCCTCTCATGAGTGAGAGAGGCCAGGGCAGATGGTGTGTGGCTAGAAAGTGACAGTAGCCTAGGTCACGACATGCTAAAAACAGAAGCTGTGGCATGGATCAAGGACCATCGGTAGGTAATGTCATCAGGGCTGCTGGTTTATGTGAGCAGCCAATAAAGACACAAGGCATAACACAACTGATCCAAGAACAGTAAAAGATATTATTTAGGATTGTGAAAACTGCATGAAGGATATAGAAAAGTATATTCAGAACCAAGAAACTGCCGAGTCAAGAAAGATGGAAGAAATAAGTGTGACTGAAACAGTTTCATGATTCTCCCGCTGAACGACACTAGGGCATAGGAAGAACCTATGAGGGAATAAGGAACCTCTGAGTATGGAACAGTATGAAGAAAGATGTAGAAGAACATATGCAGAAATGTGAAAGACATCAGAAGGACAAGCTCACTAGGAAGCATATAAAGATGTCTCTAGAGATCATAAAGATGCCTCTAGAGATTATAGAGATGCCAGAGGACATTTTTGGAAGATGTGACATTTAGATAGTAGGTCCATTAAATCAGACCTCCATTTCAGGATGTGCTAACAAAGTTTATGGTAGCTGAACCCACTGAAAGGCAAGATGCCAACACAGTTGCGAGGCTGCTAATTAAGAACATTGTGTTGAGGTATGGAATACCATCAGCATTGTTAAGTGACATAGGAAGTAATTTAATCAGTTAGACTATGGAAAAAGTATGAAAACTACTGTATATCAAGAAAAGACAGACAACAAGTTACCACCCTCAAAGAAATGGAGCATTGGGGAGGCCGCATAGAACATTAAACACTATGCAAATAAATCATAGACAAATTGGGACAGTTGGGTTCCATACACAGTTTTGTGAATAATACAGTACCACATAGTGCAACAGGTTATACACCTCATGAATTGTTCTTTGGAATAAC
The DNA here is from genome assembly GCF_023864345.2 of Schistocerca serialis cubense. NCBI lineage: Eukaryota > Metazoa > Arthropoda > Insecta > Orthoptera > Acrididae > Schistocerca > Schistocerca serialis. The sequence continues at coordinate 346,135,819 of NC_064643.1, forward strand.
ATTCCAGAGATACTACAGGAAGATTTTAATGATTATGTGGCAGGGCTAAAGGAGCGCATGCAAAAAATGCACCGATGTGCAAGAACACCGAATGCACAATGTATGATAAAAGATAAAAAACATTACAATAGGAACCCAGAGCCAAATGAATTCTGTTGTGGTATGAAGTTCTGTTGTTTGTTGAGAGCATACAACAATGCAGATTACATAAGTTAGATACACAACGGTGATGTCTGTACGTGCTGGTATGAACAAAGATGCATAATTTTGTAATCAGTCTGAAATGAAATAAATATCTCACAGTTTATACAGACTGAAGGATTTTTTCTAATTCCACATGTCTGCATCATATTGCTTTGTTGATGTTATCCTACTGCTCATTGGGGTTGAGCACTTCAGACAACGGCCATGCACACAAGTAATGAAGTTCCAGTTGTCACCTGGACTGTATTATGGCAATATGGGTTGAATGAGAATTTCAAGTGTAACATGGAAAAGTGAGAGTTATTTTAATTTAATGGAACTGAGACAAATTTGAGCACACTGGGGTTCTCATGAGGTGAGCAATCAAACATTATAAAGACAGGTTGGCGTTATTGAATGTAGGTGCAACAGAGTGTAACGGTGTGAAACTTGCTTAAGGCACATAGGAAAAACAGAAAGGGCAATGGGTCTCATTGCACAGTTGGCACAGCATGAATTCCATACAAAGAAAAGAGGAATCTTAAACTTTATGGGCAAGGTCCATAAGATTCTGTTTTGAACACTTGATGAAGATGACCCCATGTATTTCAAGGTGAAGATGGATGTCTTAGGAGGGGAACAGAAACACCTATTCTGACTTTCAAAGGAGCAAGTGATAATAGTTAAAGCAACCTTGACTACTTTTAATCAAACAGTAAGCCCCATAGCAAAAAAACAAAGAAATTATCATGCATGGAATGACACAATTAAGCCAGCACATAATAGAATTTGAGAACATTACTGACAAACGGTTAGAGAGAGCCATAATTTTGATCACTGTTAATAAACAGCTGATACAACTGACAGACATTTTCAGTGAGCTACAATGGCAATACAATATGTTAATATCATTGACTGCCAATGCTCAGAATGGTATTCTGGAGCCAGATCAATCCAGTTCAGATAGTAAGATATCTAGAACCAATAAAAAATGACATTAAAAACAATCAGTTCCCTGTAAACCTTATGGTAAAAAGAGGAGATCAATTAATCAGAATTATTTATGTTGATTTTTGCCATTGCTAGAAACAAATTATGTCCCGCTAGTAGAGAACAATTTGCATAACCTCTACATAATACCATTGTTACCATCAAAAGTGGATGGAACAAAACATTTATTTATGTACATTGCCCCAGAGAAAGAGCTACTGCTAGTTGATGACACGAAACATCAGAATGCAAAGTCAAGTAATGATTTGTTACAGAGTAATATAGTAGATCAGAGTCTCAGAATATGCAAGCAGGTATTTATACATTTGCTCACATGTGATCATAAGAAGTGTGATGCTAAGATGTTACAACCAGTGTGAGAAGTTCCCGAGGATTACATGCAGAAGCTAATAGTGTTAAACAACAGTCTGTGGACACAGTTAAGTAATAATGAATGGCTGTTTGTTGCCCCAGTAGACAAAGACATTACCATCATTTGTCATGACACACAGTTATCATGTTATCATGTTCCAAGGAACCGCGGAAATAAAATTTTTAAGGAAATGTCGTGGATATATGGCTAAGATGGTGATAGAATCTGAACATATAATACTAACAAATGTCCCAAGTAGTGATATTGTGCTGAACTTATGCATGGAAATAGATTGCTGCATAGTGAATAATGAGAGGAAGAATATAAGTGAACTTAGGCTGGAACTGCCAATACAACCTGCAATTAGGCAGTTACATCACCTAGGAAATGCAGAACATAACTTGAATGAGCTACAAAGTGAGACTGAATACCAGGAGAGAAGTGCCTTCAGCAATTTCCTGTTAAGTCATTTCTCTTTCTGGAGTTTCATGGGCTCAGGTACAGTAATTTTAGCAATATTATGTTGTCTATGCAGATATTGTAAATGTTGCCAAGACTGTTTTAAGTTTTATGAAAAACAATTGGTAATGATTGTTGTAGAAAAATACATGTTCAAAACACTGTCATAAAACAGTGTTCAGAGAGGAATATAGTCAGTTTCTGTCCTATGAGAAGCACCTCTAGAGACAATCAAGTAATAATTTTTGACAGATCTCTAGTGCCTACTAGAAATGTTAGAAGTGAAGTTATAGGTGGTGTTTATCAAAGTGTTAAGATAAAAATGGACAGATGCTGAAGAATGATAAGTGGCAAAAAGTATGACAAAACTAGTGGAAAGTAGTTTCAACTATTATAATTGTAATTATGTTATAATGGTTATGAAGTGTACATCAATGTATCAAGTGTAATTCATTGTAAAGTTGATTGTAAAATACTACACATATCCATCCTAACAGTGGAGAGAGTTGGTAGGATGAGGATGATGATGATGATCATAATAATAATAATAAAAATAACCCAGTGGAGGCCCGGGAAAAGAATAGGCCTCCGGTATGTTCTGCCAGTCGTAAAAGGCGACGAAAAGAACAAACCACTAATAGGGCTAACCCCCCTTTTAGTGTGATTACTTGGTTCAGGACAGAACTAAAGAAGCCTCGGACAAGCGCCGTCATGGTCGGGGACGACGCTTGAACCCTATGCCCGCCCACAATGGTAACGACACTGCTAGCCAACTGGAAAATGATTCAAATCCAAATAGAGGTGTTTTGCAGGATATGCTTCCTGCAACCACCCTAGAAGGAAAACAAAGACAGAGGATGAGATGGTCAGATGAAGTTAATCGACACCTCATGTTCTGTTATTACCAAGCAACAAACCTAGTAACCAACACAACTGGATACAGATCACAAGTATACACAACATTTATTACCAGATACCCGGAATTAAAATTTTTAACAGAACAACGACTAGCTGATCAGATCCGTGTAATAATAAAAAATAACAGGATACCCCAGTCAGAATTAGAAAACATCAAACAACAAGTACAACAAATACTGGAACAAAATAATGTGCAATCAGAAGAAGAAGAAAATGCAGTAATGGACTCAAACATCCCAGAGCAAACAAACAAAGACCAACACGCATCAATTAAACAATCAGAGGAAAACGAAATCTTAAGACAGCCACCAGAACAAGCACAAATAGAACACGAAGAGACACACATGTTAGATATAGAAGAGAAATTTCAGCTGACATATACAGAATACAAAGACACAAATACAGACATCAGACCATTCTTGCATAGACCCCCAAATAACCCACAAGTCGAAACAACAATAAAAACTATCAACACAATCATACACAACGAAATAAATGAAAATACAACTATGGAAGAGTTACAACTACTGGTTTATATAGGAGCACTCACTACACTAAATATACACACTAGGCAGAGATCAGAACAAACCAATACACAGAAGAAACCCACAAAACCAGCATGGCAACACAGGCTACAGATCAGAATAGAAAAACTGAGAAAAGACATTGGACAGCTAACACAATTTATAAGAAATGAAATATCAGACAAAAAACGAAAAAGGTTAGGTAAAATCTCACAACAAGAAGCAATAGAGCAATTAAATGAAAAGAAGCAGAAATTACAAGCATTGGCCAAACGACTTAGAAGATACAAAACAAGTGAAAATAGAAGGCAACAAAACCAAACATTCAACACAAACCAAAAGAGATTTTACCAAACAATAGATAACACACACATTAAAATAGACAATCCACCAAACATAACAGACATGGAACACTTCTGGAGCAACATATGGTCAAACCCGGTACAACATAACAGGCATGCACAGTGGATACAAGCAGAAACAGACACATACAAGATGATACCACAAATGCCTGAAGTGATAATTTTGCAACATGAAGTCACCCGAGCAATTAATTCTACACACAATTGGAAACCCCTGGAAATAATAAAATAGCAAATTACTGGCTAAAGAAGTTCACCTCAACACATTCACATCTAACTAAATTATTTAACAGTTACATTGCAGACCCATACACATTCCCTGATACACTTGCACATGGAATAACCTATCTGAAACCTAAAGATCAAGCAGACACAGCAAACCCAGCTAAATATCGCCCCATAACATGCCTACCAACAATCTACAAAATATTAACTTCAGTCATTACACAGAAATTAATGACACATACAACACAGAACAAAATTATAAATGAAGAACAAAAAGGCTGTTGCAAAGGAGCACGAGGATGTAAAGAGCAACTGATAATAGATACAGAGGTGACATATCAAGCTAAAACTAAACAAAGGTCGCTACACTACGCATACATTGATTACCAAAAAGCCTTTGATAGTGTACCCCACTCATGGTTACTACAGATATTGGAAATATACAAAGTAGATCCTAAATTGATACAGTTTCTAAACATAGTAATGAAAAACTGGAAAACCACACTTAATATTCAAACAAATTCAGATAACATCACATCACAGCCAATACAGATTAAGCGTGGAATATACCAAGGAGACTCATTAAGTCCTTTCTGGTTCTGTCTTGCTCTGAACCCACTATCCAACATGCTAAATAATACAAATTATGGATATAATATTACTGGAACATACCCACACAAAATCACACATTTGCTATACATGGATGATCTAAAACTACTGGCAGCAACCAATCAACAACTCAACCAATTACTAAAGATAACAGAAGTATTCAGCAATGATATAAATATGGCTTGTGGAACAGACAAATGTAAGAAAAATTGCATAGTCAAGGGAAAACACACTAAACAAGAAGATTACATATTGAATAACCACAGTGACTCCATAGAAGCGATGGAAAAAACAGATGCCTATAAATATCTAGGATACAGACAAAAAATAGGAATAGATAATACAAATATTAAAGAAGAACTAAAAGAAAAATATAGACAAAGGCTAACAAAAATACTGAAAACAGAATTGACAGCAAGAAACAAGACAAAAGCTATAAATACTTACGCTATACCAATATTGACCTACTCATTTGGAGTAGTGAAATGGAGTAACACAGACCTAGAAGCACTCAATACACTTACACGTTCACAATGCCACAAATATAGAATACATCATATACATTCAGCAACAGAAAGATTCACATTAAGCAGAAAGGAAGGAGGAAGGGCATTCATCGACATAAAAAACCTACATTATGGACAGGTAGACAATTTAAGAAAATTCTTTCTAGAACGAGCAGAAACTAGCAAAATACACAAAGCAATCACTCATATAAATACATCGGCTACACCACTGCAATTTCATAACCACCTTTACAACCCTTTAGATCATGTAACATCAGCAGATACGAAGAAAGTAAATTGGAAAAAGAAAACACTGCATGGCAAACACCCGTATCATCTAACACAGCCACACATCGATCAAGATGCATCCAACGCATGGCTAAGAAAAGGCAATATATACAGTGAGACGGAAGGATTCATGATTGCAATACAGGATCAAACAATAAACACCAGATATTACAGCAAGCATATTATTAAAGATCCCAATACCACAACAGATAAATGCAGACTTTGCAAACAACAAATAGAAACAGTAGATCACATCACAAGTGGATGTACAATACTAGCAAATACAGAATACCCCAGAAGACATGACAATGTAGCAAAAATAATACATCAACAGCTTGCCTTACAACATAAACTTATAAAACAACATGTTCCCACATACAAGTATGCACCACAAAATGTACTGGAGAATGATGAATACAAATTATACTGGAACAGAACCATTACAACAGATAAAACAACACCACATAACAAACCTGACATCATACTCACCAATAAAAAGAAGAAATTAACACAACTAATCGAAATATCCATACCCAATACAACAAATATACAAAAGAAAACAGGAGAAAAAATTGAAAAATACATCCAACTGGCTGAGGAAGTCAAGGACATGTGGCATCAGGATAAAGTTGACATTATACCAATTATACTATGAATTACAGGAGTCATACCACACAATATCCACCAGTACATCAATGCAATACAGCTACATTCAAACTTATATATACAATTACAGAAATCCGTAATTATTGATACATGTTCAATTACCCGAAAGTTCCTAAATGCAATATAACATATACCGTACAGTTAAAAGGAAGTGACGCTTGATCAAGGTCCGCGTCACGTCCCATTTTTAAACAGACTTAACGTCTGAGAAAGTAAAGAAAGAAACAATAATAATAATACTAAATTTTTAACAGAACAACGATTAGCTGATCAGATCCGTGTAATAATAAAAAATAACAGGATACCCCAGTCAGAATTAGAAAACATCAAACATCAAGTACAACAAATACTGGAACAAAATAATGTGCAATCAGAAGAAGAAGAAAATACAGTTATGGACTCAAACATCCCAGAGCAAACAAACAAAGAACAACATGCACCAATTAAACAATCAGAGGAAAACGAAATCTTAAGACAGCCACCAGAAAAAGCACAAATAGAACACGAAGTGACACAGATGTTAGATATAGAAGAAAAATTTCAGCTAACATATATAGAATACAAAGACACAAATACAGACATTAGACCATTCTTGCGTAGACCACCAAATAACCCACAAGTCGAAACAACAATAAAAACTATCAACACAGTCATACACAACAAAATAAATGAAAATACAACTATGGAAGAGTTACAACTACTGGTTTATATAGGAGGACTCACTACACTAAATATACACACTAGGCAGAGATCAGATCCAACCAACACACAGAAGAAACCCACAAAACCAGCATGGCAACACAGGCTACACATCAAAATAGAAAAACTGAGAAAAGACATCGGACAGCTAACACAATTTATAAGAAATGAAATCTCGGAAAAAAAACGAAAAAGGTTAGGTAAAATCTCACAACAAGAAGCGACAGAGCAATTAGACGGAAAGAAGCAGAAATTACAAGCATTAGCCAAACGACTCAGAAGATACAAAAAAAAGTGAAAATAGAAGGAAACAAAACCAAACATTCAACACAAACCAAAAGAAATTTTACCAGACAATAGATAACACACACATTAAAATAAACAATCCACCAAACATAACAGACATGGAACACTTCTGGAGCAACATATGGTCAAACCCAGTACGACATAACGGGCATGCACGGTGGATACAAGCAGAAACAGATACATACAAGATGATACCACAAATGCCTGAAGTGATAATTTTGCAACATTAAGTCACCCAAGCAATTAATTCTACTCACAATTGGAAAGCCTCTGGAAAAGATAAAATAGCAAATTTCTGGCTAAGGAAATTCACCTCAACACATTCACATCTAACTAAATTATTTAACAGTTACATTGCAGACCCATACACATTCCCTGATACACTTACACATGGAATAACTTATCTGAAACCTAAAGATCAAGCAGACACAGCAAACCCAGCTAAATATCGCCCCATAACATGCCTACCAACAATATACAAAATATTAACTTCAGTCATTACACAGAAATTAATGACACATACAACACAGAACAAAATTATAAATGAAGAACAAAAAGGCTGTTGCAAAGGAGCACGAGGATGTAAAGAGCAACTGATAATAGATGCAGAGGTGACATGTCAAGCTAAAACTAAACAAAGGTCACTACACTATGCATACATTGATTACCAAAATGCTCTTGATAGTGTACCCCACTCATGGTTACTACAAATATTGGAAATATACAAAGTAGATCCTAAATTGATACAGTTCCTAAACATAGTAATGAAAAATTGGAAAACCACACTTAATATCCAAACAAATTCTAATAATATCACATCACAACCAATACAGATTAAGCATGGAATATACCAAGGAGACTCATGAAGTCCTTTCTGGTTCTGCCTTGCTCTGAACCCACTATCCAACATGCTAAATAATACAAATTATGGATACAATATTACTGGAACATACCCACACAAAATCACATATCTGCTATACATGGATGATCTAAAGCTACTGGCAGCAACCAATCAACAACTCAACCAATTACTAAAGATAACAGAAGTATTCAGCAATGATATAAATATGGCTTTTGGAACAGACAAATGTAAGAAAAATAGCATAGTCAAGGGAAAACACACTAAACAAGAAGATTACATATTGGATAACCACAGCGACTGCATAGAAGCGATGGAAAAAACAGATGCCTATAAATATCTAGGATACAGACAAAGATAGGAATAGATAATACAAATATTAAAGAAGAACTAAAAGAAAAATATAGACAAAGGCTAACAAAAATACTGAAAACAGAATTGACAGCAAGAAACAAGACAAAAGCTATAAATACTTATGCTATACCAATATTGACCTACTCATTTGGAGTAATGAAATGGATTAACACAGACCTAGAAGCGCTCAATACACTTACACGATCACAATGCCACAAATATAGAATACATCACATACATTCAGCAACAGAAAGATTCACATTAAGCAGAAAGGAAGGAGGAAGGGGATTTATCTACATAAAAAACCTACATTATGGACAGGTAGACAAGTTAAGAAAATTCTTTCTAGAATGAGCAGAAACTAGCAAAATACACAAAGCAATCACTCATATAAATACATTGGCTACACCACTGCAATTTCATAACCATTTCTACAACCCTTTAGATCACATAACATCAACAGATACGAAGAAAGTAAATTGGAAAAAGAAAACACTACATGGCTAGCACCTGTATCATCTAACACAGCCACACATCGATCAAGACGCATCCAACGCATGGCTAAGAAAAGGCAATATATACAGTGAGATGGAAGGATTCATGATTGCAATACAGGATCAAACAATAAACACTAGATATTACAGCAAGCAAATTATTAAAGATCCCAATACCACAACAGATAAATGCAGACTTTGCAAACAACAAATAGAATCAGTAGATCACACCACAAGCGGATGTACAATACTAGCAAATACAGAATACCCCAGAAGACATGAGAATGTAGCAAAAATAATACATCAACAGCTTGCCTTACAACATAAACTTATGAAACAACACATTCCCACATACAAGTATGCTCCACAAAATGTACTGGAGAACGATGAATACAAATTATACTGGAACAGAACCATTATAACAGATAAAAACACCACCACATAACAAACCTGACATCATACTCACCAATAAAAAGAAGAAATTAACACAACTAATCGAAATATCCATACCCAATACAACAAATATACAAAAGAAAACAGGAGAAAAAATTGAAAAATACATCCAACTGGCTGAGGAAGTCAAGGACATGTGGCATCTGGATAAAGTTGACATTATACCAATTATACTATCAACTACAGGAGTCATACCACACAATATCCACCAGTACATCAATGCAATACAGTTACATCCAAACTTATATATACAACTACAGAAATCCATAATTATTGATACATGTTCAATTACCCGAAAGTTCCTAAATGCAATATAACATATACCGAACAGTTAAAAGGAAGTGACGCTTGATCAAGGTCCGCGTCACTTTCCATTTTTGACCAGACATAACGTCTGAGAAAAGAAAGAAATAATAATAATAATAATGGCATAGGATAATGTAAAATGTCTCATACTGTAAAATAAAATGTTTTTATATTTCAAGTGTGAAATGTAAAAATGTAAATGTTTCTCTTACACAAAAAGATTGATTTATATGTATTTCTGTCATGGTTAGCTCTAAAGTAATTATGCGTGTATTTTGAACATAATTGTAAAGCAAATGTGTATGTTTCCCCATTAATGAAATAAAATTTATGAAAACTCTTGTATAAACATGTGGAGGTCTGAGGATAGCTCCTACAGATGTTTCCTTGGGTGGAGGGCAGGGCGGGGGATTGGGGGGGGGGGGCTGTCTTGTACTTAAAGAATGCAATGGACAGAAGCCAGAATGAATAAGTTTTTCTAGAAAGTACTCAGAGTACAACGGCGATGCCATAGGAAAGGTACTGGCTTGGGTGTTGGCCAGCAATGCTATGTGGACGCATGAGGTATCACGTGAGCTCACGAGGAAAATCCCCAAGGTGGGGAACATATATGGTCACATACAAGGCCTCAAAGGGCAGTGGCCAGAGGCACCAGTATGGAAGGGGTGATGCAACCTGCCACACAGGTAAAAGGCAGAGGCAGAGGCAGTGTAGCCCGAAAGCGAGTTCAGTACAGAAGGGGGTCCATGAGGGATGTCTGCGTAGATCAGGTACGGGACCTAAACTTGTATTATTCACTCTGGTTCTGCTTACACTCATACTCAGTTGCATATCTCCCTTCACTATATTTTGCAGTCAGAAGAAGTGTACTTTCATTCAAGTCATTATCCATCTCTTACAATTCTTGCTCAGATGAGCAATTAATGATTGCAGTTATTCAAACCTTGTCTTTTTCAATTATTTCCTGACTGAGTTCCCTACATCTCTCAACTTTCCAATTACTTATATCCATATTAGCTGATTAGAGAGACCTTCTCCAATCTCCAGTGTCACTCAGCATCCAGACCACCCACTGGACAAAAGAGGCTGTACGATGTGGAATGGATGATAGCTGTTGAAAAGCAGGTAATGTTGATGGTTGGTGTGATTAATGTGGACAGACTTATTGATGGAGACATCAGACAACAGGAGGTCTGGCACACTCTGTCAAGGAGGACCAGATGAAGCAGGTGGAAGAGAAGGTGATGAGATTCTGAAGGAATGAGGGTAGCGTGTCTTGGCCCTGAGTCCCAATTATGAAGATATCATCAAAGAACCTGAACCAGGCTAGGGGTTTGCCTTTTTTGCAGGCTAGGAAAGTCTCCTCTAGATGGCTCATAAACAGGTTGGTATGAGAAGGGGGGAGGGGAGGGGAGGGGGGGTGCCGTGCCATGTGGATGCCCATGGCAGTTCAATAGATTTGTTTGTGTACCTTCCCTTTAAAGGAGAAGTATTTATGAGTTAGATAAAATTATTAAAATGGGATAGTGGGTTTTCACCTGAGGGTGTTGAGAAAAGTATTGTTCAACAGTGGTAAGACAAAGGACATGAGGGATGTTGGTAGATGGGGAAGTGGCATCAACAGTGATGAGTGGGGATACAGGAAATAAAGGGGTGAAAAGTCAATGATGGAAGTGGTTGGTACATTTGACATGGGAGGCTAGATTATGGACAATTGGTTGGAGGTGTTGGTATAATAACCAGCTACAATGGGGCATCCAGGAATGTTGGGTTTGTCAGTTTTAGGGAGCATGTAGAAATTGTGTGAGGTGTCATAGCAGTGACGATGGAAGTGGATTCAGGGGAGAGGTTCTGGGAAGGTGCTAGGGCTTTAAGCAGGGATTGGAAGTTGTGATGAACTTCTCAAATGGGATCACTCTGGCAGAGTTTATAGACAGGGCTATCAGAAAATTGGCAGAAGCCTTCTACCTAGTAGTCACTGCAGTTCATAACAACAGTGGTGAAATCTTTGTCTGCAGGTAGGATGATTCAGTTGGGATTTGCTTTGAGGTTGTGTACGGCTGTTCTTTCTTCTGCTGAATGGTTGGATGGTAGTATGAACTGGGAGAGGCAGGGTTCATTGCTCCAATTAAGTTCGATTTGGTTGGAAGCACTGAGGGCAAAGAAGTCTTTCAATTGCAGGGATTGAGAGGAGAGTAGGTCTTTGAGAAGTCCAACACAATTAATGAGGCATGCTGGCTCAGATTGACTGCTCGATCACAATAACCATGTGGACTCTTCGATGGTTTGCCATGTCAGGTACTTTGACTGGCATGTGGGTAACCAGAGTGGCACTGTTAGTGAAAGTGGAAAGAGCACCTGGGGCATAAGACAGTCTACTATCATTCAGCCCTGACATATTAAATTCTGCCTCAGTGTGTAGAACATGATCTGTATGAGGATGGTGTTTTGGCCAATCATGGGGATGGTAAGCTCTGGAAATTTGCCTCAGTCAGGATTGTGGAGAACTTGAGTGTCCCTTTGTTATCGATTCATTAAATACTTAGGCGAGCTTGTTACTATAACCTGTGTGCTTGCCACATTAACATTGTTGCACTCTGGCCAGTTTCCCCTCAACCATATTATTATATTTGTTATTTGTCACAGTTCATTCCAAAAGAAGTGAAAATTATTTCAATGGTGAAGCTTTCTTCAAAAACAGCTGTCCCTTTCATTTCAAGTATTCTAGGCAACTATTTGTAAAACAATTTTGGGGATTCAAATGTTGTCTTGTCTGCTATTTAAATCAGTGAAATTTATTTTAATAAGAGGTTCCCTTTTCATTGCAATTGTTACAGGCAAGCTTGTAAAACATTTTTGGGAACTGAAAGTTCATCTAGTCTGCTAGTAAAAGTAGTGATACTTATTTTAATAAGAGCTATTCTTTATTTCAGTTATTAAGGGCAGTCATGTGGTAAAATAATTCTGGTAGTACTGAAGCCTTATCTCATCACCTGCTACTGTAATTCTGATGTTACCCAGTTGTTAAGGATTGTACAGCCCATGTTGAATGTACTGATAGTTTGCTTATCACTGTCACTGGGCAGGTGTTTTTACAAATTTATGTTTGCATTACAAGTTGATATGTACCAGAATATATCCTTCCTTTGTTGTAAGAACAGTTCTCTGTTATTACTTTTTAAGATTAGGTTTCAGTGTTTTGTGATTTGCACATCCCTAAAGCATTGACTGCACATTGATCAGCACAGCACCGTGTACTGGTATCAAGAAGGCTCCAGTGGAAAGTCCAGGCAGTGCCACTCCTCCAGGAAGACAAAGTTCAATGCCCCCTTTCAACACTGACTTAACTAGCTGCCCATCATTGGTCAGGCCCCAGTTTCATTGCAGACTTTGAGAGCATTAGGCCTGAGTAATAGGAAGGTGATACTTAGCCTAGCCTACATTCTGCAAGTAGTAATAGGGTGCAAAAGTAGTTGCATGTAGGAGGCACAGGAAGCACATCAAGCCACCCCATAATGAGAAGTTGAATTACGACAATAAGAAATTCAGCCTTCAGTTGCAAGGTAAACTTTTTTTAGTTTACCTAGGTTTCAATGCCAATAATGGTATATTCTTCAGAACCTATAAATTAACCCATAGGTACATATATTAAACATTGAAATACATTATCAGTCTAATGATTTCATAATAAGGAAAATCATGATACCTACAAAAATTAAATTGTTTTGAGGGACAAATGTTGGCCACGTCACAGAATAAAACTAATACAGAATAAAGATGCATAATCATAAGATTATGTCTGTCAATACTAAAAACAATAAGAAAAAGTAGATGGAGCTACACCAGGCCAGGAATAAGGGTCACATGTAAGCAACAAGGAAACTAGGTGTCAAGAGCAGTTCTGCGGCGAAGCTTGGCCAGCGAACAAGAGCATGCGCAGGGCATTCGCAGGTGCATGCACAAGCGTTAGACACAAGCTGTCTCAAAATTACTTAGTACAATGTAAATTGTAAACAAAATGTGACAGAAAACAGTCCTGGAAATGGACAAATGCCTACCTATGGTACAGTACATTAAACAATTTTCCTAAGAACTGGCTACTGAGTCAGGGTAAGAAAATTTACATTCAAATATTACAATAGGAGGATGAAACCCCACTACAGTAACAAATTAGTATGGGAGACACAGGTGTGCAAAGCATGAAATATCTTGAACATAAATCAGGCAAATTAAGAAACACCTTTGCAGCTGGTGTCATTACCAGTATAATACAAAATATATGGAGACACAATTTACAAATGCACTATAATAAAGGGCAAAGCAGACAGGAAACAGTATCAGCCATTCAAAGCGGACCGTGAGTCAACTCCACTGGAGTAAAGGTTGAAATCCTTCAAAATAATTTCTATTTTTTAGTTGCAGCTGATCATTAATTAAATTTTCTCTATCAATAATAAGATGTTTAAAAATTTTCAATTCTTCAATGGTGTCTAACTTACATCCTTTGACTTCATTATGCAAAAGTTCTGCGTCTTTTAGAGGCTTTGGACATGGGTCATTTGGACAAGATGTTCAGCAAATGTAGATCCTTATGTTCCATCACTGCTTTTAGTTCGAAGATGCTCTTTACACCTAACAGACAGGGCCCTTTTTTATACAAAACAAATGCCTCACTGTACTGCAATTATATCCATTATTCTGAGTGATGTTTTCGAGGACCTTTAATTCATTCTGTAAATTGTCTGGCAAAAGCAGAATGGAAAGGGCTCGATGGATACTTGAGTGAAAGAAGGCCATTTTATGGGCCTGAGGATGGGTGGAATCAGCTGGGATGATGTTGTCAGAGTAGGTTGCTTTTCAAAAAATGTTGAAATCTATTTTGTTGCCAATAATGGATAGAGTCAGATCGAGATAGTCTAAGGTTCTATCAGCTATCTCATTTTCAGTGTGAAGCTGATTTTTTCATGGAGGTTATTGAAAGTGGTAAATAACAGTTCCAGGCCTTCATGGGAACCTTCAAACACGAACAGCAAGTCATCTACATATCTCACATAGAAAATTATATTATTTGCCAGGACCAGATAATTCCAAAACAACTTCTGCTCCATTGAGTTTATAAAAATCTCTGACATGATACCAGCTACCGGGCTGCCCATAGCATTTTAGATTTTCATCCCCCTTCACATACCGTATTACCCTTTCAGTATCCTCATACACTTTCTCTATCTCTTCATTTTCAGCTTGCAATGTCAGCATGTATACCTGAACTATCGTTGTCAGTGTTTGTTTGCTGTTGATTCTGATAATAACAACCCAGTCACTGAACTGTTCATAGTTATATACTCTCTGCCCTACCTTCCTATTCATGACAAATCCTACTCCACTTATACCATTTTCTGCTGCTGTTGATATTACACTACACTCGTCTGATGAGATATCCTTGTCTTCTTTCCATTTCACTTCATTGGTCCCCTCTATATCTAGCCTGAGCCTTCAGATTTCCCTATTCAGAATCTCTAGCTTCCCTACCACATTCAAAGTTCTGACATTCCTTGTCCCAACTCATAGATCGTTATCCTGTCATTGATTACTCAGTGTTTTTCTCATGTTCGCCTGTTCCTTGGTAGACTCTCTTCTGGAGATCCAAATGGGGAAATATTTTAGAATCTTTTTTCAGTCGAGAGATCATCAAGCCTCTTTTTCAATTACAGGCCACATGTCCTGTGGATACACCTTATGTGTCTTTAATGCAGTGGTTTCTATTGCCTTCTGCATCCTCATGCTGTTGATCATTGCTGATCCTTCTGCTTTTAGGGAAAGTTTCCCACCCCAAGAGCAAGAGAGTGTCCTGAACCTCTGTCCCCTCCTTCGCTCTCTTTGACAAGGCCTTTGGTAAAATGAGGGTGACTTCTTATGCTGGAAGTCTTCAGCCAATGCCGATGATTATTCAAAATTTAAGTGGTGGCAGGGTTCAAACCAGAAATGGAGGAAATTTTGATTACTGATCAAAGATACTCTACCTAGACCATGTGTGTTTTGGTAACCAGTAATAAATCTTAATCTTGAAAATATTTTAGGGCAATGACAGAACAGATATTGGAAATTTATTAAAAAGTTTTAAGCATGTTATTTTATGTGTGTTTGCAATATCAAAAAGGGAGAACAGATAATCACAGACATAGGAGATACAAGATGTAGAATGTAAATATGTAAGGGAAATATAGGTGCAGAAAATGGTGAAGTCAACAAGTGAATAAATCCTACTATGTTAAAGTCAGAGTCACATTTTACTGACAGGATGGCTGTATGGTGTAATATAACAGACCAAGCTTCACCAGATGAACAATACAATACACATGTTTAATATACATCACAAAACACTTGAACATTTCATTTTTCATAGATGACTTTCAATTCTTATGTTGCTTCAAGCAAATGACATAATAATAAATAATTCACAACTACTTTTCTAAACTTCTATTTAAAGGGGGAAGCATCGAACTCCTTAATGAAAATGAACTCCAGTCAAATATCATCACCACTGGAAACAAAACTTTTAGGTGTATGGCATCAACATGATTTATAATGGTGGACACACATAACAGAAACAAATAAAACACTGAAGAAAGTTTCCTACAGCCTATGTTTACTCACACAAAGCAAGCTTCCACATTGTATAAACTGCGTACTTTGTGGAGTTCCACAGCATTTTACAGTATGGGATCATACTCTGGGCAGTGGCAGCTCATGAGTATACATTATGGGTGTTCACAAATTTTGACTCAGATCAACCTGAATGTGTAAAATAGCATCTGTTGCATAACAGTTATGATTGCGAACAAATTTATACAACTGCAGCAACTGTCAATAATAATAATTATTATAATTATAATTATAATATTAATATAACAATAATAATAATATTATTATTATTTATTATTATTATTATTATATTATTATTTCATTCTTGTCTCAGACGTTATGTCTGGTTAAAAATGGAAGGTGACGCGGCCCTTGATCAAGCTTGACTTCCTTTTAACTGTACGGTATATGTTACATTGCATTTAGGAACTTTCGGGTAATTGAACAAGTTACAGACTTCTGTGGTTGAATTTATAAGTTTGGATGTAGCTGTATTGCATTGATGTACTGGTGGATATTGTGTGGTATGACTCCTGTAGTTGATAGTATAATTGGTATAATGTCAACTTTATCCTGATGCCACATGTCCTTGACTTCCTCAGCCAGTTGGATGTATTTTTCAATTTTTTCTCCTGTTTTATTTTGTATATTTGTTGTATTAGGTATGGTTATTTCGATTAGTTGTGTTGATTTCTTCTTTTTATTGGTGAGTATGATGTCAGGTTTGTTATGTGGTATTGTTTTATCTGTTATAATGGTTCTGTTCCAGTATAATTTGTATTCATCATTCTCCAGTACATTTTGTGGTGCATACTTGTATGTGGGAACATGTTGTTTTATAAGTTTATGTTGTAAGCCAAGCTGTCGATGTATTATTTTTGCTACATTGTCATGTCTTCTGGGGTATTCTGTATTTGCTAGTATTGTTCATCCGCTTGTGATGTGATCTACTGTTTCTATTTGTTGTTTGCAAAGTCTTCATTTATCTGTTGTGGTATTGGGATCTTTAATAATTTGCTTGCTGTAATATCTGGTGTTTATTGTTTGATCCTGTATTGCAATCATGAATCCTTCTGTCTCACTGTATATATTGCCTTTTCTTAGCCATGTGTTGGATGTGTCTTGATCGATGTGTGGCTGTGTTAGATGATATGGGTGCTTGCCATGTAGTGTTTTCTTTTTCCTATTTACTTTCTTCGTATCTGTTGATGATATGTGATCTAGAGGGTTGTAGAAGTGGTTATGAAATTGCAGTGGTGTAGCCGATGTATATATATGAGTGATTGCTTTGTGTATTTTGCTAGTTTCTGCTCTTTCTAGAAAGAATTTTCTTAAATTGTCTACCTGTCCATAATGTAGGTTTTTTATGTCGATAAATCCCCTTCCTCCTTCCTTTCTGCTTAAAGTGAATCTTTCTGTTGCTGAATGTATGTGATGTGTTCTATATTTGTGGCATTGTGATCGCGTAAGTGTATTGAGTGCTTCTAGGTCTGTGTTACTCCATTTCATTACTCCAAATGAGTAGGTCAATATTGGTATAGCATAAGTATTTATAGCTTTTGTCTTGTTTCTTGCTGTCAATTCTGTTTTCAGTATTTTTGTTAGTCTTTGTCTATATTTTTCTTTTAGTTCTTCTTTAATATTCGTATTATCTATTCCTATTTTTTGTCTGTATCCTAGATATTTATAGGCATCTGTTTTTCCATCGCTTCTATGCAGTCGCTGTGGTTATCCAATATGTAATCTTCTTGTTTAGTGTGTTTTCCCTTGACTATGCTATTTTTCTTACATTTGTCTGTTCCAAAAGCCATATTTATATCATTGCTGAATACTTCTGTTATCTTTAGTAATTGGTTGTGTTGTTGATTTGTTGCTGCCAGTAGTTTTAGATCATCCATGTATAGCAAATGTGTGATTTTGTGTGGGTATGTTCCAGTAATATTGTATCCATAATTTGTATTATTTAGCATGTTGGATAGTGGGTTCAGAGCAAGGCAGAACCGGAAAGGACTTAATGAGTCTCCTTGGTATATTCCACGCTTAATCAGTATTGGCTGTGATGTGATATTATTTGAATTTGTTTGGATATTAAGTGTGCTTTTCCAATTTTTCATTACTATGTTTAGGAACTGTATCAATTTAGGATCTACTTTGTATATTTCCAATATCTGTAGTAACCATGAGTGGGGTACACTATCAAGAGCTTTTTGGTAATCAATGTATGCGTAGTGTAGCGACCTTTGTTTAGTTTTAGCTTGATATGTCACCTCTGCATCTACTATCAGTTGCTCTTTACATCCTCGTGCTTCTTTGCAACAGCCTTTTTGTTCTTCATTTATAATTTTGTTCTGTGTTGTATGTGTCATTAATTTCTGTTTAATGACTGAAGTTAATATTTTGTATATTGTTGGTAGGCATGTTATGGGTCGATATTTAGCTGGGTTCGCTGTGTCTGCTTGATCTTTAGGTTTCAGATATGTTACTCCATGTGTAAGTGTATCAGGGAATGTGTATGGGTCTGCAATGTAACTGTTAAATAATTTAGTTAGATGTGAATGTGTTGAGGTGAACTTCTTTAACCAGAAATTTGCTATTTTATCATTTCCAGGGGCTTTCCAATTGTGAGTAGAATTAATTGCTTGGGTGACTTCATGTTGCAAAATTATCATGCAGGAATTTGTGGTATCATCTTGTATGTATCTGTTTCTGCTTGTATCCATCATGCATGCCTGTTATGTTGTACCGGGTTTGACCATATGTTGCTCCAGAAGTGTTCCGTGTCTGTTATGTTTGGTGGATTGTGTATTTTAATGTGTGTGTTATCTATTGTCTGATGGAATTTCTTTTGGTTTGTGTTGAATGTTTGGTTTTGTTTCCTTCTATTTTCACTTTTTTTGTATCTTCTGAGTCGTTTGGCTAATGCTTGTAATTTCTGCTTCTTTTCGTCTAATTGCTCTGTCGCTTCTTGTTGTGAGATTTTACCTAACCTTTTTCGTTTCTTTGCTGAGATTTCATTTCTTATAAATTGTGTTAGCTGTCCGATGTCTTTTCTCAGTTTTTCTATTTTGATCTGTAGCCTGTGTTGCCATGCTGGTTTTGTGGGTTTCTTCTGTGTGTTGGTTTGTTCTGATCTCTGCCTAGTGTGTATATTTAGTGTAGTGAGTGCTCCTATATAAACCAGTAGTTGTAACTCTTCCATAGTTGTGTTTTCATTTATTTTGTTGTGTATGATTGTGTTGATAGTTTTTATTGTTGTTTCAACTTGTGGGTTATTTGGTGGTGTATGCAAGAATGGTCTAATGTCTGTATTTGTGTCTTTGTATTCTATATATGTTAGCTGAAATTTTTCTTCTATATCTAACATCTGTGTCACTTCGTGTTCTATTTGTGCTTGTTCTGGTGGTTGTCTTAAGATTTCGTTTTCCTCTGATTATTTAATTGGTGCGTGTTGTTCTTTATTTGTTTGCTCTGGGATGTTTGAGTCTATTACTGTATTTTCCTCTTCTTCTGATTGCACATTATTTTGTTCCAGTATTTGTTGCACTTGTTGTTTGATGTTTTCTAATTCTGACTGGGGTATCCTGTTATTTTTTATTATTACACGGATCTGATCAGCTAGTCGTTGTTCTGTTAAAAATTTTAATTCTGGGTATCTGGTAATAAATGTTGTGTATAGTTGTGATCTGTATCCAGTTGTGTTGGTTCCTAGGTTTGTTGCTTGGTAATAACAGAACATGAGGTGTCGATTAACTTCATCTGACCATCTCATCCTCTGTCTTTGTTTTCCTTCTAGGGTGGTTGCAGGAAGCATATCCTGCAAAACACCTCTATTTGGATTTAAATCATTTTCCAGTTGGCTAGCAGTGTCGTTACCATTGTGGGCGGGCATAGGGTTCAAGCGTTGTCCCCGACCATGACGGCACTTGTCCGAGGCTTCTTTAGTTCTGTCCTGAACCAACTAATCACACTAAAAGGGGGGTTAGCCCTATTAGTGGTTTGTTCTTTTCGTCGCCTTTTACGACTGGCAGAACATACCGGAGGCCTATTCTTTTCCCGGGCCTCCACGGGGATTATTATTATTATTATTATTATTATTATTATTATTATCATTATTATTATTATAGTAATTAATAATAACAGAAATAATAATTATTATAACATACGTAACTTGTCTGATGAAAGAAAGATTTGCTTTTGTGAAATTT
Organism: Schistocerca serialis cubense; assembly: GCF_023864345.2. NCBI lineage: Eukaryota > Metazoa > Arthropoda > Insecta > Orthoptera > Acrididae > Schistocerca > Schistocerca serialis. The sequence goes on from NC_064643.1 coordinate 346,156,240, forward strand.
TGTAGTTTTTTTATGTGATTAAGTAGAGTTTGGATCCAGAATGAAATAATGTATAAACTTTCACTACTCTTCATCTCATCAGCCAAATTTTAATATTACTAAAGCTTTGTCACTCACCAAGTCTGCATGAAAATGGCATAATCTCTTCTTATGAAATGTCCTATCCTTCCGTATATCCCACACAAGAGTTAATATTAATACCCATTATGCTGCACTGTAGATACACATTAAACAGAGAAAACTATACAACAACTTGACTGACATTGGCTGTTTATAAAGAAAATCCATGCATCTGTTTTTCAGTTGTGCAAATGTCTTGATTACTCTATGATTGAAATAATTAATATCATTCATATGATGGTAAGTTACATGGTCTTTATTTTTAGGTACATATTCATTAATTGTTGCATGGTAGACACATCTGTTGCTTCATACGTCATTATAGCCAAATAATATGCACTTAAAACTTCTTGTGTTATTATTTCTCTGCATACACTTAGTATAGAATCCAGAAGTTTATGTTGAACTGTTTTGGATGTCCCTTTAAACACAGTTACAGTTTCTAAGTGTTCCTTCCGTGAACTGTCCAATAGCACTTACTAAATTTACAAGCCCATGAAACATTCCTGGGTTTTCTGAATCTTCCCTTTCATCATGACTACATATAGCTCACTCAAACACACCACAAAATTTTATGCAGTCTATTAACCTGGAAAGAAAATGTCTACTCCTGTCCACTTGCTCATTATGTTTCCTGACCAACTCTCTGAATACGCTGTCAGGCTGAGTACTGACGTTCACTTTACCAGGCACTGACAGTTTAGAGTTCACATTTTGTGTAAGTGGGAGTTTTCATGTTTTTTTATTTTTTCAAACAAATGTACAAGATCCCTAACGCTTGTATCAGTCCACAAATATCTAAAAATGAGACATGGGAAACAGTACAGTATCCATCTTACATTGCTCCCACACAACCACTTATGCTTATTGTACACTTATTTGTTAAATGTTCACTTATTTGGTTTTGTAACTTTCTCAATCAACAAATCTGGTCTGGGGAGGCCCTAGTTCCTTTGCAGCTAACTTGTTCTGGTAATTTAGTTTTCTGTTAGCTCTTAAAATTGATTCAACAGAGTTCATATTGAGATTGCACACAAAAGCTGATTCACAGTTTTATGTCTGTACTTTCACCCACAGAGTATCCAATCAACTACAACTTAAACTGCTGTTTATGGAAATGATTAAATTCATGTAATACTGCCTTAATGTCTGCCAACAAAGTCACCTAACAACAGGTAAGTGCAACAGATTACACTGGTACACTCTCCTTTTAGGAATATTGAAGGATTACTTTATGATAAAATCCAAAACTTAATATACTGTAACTCATTCAGAACCCCACAAAACAGGTTTTTCTGTCAGTATAAATATAACATATACTGACATCCAATTTAATTTTACTATTATGTTGAGTGAATTGGCATATCTGATGAGTGTGCTGCCACCTAATGGGATTTATGCAAATTACCAAGCAAATAGACTGGGCTACCATCTAGTGGCATTGATGTACACTTGTAGTTGAGCGGTAAGGCCAAGCTGTACATGCCACTAACCATGCACAATATTTATGTGATCTGCATGTATTTGACCCACAAGTCAATTACATCGTGCCAGTCAGTCACACATCCACAGAACCTTTTTAAAATGTGCACACTTGAAGGTGTGCTCATGCCCCTGATACCAAGTTTCACAGAGTCTAAAGGGGTAGCAATGTGGCATAGTGCGGTAGATTTAAGCTCCGTATATTTCAGATTATTGCATCTATATCTGTTTAAAAGAATTCAAAGAAAAATAACCAATAAATCTGCAAGGATTCAAAAGTTTTGGCGTTCACATGCTCTTGTGCTCTTACACAGCAGCCACTGCTTGTTCTGGGGTAGAATAACTGCTAGCTCAGTCATGTTCTTGGTCCAAAAAGGAGCTATAACCACAATGCACCATGTGCTGCAAACAGATTCCTGCAGGCCCCTCTTTCAAAAGTTTTTGATCCTCCCATTCCCCTGAAATTTTATTAAAGAAACATACAAATTGTGAGAAATAATGTAAAAGAGATAAATAAAATCTTTAACATACATGGACACAACAGAGGGCAAAAAGACTCCATGTCCATCCAGCAAGGACTTCAGTCTTTAAAAACTCTGCTACAAATAGTGCTATACAAATTTAAAATGACCTACCATGTAAAACAAAAGTTATTTCCTGATTTTCACTGTTTTATAAATCACTAAGGGCATTCTTATTAGACCACTGCTTCCATTCAGTGGCAGAAATTTTATACCATGTCAAGTACAACAGTCTTCAAGCAAAAATATGCAAAAACTGCTACTGTTCCTAAATCAAGATCTAACAGAATTGATTTAATGATCTATTATAATCTACAAGATACGATAAAGAAGTAATGGACACTTTTGTTTTTCTTAGAGTATCTTCATTTATTCATCAACATCAACTTTATACCCTTCAAAGTAATCTCTCTTAGACATAATACACTGTTGCCAGACCTTTTTTCCAATCTGGAAAGCACTTCTGGAACTTGCTTTTCATTATGATATTCAGCTCCATCAATGGTTCTGTTTTTACCTCATCAATGATGGAAAAACAACATCCTTTCATGATTCTCTTCTGCCTCAGGAATAGAAAGAAGCTGCAGAGGTCCATAGCCTATAAATATGGTGGCTGAGGCAAATAACGGTTTTTTCCAAAAAATCATGAACAAACATTGAGGTGTGAGTGGGAACAGTATCATGATGCAATTTCCACAAGTGGTTTTGCCACAATCCTTGTTGCTTTCTTCAGACTGCTTCATACAAATGGTATACAACTTTCAGGTAGTAGTCCTGATTGACCTTATGACCATAAGGCAAGAACTCACTGCACTATCCCATTGTGAGCAAAGAAAACGGTGAGAAGAACCTTCACATATGATCAATCTTGTTCAATTTTGTTTGGTCTTGGGTTGTCAGGCAGTTTCTGCTGGGATGATTGGGCCTAGGTTTCAGCGTCACACTCATACATCCATGCTCTCTCACCTGTTTTTTCAGAGGTTCTGGATCATTGTTAACTTCATTCAGCAATTCCTGAGCAATGTCTATGCAATGATGTTTTTGATCAAAGTTCAACAGCTTTGGGACAAACTTCGCTGCTACACATTTCATGCCCAAATCATCTGGAGAAATTGCTTGACATGAGCCAAAGATTACGTTGACATCACCAGCAACCTCTCTTACAATGCTTTGGTGATTTTCCAGAACCATTTTCTTTACTTCTTGCACACTGTCATCAGTAAGTGATATGCTAGGGCATCCAGGATGATGGTCATCTTCAGCATCTTCTCAACCCCCATTGAATTGTTTATAACACTTGGTAAACTCTTTTTGTAGTCATAGTAGATTTTCCAAAAGCCACAGTCAAAATTTTGAATGTGGTTTTCTATTTTATTACATCTTCAAGTAAAACTTTATGCAAATTCTTCGATCCATTTTCTTTTTGGTAAAAATTCGCTGAGCACTCAAAAACACCTATAACTTTTAAACTGTCCACAGTAAACTAAGTATTCCAAACAGCTGAAAATACAAACATACATTACAACCATGTGTCCCAACAAGAATATTTGTGAAAAGCCTGGTAATTTATTGAAAAAGGAAAATGTTGATAAAAATCCTCATTTTAATCATGCACTACTGGCCATTAAAATTGCTACACCACGAAGAAATGCAGATGATAAACAGGTATTCATTGGACAAATATATTATACTAGAACTGACATGTGAGTACATTTTCACGCAATTTGGGTGCATAGAGCCTGAGAAATCAGTACCCAGAAGAACCACCTCTGGACGTAATAACGGCCCTGATACGCCTGGGCATTGAGTCAAACAGAGCTTCGATGGCGTGTTCATGCAGCTTCAACACTATACCACAGTTCATCAAGAGTAGTGACTGGCATATTGTGATTGTTTTGCTTGGCCACCATTGACCAGACATTTTCAATTGGTGAGAAATCTGGAGAATGTGCTGGCCGGGGCAGAAGTCTAAAATTTTCTGTAGCCAGAAAGGCCCGTACATGACCTGCAGCATGCGGACGTGCATTATCCTGCTGAAATGTAGGGTTTCACAGGGACTGAATGAAGGGTAGAGCCATAGGTCGTAACACATCTGAAATGTAGCGTCCACTGTTCAAAGTGCCGTTAATGCGAACAAGAGGTGATCGAGACATGTAACCAGTGGCACCCCATACCACCACACCGGGTGATACGCCAATATGGCAATGACGAATACACGCTTCCAATGTGCGTTCACCGCAATGTTGCCAAACATGGATGCGACCATCATGATGCTGTAAACAGAACCTGGATGCATCCAAAAAAATGACGTTTTGCCATTCATGCACCCGGATTCGTCGTTGAGTACACCATCTCAGGCACTCCTGTCTGAGATGCAGCATCAAGGGTAACTGCAACCATGGTCTCCGAGCTGATAGTCCATGCTGCTGCAAACGTCATCGAACTGTTCGTGCAGATGGTTGTTGTCTTGCAAACATCCCCATCTGTTGACTAAGTGATCGAGATGTGGCTGCACGATCTGTTACAGCCATGTGGATAAGATGCCTGTCATCTCAGCTGCTAGTGATACGAGGCCATTGGGATCCAGCACGGCATTCTGCATTACCCTCCTGAACCCACAGATTCCATATTCTGCTAACAGTCATTGGATCTCGACCAATGCGAGCAGCAATTTCGAGATATGATAAACAGCAATCGTGATAGACTACAAGCTGACCTTTATCATTGTCAGAAACGTGATGGTACACATTTCTCCTCCTTACATGAGGCGTCATCAGGCAATGCTGGTCAACTGCTGTTTGTGTATGAGAAATCGGTTGGAAACTTTTCTCTTGTCAGCACGTTGTAGGTGTCGCCACCAGCGCCAACCTTGTGTGGATGCTCTGAAAAGCTAATCATTTGCATGTCACAGCATCTTCTACCTGTCAGTTAAATGTCGTGTCTGTAGCAGATCATCTTTGTGATGTAGCTATTTTAATGACCAGTAGTGTATTAATTGAACATATCATGTCAATTTTAATTTATATTTGCAGTAAAATCATCTTAATTATGAAACTGTTATCATATTGTAATTTTAATGAAGAAGTAAATTTTGTCAGTTGTCAAGGTATCATAAAAAGGCTGCGACCACTGGAGTCCATCAGTCAGGGAGTTCAGGTGAGTTTAGTTTATCTTCTGTGAGAGTTAGTGAGTCTGAGTTTTCATTTGTGAGTTACAAAGTGCTGTTGTGAATAAACAAAGAATTTCAGGAAAGGAACTGAGCTGTCACCAGACTTTTATTAATGAAAATCCTTGAAATCAAATAAGAATATGAGATTACCCAAAAAGTCACCTCAGGACTTCTGCACCAAACATAAATAATATTTAAACCTGACCATCAATCATTGCCATCTCCAAATCAACAGGATGCACAACTAATAATTTATGTAATGTTTTCTCACTCCAAAACTTTTTTTGTCTTAAAAAATTTTTAGGAACTAGGCTATTACTATGTGGGTATCCCAAATAGTTGATATTTTTTAACTACAAGGTGGTGTCAAAAAATAATCATAATTATTTATTTGGTGGAAAATACCTCTCACCTTTATTCAAGTTGCTATACACACTTTCAAAATAATGTCTCTTGGATGCAATACAATTCCAGCATTCAGTCCAAAGTTCATAACACTACCTGAAGCCCCTTTTTGATAGTCTGTTGAATACATGAGAAATTTTATTCTTTAGCTCTTGATCACTATGAACCGGAAGCTCTTTTGTCACTCAGGAAATGGGTGGAAGTCACACAGCATTAGGTCTGGTGAATAATGTGGATGTGGTGTCACCTCAATGCCTAACTAATTGATTTTTTCTTGAATCTTGATGGCATGAAGAACCGGTGCATATCATGATGAAGGATCCATCCCATTTGAGCAAGATGCGGTGTTTTTGCTGCAGTTTTCCTTCTTGATAGCTCCTTCAATACATCACATTAGTAATTTGCAGTAACAGTATGTTGGTCATGGGCCACGTGAACCCACACAATGCCTTGCATGTCAAAGAAGACAATGTGCACAGCTTTTACTGCACTTATCTGAACTTTGGCCTTTTTGGGTCTTGGACTTTGTTTCCATTGGGTACTGTCCTGTTTTCTCTTTGGGTCATAATGATGAAACCAGGATTCATCGTGTATAATAACTTTGTCCAAAAAATCTGGTTCACACTGAAGCCTTCGCTTCCATTGTTGACACGCCATTGCAAGGTGAGCCTTCTGTTCATCACTAATCACATGAGGCACCCTCTTTTTTGCAAATTTTCTGTATTCTAGAACATTTTGTACAATGTCATCAAATGATCTGTAGGATATATTTACAATCTATGCAATTTTGATAACAGTTAACTAAAGTGTTCCCACAACATGAGATCAGCTGTGTTGACATAGTTTCAGTCTTCAAAGTTGAGGCCCTCCCAGGCCATGGAGTATCTACAAGGTCAATTTCACTCTCCTGAAATCATTTACGCCACTCAAAAACTTTTATTTTCCCCATGGCTTGCTCTTTGTACACTTGCTGCAACATTTCCAGTGTTCATGATAGTTTTTTCAAGAAGAATGCAAAATGTAATTGACACATGCTACTGCAACTTGAGGTCCATGAGCATTATTCAGCAAACATGAGAGCCTGCTACACTTTATGGGTCATTTGGATACTGCAACCGAGAACTCACAGGGTAGGAACTGGCACACCTATTTAGCCTTCATCCCACTACCGTCCCAGGCTCAACATACCTAAGCCTACCCATTTTTTCTTTTATTATTCAATTATTCATCCTTTTTTCTCTTGCGCCCCCCCCCCCCCCCTTTCACCCAATTGCTGACTGTGCTGACTGATTTCTGTCTGTGACTTCAGATTCCTCTGATGTCACTTCCTTTACCTTTACTTCACACCCTTTTTATACAACAAGTTCCTTTGCATGTGAATTCTAAAATACCTTACTACACCTTTTCCTACTTCTCCAAACATTCCCCTTTATTTACATGTAGAAGAAATGACAATAAGTTCAGGCTTTAATTTTCCACCAAAGGTGTGGTCATTAGAGCACAAGCACAGATTAGGCCAGGAAATAAACCACGGCTTTTTTCCCCAAAGGAGCCCCTTGGCAGTTGTCTTAAGCAATTTAAAGAACCACCAAAAACTCAAATCTGGATGGTTTGATTGTGATGATCTGCTATCCTCTCAGTTGTGTCTTATCTCTGCACTACCTCATCTAGTGCAAAGGAAGGAAATTATATTTCCTGTGGTTGAGTCTTGTGCTTTCTTTGAGTGCATTTATACTGACTGTACAGTGAGCTGTGTCCCTGAAGATAATAACCAGTCCATCTGTCTCTTTCTTAATTCTACAAAGCAAATTTTATTAGATGGATGAGCTGAGGGTACATTCTAACATCTAGGGTTTAAAATTATCACTGTGAGGAAAGGACAGAGACATTCAAGTGATGTGAATGGTGAGACACATTGAAGTTTCTGATGTCACCTTCATAATGTCTTCAGTAACACAGTAATTATCTTGTTGTTGAGGTAAGTAGTTTTTCTGTAGTCATTCATTCAGACTCATTACTCAGTATTCAACACATTAATATAAAATGTGGAAGAAACTTGCTCATCATTTGATACACCATATAAGTGTCCTCTCAGATCTCCCTTCTCTTGATTATTTATACTCTATCCCAGTGCTGCAACCTGACTGAAGTTGCTTTAGGCTGCAGTACTGGGAAAGCATGAAAAGTCTCTGAGTGTGGTTGTGTAGATGGAGGGGGGGAGGGGTATTTACCATCTCTGTTTCTATTGTCTATTGCTCTCAAGTTTCTTTTTGGGTGAGTTCATCCACATGACACAAAGTATCACGTCCATCACCTCCTGCAAAAGTGTCAGAAGAGTGACTACCTTATCTCTACATAGGTAGTGCCAGAGGGTCGCCCTCCTCCAACCAATGCCAGAGTAGGTGGGAGAATGGTCAGAGGGTTGAGGAGGGATGTGTTTGAGTTCAGGCACAATAAGTCAGGATCCATGTCACTGGATGTCTCATGGCTGGGAGTACCCTCAGCTTATTCTGTCCAGTAATGGATCTCAAGTAGAACACAGTTGGTGTTAACTTACTGTAGCTCTGCTTTGGACCATTTCTATGGCTTCATTTACATACATACTTGACAGGCCACTGTACAGCGCGTGGTGGAGGGTGCTCTGTACCACTAATAATCATTCCCTTTCTTTTTAAACTTGCATGTAGAGCAATGGAGACATGGCTGTACACATACCTCTGGATGAGCCACAGTTTCTTCTATCGTACCCTCATGGTCCTTAAGCAAAATTTATGATGGTAGCAGTCGACTTGTTCTGTAGTTAGGTTTGAATGCCAGTTCTCTAAATTTTCTCAATAGTGTTCCTTGAAAAGAACATCGCTTTCCTTTCGGGGACTCCCATTTGAGTTCCTAAATCATCTTTATAATACTTGCATGTTGTTCAAACCTACCAGTACCAAGTCTAGCATCCCACCTCTGAATTGTTTCAATGTCTCCTTCAATCCAACCTGGTGCAGATCCCAAAAACTTGAGCAGTATTCAACAATAACTCACACTAACCCTAAATCTCCCAACAAACCAAAGTCAACCATTCACAGTCCCTACACAACCCTCACATGCTCATTCCACTCAGTTTCGGATACATACGTGGGGCACGCACCCCTCTCTTGTGGGTCTGCCCACATTGGCACCCATGGCACCTCCACCAGTCAGCCCACATGCTATTCATTTATTTATTTCTTTCTTCAGTCAACTCAACTGAATTGAGTTATCGAGTAATTGACTTTCCTATGTAGCAAGTACATCTGCGTCATCGTATTTTATACGTTTTTGTCTGGCACATAGATAGCTAACACATACCTATGAGAAAAGTCATGGCCATTCTTGTGATCGTGACATGTTATTCTGTCACACATTTGTTTGAGAAAAGTTGTAAATATTCTACTGTTTTCTTGTACAGAGAACTTTTGATATGTAGTATTATAAATATGGACTATTCGCTGAATAGGAAGCTAGTTGACATTGAGAAGAAGAAATATTAAGACTGAAGAATGAATAAGTAAAAGGTCCTAGTTGTAGCAAGTGCAAGTGTGAAGATTAGTCAAGAATGAGAGTGATCAGTTGGTTCTGTTCTTGTTATGCAAGCATTGTGTGTTTGTCCTAGATGTGCCTATCCTACTTTGCACATGCTGTACAAGATATTTGTTTGTCTACCTTCATCTGTTGGTACAGTAGAAAGAAGTTTTTTAACATTGCAGCATACAAAGACATGGCTGCAACATGTGATATGATGAATTTTATGATGGAAGAATAATGCCATGGTCATGAGAGTAAGCATTTGTGGTGTGTCTGTGGTGTGTTTGAATGTGTATGGTATTACTGGAAAAAAGGGCTAGTACTCAAAAGCTATTATTAATACTGTTTTCTGTTAAGTGTTAAGTGCTCCATGTATCGACTCATCTAGAATTCATCATTTAAGGAAGAGAACCACAATTGTACCTTTTTTATATCACAAGATGGCATTTTCTTGTATATTTGTATGTTGTTGTTGTTGTGGTCTTCAGTCCTGAGACTGGTTTGATGCAGCTCTCCATGCTACTCTATCCTGTGCAAGCTTCTTCATCTCCCAGTACCTACTGCAGCCTACATCCTTCTGAATCTGCTTAGTGTATTCATCTCTTGAACTCCCTCTATGACTTTTACCCTCCACTCTGCCCTCCAATACTAAATTGGCGATCCCTCAACGTCTCAGAACATGTGCTACCAACCGATCCCTTCTTCTAGTCAATTTGTGCCACAAACTCCTCTTCTCCCCAATTCTATTCAATACCTCCTCATTAGTTATGTGATCTACCCATCTAATCTTCAGCATTCCTCTGTAGCACCACATTTCGAAAGCTTCTATTCTCTTCTTGTCCAAACTATTTATTGTCCATGTTTCACTTCCATACGTGGCTACACTCCATACAAATACTTTCAGAAACGACTTCCTGACACTTAAAGCTATACTCGATGTTAACAAATTTCTCTTCTTCAGAAACGCTTTCCATGCCATTGCCAGTCTACATTTTATATCCTCTCTACTTCGACCATCATCAGTTATTTTGCTCCCCAAATAGCAAAACTCCTTTACTTCTTTAAGTGTCTCTTTCCTAATCTAATTCCCTCAGCATCACCCGACTTCGACTACATTCCATTATCCTCGTTTTGCTTTTGTTGATGTTCATCTTATATCCTCGCTTCAAGACACTGTCCATTCCGTTCAACTGCTCTTCCAAGTCCTTTGCTGTCTCTGACAGAATTACAATGTCATCGGCGAACCTCAAAGGTTTTATTTCTTCTCCATGGATTTTAATACCTACTCCGAATTTTTCTTTTGTTTCCTTTACTGCTTGCTCAATAAACAGATTGAATAACATCGGGGAGAGGCTACAACCCTGTCTCACTCCCTTCCCAACCACTGCTTCCCTTTGATGTCCCTCGACTCTTATAACTGCTATCTGCTTTCTGTAAAAATTGTAAATAGCCTTTCGCTCCCTTTATTTTACCCCTGCCACCTTCAGAATTTGAAAGAGAGTATTCCAGTCAAAATTGTCAAAAGCTTTCTCCAATTTGTATATTTGTATATTTGTACAACCAGTTTAAATAAAACTTCCTTAAACTTTTCAAGTGACTTGACTATTTTTTATTGCAGTAAAATAAAGGTAACTCAAGATCTTTAGCACGCCCTCCTTGGGGATTTTCGGTATCTGCCACTGATTCCACTTCATACAATTCTGCAACATTATGCCCTGCGTCAAGCAGGACACTACTAATGTTGTATCCATATCTCCAAACAATACAGGTTTGTTTTTCCTGGTCATCCACATTAACTTACATTTTACTACATTTTCAGCTAGTTTCCACTAAATGTTGTCTAAGTCATCTTGTATCCTCCTACAGTCACTGAACTTTGACACCTTCCCATACATCACAGCATCATCAGCAAACAGCAGATTTCTTCACCCCTGTCTGACAGTCACTTACATATGTAGAAAATTATAATGGTCCTATCACACTTCCCTGGGGAATTCCCGATGATACCCTTGTCTCTGCTGAACATTCACCATCGAGGACAGTTATTGTGTACAGCTACTTGGTACTATTATTTAAGAAGTCTTTGAGCCACTCACATATCTGTGAATCTTTTCCATATGCTGATACTTTTATTAACAGTCTGCAGTGTGACACCATGTCAATTGCTTTTTGGACATTTAGAAATATGGATTCTGTCTGTTGCCCTTCATCCATATTTCACAGTATATCATGTGATAAAAGGGCAAGCTGAGCTTCGCATGAGCAATATTTTCCAAAATTGTGCTGATTTGTGGACATGAGTTTTCCAGCCTCTAGGAAATTTATTACATTCACACTCAGAATTCATTAAGGAATTCTGCATTTACTAGCCACAACACTGTAAAAATGCTTGCAAACAACAGACATTGAGACAAACTATGAGGTGAACCCTGACATACCATGCCTGAACTTAAGCACATTCCTTCATCCTACTCCTACCTACCCTGGAGCACTGAATCTGTTGAGCCACCCCCTGCAGAGCCTATGATAATTGAGATGTTATTCTGACAATTTGCTGGAAGATGATGGTGTAGCCACTCATTGAAAAACCATGCCATTTGAATAACTATCTAGCTAGAAAAACAATAATTGTACGTCACTTCAGTCCACCAGGAAAGACAAGAAGTTTATATCCTGTCTATGTGATTTTCAGCTGTTCTGCTCCTCAACTATCTGGTAATAATTGCACTCATTAGGATAACAATTACTCTGACCTTAAATAAACATACACTGGAGTAGAGCCATATGCACAGGGATGGGATTTACCCATTTCTCAATGAAGGCTCCAATGTTTCCCTTCTATGTGGAAGTTGCAACATTATCTGAAAGAGGCAAATAATAGAACTGAGTCTCTTCATTCAGTAGTAAATGTGGGATACAGATATCTGTTTATCAATTACTAATATTTCTCTAATTGAATAAGATTTGCACTCTTTCCCTGTATGTGTACAATTTCTATGTATATTACATATTTTTGGTTGTAGTCTAAGCACTGTTCAGCAAAGGGTGAATCTGGTTTTTTTAATGTACAGCTTATAAGGTGTTCTCTCAGCCTAGACTAGATTGACCACCCAGTCTACTGCCATATAGCAGGACTGACACTACTGGCAGTTGATCTTGTAAACCCCCTTTTAATGATGGTAGATGGTTTATCCTTTGGACTAACTAATGTCTGTGGGACATAGAAAAACATAGAAAAGCCCCATGCCTTCAAGATTTTGCTTATTCTACTAGAAATTTTACCTATAAAAGGCAAACTGCAGCATTTCCGTTTTGGTTTACCTATGTTGTTCACTGGTGCAGTAGAGATCTGGCTTGGTTCTTCAGTTTTTTTTGTCGATTATGTTATCAATAATGTTAGATTTAAATTAATTGTTTATAGCTGTTGTTTTTATTGTATTAAGTTCTTGCTCATAGTTTTCTTCAGGCGTGGGCATAGAAAGGAGGCAGTGAATCATGTGCGAAATGCTGCATGTTTGTAAGCTGTTGGGTATGGAAAAGGGGGTTTTAGATCAATTTTAAGATAATGGCTACTATTTTGAATATGTTAATTAGAATCCCCTAACTGAATACTGACCTTTATGTTAGTATGCCACTGGGTCATATTTTCCAAGAATTTCTGAGTTGTCTGGTGTAAACATCTGACGTACAAATAATATCATCAATATATCTGCCAGTTCTTAACTCCTAAGAAATTCAGCCTCCCACCATGTCGATGAACATTTCTGATAATCCAATGCCAGACCAACTGCTTGCAAGGGGCTCGCCTTTATATCTGTGTTTTACTCCCATCGTTACACAGCAGAAGTCATTCTCATATTTACATCCCACTTTTCATATACGTACAAAATCTCTCCCAGCAAATCTCCATTTCCCTTACCAGAAGCAGACTTAAACCTCAGAGCAGCAGAACATTAGCATTATCTATTCTTCTTCTGATAGCCCCTCCTAACAATTCACACCTAGAGACTAATCTGGGAAATCAGCTAAACTTCTGATTTTTTTTTTTCCCAATGAGAGGGGCTATCATGACCATAAAAATCACAAAGAACATGCGTATTTTGTGTACGCATTCAAGTCTCCAGTTTTATGGTTCCCGCCAACTTCTCTAACCACAGAATTTGACTCGTATGTCTTCTCCAACTCTTTTATAAGAGGCCATTGGCAGAATGAGGGCGACTTTTCACCTCAAAGCATTCTTTCACAAGAGATTGTGATTTAAACTCGACACAGGGACTGTGATTGAAACTGCTCTTGTTTGATTTATAGACACAAACTCTTGCTACTTAACTAATACGAGTTATAAAGTGGGAAATGCTAAGGGATAATGACCACTTCTGGAAATACTTTTTGAGTCTCTTATGTCCAAAAAATATTACAATAAAGGACATTCCAGGATGGAAACAACAAACAAAAATGAGAAAAGACAACCACTCATGTGTGTGTGTTTGTGTAATCTAAGCTGTATATATTTTGTATTAGTGCTTGCAGTTAAATATGTTATGTATTAAACCTTTGTACATAAAAATGATATGTACTAGACCTCTGCAACAACATGACATTTGCAAAAGCCATTATTTGATAAATACATGCAGAGAGAAATATAAATAAAGTAAAAAGGAGAGTAGTCATCTTTCTTAATAAGGAATAATTAAATTAAATGTGATCCTTTGATGTCAGAACTGATTTCACTACTTTCTTAAACAAAACATCATAGCCATAAATGTTACCATCGTTCAGCAGCTATTTTTTTAACATTCACTTTGGTGATCATGCAGTTGAATCTAATGTCACTTAGTGATGAATGAGATGTCTGCCTGAGAAAATCTGATTCATTTCTATTTGAGTGTATATTTTTAACACTAAACTTTCTATTACTTGTACGTAAAGTTCTCAGATGAATGGACAGATCATAGTGGATGTGAATAATATTTCAACAGCAGATCAAGTTGTCATTATCAGGCACATTGATGCTCACGTTGATCTGTGGGCATCCCCTATTATTTTCTTGTGCCACAACAGCGAACCTGGAATTATGTTGTCAGTTTGCATCCTGGTGGTATACTTAACTGCCTGTCAATCTTTCCTCTTCCAGTACTTCCATGTTCATCCTGTCATTCAATAAATGTGTTTTGATTATAGAAACCCTTCATTAATCTCAGCTGTCTTTCAAGCACGTGAAGAGTGACACTACAATTAGGCTCACCATATGTCTGGTATTAGGCTAGACAGTTTTGATTTTATAGTACTGTCCATGATAATGTTCAGGATTGCAAAAATGTCCAGGGCTTGAGAATTTTGTGATTGGCAAAGATATTTCTTTATGTTAAAATTAATTTCAGTAAATTGTTAAGACTTATAATTAATTTCCAAAAAAAATGTCTTGGGCTGAATCTAAAACAATTGGAAACAGATCCTGGTTTGGACCCAAAAAATATGATAAGCCTAACTGCATACCTTGTCAAAATCACTGAAAGTCATTGAATTATCATTAATAAATTTCATTTCAGTGGATTCTACTATGACTGAGTCCCAGCAATTTGAAGTCTCATTCAGAATCTTCATTCGTTCTACATCCAATTAGTGCCCAAATTCCAGGCAGTGCCAACTTGAGAGTTATCTCAAATGGTTACTGGTATGTAGTTCAGATTTCTTCTCAAGATCTGAACATTTATGATGTACATGGCATTTGACAGAGCACTAAAACGTGAGGTCACATCATAAAACAGTGTAGTACATACACAATTAGCGTAATCAATGTTTTACTGTATACAACTTTATTCTGTACAGTCTGCAAAACATATTTTTAATGAGAGACACGTTGTTTTATTTCTATAAAAGTATTGATACCTTAGTGTCAAAATGTGGATTGGTACTTGGTATAAGAATGGTCACCCAATCAGTCTGAGAGCTCATGTTTCTAATTTGGCTACAAACATAACAAACAAAAAAATTGGGAACCCTACTGACAAGACATGTTCTACCCACTATCCTTCCCACCCCTCCTACAGTGATATTCCACCATCCACCGAATACGCGTCCATCCTTACACAACCCCTGCTCCCAATCCCTTACCTCATTGTTCATACCCCTGTAATAGACCTAGATGCAAGACCTGTCCCATACATCCTCCTACCACCACCTACTCCAGTCTGGTCACTAACATCAACTACCCCATCAAAAGCAAGGCTACCTGTGAAACCAGTCATGTGATTTACAAGCTAAGCTGCAACCACTGTGCTGCATTCTATACAGGCTTGACAACCAACAAGCTGTCTGTCCACATGAATGGCCACTGACAAACTGTGGCCAAAAAACAAGTGGTCCACCCTGTTGCTGAACACGCTGCCAAACATGATATCCCTCAACTCAATGACTGCTTCACAGCCTGTGTCATATGGATCCTTCCCACCAACACCAGCTTTTCTGAATTGCGCAGGTGGGAACTTTCCCTGCAGTACATCCTATGTCCCCGTAACCCTCCTGGTGTCAACCTTCGTTAGTCATTGTCCTCACACATCTAGCCCCCTCCCTGTTTTCTTTTTATTTCTCTCCTTTCCGCTACCTCCCCCCCCCCCCCCCCCACACACACACACACACACACATTTTCTCCTGAACTCCGTCTAAACTGCAGCACTTCACTGTCTGCCACCCCCACCAGACTATCCCACCCCATCCCCACCCCAGCCTCCTCCTTACCTCCACCCAGTAGCCATTCTCATCATGTACTGGTGCTGCTGCTCACAGTGTGGTTTCAGTTATCTGAGACTGCAGATGAGTGTGCAAGTTGCGTTTGTGTGAGTGTGTGTGCATGTGTGTATGTGTGTCTCTTGCTGACAAAGGCTTTAATGGCTGAAAGCTATAATTGTGTGAATATTTTTGGTGTGCCTATTGTGACTCAGCATCTCTGCTATGTGGTGGGTAGCAGCTTTCCTTCTGTAATATTGTGACAAGACATTTATGTTTTAAGAAATTTTAAAATAACTAAGGAAGGGTTTTATTCCATACTTTGCAATGGAAGAAGGAACTGAAAGAAACCAGATTCTTAAGTCATTTGTTGAGGTGCAGGAAGCTTTCAACAACGTAAATGAAGTAAGATTGTCTTAGTAGAATATGGCAAATATCTTACACCATCTACCAAAAAGGAAAAGACTCAGAAAAAACATGCTTATTACAAATATAGTGCATGATAGGACCGCTTTTTATCACTCCTGTTACTTAAACTGCATGTTCAAGAGCCAACACAATGAGTACCGGAACATGAATGAAAATGAAAACATAATAAAATCTATTTTAAGGGCTGTGGATTAGAAAATCATTGTAACTTATTTGGAAGAATAAATCTATAGGATTTAGAAGTTACTGTACTTCCAATAGAATTTGATTTTAAAGCAGTCAATTCAAATATAATATAGAGCATAGCAAAAATGAGAATAATAACATGTCCAACAGTTAGCATGTGTGAGAAGCCATAAAGAGGTGGCTGGGGAGAGAATCCATGCAAGACTAGGGTTCTCACTACACACGAACAATTCGGCAAATGTCCATATGTCTTCTGCTATAGTGTTGCATCCTCTGACTTAGCAGATGAGTGGTAGTAGGCATGTCGCCATGCAGTTTCCGCATGTGAAAGGGAAACATCAGGTTGTAGGTCAAATGGCTCTGCCTGGCATTGATCGGTGGAATGGGGTTTATGGCCACAATGACATCAGTGGAGCTGGGGTCAGTGTGCAAGGCCTGCTGCATGGTGGTGCTACCACGGAGTTGGAAAAATTGTTTGCTGTGGCCCTGGATGTGTTATGCAGTGAATTAGGTGGGGGGACAGTGCCCCACAGCACTGCCAACTGGGGTGGGGGTCAGTGGAGCCCTGCAGCCAGTGGGTGGCCACACTGTGGTGTGACCATGGGTGGGACAGGGTCCCCAGTCAGGTCGTGCATGGATGGCAGCACACTGTGTGACTGGCGCCCGTAGTGTAGCATGCATCAGTGTGCACTGCCACAATTGGTAGCTGCCATTGTCACACCTTGCTCTAGGCATTAGCCTCATACTGCTGTGTGGTTGTCTGCCAGTGTAGAGTTTGTGGTGCCAGTGGGTGCAACTGGCGCTGCAGATAAGGTGACGAATCCACCAGTATCGAATGTGTGGAAGTGGCACTTCATTGTTTGGTGACAGCTCATCCAGCTGGGGAGGCTAGCCACATGCACCAACTTGAGCAGGTCGATGGTGATTGTGGTCATGGCACAGTGGACGTTCAGAGAGAAGGTCTTTTTCCTGCATTTGATGATGAAGTGAGGGTCTGATTGCTAAAGAAGCAGTGCCTTACAGGCATCTATGCAGAGCATGATATGACAATATTTCTCCTGCTCATGGTGGATGATTGAGCAAACTCTCCACGGTACTGTGGAGGCATATGGAATAAGTGGGGCATACAGTTGTGCAGCTGTTGCATGAAGGCAGGAATGCAGGTGGTGGCATACAGGGACTGCAGCTCCATGTAATCACCAGGCATAGTGTGTGGCTGTCCGTAGACAATCTCAGCAGCAGATGCCCCCAAGCTGGCCTTGTGGTCCACTCACAAACCTAAGGGATTCATTGGCAGGGCAGCTGAACACATGACAGCTCAGCAGGTGAAGGCAGCTTTTAAACTCTTGTGAAATTGCTCCACCATACTGTTGGTAGTAGGGTGGTAACTCATAGTAAAATGAAGTAAACTGCTGTTAGTCTTGATGAACATTTTGAAAAGGCAGGACATAAATTGTCACTCATATTCTAAAGTGATATGTCAGGAGCAACCACAACGTGAAACCCATGTGTCAATGACAGCATTTGCAATGACTTCTGCTGAGATGTCCAGGACTGACTTGGCCTCCAGCCAGCAAGTGAATCTGTCAATCTTAGTGAGTATGAATCAGTAGCCATTTGACAATGGAAGGGGGCCCGCAAGGTCCAATGTGTATGTGCAAGAAACAATGTTTCACTGGAAGGAAGCCAGCAGACAGAGTATACACATGAAAGCCTACCTTGATGCACTGGCACAGACCCAGTTATGAATCCCACTGAATTCTGCAGCTTAAGAAGAACGGTCGCACAAGAGCCGCAGACTACAGGATGTAAAAGGCTATGGAGGTAGTCAAAACCTGGTTTGCAGAGGCAGTACCAGATATGGAGGTTGGTGCTAATAAATCTGAATGAGGTCAGTGTTCAGGTCATTTTGCAACTTGAGTAAGTCAGGGTTGGACTGAGTGGAGGCCAGGACCTGTAGTCTCTAGGAGAGGTAGGAGTGGCTGAGACAGTCGGTGACAATATATTCAATGCCTGCTAAGTGCCAGATGTCTGTCATGAATTGCGCCATGTACTCTCACTCACAGAACCATCTGAGGGATATCTGGGTGCCTTTCTTCTGATAAAACCCTTGTAAGAGGATGATGGTCAGTGAAGGCAAAGAAGCAGTACTTGGTGGCACACCTAGAATAACTGTCTGGGTAAGGAGCTGCAGGTGCCCAGATACATTGAAAGAGGTAGGTCCACTGGTTCTCAATGGTAATGCAATGCCCAGATACATTGAAAGAGGTAGGTCCACTGGTTCTCAATGGTAATGCAACCAGAGTGCTGTGCTCATGCCATGTAGTCACACAAGGCTGACTTATCCATATGTCATCTTCTGGATGCTCATACACCTATCAGGGAGCACTGTCTGACTGGCCATGAAGTTCTACTGTCACACGATTGCAAGCTGCACAAATCACTCAGCAATGGCAACCTATGTGTCATTGCTCAGCATCCACAAGGGAAGTGTCATTATGGGGTCAAAGCTCCTGGCTGCATTTTCTGCTCATAAAAACCTGTCTATGACAAAGAGGTGGCTGGGGATAGAAACCATGGTGCACTATGGTACTCACTACATGAAAACAGTTTGGCATGTGTCTGCACATCCTCTGCTACAGCACTGCATCATCTGCTCAAGCAGAAGAGTGGTGGGTGCGAACACTGGGGAACATGTCATCACATGTTGTACTGAAATGAAAAAAGGCATCTGAAAATTTGTAAATATTAAGTTACTGTTTGTTAGGAATATGCAGGCCAAGAAAAAGAAGAAAAATAAAAAAAAGTAAAAATAAAGTGAAAACAAATTAATATGATTATTTATAGTCCTGTTAGGCCAATAAAGCCACTGCTGTGGACATTTATATTTTATGAGGCAAATGTTGTTACAGAGAATGAGTTATTTCCTGGTGTAGCTGTGTGTGATTGTGTTTTTCATTATTATTTTACACAGAGATATTTAAAGTATATTGACTATGTAGTATAAGAATCAGTCATGAATGTGGGTGGAAATCATTTTGGTCAGATGATGAAGGGAGTATTTTCGATCTCAGTGCAGATAAACATAAGAGCATTTTTGCTAAAAAAAAAGTGTTGTATCACAGTGGTTAAGGCACTGGACTCATACTGGAGAAGAGTGGGGTCCAAATACCATCCAAGCCATCCAAATTCAGGTTATCTCTGGTTTCTATAATTAAGATGAGACTTGTAATGCCTGCTTTTAAAATTGCACATCTGATTTTCTTTGTCAAACTTAATTCCAGCTTGGTGTGTCTCTAATGATGTAAAACTCAAATCACACACCAGAAGTGTTTTTCTGGACCTGTGGGGTGTCGCATTGTCCTGCTGGAATTGTCCAAGTCTGTCGGAATGCACAATGGACATGAATGGATGCAGCTGATCAAACAGGATGCTTACACACATGTCACCTGTCAGAGTCATATCTAGACATATCAGGGGTCTTATATCACTACAACTGCACATGCCCCACACCATTACAGAGCCTCCACCAGCTTGAACAGTCCCCTGCTGATTTGCAGGGTCCATGGATTCATGAGGTTGTCTCCATACCTGTACATGCCCATCAGCTGGATATAATTTAAAACGAGACTCGTCTGACCTGACATGTTTCCAGTTATCGACAGTCCCTTATCAGTGCTGACGAGTCCAGGCAAGGCATAAAGCTTTGTGTTGTGCAGTCATCAAGGGTACACGAGTGGACCTTCAGCTCCAAAAGCCCATATTGATGATGTTTTGTCGAATTTTTCACACACTGACACTTGTTGATGGCCCAGCATTGATACATACAGCAATTTGCAGAAGGGTTGCATTTCTGCCACCCTGAACAATTCTCTTCAGTCATCATTGATCCCATTCATGCAGGATCTTTTCTGGCCCCAGCAATTTCAGAAATTTGAAGTTTTACCTGGTTCCTGATATTCACGGCACACTTGTGAAACGGTCGAATGAGGAAATTCCCACTTCATCGCTACCTCGGAGATGCTATCACTTGTGTGCCAACTATAACACCACATCCAAACTCACTTAAATCTTGATAATCTGCCATTGTAGCAGCAGTAACCAATCTAACAACTGCAGTGGTTGACATAGACCTGGATTGAATGACAGCAACAATTTCTCTCCCATTTGAAACCAACTGACACTGACCGGATGTGACACTTTGCCTCTGTTCCCTGTCATTTAGGATCTTTTTACAACCACTTTTCTTGGGTATGTTACATGGCTCCAAGACACAATTTTGACACACCAACAAACTGGGAAACTTCGTTCACAAAAGAGTCATAGGTATGTCCAAACGTGGTAACTACTTTCCACCATTCTGTCATGTTTCTAAGTTGGTCTGTATTACTGCGATGATTCCATAGAAACAACTGGCACATGTACACCACTTCATCAGAGGTCGAGGGCCACACAACTACCTAGTAAATTCTACACCATGAACAGCACTCCAAAGTGACCAGTGTAGTCTTTCAAGGAGGTTGGAGAGTTGCATCAAACCAGTCTTTGGATTGAATGCCACAACTAACATTTTGTCTGGTGAACTTATTGCAGTGTAGTGATCTAGGCAGTTGACACATCAGCTGTTAACACTGAAATCTGACTCAATGGATGATATGTTTACTACTTAAATTCTTTACCTTGTGTTGCTAAGCTCAGAACTCTGTGGCACACCTTGTAAGCTATAAACTGAAAGTGCAGTAAATGTGTGATGTTCACACCAATCTCAGCTCATTCAGTGTACAAAAATCCTACAGTGATGACCCTGTAAAGTGAGTGTGACATTAATTTTGAGTGTTGAGCAGTGTCACACCAATGATTACAAAAAAGCCTGCAGCAACCAACATCTGCAAGGATGTGCAACTGTTTCCGTGCATGAAAAACATATAGCAGACTGAAGGTAATTCAACAAACAATCAACAGGAGCACCTCTGGTATTTCATGCAGGAATGCAATGTAGGACTCTCAGCCACATAAAATTGCTGCCATTCTGGCCGACAAGACCAGAATTATGCTTCATGCAAGCCAAAAGCATTTTTGAACAGGACAGCATCACAAATGATATGGAAAAAATTTCATTCCATGGTAACTCACTTAAAAAAAAACTCAAATTGTGCAAACTGAAAAGATATTGCAAAATCAGTGCCACATAGCATTCAAAGATAATCTAATTTGACAATTCACATTCATGCCTGAGCTACATCTTCAAAAGTTACTTAGTGAGGAACAATTAAGGGACATGCCCTCCAAACAATTTTGGGAGGACCTAGAAACACTGGGGGATCTGATTTGCTGCATGAGAATTCTGTTTGCATTTTGCGGCTTAAGCTGCTACTGCCTGTTTTTGAACAGTTCTTGCAGCAAACACAGAGATGTCTTTAAAGCATTATTGCAAATAAAACTGAAGCTGTTGCAAACAGCCTGCAAAACTGTGTTGTCATCTCAGAAGCACATAAAAACATGACAGACGGTCCCAGAACATGCATGACGGAAGTGTGGCAGCTCAAAGGACCGAGACCATGGCATATCCACTAGTCACAAGATAACATGCTGAGTGCTCACCAGGCAGTGCTGAAACACTTGCATGAAACAGTGACAAGAGCAAGACACAAGTGGAGCAACAATTTTTTCCATACAAAACAAGACGGCAGTAGCTGGTGGCAGTATCATCAGAAATTTGGATGGAAGGCATGCAAATGTGTAACAGCTTGCTGGCACCCAAATGTTGTAGATGTCCACTAAAGAGTGCCAGTGGCTATCACATACACTAGGTACTGCTCACCCCTGAAGATGAAGAAAAAAAAATACCACATCATTACCCTGTTTGGCCTTTTCAAGTACTGATACATTCTTTACTGTTTAAAGAATACAGCGCAAACATGGCAACAGTTCATTAATCAAGTTATAATAAGTTCAACGACCAAATCATGAAGGGATTGCCAACAGAAAAAAATAAGAAGTCATCTTGGTAAGAATTTTAACAAGTAGAGCATGGAAACCTAGATGGAGATGTACAATGCTTGAGAATTTCGCCAGACCAACAAGAGGTCGAGAGCATTAAGAAACCGCTGATTTCAGGCTGGCTGATTGCGAACTGCAGGTAAAAATGCGATGCGGTCACATTCCATCTGTAAGCAACGAGCCTCAACACAATATAAAAAGGTCACCAGTTGATGAGCAGGGCAGAGTTCAACAGTTCGAGAGTCCCAGCCAGCAGAGAAGCCTCAGGTATCTGTCCATCAGCCGACAGCAGAAGATTATATGAGTAAGAGAATCTATTCAATTAAGCTAGTACACTAAGAAGGACTTGCATTCTTGCCTGTATGTACGTCTGGACTGTGGGTAGTTAATCTACCTTGGCTTACTTGTACCTGTGACTGTTCGACACTTACAGTGTGACGTGTAACAGATCCTGAGGATTAGTTCTGAACAAAAGTACACAGGCTCCTTTTCATGATTTCGAGACAGAGTGATAGGCCAGGCAGACTATTTGTTCTAGTAATTTGAGTATGTAGCAAGTCTCATCATTTTTCTCCACTCATTGAAATTATGACCCAGTGTCTATGCTCTTCGACAAGTTCATATAAAATCGGGAAGAAGCAATGAAATCAGACCAAGGTACCAATCCAGAAGATCGTTTCTTCATTCCTATCTCCCTAGCCTAATGTCCGAGTCTTTCTGTACTGTGTCTAACCATAGAGACCTGACAAATCTCATCTAGACACTGTCGCTGACTTATTCCCTTGCACGAAGCCACTCGCAAGGGGAAGAGTTGGTAGACCTGAAAAATCCCACATCACTTGATTTTCGACTGAGGAATTCGCGTAAGTACGAGGGTAAGTCAATTATTATCTGCAAAGTAGATATAAAATTTTATTGTAATCAAATAGGAAATTCACAAGACCATTATTTTTCGACATAGTCTCCTTGCATTTCAACGCACTTGGTCCCTCGTTGTACAAGCTTCCCAATGCCCTCATAAAAGAGGTTCTCGGTTGAGCTGTGAGCCAGTAATGCACCTCTTCTTTGACTGCTTTGTCCGAGGCCAATCGACGGCAGCTTCGCGCGACCACTACGGTCGCAGGTTCGAATCTTGCCTCGGGCATGGATGTGTGTGCTGTCCTTAGGTTAGTTAGGTTTAAGTAGTTCTAAGTTCTAGGGGACTCATGACCCCAGATGTTAAGTCCCATAGTGCTCAGAGCCATTTGAACCATTTGACAGCCCCTTAATGCCTGTTTGAGGGGACCAAACAAGTGACAGCAGGATGATCCAGTACTTCAAATTTGAGTTTCTGGAGCGTTTCAGCATTGTGGGCAGCAGTATGTGGACGGGCATTCTCGTGCAACAACACAACACCTTTTGACAGCAACCCTCAGCGTTTGCTTCGAATTGCAGGCTTTAGCCTGGCAGTAAGCATCTCACTGTAACGTACATTGTTTACTGTTGTGCTCCTTTCCCCATAATGTTCCAGTACTGGACCTCATTCATCCCAAAACACCGTAAGCATCAGTTTTCCTGCGGACGGTTGGGTTTTGAACTTTTTCTTGCACAGCGAATTTGGATGTTTCCATTCCACGCTCTGCCGTTTACTCTCCTGCTCGTAATGATGGATCCCTGTTTCGTCGCCAGTAATGATCCTGTCTGAGAAGTTGTCCCCTTTGTTACCATAGCAATCCAAATTTTTTTTTCAGATGTGCAACTGTGTGATTTGTTTTGGGACCCATCTTGCACAAACTTTGTTAAACACAAGTCTGTTGTGGGTGATTTCGGAAGCAGAACTGTGGCTAATTTGCAGAGGACGTGCCACTTCGTCAATAGTTAATCGTCTGTCTAAGAGAATCATTTCACGTGAGTGCTCAATGGTTTCTTCATTTGTGGCGGTAAACAATCGTCCAGCTACTTCATCATGCGTAACACTTGTGCGACCATTTTGGAATTTTGAATCCATTCGTAGACACTCCGTTGTGGCGAAACACTGTTCCCGTACTGTAACGAAATTCTTCGATGACTTTCGCCCCTGATACGCCTTCCGACCACAAGAAACGGATCACTGAACGTTGCTCTTCTTTGGTGCAAATAGACAGCAGAGCAGCCATGATTAACAGCACGGCAACGATAACGAAACTAACTTAGCAGCATGAAAATTGCAAAGATATGACAACAAATAAACAATGCATGCGTCATCGATGTAAAACGGCAGTACTACCAAAACAAACAAAAATATAACTAAATAGCGGATAATAATTGACTTACCCTCGTATGTTACGATGTCCGGTGGATTACGACAGAGGCTTGGACTTCATGTTCCGTTGTACGGGTGATGCCCCAGTGTTCTCTGAAACACACCTCAGACAGTCCTTTCAACGAATAAGGCAGTATAGAATAGTCATAAACAGAGACAAATGCTCCCAGAATGGATTTTCATTATGCAGCGGATTGTTCAAATGTATGCGAAAGCTTATTGGACGTAACTGCTAAGGTCATCAGTCCCTAAGCTTACACACTACATAACCTAAATTATCCTAAGGACAAACACACACACCCATGCCCGAGGGAGGACTCGAACCTCCGCCGAGACTAGGCGCACAGTCCATGACTGCAGCGCCCAAGACCGCTCGGCTAATACCGCGCGGCGCAGCGGATTGTGCGCTGATATGAATCTTCCTGGCAGATTAAAACTCTGTGTCGGGCCGAGACTCGAACACGGCATCCAAGTTCGAGTCTTGGTCCGGCACACAGTTTTAATATGCCAGGAACTTTCGGGGACAGACGCTGTTTGGGCAGAAAGGACGTAGATTCCTTGGTTTCAAAATGTCGGCAGTAGGCATCTCGCTAATGCCACAGAGATTTTCAAGCATTCAAAACATGGCGCTTCCGCAAACTTACAAGGAACGAAGACATTTTTAGGAATGCTCGGCTACTACCGTCGGCACGTGCCCAAAGCTGCAGAACTACAAGCACCACTGGAAGACGAAAACCGAAATGGACACAGGAGCAGTTAAACGATGCGCTTCTTGCGCACGCACGACGCCCTATTAGCACTAATGGTAGTCACCAACCAGAAGACCATGGGGGCAGTTTTGCAGTAGGTCAGAAGAAATATAGCAGCCACTGGCATTTTTTCATATATGGTCATTCACGCACAACAAAAGTGGAGGAGAATAGATACGGAACTGTATGTGATTTACTTGGTGATACAACTCTTCAGAGGCCAGTGGATGGAAAGCATTTCACAGTCTATACCGATCACGCACCATTACCAGTGTTTTTTTTTACAAAAGCCATGGACCATAGCTCACCTAGACAGTGTCAACAGACACACCACATGTTACTGTTCACCACCGACTTGAGGGACATCAGTGGCAAACAAATCGTAATAACAGACATGAACAAGTTCTGCAGCAATAGCATACAAGTGGTCCCACGTAAACCAGTTGCAAAGTGACAACAGGGAAACAGCATCCTGCAACAATTCCTTGTGCAGCAAACTGTACACTGAGTTTAACGCAAGTTTACGTGCCTGAGCTACAAGCAGAGCTATGGCGAGGCACAGACGACAGCATGCACCCGTCATATAAGCCACAGCTGTTTCGACATCAGGTATTTGAGGCCTTCCATAACATAGCGCATACTGGTGTCAAGGTAACAGTGAAGTTGGTCACGAACAAGGTGACTCGACAGACATCACGAAAGATTGCCGTCAATGGGCGTAATCCCGTGACAACTGTAAGTGGAACAAGGCTACAGGCACGTCTCGAAACAGCGAAGTACCGCTGGCACATCAACGGTGAGTTTTATGTATGTGCATGTGGACCTGGTGGGACTGCTATCTAGTTACAGCTAGAGCAATTACTTACTGACCGTTACAAGCAGATTCATATGCTGGCCAGAGAACATTCTCATCATGGACATATGGACGCGGCAGCAGAAACACAGACCAGAATCCTGATGACGAACTGGATCGCGAGATTTGGGGTATCATGACGAATAACAACTGATCTTGGGTGGCTGAAATCGTATCAGAACCACCAGCTACCATCCTGCGAGCAACGGAATGACAGAAAGGTTCCACAGGACCTTAAGAGGAGCTCTAAGGTACAGTGACTGCCAGTAGACCAAATCATTACCGCTTGTTTTATCAGGGCTAGGAACAGCGGTTAAAGATGACCTGCACTGCTCTGCAGCACAACTGATATAAGAGAAACGGTTGCGACTTCCTATAGAACTCGTACTCACTAAGCCACAACAACTTTAAACTTCAGAGACCATGATGGAGTTCAAACAGCAACTACAAAGAAGGATGGCGTTAGTACTTCCTACAGCACCGTAGAATCACGGAGATAAGCAAACAAAAATCCTATACTGGCGTGTGAGTTCGAAGAAATTTTTTGAACATGGCAGCACTACAGCAGGGGTTACAGAACAGCAGGTGTAATAGACACCCAACCAATTGCAATAAATAGAGATTTTCAAATGTTTCGACGGATTTAAACACGTCTTCCTCAGAATGGCAAACAAACTTCACATTAACAATCAGTCAGGAAAGCTATCTCCACATGACATGAATCAGAAATGCTCTGTATGTCCATATGTAAAAATTAAGGCTCCTAGAATCAAAGGCTTGTCACATCAGTAAAACCAATCTTTTAAAACAACTGACTATATTACACTGAAGCGCGAAAGAAACTGGTACAGGCATGCGTATTCAAATACAAAGGTATATAAACAGGCAGGATACGACGTTGCGGTTGGCAATGCCTATGTAAGGCAACAAGTGTCTGGCGGTGTTGTTAGATCGGTTATTGCTGCTACAATGGCAGGTTATCAAGATTTAAGTGAGTTTTAACGTGGTGTTATAGTCGGCACACGAGCGATGGGATACAGCATCTCCGTGATAGCGATGAAGAGCGGATTTTCAC
Organism: Schistocerca serialis cubense; assembly: GCF_023864345.2. Taxonomy (NCBI): domain Eukaryota; kingdom Metazoa; phylum Arthropoda; class Insecta; order Orthoptera; family Acrididae; genus Schistocerca; species Schistocerca serialis. The sequence goes on from NC_064643.1 coordinate 346,183,791, forward strand.
GTACGACCATTTGACGAGTGTAATGTGAATATCTTGAATCCGGTAAAACATCAAATCTCCGAAATCGCCGCGGCCGGAAAAAGCTCCTGCAAGAACGGGACCAACGACGACTCAAGAGAATCGTTCAACGTGACCGAAGTGCAACCCTTCCGCAAATTGCTGTAGATTTCAATGCTGGGCCATCAACATCTAGATACGACTCTGTCAGGTGACACATACGTAAGCATCCTGTCTGATCATCTGCATCCATTCATGTCCATTGCGCATTCCGACGGACTTGGACAATTCCAGCGGGATAATGCGACACCCCACACGTCCAGAATAGCTACAGAGTAACTCCAGGAACACTCTTTTTAGTATAAACACTTCTGCTGGCCACCAAACTCTACATCTACATCTACATCTACATCTACATTTATACTCCGCAAGCCACCCAACGGTGTGTGGCGGAGGGCACTTTACGTGCCACTGTCATTACCTCCCTTTCCTGTTCCAGTCGCGTATGGTTCGCGGGAAGAACAACTGTCTGAAAGCCTCCGTGCGCGCTCTAATCTCTCTAATTTTACATTCGTGACCTTCTCGGGAGGTATAAGTAGGGGGAAGCAATATATTCGATACCTCATCCAGAAACGCACCCTCTCGAAACCTGGCGAGCAATCTACACCGCGATGCAGAGCGCCTCTCTTGCAGTCTGCCACTTGAGTTTATTAAACATCTCCGTAACGCTATCACGGTTACCAAATAAGCCTGTGACGAAACGCGCCGCTCTTCTTTGGATCTTCTCTATCTCCTCCGTCAAACCGATCTGGTACGGATCCCACACTGATGAGCAATACTCAAGTATAGGTCGAACGAGTGTTTTGTAAGCCACCTCCTTTGTTGATGGATTACATTTTCTAAGCACTCTCCCAATGAATCTCAACCTGGTACCCGCCTTACCAACAATTAATTTTATATGATCATTCCACTTCAAATCGTTCCGCACACATACTCCCAGATATTTTACAGAAGTAACTGCTACCAGATATGAACATTATTGAGCATATCTGGGATGCCTTGCAACGTGCTTTTCAGAAGAGATCTTCACTCCCTCGTACTCTTACAGATTTACGGACAGCCCTGCAGGATTCATAGAATCATTTCCCTCCAGCACTACTTCAGACATTAGCCGAGTCCATGTTACGTCGTGTTACGGGACTTCTGCGTGCGCACGGGGGCTCCACACGATATTAATCAGGTGTACCTGTTTCTTTGGCTCTTCAATGTTGTAGCTACATATCGACGTCATGTAGCTACTAACATGGTCTGCTGTTTTAAGAGACACGTCGAAACTCTGGTAAAGGTTATTTGAAAACCGCCATTTATTGCAACTGGTTGTCTGTCTGTTATACCTGCTGTTCGAAGAGAAATAAATGTATTCAGCGTCACCTGCAGCCAGTCTGAGCATCACATGTTACGCTAAGCAACACACGAGGGCTCAAATAATATAACTGAAGTACGTCATCACACTGAATGTACCATGTGTAAGATTTTCCTCCGTCTGAAAGACAAAAAAACCTAGTTCCAATATTTAGCGTGACATTCTACTGCAAAAAAAATTGTTCTCTTTTATCTGTTCCGCTAAATATTAATTTTATCTGTTACGTCATTACACCCTGAAGGAACTCCTAAGAGCCACTTCTTTTTAGAGTTACTAATACAAATATTTGTTTTTGTTTTTTTTTTAAATCCTACTGTTACCCAAATATTTTTTTTTTCTAACTGTAATTCATAGCTTTGGCAGGAAAAGGTTAGTAATAGGGAACTGACAAAATTTGTGAGCAAATAATTCCTTAAATTTGTATTTCGTCTGATGAGCGTGTCAGAAAAAATATGATTTACCGGTATGCATATTGGCGCGAATGTTAAACAATTTACTTGCATTTGAAGAATCAGTATCATTTTATTCCAAATAAATCCTCAAGATAAAGAATATTCTTTTTAGAAACTGCGTAAAAGATACGAATAGGGCAGCACTTTTATCCCTAACGACGTTCCAGTTTAGTTTTTTATTTGTCGTTGTTATTGTGGTGACGAACTGCACAGCTGGCTGCAATGAACAATATCGTTTTTACTTGCTGTGCTATGCACAAAACTTTTGCGTGCTCTCTTTTGCACAAACTTCATTAATATTACTCGTGCTGTTGAAGTTCGCAACAGCATATTCGAGCGCAGTTATATTTGTTATTCGTCGACCCACGAATGGATGACAAGCTTACACGCTAGAAAAATGTTTTATTTGTTTCATCGCTCACCGAACCAATAATTAGGCTCTGTTCGACTCATACAAACGTTCGATGCTCGCATGCTTTGTCTCCTAGTATCACAGTTACACATATGAAATGAGACAACAAAAAAGCTGTCTAAATACACGAAAACTTTCAGTGTGGCAACACTTCAAAGCACGAAGCTTTTCCAGTACCGATGTCGCAAAACAAACAAAATTATGGGACGCTAAACCGGAAACAGCCTGAGCAATACCGTATTGTAGTGTATCATCTTATCATTGTAGTGCGTATTATCTTAATCATCGCAGTACTGGGGGGAGGGGGGGGGTGGAGGGGGCAGGTACTCTATGCCCACCTTTTAAAAATATTGTAATCCAGTCATGTACTTTATATTTTAAAAATTTCAAAAAAATATTTGTTTTTAATGGTTTCTTATATAAAATTCCGTAATTGTTTTGAATTTTTCAGTGAAACGTAACCCAAAAACGCAAGACCTAGTAGTTAGTGGATGTGGCATCGCAAGAAAAGTCACATTTGTATTTTTATTTTATTTTTTAATTTTTTATGCTGATTAAGTACCCCTCCTCTCTACGTACACATCACGGAAAATGCTTTGGTATTGCTAAGAGAGTGCTAAAAGATATTTTCAGGTTCTAGACCATACTTACACATCAGTAAGTACAGGGTTATTACAAATGATTGAAGCGATTTCACAGCTCCACAATAACTTTATTATTTGAGATATTTTCACAATCCTTTGCACACACATACAAAAACTCAAAAAGTTTTTTAAGCATTCACAAATTTTCGATATGTGCCCCTTTAGTGATACGGCAGACATCAAGCCGATAATCAAGTTCCTCCCACACTCGGCGCAGCATGTCCCCATCAATAAGTTCGAAAGCATTGTTGATGCGAGCTTGCAGTTCTGGCATGTTTCTTGGTAGAGGAGGTTTAAACACTGAATCTTTCACATCACTATGCGTGAAACTTGTCCGCACGCGTTCAACCGTTTCTTCGCTCACTGCAGGCCGACCCGTTGATTTCCCCTTACAGAGGCATCCAGAAGCTTTAAACTGCGCATACCATCGCCGAATGGAGTTAGCAGTTGGTGGATCTTTGTTGAACTTCGTCCTGAAGTGTCGTTGCACTGTTATGACTGACTGATGTGAGTGCATTTCAAGCACGACATCCGCTTTCTCGGCTCCTGTCGCCATTTTGTCTCACCGCGCTCTCGAACGCTCTGGCGGCAGAAACCTGAAGTGCGGCTTCAGCCGAACAAAACTTTGAGTTTTTCTACGTATCTGTAGTGTGTCGTGACCATATGTCAATGAATGGAGCTACAGTGAATTTATGAAATCGCTTCATCAATCATTTGTAATAGCCCTGTATTTATAAATGATTTTGGTAACAGAAGTTAACAACAGTAAACGAAATTTGTAGGCCTATTTTTTTTTAAATTTCTTTGTTTCGATGGTCACAAAGATACCTCTCCCCCTCGTAGTAAGCGTTATGGAAAATGTGTTGGTAGGGTTAACGGCTTTCTGTTCTATAAATGACATAAAGGTAAATATCAGATATTACTGTGTTATGCTTGTTAGTCTTGCCTTGTTACTGGGGAGAGCAGAGTGCGTTTTAGAACGATCCACTATAAATAGAATTCACATAGAAACAATTTGAAGTCCAATAAATTTGTATTTGCAAGTGGTGATTTTTGTACTACAAAACCTCATACAATTTGTACACATGGTTATACTCCAGATACTTAACTCTTGATCTCGCAGCAGGCAGACAGACTGAAATTTGCGCGTGAAGGATGTCTTTCGTGCATTTCCCCAAATAATAGATTTTTCAATGCTTTTTGCAGTAGATTTCCACTTTTTTAAACCGGAAGAAGCTAACTTTTCACAATATGTGCATGATCAGACACGACTTGACTCCCACTAAGCACGGACCAAAATCTACTAACTGGAACACTAATTTGACAGGCGCCGGCCGTCGTCGCCTTTGCTACGAGGGTGAGTCAGATGAAAACCTTAAATATATTTCTTTAAATATTATTTATTGTGCAGAAGTGGTACAAAGCTGTATCACTTTTCAACATAATCTCCCCCAGGCTCAAGCAAGTCCACCAGCGCATAGAAAGAGCATAAAACCCTTTAGAAAGAAAAATTCTTTTGGTAGTCCGCGCAGCCGGCCGGAATGGCCGAGCGTTTCTAGGCGCTGCAGTCTGGAACCGCGCAACCGCTACGGTCGCAGGTTCGAATCCTGCCTCGGGCATGGATGTGTATATGTCCTTAGGTTAGTTAGGTTCAATTAGTTCTAAGTTCTAGGGGACTGATGACCTCAGAAGTTAAGTCCCATAGTGCTCAGAGCCATTTGAACCATTTGAAGTCCGCGCAACCACTCATGCACCACGTGGCGTACCTTTTCATCAGAACGGAACTTCTTTCCTCCCACTGCGTCTTTGAGTGGTCCAAACATATGGAAATCACTTGGTGATGAGGAATGGCGCCATTCCTTGCTCGTTCTCTTCGTTTCTGGTTGGTGGAAGTGAACCCAGGTTTCGTCCCCAGTAACGATTCTTGCAAGGATGCCATCGCCTCGTTCAAAGCTCTGAAGAAGTTCTTCACAAGCATCAACACGGCGTTCTCTCATTTCAGGAGTCAGCTTCCGTGGCTCCCATCTTGCAGACACTTTGTGAAACTGGAGCACATCATGCACAATGTGGTGTGCTGACCCATGACCAGTCTCTAAACATGCTGTAATGTCATTCACTGTCACTCGGCGGTTTTCTTCACTATGGCTTCAATGCTGCAATGTTCTGTGGAGTCACAACTCGTTGTGCCTGATCTGGACGAGGAGCATCTTCCACTGAAGTCACACCATTTGCGAACTTCCTACTCAATCGTAGACTTGCTGCTGTGACAAACATGCATCACCGTACTGAACCTTCATTCGTCGATGAATTTCAATAGGTTTCCCACCTTCACTACGCAAAAACCGAATAACAGAACGCTGTTCCTCCATGGTGGAAGTCGCAAGTGGGGCGGCCATCTTTATACTGATACTGCGACGGTACGTGTGCAACTCCACTATGCTGCCACCTACAGCCCATTTGGCACACTGTTTGTAGCAACTTACAGGATAATGGCGCTAAATTTCGACTTGTTATTACAAATTTAAGGTTTTCATTTGACTCACCCTCGTATATGTAGAATCATACCAATAACAATTTTATATACTATTGTGGAAATGGATACAAAACTGAACTTACAATTAAAAATTATTTATAAAACTTGGAGTACAATTTGTGTGTTGTGAAAGGAAGAAAAATATTTAACGTAAGCAAAATTTTGGCGAAAGTTATTATTCTATACAAATTTGTGATAGATGTTGTTTATAAACATTTACTGTCCACCTCCACAGCTGAGTGGTCAACGCGGCAGAATGCTGTTCGGTGGGGCTCGGATTCGATTCCTGTCTAGGATGGGGATTTTCTTTGCTCGGTAACCGAGTGTTGTCTTCATCATCATTTCATCCTCGTCGACACGCAAATCGCCGAAGTGGTGTCAACTAAAAAATATTTGCACCAGGCGACTGGTCCATCCGACGGAAGGCCGTAGCTAGATGCGCACCTAAACATTTAGTTTCAAAAGCAATAAATTTCGTGACAAAATTCTCTCTGTTCGCGTCGAGTGGTTTGAAATTCTTGAGCTTTAGACCCAGCACTCCTCGGCCATTGTCAATGGCGTAGTTTTTTATGCACTTTTAATTCCGTCCTCTTATAGGGGAGGGAGCCTAATCGAAGGCATTCAGTGTTCCCTTTGCAGCCAGTGTGGTTGCTGCTTCCGTCCTTATATAGCGGTGCTTACGTATGTGACTTCACTGGTGCCCAGTTCAGCGCCATATAAGGTAATATTTTGGTCGCGTGACTGTCGCGCCTGATTTAAACTTCCTATGACCAGGTCCCAAACTGCGCTTAGTCGCAGACGGCCGTCTTTATTGTGGGTCTTTTCAGAGAATTCGCTCTCGATCGCCTCTTCTACATTGCTATCCCAGGAACCATTTGTCCTTTAAATCAGATGTTCCGTCGAATGCAAATTGCTGTTTAGTTTTACAGAGCATGCTCTGCTAGTGCTGATTTCTCGGGACAAAAAAAAAATGGTTCAAATGGCTCTGAGCACTATGGGACTCAACTGCTGTGGTCATAAGTCCCCTAGAACTTAGAACTACTTAAACCTAACTAACCTAAGGACATCACACACATCCATGCCCGAGGCAGGATACGAACCTGCGACCGTAGCGGTCGTGCGGTTCCAGACTGTAGCGCCTTTAACCGCTCGGCCACTCCGGCCGGCTTTCTCGGGACACTTAGACAGAAACACTTCTCATGTTCCATACGACGCTTTTCAATAGTGCGCACAGTCTGTCCAACGTAAAACTGTCCACATTCACAAGGGATTCTGTATACTTCGGAGTTCCGAGGTCTACATCATCTTTTACAGTCCTCATGATTTGTCTAATATTTGCTGGCAGCATGAAGGTTGAAACGACTTTGTGCCTCTTTAATAGTCGGCTATTCTTTCGGTTCACTGAATCACAGAACGGTAAAAAGCGCAAGCTCGTCTGTATTATCCTCTAGGGGGCCTTCTGCTTGCGAATCTTCGGTGTAATGGCTTGAGAAATTTTTGGTTGTTTTAGCCGTTTCCTTTGAAAACTTTCCTCAGATGGTTCACTTTTTTCGCCGGTTTTTAGCTTCTGAGATAGCCTCCGCTCGATGTACCAAGGTCCTCAGCACAGAATGTTTCTGCACTGGGTGCTGGTAGCTGGTAACTTGTAGATACCGATCCGTGTGGTTGAGTTTTCGGTAAACACTGTGGCTGAGACACATATTTGCGGAGAAGAAAGTAAAGAACTGGGAAAGCACCGCTCTTCTTCTCCCATCGTGAACTTCACGTGGCTACCGATATTGCTAATGTGGTGCAAGAACTTCTCCAATTTTTCACGTCCGTGAGGTCAGACAACGAATATGTCGTCGACGTGTCTATAAAACCAATAAAAGCAACGAGGCTTTGCAGGGGCCGTATCGAGGTTGATGTGCTGAAAGTACTCCATAAACAGATTGAGTATGACTGTAGCTAACGGTTGACACATAATACTGAAATATTCTCCACCGTACAGAAAATACAATGCTGTCAAAGTGTACTTATATAAACCCACTTTAATTTCGCTAGTGAAATATTTAGCAATCTGAAGAACTTCACTACGACTAGGAACGGGTGTGACTAATGCTTTAGCCGTTGCTTCCCTGTGGGGGGTTAGACGCACAACCACATCACGAATCAATGATTCAGTGTAGGAAACTTTACAGTTCTGACAAATGAAGGTGCACTGACGTGCGAGAACCCTCTAGTCGGCAGCCCAAGCTGCGTAAGACTGTTCATTTTGTTTACGGAACTGATTCAGTTTTAGCTTACCTTCAACAAGCTGCATCTTATGACCGTATTATTCGGTTAACGGAGCACGTAGTTTACTGAAAGACGACTAAGATTGACGAGTGGTCGTAACATTTGCACCACATCGTACAAACAATAACTAGAAGGCATGATGAGAGTATTTTGCTTCCTACCGGAAATGTTATAAGCAAGACAAAACATTTCCAAACGTCAAAGGTATACCTACCGGCTCACAGAAACCTCATAAAATCAGACGAGAGGCGTCAGGCGGAGCCGTGGCCACGAACTGGTGTCGCTAAGATAAGATCTGCAGGAAAGCAACATGCTATTCTTGTTGCAGTTTTTGTTGTTCTTAGTACTGTTCCTGTTGTTGCTGCCCGAGTGACAGTTGTAGCTGCCGAAGTTCCGCAAACTTCGGATCCATAGTTTCGGCACTGGGTGCGAATGGACAGCAAACTATGTGACGGAACTAACCAGGTTCGAGCTTCAGCTTCTTGTTTCCAGTGGCGCATAAGTTCATTGTCTCGAAACTGCAAACTCTCAGGGTACTAAACGGTGTTAACAGTGACGAACTCATCTGTTTTACTCACGTGTCAAAAATACACTCCTGGAAATGGAAAAAAGAACACATTGACACCGGTGTGTCAGACCCACCATACTTGCTCCGGACACTGCGAGAGGGCTGTACAAGCAATGATCACACGCACGGCACAGCGGACACACCAGGAACCGCGGTGTTGGCCGTCGAATGGCGCTAGCTGCGCAGCATTTGTGCACCGCCGCCGTCAGTGTCAGCCAGTTTACCGTGGCATACGGAGCTCCATCGCAGTCTTTAGCACTGGTAGCATGCCGCGACAGCGTGGACGTGAACCGTATGTGCAGTTGACGGACTTTGAGCGAGGGCGTATAGTGGGCATGCGGGAGGCCGGGTGGACGTACCGCCGAATTGCTCAACACGTGGGGCGTGAGGTCTCCACAGTACATCGATGTTGTCGCCAGTGGTCGGCGGAAGGTGCACGTGCCCGTCGACCTGGGACCGGACCGCAGCGACGCACGGATGCACGCCAAGACCGTAGGATCCTACGCAGTGCCGTAGGGGACCGCACCGCCACTTGCCAGCAAATTAGGGACACTGTTGCTCCTGGGGTATCGGCGAGGACCATTCGCAACCGTCTCCATGAAGCTGGGCTACGGTCCCGCACACCGTTAGGCCGTCTTCCGCTCACGCCCCAACATCGTGCAGCCCGCCTCCAGTGGTGTCGCGACAGGCGTGAATGGAGGGACGAATGGAGACGTGTCGTCTTCAGCGATGAGAGTCGCTTCTGCCTTGGTGCCAATGATGGTCGTATGCGTGTTTGGCGCCGTGCAGGTGAGCGCCACAATCAGGACTGCATACGACCGAGGCACACAGGGCCAACACCCGGCATCATGGTGTGGGGAGCGATCACCTACACTGGCCGTACACCACTGGTGATCGTCGAGGGGACACTGAATAGTGCACGGTACATCCAAACCGTCATCGAACCCATCGTTCTACCATTCCTAGACCGGCAAGGGAACTTGCTGTTCCAACAGGACAATGCACGTCCGCATGTATCCCGTGCCACCCAACGTGCTCTAGAAGGTGTAAGTCAACTACCCTGGCCAGCAAGATCTCCGGATCTGTCCCCCATTGAGCATGTTTGGGACTGGATGAAGCGTCTTCTCACGCGGTCTGCACGTCCAGCACGAACGCTGGTCCAACTGAGGCGCCAGGTGGAAATGGCATGGCAAGCCGTTCCACAGGACTACATCCAGCATCTCTACGATCGTCTCCATGGGAGAATAGCAGCCTGCATTGCTGCGAAAGGTGGATATACACTGTACTAGTGCCGACATTGTGCATGCTCTGTTGCCTGTGTCTATGTGCCTGTGGGTCTGTCAGTGTGATCATGTGATGTATCTGACCCCAGGAATGTGTCAATAAAGTTTCCCCTTCCTGGGACAATGAATTCACGGTGTTCTTATTTCAATTTCCAGGAGTGTATATTAAACTTGAATTTTCTTTTTAGGACGATGAAAAGTTACGTAACTGTGTTGTGCACATACCATAAAAACTAGGCTAGCCCACATTATTTTAGTGACAACTACTAATCTCAAAATCACAGTTTATAAACTACAGTCAGTTGATCATAGTATTATATACACACATCAAAAAAATTTTGTATCACCCCAGAACTCCTGAAGACAGACGTTGACTGTGGATATTGTGTCACAGACACAGTCCCTTTCACTGTTCAGAGATGTCACTAAATCCGCCCAAAGATGTCAACAAACATGCATGAGCAGCGCCTATTAGACGACAGCCTATCAGGTCCAGTCATTCCACCAGGAATGGGGTACACGGCTCCTGTTGTTTGTAGTTCAACCATGCCTAGACGGGCAATACCGCGGTTCCATCGCGTCCGCGTTGTTACTTTGTGCACGAAAGGGCTCTCCGCAATGGAAGAGTCCAGGCGTCTCGGAGTGAACCAAAGCGATGTTGTTCGGACATGGAGGATATACAGAGAGAAAGGAACTGTCGATGACATACCTCGCTTAGGCCGACCAAGGGCTACTACAGCAATGGATGACAGCTACCTACGTATTATGGCTCGGAGGAATCCTGAGAGCAACGCCACCATGTTGGATAATGCTTTTCGTGCGGCCACAGGACGTCGTGTTAAAAATCAAACTGTGCGCAATAGGCTACATGATGGGCAACTTCACTCACGACGTCCACGGCGAGGTCCATCTTTGCAACTACGGCACCATGCAGCGTGTTACAGATGGGCCCAACAACATGCCGTACGGACCGCACGCTGAGTGTCGCATGTGCCTTCAACCACACAATCGTCGGAGACGTGTTTGGAGGCAACCCGGTCAGGCTTAACGTCTTTGACATGCTGTCCAGCAAGTGCAGCAAGGTGGAGGGGGACTGCTGTTTTGGGGTGGCATTATGTGGTACCGACGTACGCCGCTGGTGGTCATGGAAGGCGGCGTAACGGCTGTACGATACGTGAATGCCATCTTCCGACCGATAGCGCAACCATATCGGCAACATATTGGTTAGACATTCGTCTTCATGGACGACAATTCGTGCCCCCATCGTGCACATCTTGTGAATGACTTCCTTCAGGAAAACGACATCGCTCAACTAGAGTGGCTGGCATGTTCCCGAGGCGTGAACCCTATCGAACATGCCTGGGATGGATTGAAAAGAACGCTGTTTACGGACGACGTGACCCAACAACCACTCTGAGGAATCTACGCCGAATCCCCGTTGAGGAGTGGGACAATTTGGACCAACAATGCCTTGATGAACTTGTGGATAGTGTGCCTCGACGAATACATCAATACATCAATGAAAAAGAACGTACTACTGGGTATTAGGGGTAACGGTGTGAACAGCAATCTGGAGCACCACCTCTTAAGGTCTCGCTGTATGGTGGTACAAGATGCAATGAGGTGATGCAAGCCTTTGTTTGATGTGTGTATATTTATTCATTGTGGCACAAGTAAAAAAATAGAGTATGGTAAACACAGTTTATAGTTCAGTTAATCAAAACAATCACAGAGGTATGTCGCTAAGACATGTTGTTAACGCAAGAAATGAAGAGAGAATGTCAATTCCTCCAACTATGATGACGCACGGACGTGATTCATTTCGTTGTAGCACTTAATCCAGATGAGCACAAACTTGCATCGCCATGTTAAAACATTACTTCCTAGGCACTGAATTTGCTACATAATTGCGGGTATCGACACGGAGGTGTTACTGGAGTTTCACGGAGATAATAGTCGTGTAGTAGCTCGTCAGGGACTCATCGCGCATGTGTGTTACTCGAGTAATTGCCTGACGCAGACTGAAAATGTTTGGGTGGGGCAGGCTATTTGAAGACTTGCGTGTTATTTTGTTGTATTTTGGAAAATATATATTTGTTTATAAAGCTGTATGGTTGGAATTTACTAGTGGGGATGAGTTACAGGTTCACACAATCTGATTTAAGTAATAAGTAGATAGTAAATTAAAAAAAGTTACGTAACTATCAAATATGTATACATTGGGACTTACCTATTTACAAGTACAGTTGTCATATGTGAAATAACAATACTTTAAGCAAATTTCTAATTAGTGGGTTAACTGACTGATGTAGGTGTCATTCGCTCCCAAAAAATTAGAGCAACAAAATATGCTGGTAAGCTTTGTAATTAAATAGCTAAAATGCAAAAAAAGGCAACAGCAGTTTTCGGTGTGTCCGCAATTAGTTTCTGGGAAATTTAAAAATGTTATTGTAAGGTCTGGGGCAATAACATTCTTACGGTAGTTGTCAATATTTCTAACTCCACTGGTTAACCCAGTCAAAGTCTACCATTACACGCTGTCATTATAATTTTAGTTATACATTATGGTTTCCAGTAAAGTTAAACTCATTACCGTTATCTACATACCGAAAATTATCATCTGAAAAACGAACTAGAGTGGAATCTGTACAGGTTTTAGTATACACTTCGTATGTACGATATTGATAAGAAGACTCGAAATGAGAAACGATGAGAAAAACTATATGGTTGTTAACAAGAGAGCAACAATAACAGATAGAAAATTTCAAGTTTGCTCTGCTTCAATTGCATGATTGGGTAAGACCTCATCGCCTCTTCTCTGACCATGTCCGATGCGGAAGCGTAAACCGTAAAAATAGTCGTAGTCATCTTGAATATGAATCAAGTATGAAACCAAGACAGTCTAGAAACTAAGCAGGGTGATTGTAGTTTCAGCTGTATGACGACAGAATAATTACTTCATACCGCACGCGGCAAGATTGACTGGCTGCGGCTCTTGCTCCGCGCGGGAACAGCTACATCTACATCGATACTCCGCAAGCCACCGTACGGTACGTGGCGGAGGGCACCCTGTACCACTACTAGTCATTTCCTTTCCTGTTACACTCGCAAATAGAGCAAGGGAAAAACGACTGTCTATGTGCCCCCGTAAGAGCCGTAATTTCTCGTAACTTATCTTCGTTGTCTTTACTCGCAGTGTATGTTGGCGGCTGTAGAATCGTTAGTCAGTCAGCTTCAAATGCCGGTTCTCTAAATTTTCTCAATATTGTTTCTCGAAAAGAACGTCTCCTTCCCTCCAGGGATTCCCATTTGAATTCTCGAGGTATTTCCGTAACACGTGTTATTCGAACCTACCGGTAACAGATCTAGCAGCTCGCCTCTGAACTGTTTCGATGTCCTCCTTCAATCCGACATGATACGGATCCCAAACACTCAAACAGTACTCAGGTATAGGTTGCACCAGCGTCCTATATGCGGCCTCCTTTAAAGGTGAATCACTCTTTCCTAAAATTCTCCCAATAAACTGAAGTCGACCATTCGCCATAGTCCTCATATGCTCGTTCCATCTCATATCGCTTTGAAACGTTACGCATAGATATCTAAAGGACGTGACTGTGTCAAGCAGCTGAGCCGTGGCTTTGCATTAAACATTGGCTGCTATTCTGTGATTAGTCTCCCGCGGTTATCGCGATTATGCTGTCATCCTCTCCCTTCGCGAGTGGCAGCAGCAGCGTGTATCGATATTCGCACCCTTGTACTATCTTTGGCCTCGCGCTTAGAGTTTCCGGCTGTGCTGTGTGCGGGCAGTTGGTCGGTTGGCGTGGAGCAGCGAGGAAGTCTCCGTGGCGCGTGTCTGGCCGTGGCCGCTGGCGGCGTCCACGCGCGGTCGGAGTTCGCATTACTACGAGGTCCGTGGCTCACCGATCCCGGTTCAAAACAGCTCTCAGCACTATGGGACTTAACATCTGAGGTCATCAGTCCCCTAGAACTTAGAACTACTTAAACCTAACTAACCTAAGGGCATCACACACACCCAGGCCCGAGCCAGGATGCGAACCTGCGACCGTAGCAGTCGCGCGGTTCTGGACTGAAGCATCGATCCCGGACACGAAAGTTGAGTCTTTACTTAATCTACCAGCCAGCTCAAACTGTTCGCACTGTGTCGTTTTAATATCGTTTTGGGCTGTTGGGACACTCCTGTGAGCAACAATGTGTGTTTTCAAGTTGACGAAATTCTAGCCACCCACCTGTCGAGTTTAACTTAACTTGATTATTTTGGAATTGTTGTGCACCAGCAGAATATTCTGACTTGTGGCCGTTAACGTTCTGGTTACCTGCCCTGGCCGTTGACGTAAATTCATGCAGTGTATTTTCCTCGTCGTGTTGAGGCTGTAGTTTGACAGCTGAAAGTGTAATGTGTAATTCGTTGTGGGCGCCGATACCTTTTGTGTTGTTCCATTCAACTCCCTGTTGTGTGCTGATCGGGTGGAGCGGAAGTTATCCTGTCGCTTGGTCCGTTGACTGTCGGTTGGGTTGCCGTCGGATCGAGAATTGTTGGGCCGACTGCCTGTCTCACCTAAGTGGAAGTTAGTGTTTGAATTCAGGCCAACCCTTGGAAACTTATGAGCGCCGTTTGATGTGCTGCTTTTCTTATTTGTCCTTGTTGTTTCTTTATATATGGCTCCTAGCCGATTTTAAATTAAAGTTGTTTTGCCCTTAAGACGTGAGACTTTCAGTCTGATTTAAAGAAATTTTAGGCCCTCTGCCTTTTAAATTCAAATTCCTGTTTTGAGTCTTAAGTTATTGGCCTTTAGCCGATTTTAAAGCCGGCCGGAGTGGCCGAGCGGTTCTAGGCGCTACAGTCTGGAACCGCGCCACCCCTACGGTCGCAGGTTCGAATCATGCCTCGGGCATGGATGTGTGTGATGTCCTTAGGTTAGTTAGGTTTAAGTAGTTCTAAGTTCTAGGGGACTGATGACCTCAGCAGTTAAGTCCCATAGTGCTCACAGCCATTTGAACAATTTGAACCGATTTAAATTAAAGTTGTTTTGCCCTTAAGGCGTGAGATTGTTTGAACCTTCAGCCTAATTTAGAGAAATGTTTTAAGATGAGGCCTTCTGCCTTTTAAATTCAGATTCTTGTTTTGTAGTCTTAAGTGATTGGCCTTTAGCCGGTTTTAAATTAAAGTTGTTTTGCCCTTGAGGTGTGAGATTCAATGGCGCATTTATCCGGGAATTAAGTTCTAAAATTATTGTTTGGCTTGCTCTGTTTTTAATGTTTTTTTTTTTTCCTTTTGTAATGTTTGTCAATTGAACAAAGCAATACGTTCGAGTGCAACTGACATCCACTCATTTTGGCCCCTTTCCACAAATTAAACTATCTGTCCTGTCCTGCGGGTATAGCAGGGGATTTCACAGGCCAATACTAACACTATATCCGAATATTACAGGTTTGTTCATCCTACTAATCCGCATTAACTTACTTTTTCCACATTTAGTGCTAGCTGCCATTCATCCCATCAACTGTAAATTTAGTCTATCTTGTATCTTCCTACAATCAGTCAACTTCGACACCTTACCGTACACCACAGCATCTTCAGCAAACAGCCGCAGATTTCTGCCCACCCTGTCCGTCAAATCATTTATGTATACTGAGAACAACAGCGGTCCTATCACTCTTCCCTGGAGCATTCCTGGCGATACCCTCGTTTCTAATGAACACTCGCCGTCGAAGACAAAATACTGGATTCTGTCTTCGAATCAGTCACATATCTGTGAACTTATTCCATATGCTGTTGTTGTGAGCGATCGTGACTACGGCCGAGTCAAAAGGCAGCGGCAAGGTTCTCAGCCCGAAAGCTCATACTGTCAATATTTGTTCTTTCTGCCTCTGAATAAAATAGTGACTTGATATTTTGAGGGTGCTTTCTGATTATAATTTTAAATCTGTTTAAAAAAAGGGCCTTTAGGAATAAAAGTACCATTTGTTGAAAGAAATTTAATTTGTTTTCATCAGTTGCCCACTGGCAACTACTTCCACGCTCACATAGTGTGATTAAATGTGTTAATGTTCTTGATGAATCATTGTAAATAAATTCTTAAGGAAAGGTTTTGAAAGTAAATACACGGTTCAACTACCATTAACTGAGACTAGCTGAATACTTTAATTTATGTTTTAAAGGATCTTTATCAATTCATTTCTTTCTTTAAATTAGTTTTCTTGTTAATGCAAGGGCTAAATCGGAAAGGGCGGAGGCATATGCTTCTTTAAGGGATTTTGGCGTGAATTTTTACTATATACTGGAGTCCGGTTGTTCAGATACCGATGCACGCAAATATTTACACGTTGGCGTGCAATAAAGGGTTGTAAATGAAAATTTTGCAGTAAATGCTCGGTGTTTTACCACCTGCGAATCCTTGCATCCAAGCTATACTGTTCATCCCCACTTAGTGAATTTCAGTAAACAGGTGTAGCGTCTTTGTATCGCTGTTGATAACCGTTGTAGGCGGTAATACTAAAGTGAATGTGAGTGAAAATGGAAGGGTGAGATTGTATTTGTGTGTTTGCATTTAGTATTTCCTTAGTTTTACCTGTTTTAACCATTTTCGTCTCATACTATTTTAGCAAGAACACTAATAATGTCACGAAGGAACGCTCTTAATACTCTCTCTCTCTCTCTCTCTCTCTCTCTCTCTCTCTCTCTCTCTCTATACAAACACACACACACACACACACACACACACACACACACACACACACACACACACACACATATTCCCGTTAGCTTCGGACAGAAAATATGGACCATCGTCGTGTTGTAGCCTACGACCCTCCTTGCGTGAACCCTGGATAGAAAATGTGGTCTAGAAAATGTTACCGCACTCTGTCAAAACGGAGAAGAACGGAAATTTAACGAGCTAATCGCCTGTGCCTTACTTCCTTTTGTCGTCAAGGGGCCTCTATCACAGATGCTTTGGTAAATGATGCCTCAAAGCCATGTGGCCAATCTCTCTTAAGAGTCTCACAGAGAAATCTCAAACCTGCAGTTGCGTACTGCGCATAGATAACACATGTCAGTTACAGTTTCTCAGTTTGCATGTGACCGTACTATTACGGTAAATAGCAGCTTTTATAACTGCTTCTTCCCGGGTTCGATTCCCGGCGGGGTCAGGGATTTTCTCTGCCTCGTGATGGCTGGGTGTTGTGTGCTGTCCTTAGGTTAGTTAGGTTTAAGTAGTTCTAAGTTCTAGGGGACTGATGACCATAGATGTTAAGTCCCATAGTGCTCAGAGCCATTTGAACCATAACTGCTTCATGTTTTCCCAAGTTACGGCAGATTTCATGATCTTCATAAATTTTTTGTATGTGGTATTCATTGAACAATAATACAGATAGAAGCCGAATTATTTCTTTTCACAGAATAGTCCGTGTAATGCACTGTTTCCTCCTTTTTTTCTTTTTCTTTATTTTTCCAGCCGCGCGGAGTGGCCGCGCGGTTAGAGGCGCCATGTCACTGACTGCGCGGCCCCTTGCGACGGGGGTTCGAGTCCTCTCTCGGACACGAGTATGTGTGTTGTTCTTAGCATAAGTTAGTTAGAGTAGTGTGTAAGACTAGGGACCGATGACTTCAGCAGTTTGGTCCCTTAGAAATTCACACACATTTGAACATTTTTTTTTTTAATTTCATACTGAGGGGATAATTAACGGGGTATCTAACACCGTCACATTTGATGACAAGGAAACGACATAGTCTACCAAGTGTTCAATTTACCTGAAGATATTGAAAAATCTCGAAACACATAGGACCAAACAATTTACAGTTAAAATTTATTCGTCTCCGAGGGGCCATCCAATAATACCAAACTCAACCGCACACCCCACCCCGTGTGTGGAGGTATTGATTCACATGTTAGTGTGGCATCCAATGTCCTCCCCCCTCTCCCCACACCCCACAACCCCTTATCACGCCACAGGAGGGCGTGAAACAGGAAGGCTGAAAAAGTGTAAACACATTTTGCTGTTTCGGATCACGTTCATATTTCGCCGAATGGTTTTGAACATTCCCTGGTGGATCCATCTTGTATATCAGAGCGAAAACTGGGGTCACTCTACGCTCCAAAGAGATCAGAACACAGTCACCGGGCTGCAGATCCACGATGTCTTTAGAACAGGATTAAATCGTCGAGAGGGCGCCAACAGTGACAAAGATTGCCAAGTACGTCGGTCTGTTGCACATCGCACTGCAAACAGTCGTTTTCGACCGCGAAATGTATATAAATGAAAGCCCCAAAGAAAGGGGTGGTTTCACTGACGTTCTGTACGCTACCTTTTGACGCCGTTTCATGTCGATTCTGAGCGGTGGTTTGTCTGAAATGTTTCTGCCAACCATAAGAAAACCATGTGATTTCAACGCTGAGCTTAAATGGTTCAAATGGCTCTGAGCACTATGGGACTTAACATCTGAGTTCATCAGTCCCCTAGAACGTAGAACTACTTGAACCTAACTAACCTAAGGACATCACACACATCCATGCCCCAGGCAGGATTCGAACCTGCGATCGTAGCAGTCGCGCGGTTCCGGACTGAAGCGCCTAGAACCGTTCGGTCACAACGGCCGGCCTACGCTGAGCGTCGCGGTTCTAATGTCCGTAACGGAGGCGACAAGAGAAGAGGTGAGCTGTGAGTGGTTGGACGATATGACGAGCTTCCGATCATTTGACACGTCCACCGTGGCGTTCGGCAGGATTATGGTGAAATTTTGAGCCAATGTGAAATCATTAACCCACCTTACACCTCATATGATCTTCTGAGCCCGAAATACGAGGGCTGAATGAAAAGTAATGCCTCCACCTTCGTTAATTGGGTTTGGATGGGAATATTTTAATAAATCAAACGCAGAAGTAATCCTTAAAATGTGATCTTTAATTAGTAATATTCACTTTTCCACACAATCACCAGCCAATGGGATACATTTCTGCCAACGATGAACAAATTTTCTGAAGCCGTCACGGAAGAAGTCGACATCCTGTTTCCGCAACCACAGTCTAACAGTTCTCTCAACGTCTTCATCAGAAGCATAATAATGCTCCTGCAGATCGTATTTCACTGTCGGGAACAGGTGGAAGTCAGACGGTGCTAAATCTGGACTGTATGGAGGATGCCGTACGGTGGTGAGATACTGTCTCGTGGTGGCACGTGAAGTGTGTGGTTTGGCATTGTCATGCTGCAGGAAAACATTTCGCTTGCAATTTCTCTCTGAGTGATACGACGATCGTCTTGAGTCAATCTAACATTTTGCTCGGTGGTTTCTGTCACAGGACGTCCAACTCTTTGTTTCTCAAGCAGATGTTCCCGACTTGCACGCCCAACGACGCACAGTACTCACATGAACACGATCACCATAAACTGCTTTCATTCTCTGATGAATCTCCTTTGGATTGACACATTTTGCTGTCAATAATGCAGTCACTGCATGTTGCTTAAATCGCATTGACCGATCGTTTGTTAATGGTTCCATACTTTACACTGTAACAACACAACCGTTCAATGCTATTGGAGCTGTAGAGAAAAGGCTACGGAACAAGCCAGTACCTGCTGCATACCAATGCTGCCAACTGTTGAAGAGTTACAAAGTTGGAGGCATTACTTTTCAGTCAACCCTCGTATATCGCCGCCTTGCCGTTTGAAGCTGAAGTGCCAAGCCCGAGGTTGATGTCGCAAGGCTTCTCGCTTCTACAGCATTACACACGAAAACCGTAGGCACCCTTGAGCCAAATTCCAAATCTGTGTGTCGCAATGGAGGAAAATGACGGGGTTTCAAAAGATTTCATTCTTTGCGCGGTGTACTGCAAACAGTAACGGTGCTTTAACAATCTCTTGATCTTGCCTGGTACTGTACTCTGTTCATTATAAGAATAAACCTGATGTAAACATTACGCTGTGTAGTCTTCCGCGTTTGCTTTAATTGGATTTCGTTTCACGTGGAGCGGAATCCAAGCTGTGTCCAGACAGTCTAGTAAGATCATAAGGATACGTCGTATGCTGTGTTACACGGACATAGACTGAGCCACATTGCGGAACAACAGCTTTACCGGTGCATTAAACTTGGACAGCACTGGCCAGCCAGCGGACCAACTAACCTGCAATGACGTGAGCAGTTGCAGTTCAGACCTAAAAAGAGACGAACAACAAAACACTATAGCTTCGAATGTCATTTAATTTTTAAAGAGAATGAAATAATATTCGGCAAAACTCCAGCACTACCGCACGCTTCTTAGGTGAGGAGACGGAAAGCATAAAATGCTTTCGTTCCCACCTGACAGTATTCTAATTACAAACGAGTGATGAAAATTCCTTTCTTAAACACAGGATAATTTTTCTGAGCGAGCTATGTGTAATGCAAAAGCATACTGCAGGGATTTCCCCGTACTGTTGAACACTGAAGCCACTGAAGGTATTAATTACAGTCAGTCGTCTGGTAATCTCTTAGCTCCTTCCTTATCCGAAACTAAGAAATACATTGCAGTTCTGGAACTGTCATCTGCTACGTTGATAACGAGTCGATCAACAACGAAATCCACGAAGCCAACCGGGCGCCGCGTTTTCTCCTTTTCTTTAGTGACGTGCCGTTCTATGACATCCCAGCGTTCGTCAGTGACATGTGAAACAGCTGCTTGCGTTAGTTCCAGTAAATTTGGCAGCTTAACGGTCTCGTTATTTCTCGGGCCAAATCACATAAACTGGCTCCAAAGTAGTTCTCTTGGATTCATACTGTAATGATACCGTGTAAAACGTAAAAATGCAGCATTTCTATGATGTGTTCGATGCTGTGAAAATGATTGTTTTTCATGTTTCTATGACACATACAACTGTGGTGTAAAAAAATGGACATAGTCCACATAAAGGTTATTTGGTTTCTAATTTTTGCCTTAAAAATTTAATTGTTATGTTTTCTTAATTTAAGCAATCCTTATTAATAGTCTCTCTTAACATATCGATAATTAAGAATTTATATTTGAAATGAAAACAGGAATTTTGTGTGCAATGTGTAATTAGAAACAAGAAGATGTGAATTATTCATAAAAATGATGACGAACTTTACCATTAAGAGCTGCAGGTATTTCTAACTGAACGATAAAAAAAATGACATAGGCGAGATATGAACTACCCATTTCTCGAGACTTTTTAATCGTGTTCAAAAATGGTTCAAATGGCTCTGAGCACTATGGGACTTAACATCTGAGGTCACCAGTCCCCTACAACTTATAACTATGTACTTAAACCTAGCTAACCTAAGGACATCACACACATCCGTGCCCGAGGCAGGATTGGAGCCTGCGACCATAGCAGTCGCGCGGTTCCAGACTGAAGCGTCTAGAACCGCTCGGCCACCGCGGTCGGCTTAGTCGTGTTCCACACGCGTATTTCACAACGGAACAGGAAGAAGCTTCAGCTATGTTCATACTGCGTATTAACAGCGCGACAGTCAGAGCACACCAGAGCAGATCTGTAAGTGTGCACGATTTTTGTAATAAAAACTACTTAGCTAAAGCGTGATTAAGAAAAATGTTGATGGCTGTTAACAGATTTGGAACTCTTAAAATTTAAATTAACGTAACTTAGAAACAATATATCTAATACACAAGTAGGACCAACTTCCAAGAGCGTAACATCACCAGGTGTACGTGTGCTACGGCTTCTGACAAATCATCGCGTGTGTGTGTTTACATCACGTTTATTCTTATGATGAACGGAGTATAGTTTCAGATCTGAAGATTTCGCCTGGTTAAGACGGCCCTGTAGTAAGGTTAGGAAGTGTTGAGTCCAGTCACAAAGCTGGTCTGCTATTTCCCGCGAGGCGACAGGGAGTGTGTCCTGCAGCGCGGTGTAGGACTCATCCAGTAAGAGAGAGGCGCCTGCAATTACTCAGCTCTCTTTTTCCTTCCTCCCCCTGGCTGCTGTCTGTAATTTCCGGGGGGCAATGCTGCAGGCGAGGGCTCCCGTAGCGGCTGAGCAGGGGCCGCGAGTGGCGTCGACGTGTGCGCGAGTGGCGCCCGGCCTTAATATCCGCCGGCGGCAGATTTACGTGGCCCCTGTGAATGGCGGGGGTCCGTGCTCCAGCGGAGGGTCGTCTTTTCCGGCTGCTTTCATACACCTGCTGACGTCGCCGCTACTGGCCGAGCTGTCACGAAATCACTCATTGGACACACACACGCACACACACACCTTGCGGCAGTAGCTTGTGACGTAATCCATTCGATACAGTTTCGCAGAGTCGTTCTGCGTCTACATCACTAATCTGCAATGTAAGGTGCCAGGACATTGGCACTTACACGTTAGCTTACCAACATTTGTACTAATAATAAAGGGACTGGCAAGGGCATCAGAAGATGACTCCATTGAATTATGATAAATATGAGGCTCTCTCGAGCAGTACTCCCTGCACATCGGCAGGACTGAGCCACTAACTTAAGGCTTTGGTGAAAAGCGTCGGAAGTTGAGAACTGTGGAATGTAAAGTCTGCAGATGGCCGTAGCTCGCTGGGCCTCCTTGGGAGGCAGGTAGCGATCACCGGAACGGCGGGACAATACGGCGCTTTTGGGGGTAGCCCGGCATCCGGAGCCACCTGTGCTGGGCAACACGTGGCGAAGACGGGAATTTCGTTTGCCTAGGGGCGTTATGACCTACTCGATCATTGGGTAGATCTCAGTGGAGGGATTTCGGCGATGATAGAGCGTTCGACATTGGCCGAAACTGAGTAATCTTCTGCCGCGTTTTCGTACGCGTGGGAGACGAGAGAATTGTGGAGGGACTTCGCCTTCAGCCATCGAGCGGTTCGGACTTGGAGACGGCGTCTTGGCCATCGTCTTCGAAGGGAGATATACGGTCTGTATCGCAGCACTGCACCAACGCGTGTTCCGTGCAGAGTTCTACGGTTAGAGCTCTTTGTGTGCTCACAAGCGAGATTTCCACCAACGCCTAACCACTTTCAACAACTTACCTAATATTCTCGATCTATAAATTATCCTTGCGAGGTGCCGATTATTTATTAACGCAGTTGCCGGTAATAGGGGCGCGTAATTGCAAATTGTTAATGTGCCATTCTCAGGAGTGTGTGGGTGGACAAAGAGATTCACTTATTTTTGTAATTTTTGTCAGTTGTGGGGAATATCAAACTAAAATTCCAATATTACAATCGAATTATCGACTTCATTGTAGCTAGCATTTACCCTGTCCCAGTAAGCTTTACATGTACTCTAGTCACTGCACAGCTTGCCCAGACGGGAAGGAAAGAAGGTTTGCAGTCTTCTATGTCAGCGACGTACTGATACGCTTACAGCAATTCACATTTATGTGCTTGGCAGAGGGCTCATACGAGGGGCGTTCAATAAGTAATGCAACACTCTTTCCCTCTGCCAATGTCGGTTGAAAAAAATGCAGATTTTGCTGTGGGTCATCGTGGAATGTTCTTGCTTCAGACCCTATAGTCTAATAAAGTTCCCATAGATGGCAGCGCTACACGTAGCCATCGAAATGGCGTCTACATACCAGAGTTGTGTTCCAAGCAGAGATCTATCACTGAGTTTCTTTTGACGGAAAACCAGAGCATCGTAGATATTCGTAGGCGCTTGCAGAATGTCTACGGAGACCTGACAGTGAACAAAAGCACCGTGAGTCGTTGGGCGAGCGTCTGTCATCATCGCAACATGGTCACGCAAAACTGTTCGATCATCCGTGTGCCGGGCGGTTGCACACAGCTGCGACTCCTGCAATGTAAGAACATGCGGACATTCTCATTTGATATAATATTGCAGTGTCTGTATTGTTCAGACGTGCCTTTCAAAAGCAACAGCAATAACAACAATGTATATACTAATGGTAAGGCGACTGTTCGCGACAAGTTCAATCCGGGTTCGAGTCCCGGTCTGGCATAAATTTTTATCGTCGTCATTCTACTATACAGCTGATGGTTGCCCGTATTCGCAACTCCGAATACATTTCATGCATTTCATAGCGGCTGCAGTCGCTCCAGTGCTTGTTCCTTCGGCCATGCATGATAATGAAATTCTAAATCATGGGCGAGCTTGTTGTGGCATCTGGAATATGAAGGCGTCCTATCCCAGTGGAAGTTATTGACGAGGTAGCTGTTGCTGTTACCGACCATGCAGCACGTGCCCCGGGTAGTGCTAGGGCTCGTGTAGTGTCAAGAGAATCCTCCAACCCATGGTCAACAGTATGGAAAGTTTTGCTGTCTGTTTTACACTGGTACCTGTAAAAGATCCAGACGGTGCAGCAACTGAAACCTCATGATCCGCAACAACGTTCTGAATTTGCTCTTCGGTTTCTGGCACAGACTGAAGTTGACGCCATATCGTCGGGAAATTTTCTACGGAGTCACGAGGCACGTTTTACACTAAAGGGTGCAGAGAACTGCTGAATTTTGGGGTGTTGCCATTGCACTCTCCGGAGTATGTGACTGAGCGGTGTGGATCCACGCACCTTCAGTCCCGGTCCATTCTTCTTTGAAGAGAATACACCCGGAGGGCCTGTCAGGTGTACTGTGACGTCTGCACTTTATCGAGATCTCCTTTTGCAGCATGTGATTCCCGCTTTCCAACAGCACAACTGCGAGGAAACCACTGTTTTCGTGCAAGATAAGGCACCATCTCACGTTATTCGCCCAGTGAAAGTCTGCTTAATGCAACCTTCCACGAACGTGCTATCTCCAAAGGCTTTCCATATGCATTGTGTGCAAGATCGCCTTATTTCAAGCCATGTGAATTTTGGCTCTGGATATATCTGAAAGACGCTTTTACCAGGGACACGATCGGTCCCTAACTGATCTGAAAGCTAGTGTTCAGGAACACGTTGCTCAGATTCCACAGTAACTGCTGTGAGCAACCTTCGATCACGCTGTTTCGCGGATGCAGCATCTCATCAACGTTTCTGGTGCTCGTATTGAACAAATTGAATAAGCAGCGGTTTTTTGCTCATGTCCCGTTCCTAATTAATTACATACGTCTTTCTTGCATTCACAGCGCCAGATTTGTACCTGGTGACCAACACTGGAACTAATTTTTTTCCAGCCGAAATCTGTTCTACATTAACGCATTAGAATATCTACATAGTTATAAGTTGGCACAGTGGATAGGCCTTGATAAACTGAACACAGATCAATTGAGAAAACAGGAAGAAGTTGTGTGGAACTGTGAAAAAATAAGCAAAATATACAAACTGAGTAGCCCATGGGCGACATAGGCAATATCGTGGAGATAGCTCACGAGCGCCGTGGTCTCGTGGTAGCGTGAGTAGCTGCAGAAGGAGTCGGTCCTTGGTTCAAGTCCTCCCATCGAGTGAAAATTTTACTTTATTTATTTTTGCATAGTTATTATCTGTCCGTTCGTTCATTGACGTCTCTGTTCACTGTAATAAGTTTAGTGTCTGTGTTTTGCGACGCATCGCAAAACCGTGCGATTAGTAGACGAAAGGACGTGCCTCTCCAATGGGAACCGAAAACATTTGATCGCAAGGTCATAGGTCAACCGATTCCTCCACAGGAAAACTCATCTGATATATTCTATACGACACTGGTGACGGCATGTGCGTCACATGACAGGAATATGTTGTCGACCCACCTAAATTGTACATTTGGCGAATGGGTAAAAAGATTCTTCTACCTTGCCCGATTTAGGTTTTCTTGTGAATGTGATAATCACTCCCAAAAAAGCGATGAAAACATAAGAGTTTGTCACATAAACTGAAAATAAAAAATTGAACTTCTCACTCGATGGAAGATTTGAACCAAGGACCTTTCGTTCCGCAGCTGCTCGCGTTACCACGAGACCACGGCGCTCCTGCGTTTCCGATATACTTGATGTTGCATATCTTCCCATGAACTACTCAGTTTGTATTTTTGGCTACTTTTTCACAGTTCCACACAACTTCTTCCTGTTTTCTCAATTGATCTGTGTTCAGTTTTTCAAGGCCTGTCCACTGTGCCAACTTATAACTAAATCTGAGGGGGGTGCGATGGGGAGGTTCCCTTGTTAGGATTCACTATTCGAGGCGACTTAAAGTGTAATGAGCACGTAAAACAAGTGGTATGAAAAGCAGATGCCACATTGAGATTGGCTCAATCTTAAGAAATTACCATTCATCGACAAAAGAGCTGGCTTACAAGACACTCGTTCGACCAGTTTTGAATACTGATCAGTTTGTAACTCTCACCAAGAGGGGTAATAGAACAGAGTAGATCCAAGGGAGAGCGGCGCTTTTCTCCACGGAATTGACCACTCGGGGCGCTAAGAGTTACAGAAATGCCCAAAAAATCTCTGGTGGCAGACACTACAAGAGAGGCGTTCTCGAAGAGGTTTAACGTTGAAATTTCGGGGTCGTGCGTTCCAGGAACACTCGGACGACATATTAGGTCCTTCCAGATCCGTCGTACTAAATTATCATGACGAGAACATCAGACACGTATCACACGATGCGCTACCGACAATCATTTCTAAGCGGCCTATGTTCTAGAATAAATTCAGTGGAGAGTAAAATACCACAGAATATTGCCTTGATGAAAACGCTCTCTTTTTTCCTAAAACTGTTGACCCCCAAAATCATTATTATAATACAATCTGATATAATTTAATGGATATGTAGCACAGATAAAATTACTTCGCGCAACTGTTAAATCGGGTATCTGGATTATGTAACTGTTTAATGAATAGGTTCCCCATCTACCAATAACATAATAATATTGAATTTTCGTAGAACATTGCATGGAGTCTGGCTCGGAAAGTACTGGTGCGGACTTCTCGACAGGAACTTACCTTCCGGAAGCTGCACGAAACCTACTAAAAATGTTGCAAGCAAACTGTCGCTATCTAAAAGTCTGCACCATTTGAAAATCAATTTTCATTGAAGAGATAGCTGTACTCAAGGCAAAATATGATAATAATATCTCCGGCCGGTGTGGCCGAGCGGTTCTAGGCGCTACAGTCTGGAACCGCGTGACCGCTACGGTCGCAGGTTCGAATCCTGTCTCGGGCATGGATGTGTGTGATGTCCTTAGGTTAGTTAGGTTTAAGTAGTTCTAAGTTCTAGGGGACTGATGACCTCAGCAGTTAAGTTCCATAGTGCTCAGAGCCATTTTCATAGTAATATCCCATTTTTGAATAATGTATAAGCCCATGACCAAATGGATCGTTAACAATAACCAACATACAAACTTATGTTTTCAATTTCATGAGGGTAAGTATGTGAATAAATGCAACAGATGTCGTATCACTTGATAATTACTGAGACCCAAAAGATGCAGTTACTTTGCGTGAAACGCCATAATTAATGTTAAAGAGCCACATGGTAACTGGCACGGTAAGACAAAGGCCTCGTTTACAAAGTATTCGTGAAACCAATAAAAACGCAAAAAAGTTACGTGACGAAGAACGTGTTTACTCAGCCAGTTTAGGAATCAAATACAAATGGTTTAGTTATCAATAACAACAATTACCAGAAATACGGTACAAGATACATACGTCTCCATTCACGTCGCACTCATAAGAAGATACGAAACGAGTCAAATAATTATGAAAATCTATTTCTGGTGTTTTCATTGTTCTCAGTGTCTTTGCTGCAAACAAAGGTTATCGTGAAATATCGATACTGCTTTTCATACATCACAGTGAGATAATTAATATTTTTACGTACTCTTTTGTAAACAGGTTTTATTACTTAAATATCACTTGTTAACCATAAATAAATGTTTCTCGTTCTCAGAGGACCAGTACTCAATGTTTCACTACCATACATGCTGTGCTCCAAACGTATGTTC
This sequence comes from Schistocerca serialis cubense, assembly GCF_023864345.2. NCBI lineage: Eukaryota > Metazoa > Arthropoda > Insecta > Orthoptera > Acrididae > Schistocerca > Schistocerca serialis. The sequence goes on from NC_064643.1 coordinate 346,211,207, forward strand.
TCAGATATTTCTTCTTCAAATTAAGCCTTTCTTTCATACTAATAGATTTCTCTTGACCGGGGATGATCTTTTTTCCAGTTCTAGTTTCTTTTCATATCCTCCAATGTCACAAATTTACAGTCAACCGGTTGCAAACAGAATTAAAATTCTTTAACTAGTTTTCAACGCTAACTAGGGGCTCCTTCTTCAGAAGAAACTGTTACCTGACCTAACAATATCACAGGAAAATAAATTAATAGCAGGTAGTCATTAGAACAAACAATTTTTACAAATTAAATTGCATAAAAATACTCACACGTGATTAAAAGGAAATTTGTGTGACATCGCTCTAGTCAAAACGTTAAAACCACAATTGAAACATTTTCCACCTGAACAAATAACAGGCATAGTCAAATTTTAAAACAATATATAAATATGCCACTAAGGACACTGCAGTGGTATAGGACACGAGTGAGTAGCAGCGACTGCGCGAGCGGGCCATAGCAAATGACGACCTGAACATGATACAGCTCGCGCCATCTAGTAGCAGAATTTACAAAGTTTTAACAACATCTATACGAAATTAATATAATAGTGATTGATTAATTAGCAGGATATAAACTGTAAAAGTACGGGAGAGGAAACAGTATTTAAGGGCTTAACAAGGAAGCGGATAACCAACATTAGCTTAAAGCCGTTACTTAAAGATGTCTGATGGCTAATGTTGGTTATCCGCTTCCTTGTCAAGCCCTTAAATACTGTTTCCTCTCCCGTACTTTTACAGTTTATATCCTGCTAATTAACCAATCACTATTATATTAATTTCGTATAGATGTTGTTAAAACTTTGTATACTCTGCTACTAGATGGCGCGAGCTGTATCATGTTAACGTCATCATTTGCTATGGCCCGCTCGCGCAGTCGCTGCTACTCATTCGTGTCCTATACCACTGCAGTGCCCTTAGTGGCATATTTATATATTGTTTTAAAATTTGACTATGCCTGTTATTTGTTCAGGTGAAAAATGTTTCAATTGTGGTTTTACCGTTTTGACTAGAGCGATGTCACACAAATTTCCTTTTAACCACATGTGAGTATTTTTATGCAATTTAATTTGTAAAAATTGTTTGTTCTAATGACTACCTGCTATTAATTTACTTCCCTATGATATTGTTAGGTAAGGTAAGTTTCTTCTGAAGAAGGCGCCCCTAGTTGGCGTTGAAAACTAGTTAAAGAATTTTAAATTCTATTTGCAACCAGTTGGCTGTAAATTTGTGACATTGCAATTAATTACGGTTGCTGATCACAGCCGTGTTCAAAACATTAAAATTTCATATCATCCTTGCTTCGTCCGTCATGAGCTATTATGCTGCCTAGATACCCCAATTCCGTAACTTCATCTACATCATGATTGCCAGCCCTGATGTTGAGTTTCTCGCTGTCATCATTTCTGCTGCTTCTCGGTACTTTCGTTTTTCTTCGGTTTACTCTCAGTCCATATTCTGTACTCATTAGACTGTTCATTCCATTCAGCAGATCATTTTATTCTTCTTTACTTTTACTGAGTATAGCAACGTCACCACCGAATCTTATCATTGATATTCTTAAACTTTGAATTTTGATTAGAGTCTTGAACCTTTCTTTTATTTCCGTCATGGCTTCTTCGATGTATAGATTGAACAGTGGAGGCGAAATACTACATCCCTGTCTAACACCCTTATTAATCCGAGCACCTTGTTCTCGTTCTTCAAGTATTATTGTTCCCTCTTGGCTCTTGTACACTATATTACCCTCTTTCCGTATAGCTTACCCCTATTTTTCTCAGAATTTCGAATATCTTGTATATTCTGACGTAGTCGAACGCTTTTTCCAGGCCACAAATCCTATTTAAGTCTCTTGATTTTTTTTTAGTCATGCTTCCATTATCAACCGCAACATTAGAACTGCTTCTCTGGTCGCTTTACTTTCCTAAGCGAAACTTCTCGTCGTCTAATACAAGGGTAATCCCAAAAGTCAGGTCTCCTATTTTTTTTATAAGTACATAGACCTGTTTATTTCTACAATGGTTTACATCAGTTTACAGCTTGAACATTTAACTATTTTTCGACATAATCACCGTTTCTGTCGATGCATTTTTGTAGACGTTGTGGCAGTTTTTGTATGCCCATGTCATACCAGTTCGCCGCCATGCTGATCAGAAAGTTATGAATCTCTTCTTTCACCTCGTGGTCGTAGCTCAATCGCTTGGACCACAATTAACGCTGACAGGTACTGTGAGACTCTGAAAAAACTCGAAGGGGCAATGCAGAACCGGAGAAGAGAAATGTTGAGCAAGGGCGTACACATTCTCCATGACAACGCTCGCCCACACATCGCTCGGCAAACCGTTGCTCTCCTTCAGCAGTTTCAGTGGAACATAATAACCCAACCACCCTATAGTCCTGACTTGGCGCCTAGTTCCGGAAAGCCATTCAGCTCCGACGACGAGGTGAAAGAAGAGGTTCATAACTTTCTGAACAGCATGGTGGCGTGCTGGTATGACATGGGCATACAAAAACTGCCACAGCGCCTACAAAAATGCATCGATAGAAACGGTGATTATGTCGAAAAGTAGCTAAATGTTCTAGCTGTAAACTGGTGTAAACCATTGTAGAAACAAACAGGTCTATGTACTTACAAAAAAAAATAGGAGACGTGACTTTTGGGATTACCCTCGTAGCATTATCTTGCTGTAATGCAAGCCCAAGATGGATTGCCTTGAAGGGCAACGAAATGAGGTGCAGAATATCGTCGATGTGCCGCTGTGCTGTAAAGGTGCTGCGGATAACAACCAATGGGATCCTGCTATGATTGTAATGGCACCACAGACCTCACTCCTGGTTGTCAGGATGTATGGCAGGTGGCAGTCTCTCCGAAGAACCTCCAGACTCGGTCTGTAATCTCACTGACTGAAGTAGAATTGTCTTCAGCGATGAGTCCCACTTCCAAATGAGCCCTGATGACTAGTGAAGATGTCTGGAGACGACCCGGCATACGGCTCGACAGCCAGGAATGATTGTCTAGAGTGCCATTTCTTTTCATAGCAGGACCTCTTTGGCTGTCATCCGCAACACCTTTACTGCACAGCGGTACGTCGACGATATTTTATGCTCTACTTCGTTGCATTTCATGACAAGCCATCCTGAACTTACATTTCAGAGAGATAATACCCGCACACACATGAGAGTTTCTACTGCTTGCTTAATGCTTGCCAAACCCTTTTTTGGCCAGAAATGTCACCGGATCTCGCCCCAACTGAGATCTTTTTGAGCACTATGGGTAGGTCCCTCCAATCATCCCGAGATTTTGACAATCTAACGCGCTCTCTACATCTACGTGATTACTTTTCTATTCACAATAAAGTGTCTTGCAGATGATTCAATGAACCACTTTCAAGCTGTCTCTCTACCGTTCCACTCTCGAATGGTGCGCGGGGAAAACTAGCATTTAAATTTTTCTGTGCGAGCCCTGATTTCTCTTATTTTATCGCGATGATCATTCCTCTCTACGTAGGAGAGTGCCAACAGAATGTTTTCACAATCGGAGGAGAAAACTGGTGACTGAAATTTCATGAGAAGATCCTGTCGCAACGAAAAACGCCTTTGTTTTAATGATTGCCACTACAATTCACGTATCATCTCTGTGGCACTACCTCGCCTATTTCGCGATAATACAAAACGAGCTGCCCTTCTTTGTACTTTTTCAATGTCATCCGTCAGTCCCATCTGATGCGGATCCCACACCGCACAGCAATACTCCAGAATAGGGCGGACAAGCGTGGTGTAAGCAGTCTTTAGTAAACCTGTTGCACCTGTTGGTTTGTTCTACCCACAACATTATCTATGTGATCGTTCCAATTTAGGTTATTTGTAATAGTAATCCCTAATTATTTGGTTGAATTCACAGCCTTCAGGTTCGTGTGACTTACAGCATAATCGAAATTTAGCGGATTTATTTTAGTACTCATGTGAATAACTTCAAACTTTTCTTTATTCAGGGTCAATTCCCACTTTTTGAACCATACAGATATCTTATCTAAATCACTTTGCAATTCGTTTCGGTCATCTGATGACTTTACAAGACGGTAAATGACAGTTTCATCTGCAAACAATCTAAGAGGGCTACTCAGATTGTCTCCTATACCGTTAATATAAATAAGGAAAAATAGAGGGCCTTTAGCACTGGTCAGATTTTGACACGTTATCTCTCAGCAGGACATCCAACAACTCTATTAATGCCAAGTCCAATAACTGACTGCGTAAGGCCTAGAGGTGGACCAACGCATTGCTCAATTTGTGATGCTCTTTCTCTTTAATTATTCATCATAGTTTTCTGAAATTGTAATGTGTTTGTCTATACCTGTACATCAGTTCATCCGATTTCCGTCCCATCCGTATAATTCCTTGTAGGTACTTCTTTTTTTTTTATTTGCAATGGGAACAATTCTCCTGAGTGGTGCGAATATCTACATGTACATATCTACATCCCACAAGTGTGTAGCGGAGGGTACTTGTGGTACCACTATCTGAACCCCTTTCCTGTTCCATTCACGAATGGCACGTGTGAAGAACGTGAAAGTTGCCTGTTATAATAGTCAACTTCCAAGTTACCATGTATTTCGCGTCTGTTACTCTCTTGCAGTCTTTGTTACGATATCTTTGCCCACTAATCGATACCTATGTAGTCACTCTTGACCCAGCTACCCTGGTTTATCTCAACTTGGAGAGAGGGGTGGCTCAGCCAATGAGAAGTGGAAGGTGCTGAGTGGACAGTATGACAAGTGGTTTAAAACCAAAGGCAACGATTTATATTCTGTTCTGGCTTCTGCTCTGTTCGTTTCTCAAATGTGCTACGATGGCTGCTCTGAATTACACTGAAGAGGAAGAATGGCTATGCATTACTGTAGCCTGTGTTTGAGTGAGAATATAATGAGAATTGTAAAGAGCATTTGTCTATGAAGAGCGCTGGAAAACGAGGTAATATTTGATGCAAATGCGAGCTGGAATGAGAGGATAGGAAAAGAATACGCGAACTCGAAAGAGATAAATAGGCTGACCGAACAACTGAATAAGGCTCTCGATGCTCGTGATAAGCATATCGTGGACCACATAAAGGAGGAAATCGATAGAATACGAACACAAATGGGAGAACTAGATACTCAAAATAATGGATAGCCTACTAAAGCGAGTGAAGTGGACTCACAAGCACACTAGAAGAAGCTCACCGAACACTTGAAGGCCAGGTCAAAAAGATTATTAGTATAATGGATAGCCTACTAAAGCGAGTGAAGTGGACTCACAAGCACACTAGAAGAAGCTCACCGAACACTTGAAGGCCAGGTAAAAAAGATTATTAGTACTGTGGACGATTTGTCCAATAATCTAGACAAGAAAATAGCAGTAAATCGCGAGAGAGATGACCTAATGCACGACTGCCACAGGACGTGCTTGAAACACAGCAGCGTGTGGTTAGGGCAAGCCGTGAGACTAACGAAAACAGATTTAGAGCACCTAATGAAAACCCAAATACTAGTTATCGGTATGGTAACAGCCCCATTAACTCTGCACGTTACGAGATTTTAAACCGCAATCAAGCTGGCAGATACAGCCCGAGCAGTGAAGAGCGTATTGTGAGCGACAACCGCAGACGTTGCAGTGCCAATGTTGGCGTTTATAAAGCGCGAAGAGTCGTTTGTAAAACATAGACAATTCCAGACGTTCTCGGCAGAGAAAAAAACGGTAGATCCCGTAACTTTCATTAAGAGTTCTAGGAATGTACTGCCTTGTTCTTGTTCAGAGAGAGGGAAAAGGTTCAGTTTGTGATTTCTCTCATCACTGTCGATGCAGAATTGTGGGCGATGGAAATCGCCGACGTCTGTCAGAACTTTTCAGAATTCAAAAAGTTATTTCTATCACGCTTCCGATAGAAGAGTGTTCAAGAACGCATGAGGAGGCAGGTTTAGAATCCGGACCATATAACCTTAGACAGGGAAACCTACGAAAATACTTTGAAACATATACAAGACTCGGTACTGGGATGAGACAATACTGAAAGGCAGACTGCCAAATGCTATTAAGGAAAGCTTTTCCGTGAACTGAAACAGTTTATAGCCACTATTGACTCACTTGAGCTTATACAGGAGGATGCAAAGCAAACTGAGACAGAGAACAGTGGTATGTACCACAATAATTTTAACAAAAATACGAGGGTTGGAACTTAAATAGTAGCAACTATTTATTCACAACCGATACAAAAGAGTTACGTGTTTGTACCTGTTACTGTCCTTCAAAGTAGTCACCAGCGTTGTGTAGAACCTGTTGCCAGCGATGTGGAAGGCGTAGTACATCGTTAGCAGAGCCTGTTCTGTTGATGTGCGAATGGAGAGGTCTAAAGTTGTGGTGATTCTTGTGTACGACTGTGATGTTGTTATCCTAATGCTTACGTTCCTCCACGGCAGACCGTCAATGCACAGTATTACTGTTCGTTTTTGGAGCATCACCTGCGACCAGCTTTACGAAAGAAGCGGCGACACTTTCTGCGCAACCCACCCATCATTTCGCACGATAAACGGCGGGCGCATACAGCGCAAGATGTGGCTGCTTTGTGCGGTCCATGGGACTGGGAAGTACTGTACCATCCACCATACTCCCCCGACTTAAGTTCAAATGGTTCAAATGGCTCTGAGCACTATGGGACTTAACATCTTATATTCAGTGGAAGTTAGGAATACAGCTGTATAAATCACTTGGGAATGAAAGTGATAGGAAGTGCAGATAATCAGGAAAAATGTGAAGAAATCGAAAGAGACATGATCGTCGGAAAGACTGACTCAGCATATAGAAAAGTAAAAAAAAACCTCGGTGAAATTAAAAGCAAGGGTGGTAACATTAAGAGTGCAACGGGAACTCCAATGTTAAATGCAGAGAAGAGAGTGGATTGATGGAAAGAGTACACTGAAGGCCTATATGAGGAGGAAGATTTGTCTGCTGTGATAGAACGGGAGTCGATTTAGAAGAGAGAGGGGACCCAGTATTAGAGTCAGAACTCAAAAGAAGTTTGGAAGACTTGACGTCAAATAAGGCGGAAAGGTTGGACAACATTTTATCGGAATTTCTAAATTCATTGGGGGAACTGACAAGCAAACGATTATTCAGGTTGACGAGTAGAATTTGTGAGACTGGCAACGAATGATTAGTCTTCGGGAAAATATTATCTACACAAGTCTGAAGACAGCAAGGGCAGAAAAGTGCGAGATCTACCACACAGCCGGCCGGTGTGGCCGTGCGGTTCTAGGCGCTTCAGTCTGGAGCCGCGTGACCGCTACGGTCGCAGGTTCGAATCCTGCCTCGGGCATGGATGTGTGTAACGTCCTTAGGTTAGTTAGGTTTAAGTAGTTCTAAGTTCTAGGGGACTGATGACCACAGATATTAAGGCCCATAGTGCTCAGAGCCATTTGAACCATTTTTGAACTACCGTACAAGCAGCTAAGACTTTCGCAAACATTCTGTGACAAGGACAATATACAGAAGAGTGGAAAAGAAAATTGAGGATCTTTTCGATAACTATACGTATGGATGTAGGTCAAAGAAGACCTTAGACGTAAGCTATTAATTATCTGGAGATAGCTGGAGGAAGTTAAAGTTAGAGCGGTAGGTCCGATACTATTAGTAGTATTGTACCATTTTAACTTGGACGTGATTCTACAAGTCGAAGCACAATGAAGAAAATGGAATAAATGTTTGGAAGTGGGACTGAAATCCAGGGTGAACCGATATCGATGATAAGTTTCACTTATGATAATTCTATCATTTGTGAAAACAAGCAAGAAATACAGGGGCTTTTGAATGGTATGAATAGTTTGCTGAGCATTGCATTTGGATTGAGAGCAAATCAAAGAAAGTACGGCGAATCAACAGAAATGATATTAGCAATAAACTTAACATCAAACTTGTGCCCCAATAAGACGAAGTGCTACCGTGGAAGCAAAATAACGGATGAAGAATGAAGCAAGAAAGACATAATAACCAAAGTACCACAGGTAAGGCGACCATTTCTCTTTCAAAGAAATCTACTGATATCAAACATAGGCCCTAATTTGAGATACATTTCTAAGAACTAAGTCTGGAACATAGAATTGTATGCCAGTGAATAATGGCCTGGAGGAAAACCGGAAAAGAAGGGCTTTGGCGTTTTAGAAAGATGCTGAACATTAAATGGATGGGAATGGCCTGATAAGAAATGAGCTGGTTTCTGCAGGATCGGCTAGGAGAAGAAATTGATGAAAACAGTAATTAGAAGAAGGAAAGGGTTGACAAAACACATGTTAAGATATCAGAGAATAATTTCCATGTATTTAGAGGGTGTTGTAGAGTGATAAAAATTGTAGGATGAGATGTATTTGGAACATAAGGACCCTTAGAGTAAATAAATAAGGACGTAAGGTTTAAGTGCCACTCCGAGATAAGCACATGGTACAGGAAAGGAATTCGCGGGTGGTCGCATCAAACCAGTCAGAAGACAGATGACATCGAGCATTGATTCTTAGTTGCCGTCACAAATGTTTTGAGCTGCTCGTCTGCAGCACACCAGGTGGTGTTATCGTGGGTTCGGTTTCCACTCGGTTTTGCCGGCACGTCTGTAACTCCGATCGCTCCTGCCAAGTCACTGAATGACTAGCACATATTTTTTCTCTGTTGCGCAAGTCATTCAGTGAGTCACGAGCAGAGGTTCTGCAATCGCAAAGCTAGCTCCAAGGTAAGCAGCTTCACTGTTTGACGACATAACAAAGCTCAGAGATACAAATTACAGTTTGAGGTCTCCCTATGTTTATCAGATCTCACTAATAATGCAGAATCTCAAGTCCACTACTCCTGTGGTTATGCTTGTCTTCTGGTGGTCGTTTGCTGTCCTGGGTTGCAGGTGAGCTGCGCGGGATTAGCCGAGCGGTCTCAGGCGCTGCAATCATAGACTGTGCGGCTGGTCCCGGCGGAGGTTCGAGTCCTCCCTCGGGCATGGGTGTGTGTGTGTGTGTTTGTCCTCAGGATAATTTAGGTTAAGTAGTGAGTAAGCTTAGGGACTGATGACCTTAACAGTTGAGTCCCATAAGATTTCACACATATTTGAACATTTTTTTGGATTGCAGGTGAACGGATCTATTTTTTTATTTGACGTGACCTGAACTGCAGAGGTTTGGTGTTACGAAGGATGCTGATAAGAGAAGAGGTGGTTTCTCCAGAATCGGCTAGGAAAAGAAAAAGTGGATAACAGTAACTACAATAAGGGACAGATTGGTACGAAACAAAAAAATTAGTTATTTTTGTTGATCAATGTTCGGTACAAAAACAATAATGCAAGTGAAATATCTCGCATCAGTGTTGCCACCTACAGACTAGGAAAAAGCAGTATAGCGTCATCTTGAAAAGTTTGCACGTCTGCAGTTGTCAAAGTGCCTGCTTGCTACACCGCCATTATCGTGCCAAGACTCTCACAAGCTGACGCTTCTTCTTTTTTCTGGTAGCTTCTGACGTCATTCCCAAGACGTCAAACAAGCCCTACGTCAGAATTACGACACGTCTTACGCATCTAATTAGTTTTCATGTACTTTTAAGTCGTACTGATGGCCAACTATATCGACAATTAGATGCATCTAAATGGCACTCGGAGTCTGTCGCAAACTGCCAGATCTGTTAGCCGGTAAATCGTGTTTATAATATTACGTTTGAACCGGGTACATACGGGAGTGCAAGTGCTGAAAACATACAAAAACAAAAAAAGTCAATAGAGAATTGGCAAAATAAAAATCAGTCGGAATGTTATTGTGATGTATATCAAATGATTCCGTTCAGTCAGAGGATTACGATACTGAAATTGGATTTTGTCCAAGCAAAGTATTACAAGAGTTATTTATGTTTCTTTATTAGTGTTTTTAATTAAAATTTCAATTTTAAGTAAATTTAGTTATCAGAATCGCGGTATTCTTACCTCGTGCTTTGACTGAAGTAATTTAATTGCGCCAAAAGTCTTTTCTAAAAAATGTCGAACTTTAAGCAGTGCTCTCATGTCAGACTTGATAGCTTTAATTGATGAAAGTTGTCCACTACAAAACTTATTGATGTCAATGCTAGTAAAAGGTGGTTGTGACTTCCAGCACAGTAAACTTGGGGATAATTTCGAAAAAAGAAACCAAAAACGAAGAAAGCTCATAAAGCAAATACGGTCATGACAATTTCAAGCAATTTTATGTTATGACAGAGTGTCCACTATGTTACGTCAGACTCAACTTTTAGTACGTAAAATTTTAGATGATACTTTACAAACGAATCAGAGTGAAGACATCGATTACGAACAGATAAACTGCTCGCAGTCGATGTCAGATTTCTGAAAAGAGTGGCGAATTCAAAAGTTTTATTTGCCAACATGAAGATCGGAGGTTGATTATAGTAAGAAATTTAACATTATGGAATTTTTATAAGCTGTTCCTCTAAATTGTCTGGACGTGTTCGGGCTGGTATAATAATCTTATTAATATTACGTGCGTCGAGGACCATGCGCACCTTGCCATCTGGCTTACTCACAGCCAAGATAGGTCTACAATAAGGGGAAAACAATTCGAAGATATATTACATGTGGCCAAATAAATTAATAAGACATGACACTGATCCCTCATGCTACACAAAAACATACCAAATTTAAAGGAACACAAAATTTCCAAGACTGGAGATGATTTACTAAAGTTCTAAAGTCAGTGCAGACTTCAACGTGAGAAGTTTTTGATAGTCCCCACAACGAAACTCTGTCTCTATAACTCGCAGAAAAGCCAGAGAGGTAAAATACACCAGCGACAAGACGAAATCAATACCTTCGGAGGTGATGTTGTTGTTGTGGTCTTCAGTCCTGAGACTGGTTTGATGCAGCTCTCCATGCTACTCTATCCTATGCAAGCTTCTTCATCTCCCAGTACCTACTGCAACCTACATCCCTCTGAATGTGTGTAGTGTATTCATCTCTTGGTCTCTCTCTACGATTTTTACCTTCCACGCTGCCCTCCAATACTAAATTGGTGATCCCTTGATGCCTCAGAACATGTCCTACCAACCGATCCCTTCTTCTAGTCAAGCTGTGCCATGAACTTCTCTCCCCAATGCTATTCAATACCTCTTCATTAGTTATGTGATCTACCCATCTAATCTTCAGCATTCTTCTGTAGCACCACATTTCGAAAGCTTCTATTCGCTTCTTGTCCAAACTACTTATCGTCCATGTTTCACTTCCATACATGGCTACGCGCCATACAAATACTTTCAGAAACGACTTCCTGACACTTAAAGCTATACTCGATGTTAACAAATTTTGCTTCAGAAACGCTTTCCTTGCCATTGCCAGTCTACATTTTATATCCTCTCTACTTCGAACTTCATCAGTTATGCAAAACTCCTTTACTACTTTAAGTGTCTCATTTCCTAATCTAATTCCCTCAGCATCACCCGACTTAATTCGACTACATTCCATTATCCTCGTTTTGCTTTTGTTGATGTTCACCTTATATTCTCCTTTCAAGACACTGTCCATTCCGTTCAACTGCTCTTCTAAGTCCTTTGCTGTCTCTGACAGAATTACAATGTCATCGGCGAACCTCAAAGTTTTTATTTCTTCTCCATGGATTTTAATACCTGCTCCGAATTTTTCTTTTGTTTCCTTCACTGCTTGCTCAGTATACAGATAGAATAACATCGGGGAGAGGCTACAACCCTGTCTCACTCCCTTCCCAATCACTGCTTCCCTTTCATCTCCTCGACTCTTACAACTGCCATCTGGTTTCTGTACAAATTGTAAATAGCTTTTCGCTCCCTGTATTTTACCCCTGCCTCCATCAGAATTTGAAAGAGAGTATTCCAGTCAACATTGCCAAAAGCTTTCTCTAAGTCTACAAATGCAAGAATCGTAGGTTTCCCTTTCCATAATCTTTCTTCTAAGATAAGTCGTAGGGTCACTGTTGCCTCACGTGTTCCAACATTTCTACGGAATCCAAACTGATCTTCCCCGAGGTCGGCTTCTACGAGATTTTCCTTCGTCTGTAGAGAATTCGTGTTAGTATTTTGCAGCCGTAGCTTATTAAACTGATAGTTCGGCAATTTTCACATCTGTCAACACTATCCTTCTTTGGGACTGGAATTATTATATTCTTTTTTGAAGTCTGAGGGTATATCGCCTGTCTCATAGATCTTGCTCACCAGATGGTAGAGTTTTGTCAGGACTGGCTCTCCCAAGGCCGTCAGTAGTTCTAATGGAATGTTGTCTACTCCCGGGGCCTTGTTTCGACTCATGTCTTTCAGTGCTTCACGCAGTATCGTATCTCCCATTTCATCTTCATCTACATCCTCTTCCATTTCCATAATATTGTCCTCAAGTACATCGCCCTCGTATAGACCCTCTATATACTCCTTCCACCTTTCTGCTTTCCCTTCTTTGCTTAGAACTGGGTTTCCATCTGAGCTGTTGATATTCATACAAGTGGTTCTCTTTTCCCCAAAGGTCTCTTTAATTTTCCTGTAGGCAGTATCTATCTTACCCCTAGTGAGATAAGCCTCTACATCCTTACATTTGTCCTCTAGCCATCCCTTCTTAGCCATTTTGCACTTCCTATCGATCCCATTTTTGAGACATTTGTATTCCTTTTTGCCTGCTTCATTTACTGCATTTTTATATTTTCTCCTTTCATCAATTAAATTCAATATTTCTTCTGTCACCCAAGGATTTCTTCTAGCCCTCGTCTTATTACCTACTTTGTCCTCTGCTGCCTTCACTACTTCATCCCTCAAAGCTGCCCATTCTTCTTCTACTGTATTTCTTTCCCCCATTCCTGCCATTTGTTCCCGTACCCTCTCCTTGAAACTCAGTACAACCTCTGGTTCTTTCAGTTTATCCAGGCCCCTTCTCCTTAAATTCCCACCGTTTTGCAGTTTCTTCAGTTTTAATCTACAGTTCATAACCAATAGATTGTGGTCAGAGTCCACATCTGTCCCTGGAAATGTCTTACAGTTTAAAACCTGGTTCCTAAATCTCTGTCTTACCATTATATATTCTATCTAAAACCTGTCAGTATCTGAGGTGATAGCGCCACTAAAGTAGAGTTACTAAACACAGTTTTTCGAAATTACTTCACCAAAGAAGACGAAGTAAATATTCCAGAATTGGAATCAAGTACAGCCGCCAACGTGAGTAACCTAGAAGTAGATATACTCGGTGTAGAGAAGCCGGTTAAACCACTTAATAAAGGCAAGTCCTCCGATTCCGAGTGTTAAAAATTAGCTTCGTTTATAGTATGCTGATGCTATAGGTCCATACTGAGCAACCAATCACAACCGCTCGCTAGGTGAAACATCGCCATCTAAGGACTGGAAAGTTGCACGGGTCTCACCAATACCAAAGAAAGGAAATAGGAGTAGTCCGCTGAATAACAAACTCATATCAGTAACGTCGATTTGCAGTGGGATTTTCGAACATATACTACATTCGAACATTATGACGTACCTCGGAGGTAAGAAACACAGCTGCTCTTTATTTACGTGAAGCAGTGAGTGCTATCGAGAGGGGATCTCAGACTGATTCTATGTTTCTAGGTTTCCAGAAGGCTTTTGACACCGTTCCTCACAAGCGATCTGTAATCAGATTGTGTGTCTACGGAGTATCGTCTCACTTGTGCGACTGGATTCGTGATTTCCTGTCAAAAGGTCACAGCTCGTAGTAATTGACGGAAAGTCATCGAGTAAAAGAGGAAGTTTGTAGGTCCTCTGCAGTTTAGAAGACGATCTGACCAGGCTTGTTAGATCGTTTGCGGATGATGCTGTCACTTATGATCAAAATCAGTTGCAAAGTGATTTAGACAAGGTAACTGTTCCGTGCGAAAGTGTGAAGTCGTCCACATGAGTACTAAAAGAAATCTCACACAAATCTAAAGGCTGTGAATTCAACTAAATCGGAATGATCACATGGATAACGTTATGGGAAAGCTAACCAAAGACTGAGTAACACTTACATGATGCAACAGATTTACTAAACAGCCTGCATACACTACTCTTGTCTGTCCTCTTCCGGAAAACTGCTGCGCAGTATGGGATGCGTATCAGATAGGGCTGAAGGAGGACATTGAAAAAGTTTAAAGAAGGACAGCTCGCTTTCTATTATCGTGAAATTGGGGAGAGAGTGTCATGGGTATGTTGGCGAGCTGGGGCGCCAATCATTAAAACAAAGGCTTTTTTGGTTGCAGCACATTCTTTTCACGAAATTTCAATCACCAACTTTCTTCTCCGAATGCGAAAATATTTTGTTGTCACCTATCTACATAGAGAGAAATGATTATTGTAATAAAATAAGTCAGCTCGAACGGAAGTATTTAAGTGCTTTTTTTCCACACGCTTTTCGGGAGTGGAATGGCAAAGAAATAGCTTGAAGGGCGCTCGCTGAACCTTTTGCCACTTAATTGCTTATTGCGGAGTAGTCATGTAGATGTACTTCTGCTCCAAAGTATCCGGACACCTATTATTGGTCATTAACATGGGATGTACATCTTGGGTATTAATAACCGCTTCAGCTGTATTTAGCCTTTTATTACTGGATCATTACCGGTTTCGTGGCACTAAAGCCACATCTTCAAGTGAACATATGTTATTAATGCCCAAGAGTAACTCTCATTGCTGTGGTTGCTCCACCTTCAAGGTTGTCTGCAATATAGGGTGTGTACACCCTCCATCTTTATAAGGCTTGAGCTCTGCTGGGGACACTTTCAATGACGTGTCTGTCTGTGGAGGAACGGCAAACCATTGTTAATCAAGCACCCAAACCAGAGAAGGCAGTGATATTGGACGCTGTGGTCTGTATTTGTCAACGTTCTCCATATATGCCTTTCCTCGTCGATTCTGCGGAGAACCTCCTTACTTTCTACCCTATCAATCTATCTAATTTTCAACATTCTTCCGTAGCACCACATCTCAGATGCTTCGATTCTCTTCTTTTTCGGTTTTCTCACAGTCCCTCTTTCAGTACCATACAATTCTGTGCTCCAAATGTACATTCTCAGAAATTTCTTTTCAAATTAATGCCTGTATTTGATACTGGTAGACTTCTACCAGCCAGGAATGACCTTTTTACTAGTCCTAGTGTGTTTTTGATGTCTCGTTTGCTCCGCACGTCAAGAGTTATTTTGATGCCCAGTAGCAGAATTCCTTAACGTCATCCACATCGTGGTCACCAATCCTCACATTAAATTTTCCGCTGTTCTCATTTCTGCTACTTCTTATTACTTTCGCTTATCTTCGATTTTCTCTCAATACGTATTCTGTACTCATTAGATTGTTCATTCCACCCAGCAGATCCCGCAATTCTCCTTCACTTTCACTGATGATACCAATGTCATCGGCAAATATTATCCCCCTTTCACCTTGAATTTTAATTCCACTCTTGAACCTTTCTTTTCTTTCCATCATTGCTTCTTCGATGTATAGATTGAACGTAAAGGGTGAAGACTACATCTGTCTTGCACCGTTTTTAATCCAAGCAGTTCGTTTTTGGTCTTCCCCTTCTGTCGTTCCCTCTTGGCCCTTGTACATATTGTTTACTACTCGTCTCACCTTATAGCTTACTCCAATTTTTCTCAGAATTTCGAATATCTCGCCCCATCCTGCATTGTCGAACACTTTTTCCTGGTCTACAGATACTACTAACGTGTCTTGATATTCTTTTAGTTTTGCTTCCACTATCAACCGCAACGTTAGAACTGACTGTATGGTGCCCTTGTCTTTCCTAAAACCAAACTGATCTTCATCTAACACATCTACAGTTTTCTTTTCTATTCTTCTGTATATTATTCTCGTCAGCAATTTGGATACATGAACTATTTAGCTGATTTTTCGATAATTTTCGCACTTGTCAGCCCTTGCAATCTTCGGAATTGTGTGGATGACCTTCTTCCGAAAGTCAGATGGTAAATAAAATTCATCTAAGCAGTCTGCGACTGCTTTTCGCACTTGTTCGTCGTCCCTAGCCTGCTATGTCGGTTCCTCTGGTTCTGCGCATTCTCTGCTGTGCGTTCTTCGTTGACCGCTGCAGTCGGGAAGACGTACCTTAACGTCCGGTAAGCTTGTTTCGGCTGAGAATTCTTTTCCTCGTTTTATGACGCCGTTTCTTATTTAATGATTTTTGTTCCCAGCGTTAGCCGTGCGGGATTAGCCGAGCGGTATAGGGCGCTGCAGTCATGGACGGTGCGGCTGATCCCGGCGGAGGTTCGAGTCCTCCCTCGGGCATGGGTGTGTGTGTTCGTCCTTAGGATAATTTAGTTTAAGTAGTGTGTAAGCTTAGGGACTGATGACCTTAGCAGTTAAGTCCCATAAGATTTCACACACACATTTTTTTTGTTCCCAGCGTTACGTCCTTTGTAGCTCCACTGGCTGTTTTATACATGACGGTTGTGTATTTTATGACGCAAGTTTTGTGCATGAAGGCAGAGGACTTCTATTATTTACCCCTGCGCACGTTTCAAAGAGATTATGTATATAATAGTCTGCATACCTCACATGGTAATCAACATTATATTAGTTCGGAGCTCTTTTTTTAAGACAATTCCAACTATGATTTTTGTATCTTCTTTTGGTAATCAGTTTGTTAACTAAAATGTGACTATAATGTCGTGATTAATAAATCATTTCGACGCAGCTGTTGCAGTTTTCATCATTTGAAGAAATTTAAATATTTCTAAAATTATGCAGTTGTATAACGCGTGGACAGTTAGGTAAAACTTTTTCGGTCATCCAATATCTTGTACCTTAAAACAGGAGAAGTTCTGTTAACGTGAAACATGTGATTTTTGCAAAAACGGTTCAAAAGGCTCTGAGCACTATGGGACGTAACACCTGAGGTCATCAGTCCCCTAGAACTTCGAACTACTCAAACCTAACGAACCTAAGGACATCATACACGTCCATGCCCGAGGCAGGATTCGAACCAGCGACCGTAGCGATCGCGCTGTTCCAGACTGAAGCGCCTAGAAGCGCTCGGCCGAATCGGCCGGCTGTGATTTATGCAAATTAACTGAAATTTCTCAAGGACATAACAATTTTACCTATCTTGGAAAAAGAAATTTGTGGTAGTTTCCAGGAGCTTCAATTTAAAAATGGATTTAACTTGTAAATGGTTTTTGGTAATGCTTCTGTGTAATTTGATTTCATTTATTGATTAATGGTTTTTAGTAGAATTATAATGTATTAGAAATAGTCTACAACACATAAAAGGTGAATTCCATCTTTTTACTATGGAATAACAAAATGTGTTCAATTTTTATTACAGCACTGCCTAGAGGCAAAAGTATGTAAAATATTCAAAATTATAACAATTTCCGCCACTGATTCTTTAGCAAGTATCTACATCTATACTTCGCAATCCACCTTGCGTTGTGTGGCGGTGGGTACTCCGTGTATGTACCACTGTCATACCCCCCCCCCCCCCCCCCCGGTCGCCCTCCTATCGCGAATAGTTATCCATAAGAACGACTGCCGGTAAGCCTCCGTGTCGGCTCGAATCTCTCTAATTTTACCTTCATGGTCTTTTGGTGAGATATACGAAGGAGGAACTACAATACTGGCCATTAAAATTCCTACACCAAGAAGAAATGCAGATGATAAAAGGGGATTCATTGGACAAATATATTATACTAGAACTGACATGTGATTACATTTTCACGCAATTTGGGTGCATAGATCCTGAGAAATCAGTACCCAGAACAACCACCCCTGGCCGTAATAACGACCTTGATACGCCTGGGCATAGTCAAACAGAGTTTGGATGGCGTATACAGGTACAGCTGCTCATGCAGCCTCAACACGATACCACAGTTCATCAAGAGTAGTCACTGGCGTATTGTGACGAGCCAGTTGCTCGGCCACCATTGACCAGACGTTTCCAGTTGGTGAGAGATCTGGAGAATGTGCTTGGCCAGGGCAGCAGTCGAACATTTTCTGTATCCAGAAAGGCCCGTACAGGACCTGCAACATGCTGTCGTGCATTATCCTGCTGAAATGTAGGGATTCGCAGGCATTGCATGAAGGGTAGAGCCACGGGTCGTAATACATCTGAAATGTAACGTCCACTGTTCAAAGTGCTGTCAATGCGAA
This sequence comes from Schistocerca serialis cubense, assembly GCF_023864345.2. Taxonomy (NCBI): domain Eukaryota; kingdom Metazoa; phylum Arthropoda; class Insecta; order Orthoptera; family Acrididae; genus Schistocerca; species Schistocerca serialis. The sequence continues at coordinate 346,229,385 of NC_064643.1, forward strand.
CAAGAGGTGACCGAGACGTGTAACCAATGGCACCCCATACCATCACGCCGGGTAATACGCCAGTGTGGCGATGACGAATACACGCTTCCAATGTGCGTTCACCGCGAAGTCGCTAAACAAGGATGCGACCATCATGATGCTGCAAACAGAATTTGGATTCATCTGAAAAAATGACGTTTTGCCATTCGTGCACCTAGGTTTGTCGTTGAGTACACCATCGCAGGCGCTCCTGTCTGTGATGCAGCGTCAAGGGTAACCGCAGCCACGGTCTCCGACCTGATAGTCCATGCTGCTGCAAACGTCGTCGAACTGTTAGTGCAGATGGTTGTTGTCTTGCAAACGTCCCCATGTTGACTCAGGGATCGAGACGTGGCTGCACCATCCGTTACAGCCATGCGGGAAGATGCCTGTCATCTCGACTGCTAGTGATACGAGGCCGTTGGGATTCAGCACGCAGCACGGCGTCCTGTATTACCCTCCTGAACCCACCGATTCCATATTCTAACAGCCATTGCATCTCGACCAACACGAGGAGCAATGTCGCGATACGATAAACAGCAATCGCGATAGGCTACAATCTGACCTTTATCAAAGTTGGAAACGTGATGGTACGCATTTCTCCTCCTTACACGAGGCATCACAACAACGTTTCACCAGGCAACGCCGGTCAACTGCTGTTTGTGTATGAGAAATCGGTTGGAAACTTTCCTCATGTCAGCATGTTGTAGATGTCGCCACCGGCGCCAACCTTGTGTGAATGCTCTGAAAACTAATAATTTGCATATCACAGCATCTACTTCCTGTCGCTTAAATTTCTCGTCTGTAGCACGCCGTCTTCGTGGTGTAGCAATTTTAATGGCCAGTAGTGTAATATACTTGTTGACTCTTCTAGGAATGGGCATTTTCGGAACTTTAAAAATATACTGCACCGTGATGCAGAACGGCTGTCTTGCAGCGTCTGCCGCTGGAGTTAGTTGATCATCTCTCTGACAGTTCTGTGATTAGTACATGTCACGAAACACGTCGCTTTTCTTTGAATCTTCTCTGTTTCTATGAATTCTAGATCCCATACTGACGAGCAGTGTCCAAGTATTGGTGTAACGAGTGTTTTTAAGCTAATTCCTTTGTTGATGGACTGTATTTCCTGATGACACTTCCAATGAATGGCATGTGCCTCTGCCGCGATTACTTTTATGTGGTCGTTATATTTCACATCGCTCCATACGCATACTCTTATATATTTTAGTGATGTAACTGCTTCCAGTGACAATTCTTCAATTGTGTAATCATACAGTAAAGGGTCTTTCTGTCTATGTATTCGTAATACGTTACATTTGCTTACATTGAGGGTCAACTGCGACTGCCTGCACCAAGTGTCGATTCTCTGCAGGTCTTCCTGCATTTCGCTACAGCTTTCTACACACATCAAAAAAGGTTTGCATCACCTCGGTTCCGAGAGTTCCGAAACCTGCACAGAAAATTGAAATCGAGGTAAACATAAACATCATTTCCGCCCTTTTCATTGCTCATGAATACCACACGTTACATGTTGTACCACCATACAGCGAGACTTCAGAGGTGGTGGTCTAGATTGCTGTACACACAGGTACCTCTAATACCGAGCAGCGCGTCCTCTTGTATTGATGCAAGCCTGTATTCGTCGTGGCATACTATTCACAAGTTCATCAAGGCACTGTTGGTTCAGATTGTCCCACTCCTCAAGGGCGATCCGGCGTAGATCCCTCAGAGTGATTGGTGGGTTACGTTGTCCATAAACAGCCCTTTTCAATCCATCCCAGGCATGTTCGATAGGGTTCATGTCTGGAGAACATGCTGGCCACTCTAGTCGAGCGGTGTCGTTATCATGAAGGAAGTCATTCACAAAATGTGTACGAAGGGGGCACGAATTGTCGTCCATGAAGACGAATGCCTCGACAATATGCTGCCGATATGGTTGCACTGTCGGTCGGAGAATGGCATTCACGTAACGTACAGCCCTTACGGCGCCTTCCATGACCACCAGCGACGTACGTCGGCCCCACATAAAGCCACCCCAAAACAGCAGGGAACCTTCACCTTGCTGCACTCGTTGGACAGCGTATCTAAGGCGATCAGTAGTTGTTATCTCCAAACATGTCTCCCACGATTGTCTGGTTGACGGCGTATGTGACACTCATCGGTGAAGAGAACGCGATGCCAATCCTGAGCCGTTCATTTGGCACATTGTTGGGCCCATCTGTACTGCGCTGCATGGTGTCGTGGTTGCAAAGATGGACCTCGCCATGGACATCGGTAGTGAAGTAGCGCATCATGCAGCCCATTGCACACAGTTTGAGCCGTAACACGACGTCCTGTGCCTGCACGAATAGCATTATTCAACATGGTGGCGTTGCTGCCAGCGGTCCTCCGAGTCATAATCCGTAGGTAGCTGCCATCCAGTGCAGTAGTAGCCCTTGGTCAGCCTGAGCGAGGCATGTCATCGACAGTTTCTGTCTCTCTGTATCTCCTCCATGTCCGAACAACATCGCTTTGGTTCACTCATAGACGCCTGGAACCTTCCCTTGCTGGGAGCCCTCCCTGGCACAAAATAACATTGCAGACGCGATCGAACCGCGGTATTAACCTTCTAGGCATAGTTGAACTACAGACAACACGAGCTGTGTACCTCCTTCCTGGTGGAATGACAGGAACAGATCGGCTGTCGGACCCCGTCCGTCTAATAGGCACTGCTCATGCATGGTTGTTTACATATTTGAGAGGGTTTAGTGATATTTCTGAACAGTCAAAGGAACTGTGACTGTGATACAATATCCACAGTCAACGATCGTCTTAGTGGGTTCTGGGAACCGGGATGATGCAAAACTTTTTTTGATGTGTGTAGACTCCAGTGTTACAATAGCATGTTTCGCGAAAAACGTTATGAAACTTCCCATGCTATCTACTAGGTCACTATATATGGTTCTATAACATTCCCCTGCAGCATGCCCGAAGTTCACGACCAAAGACTTCTGCCTGTTCAGAATGACATGCTGTGTTTTGTTTGCTAGAAACTCTTGAGTCCAGTCACGCTGCTGGTCTGATATTCCGTACTCTTGTATTTGGTCCATTAGGTGTCAGTGTGGAACTGTACCGAATGCACTATTGTGTATCTACCTGGGTATAACTGCTTTTTGGGTCTCTTGGACGAACAAAGCGAGCTAGGTTTCACACTATCGTTGTTTTCAGAACCCATGTTGGTTCCTACAGAGGAGATTTTCGGGCTCCATAAACGTCATAATACACGAGCATAAAAGGTGTTCCAAAATTCTAGAACTGATAGACGTCCGAGATAGAAGCCTACAGTTTTGTGTGCCTTGAAAATGGGAACGACCGGTGCTTTTTTCCAATCATTTGAAACTCTTCACTCCTCGAGAGACCTGAGGTACACTAGTGCTAGAATATGGCTAGCTCTTTATGTAGAATCGTACTGGTACACCGTGAGATCCAGTGGCCTTCCTTCTATTGAGCAATTTCAGCTGCTTTTCTATCCCATGGTCACTTGTTTCTACGTTAGCCACTTTGTCTTTTGTGCGACGATTTAAAGTAGGGACTAGAGTGCGAGCTTCCTCTAGGGAACAGTTTTGGAAAAAGACGGTCGGTGTTTCGGCCTTTTCTGTGTCGTCCTCCGTTTCAGTGCCATTATGGCCACAGACTGTCTGGACAGATAGCCTGATTCGATTATTGGTTCATCATAAGACAAAAACTACTTAGCGCTTTCTGTCGAGTCGGTAGACAGAATTTTATTTTGATCGATTCACGCATGGCACTCCCTATGGTAATTTTGGTTTGATCTGATTTCAATTCGTCCATGAGGGCTTGACTACGTTCAGATTTGCGGCGAAGCTCTTTGTTTCGTAGTAGTTTTCGGACAAGGATGTTTAACTACAGAGGCTCTTTCCCGTCTCTCGTAACTTTGCTCGGCACATATCCGTCTAAAACCTGTTGTACAATGCTCTTGAATTTCGTCGGTAGATACTCCACATTGTGCTGTTACCGTTAGTGCTGGGGATAAAATTTTCGTGCTTATCGTTCAGGTAATTATATGTCTATTTCTCGTCACACTTGCTAAGCGGAAAGCTCTTCCTGCCTTTCTTTGTATTCCTGTTCAAAGCCGTATTCAGTGATGATGTAACGGTCTAACGATCAATCCTTCCATGTTCTACGCGGAACCGAACAGCTCGAGTCTGTTTGTCACCAGTAGATTTAAGATGTTATCTCTACGAGTCGGTGCTGTGATTAATTTTCGGATAAAGCACTAAGAACAATTTCACGTGATTCTCTGCCCCTCCTCCCCGTTGTAGCCACTTGAGTCTCCTAGTCTATAACTGGTAGGTCAAAATCTCCACCTAACGCTATATTATGACCAGGAAATTTACGCAAAATATTCTCCAGGTTTTCTCTCAATTGTTCCACCAGAACTGTCGCTGAGGCGGGAGGTCTATAAAAGTATCCAATGACCATGTTTGATCCATCTTTAACACTTTGTCTTGAACCAAATTATGTCGCATTCGGAATCTGTACAAATCTCATTAGGTATTATAGCAATATTTATGACTCAAACACGCCTCCACCACCAGCGTTCAACTTATCTTTGCGATATACACTACTGGCCACACCAAGAAGAAATGCAGCTGACAAACGGGTATTCATTGGACAAATATATTATACTAGAACTGACATGTGATTACATTTTCACGCAATTTGGGTGCATAGATCCTGAGAAATCAGTACCCAGAACAACCACCTCTGGCCGTAATAACGACCTTGATACGTCTGGGCATAGAGTCAAACAGAGCTTGGATGGCGTGTACAGGTACTGCTGCCCATGCAGCTTCAACACGATACCACAGTTTATCAAGAGTAGTGACTGGCGTATTGTGAAGAGCCAGTTGCTCGGCCACCGTTAACCAGATGTTTCCAGCTGGTGAGAGATCTGGAGAATGAGCTGACCAGGGCAGCAGTCGAGCATTTTCTGTATCCAGAAAGGCCCGTACACGACCTGGAACATGCGGTCGTGCATTATCCTGCTGAAATGTAGGGATTCACAGGGATCGAATGAAGGGTAGAGCCACGGGTCGTAACACATTTGAAATGTAACGTCCTTTTCAAAGTGCCGTCAATGCGAACAAGAACTGACCGAGACGTGTAACCAATGGCACCCCATAACATCACGCCGGGTGATACGCCAGTATGGCGATGACGAATACACGCTTCCAATGTGCGGTCACCGCGATGTCGCCAAACACGGATGCGACCATCATGATGCTGTAAACAGAACCTGGATTCATCCGAAAAAATGACGTTTTGCCATTCGTGCACCCAAGATCGTCGTTGAGTACATCATCGCAGGCGCTCCTGTCTGTGATGCAGCGTCAAGGGTAACCTCAGCCACGGTCTCCGACCTGATAGTCCATGCTGCTGCAAACGTCGTCGAACTGTTAGTGCAGATGGTTGTTGCCTTGAAAACGTCCCCATCTGTTGACTCAGGGATCGAGACGTGACTGCACGATCCGTTACAGCCATGCGGATAAGATGCTTGTCATCTCGATTGCTAGTGATATGAGGCCGTTGACATCCAGCACGGCGTTCCGTATTACCCTCCTGAATCCACCGATTCCATATTCTGCTTACAGTCATTGGATCTCGACCAACGCGAGCAGCAATGTCGCGATCGATAAACCGCAATCGCGATAGGCTACAATCGGACCTTTATCAAAGTCGGAAACGTGACGGTACACATTTCTCCCCGTGCTTAGCTTACAGGTCAGTGCGGCGGGTCGGTTGGCCAGTCGGCGCCGGACGTGATAGTATACTACCGCCTGGGCAGCTAAGGCGGTTTGCACTATTTCTGATGTCGGTGTATTTCTGATAACGCTGTTTTTCTGTAACTGCTCTGGATGATAAATTTTGTTTTAACTTTGGTTCATCTCTTGGAGCACTCAATCCTTCCCCTTTTGGGTTTCTAAATACCAATGTTGATCATTCCTGTAAACTCTAAAAACTGCTTAATAATCCGTATTAAACTGCATTCAGTTTGGACGGTGATTTGGATTAGAACTTGAGAATAATTGTTAAGTTGTCGTTTCAAAGGTCTGACGAAGTCTAAATGCTCTGTTCTGTATTAATCGAAGCACTGTTGTCACTATTGAAATTGTTTTAAATACTCTCCAAAATAGCTCTTCGATCTTGTTATGTAGTTTTAAACGAATTGTCTCTTGTATTTTATGACTGGAACTCAATTTTCATTTGGGCCCAAACGTTCCAAACCCTTGAGGAATCAATAAACCGCAAGAAGCGGACCAAATAAACATAGACAGAATGCTTTTGCCAATATGGAAGGAAAAAGGGTATATGGGCAGTTTCACCAACAAACAGTAGATGAACACAATAGATAGTGTTAACTCTTCAATTTACATCACACTGTTTTATACAATACACTGTATTTCACAAACGTCGTGGTACACAGTGTGTTGACTAAGAGAATCTGGTTTTGTTTTGAACAAACAGGCGATGTTTACAAAACGGAACGAAATTATCGTTCGTGTCGAGACCACTGCAAACATTAAATTGTCGATGGAAGTACCAAGCGCTGTTTGAGCAGTGATGTCAGCCCGTGTATTTAACTGCGACAGACCCATCAGGAGTAATACCAACTGGCTGTAACTGTTCAAAGACGTTCGAGATCCATGACAGGTACTTCACATTTCCAGGAGTCCCAGATTCAACCTCTTTACTGTCAGTATTAATACACACAGATATTCTATTTGGTACAAAAAAATAATGATTTTGGCTGAGAGTACCAGTGAGCACGTTATTTTTCACTGTAAGTGTAAGTCGATGCTGACATAAACTGTTTAGTTACTATACCGGTTTCGACAGTCTGTTCATTATCAACTTACAATGAACAGACGAAGAAACTCGTATAGGCATGCGTATTCAAATACAGAGATATGTAAACAGGTAGAATATGGCGCTGCAGTCAGAGTCGGCTATATAAGACAACAAATGTCTGGCACAATTTTTAGGTCAGTTACTGCTGCTACAATGGCAGGTTATCAATATTTAAGTGAGTTTGAACGTGGTTTTCTAGTCGACGCACGAGCGATGGGACACAGCATCTCCGAGGTAACGATGAAGTGGGGATTTTCCGGTATGACTGTTTCACAAGTGTACGATGAATATCAGGAATCCGGTACAACATCAAATGTCTGGTGCCGGAAAAAAGATCCTGCAAGAATGAAACCGAGGACGACTGAAGAGAATTGTTCAGCGTGACAGAAGCGCAACCCTTCCTCAAAGGGCTGCAGGTTTCATTGCTGGGCCATCAACAAGTGTCAGCGTGCGAACCATTAACGAAAAACATATCGATAAGGGTTTTCGAGGCCGAAGGTGCACTCGTTTACCCTTGATGACCACACGACACAAAGCTTTACGCCTCGCCTGGGTCCGTCTACACCGACATTGGACTGTTGGTCACTAGAAACATGTTGCCTGATCGGACGAGTCTCGTTTCAAATACTATCGAGTGGTTGGACGCCCACGGGTATAGAGACAATGTCAAGAATCTCTGGACCCTGCATGTCAGCAGAGGACTGTTCAAGCTGGTGGAGATTCTGTCATGATGTGGAGTGATAGGTAACCCGTGATACGTCTACATACGAATATGGCAGGCGACACGTACTTAAACATACTGATCGCCTGCATCCATTCATATCCATTGTGCGTTCCGACGGACTTCGGCAATTCCAGCAGGACAATGCGACACCCCACACGTCCAGAATTGCTACAGAGTGGCTCCAGGAACACTCTTCTGAGTTTAAATACTTCCGCTGGCCACCAGACTCTCCAGACATGAGCATTATTGGACATATGTCGGATAACTTGTAACGTACTGTTCAGAAGAGATCTCCATCCATCCCCTCCTTACGGATTTATGGACAGCCCTGCGGGATTCATGGCGTAAATTCCCTCCAGCACTACGTCAGACATTAGTCGAGACCATGCCACGTCATGCTGCGGCACTTCTGCGTGCTCGCAATACCCTACACGATATTAGGTAAGTGTACCAGTTTCTTTGGCTCTTCAGGGTATCTCTACGTATTACTTAAGTCCCAGCATCGCATCACTGCCTGTATGTGAAGAATAATTACAGGAACTACGATAGAGGTTTTGGTGCGGTTTTCACTAATAGATTCTTTCACGAGGAATATTTCTGTGTGTCATTTATTACTAGTAAGTAACGATGAGTGTGTAATATACTTGTTATCTGTTCGACTTCTGTCTAGCGTTTGCAGTGACATCTCGTGGCCACGATGGGAGCTAAAAGCTGGTCAGCTGCGGGAAAGGCCGTATGTGGTCGGAAAAAACGGTAAACAGCCGCCGTAACTCCAGAGAGCAACAAAGCTAGACCAGAATCTACACATACTGCCTCTATACATATCATAAATTAGCCTCTACTGCGTTTTTCTGTCTGTGTGTGAAGGCAATCTAAGGAATTACTGTAGGTATTTTAATACAATTTTCGCTAATGGATAGATTGATTCACGACGACTGTTCGTGTACATAATCTATTACCGCTACGCCAGACAAGACGTCTGACCGTAGGTACTTAAGTATTACCCGTGCAAAAACGGAGCGGGTCGCTAAATATAATTAAAAATGTAAACGTTCGTTTTTCTCGTTAATCCACGAAAGTTCTTGACCAATTGCTTTGAAATTTTGAAAAAACTTTCCATTCTGCGAGTAATACAAATATATATACATATATAACTTTTTGAGATTTTTTCTATCAACTTTCACCTATTGTTAAATTTTTACTAATCATGCGTGACAGACATTTTAAAAATAGCTATATAAAAGCATACTCGGATTCCAGTGCAATATTGTGTCAAAATTTCAAAGCATTCGGTCAAAAACTTTCGGAAATTTGCGATTAGGAATACGTTCTGTTTCTATACAAGCACAAACGTAGATGTTCGTTTATTCGGAATCTCAAGTCTTTGAAAGTCTTTCGCGGATTGCTTTGAAATTTTCTCACAACATTGCATTCGAATACTCACGGGATTTTTACAACCCTACTGGCATGCAGTCTGATATATATGTAACATGTGTAATAAAAGAGGATTCGTTACAAAAATGTAAATGTTAGTTTGTTCAAAATCGTTAATCTCTGAACGTTTTTGACTGATTGCTTTGTAATTCTGACACAACATTTAATTCTCATATACATATATATAGTGTGTTTCAAAATGAACATACCGGTTTTAAGGCGTTGTAGCATTTATTAGGTTCAACTTACAATTGTAAATACGAAGGTTATTCGAAAAGTAAGGAACGATCGGTCGCGAAATGAAAACCACAGTGAAAATCCGATGACATTTTGCACAGTTGTGTTGGGCAGTGTCTTGTATGTCCGTCGATGGCGTTACGTCGTTCTTTTTAGTTCTGACCACACAGGGAGCACATAAAGATACCTAGAACAATACCGTCCCGCCAAGTACGAGGGCCTTGTGAGAAATTTCGCTTGAAGCTATGCAGCCAACATTACATAACTGTCGTGCGTTTTCTTCTTCAAGACGATTCTCAGCAGCATTCTGTAGGGGCAATGAAGATGCTCCTGCATCGTTTTCATTTGGAAATGTTTGATTACCCACAATACAGCCCGTAATGGTCTCCCCCTGAGTTTCATCTCTGCTCACATGAACCGCTGGCTATGAAGACAACATTTTGGCACAGACAACGAACTGTAGGCCAGCGTGGAGAATTGGCAGAAAGCACTTGCGATTGCCTTCTATAACGAGGCTATTGGAGAGATGGTACAACGCTACGACAAACGTCTAAGTCGGATTGGCGAATATGGAGATAAGTAGCTGGAAGTTGTAGCTAACTTTTGCAAACAAAACAGTTTTGATTTTCACTGTGGTTTCCATTTCGCCAGCTATCGTTCCCTACTTTCCGAATAGCGCTCGTAATACACCAGATGAAAGAGCAACTCAAACAGTTTTGTTTGTATAACTGTATGCAGTGGGAAGAGTGTGGAATGACAAAGAGTGACTGAAAAACGTGTTTAACGAGTACGAGTCTTTAACGCTTAGCCCCAATAAATATCCTCGCGAAAAGTTTATGGGCATTTCTTTTTCGGTGAGTAAACTGTAACTGATGTTTCTTATCTTGATGTGCTACAGCTATGGCCCGTGCCTCAATGGGAAGAAGCTGAACACCACATACGAGGTGCGGCTAGAAAAAAACCGGACTGATGCTGGAAAAAACATTTATTTACAATTTCATGTTATCTCCTTCAATGTACTCTCCTCCGCGGTCTCTACACCGCTCCATACGAATTTTCCACTGTTCATAGCAATGCTGCAGATCATTTTCGGTAAGTCCATACATTACTTCCGTCGCTTTTTCTTTTACTGCTTCAACAGTCTCAAATCTAGTTCCTTTCAAAGCTGACTTGACTTTAGGGAAAAGAAAAAAGTCACAGGGGGCCAAATCACGTGAGTAGGGTGGATGATCTAAGATGGGAATGTTGTGTTTTGCCAAAAACGTCTTCACTGACAACGCACTGTGAGCTGGGGCATTGTCTTGGTGAAGGATCCATGACTTTTTTCTCCACAAATCGTTCCGTTTTCTCCGTACTCGCTCACGTAGGGTAGCCAGGACGCTAATGTAGTAATGCTAATTCACTGTTTGTCTCTCTGGTACCCAATCAATGTGTACAATCCCTTTGATGTCAAAAAAAAAACAATCATCATTGCCTTGAATTTCGATTTTGACATTCGTGCTTTTTTTTGTCATGGAGAACCAGGAGTTTTCCAATGCATCGATTTTGTAAGAAGGTGGGATCACTTTCAATGTTTTCCAGGATGTCAGAACAAATCATTCTTCGGCATTCCTTCTGTTCAACTGTGAGACACTTTGGAACCATTTTTGAACACACTTTGTTCATGTTGAAACTTTCATGAAGAATCTGCCTAACACTATCCTTGTCAACTCCTGTTAACTCAGACACTGCTCTGATTGTTAAACGGCGATCTTGTCGAACAAGTTTACCGATTTTTTCAATGTTTGCATCAGTTTTTGCTGACAATGGTCTGCCAGTGCGATTGTCATCACTGGTGTCTTCGTGGCCATCTTTAAATCGTTTAAACCACTCAAACACTTGTGTTCGCGATAAACAATCATCGCCGTACACTTGTTGTAACATTACAAACGTTTCACTTGCAGATTTTCCTAGTTTGAAACAAAATTTGATGTTAACACGCTGTTCTTTCTGTACACTCAACATTTTCCGACGCACAGACAAAACGTCAACTACGTAAAACAGACGCCACGGGCAGACTGAGTGCAGGAGGCAGATGAAACTCGAGCAGTAGGCGGAGCGAGAGTCACGTGACAGGCCACGCGACTTTCAGCCTTATTGCATTCGTTTTATTGTTTCACCAGTACTAGTCCGGTTTTTTTCTAGCCACACCTCGTATTTATTTGGGTGCGAGATGGTGCGTCGCCTCAGTGGCATAACTCAGTACGCGACGGGTTAAACGACGTTGTATCTGACCGGTGGCCTGGGCGCAAGGGGCCGGTTGACACAGCATTTTATGCATGACGTTCACGTTCGCACACGATCCGACGCGAACATGTGTCTGTGCCTCCGATACCAGCTGATCTATCCGACTTTAGAATCACTGTTATTGCAACAGTTACTCCTGACACATTGATCAAGGTTTCGGAACAGCTCGCCTATCGACTCTATGTGTGATCGGTGTTCTCACTGAATAATTGTAAGGAAAAACTGTTTGTGTTTGTTTTTCATTATAATGTGAATTTACAGTAACAACAAACAAGGCTAAAGGTCAGAGAGAGGAGGAAAGAGGAGATGGACAAAGGCGTTGGAGGAAGTTGACACAGAAAACAGGAAGGAAGTGATGGACTGAAAGAGGGTGACAGAGGAGAGGCAGGAGGAGATGGAGAGTGGGGAGAAAAGAAGATGGACAGAGAGGGGAAGGACGACATGGACAAGGAAAAGGAAGAGGGAGATGACACAGACAGGGGAGAGAAGGCGATTAGAATTAGCCCATAAATATTTCCCAGCCGATGGCTGCGTCAGAGCGTTCTAGCAGTAAACATTTCATTCAGCTTCCTGTTGATCCAATTCCTCTTGATTAGTACCGTCTCATCTCCCTTTACATACTTTATTACCCTTTCATGCCATCGTGTACTCTGTCGAGCTCCTCATTTTCTACGTATAACGTCGGCATTTAATCTTGAACTGTTGTTGTTGGCTTGGTTTGGTTCGACTACCGCGAAAATAATCATAGCACTGAACTTTTCACAGTAACGCATATGACGGCAAGGAAAGATTAATACGGATTCGTGCGTCTATGAGAAGATGTATGCTTGAAGCATGCGGAGTGGGGGGGGGGGGGCATAATTTTGCTGAAGTAGTTAAACACTTTAAAAGAAAATGCGAATTTTCTTGCAGTAAGAGTTAAATGTTCTGTTAATTTGGTTTGAATAGTTAGTTTATGACAGCTTTTACCAGGTTCCATAAATACGCTTAACTTTATGATTTCTTCCTCAAAAAATTTTAAGAAGTCTTTTACAATAGCAAATAATACACATAATTCAAAACTTTAGCATGACTTCAAAATCACATAAGATATTAAATTCAAATTCATATAACTATTTACAAAATCATTATATATGCCTGTTCACTCTTACCTTTCACACCTGGTAGCATTAGTATTAGTAATATGTTGGTTGTCGTCTCTATCGGTTTATTTTATTAGTCACCTCCGGTAAATTTCATTTCATTTTTGGGATAAATTCATTTTCCATTATGACCATGCATCTTCATGCAAATCATCTTACTCGCTTTCCATTAGTAATCAAATGCTAACCAACACCCATTTTTTTTTCAAACATCAACTTTTGTAACAACACTCCACAATTCCTTTACCATTTTCCAACACTCCCTTCTACAAGAAGTTACGCCCTTCCTCCTCATTACTCTGAGCCCTTTTATAATACTCTATAATTAGTCATCTCTGTTACTTCTCCCACTACTACTTCAAAACGTATACCTTCATATACAACATGACTACACCTCACTACTGCAAAATCACCATAACACATCATTTTATTTTTCAAATTATATCCGCCTGTCTCATTACTCTAAGTTTCTCAACTCCTTTTTCCACACGTTCATCACAACAACACCCCCTGCTAGTCCTTCTCACTTCCAATAGAGTGAAGAACATGAAAGATGACAGATAAGTTCATAAAGATAGAAGAGGAAGATTGACAACACGAAAAGAAAGTGAAGTAGTATTGTCAACAACTCGAGCATCTGCTGATCGTCGGTCACCTAGCATTGCAAAGAGTACAACGCCCAATGAGGTTTTAGTAGCCTCAGATCCTATTCTACATGATCTTTTCAGGTCAATAATATTCCGCAATCCCAACAACCTTCCTGATTTCCAATATGCCAACCTATATGCATTTGGGTGCGGCTTTCAATAACTCTGAACGGACCCATGTACTCGTCGGTAAACTTTTTAGTTTCCGAAGTTATCTTTTTGGACTTTTCTCTGGTTTTAACAAGAACTAGGTCTCCTATCTTAAAGCTTGTAGGCGGTGCCCTTGCATCATGCCTCCTCATTTGCTCTAATGCCTTCTTCTTTATCTTCTCTTGAGCTACAGTTTCCTTCTGATCCTGGGCTAAATCAACGATAGCTGGAAATTCCACAACATGGAATAATAAGTCATTAGGTCTTACACCACATATCAGTTCACAGGGAGCAAAACATGTTGCCTCATACTTCAGATGGTTTATCACTTCCTCAAAATATTGTAAATATTGTGCCCATCCACTATGCTTTCTGTGGCAATACATTCGACACAGTCTGTTGAGCTGCTTCATAATTCGCTCACACATATTCCTCTGAGGAAAGTATGCTGAAATTTTAATATGTTTAACATTTTTACTTTCCAAACATTCTTTAAATCTTTTTGACACAAACTGCTTACCATTGTCCGATAATATTGCTTTTGGTTCCCCTATTGTAACAAAATCGTCTTTCTGCAATTTGCTTTCCTAATTGGATAGAACTTCACAAATTTAGTAACCATCTACCAAAACGAACACATACTCATACCCCCCTCTAGATACAGTCAATGGTCCAAAAAGGTCCACCGTGACTAGATCTAGTCTATTCTGAGGCTCTATCGAGTACATTTCGCCTTGCACTATTCTGTTATTGGCTCGAACTTTCTGACATCGGTCACACATTTCTAGTCTCTTCTGTACTCGACGCCACATGTTATTAAATATTACTGTCTCACTCAGCTTTGCTATGCACTTCTTTGCCCCATAATGTCCAATACATAGGTCTACATGCTGCCCAAGAAAACAAATTTTCCACTGACTGACTGTATTCTTCTTTCTCCTAAATAGAATGCCCTTATATACTTGGTAGTAGTGCGCTACTTTAGGTTGTGCAGGATCACCCAGATAACTCTTTACCAACTTGATATTGTCATCTTGATTCTGCTCCCTTCGTAAATTTTTACAAATCTTTTTCAACTGTCCTTCCTCATCTATTTTCGTCATAACTGCAAAATTACATTCCCCTGCCTTACTCAACATTGGACTTTCACTTTCTTCCTCATTCTCCACACTTCTAGATAATGCATCTGCTACCACATTTCCAGATCCTTCTATATATATATCTAATTTCTATGTCAAATTGCTGTACATACATTGCCCACCGGGTTAGTCTCTGGTGCTTAAGTTTACAAGTCTGTAAGTAAGTCAAAGCCCTGTGATCGCTATATACAGTCACTTTATGTCCCAACAAGTACTGTTGAAACTTATGCAAACAGAAAACAATAGCTAAGGTTTCTTGTTCTGAAATGCAATAATTTTTCTCAGGCTGCTGTAATGACCTACTTGCAAACGCTATAGTCTTATGAATTTCTTCTTCTCCCTCTGAATCCACTTGAAATACCTCAACAGCAATTCCATACCCACATGCATCCGCTACTAAACAAAACGGTTTTGTAAAGTCTGGGTGGTGTAGTACTTGACTATTACATAACGCTTCTTTCAGTTCTTCGAATGCTGACTGACGCTCAGCTGTCCATTTGTACAGTACATTTTTCTTTAAAAGGTTCCTTAAGCATGGAGTATTAAACAGTTGACCTGGCACAAAACGACGATAAAATCCAAATAATCCGTAGATAGCCTTCAAATGTCTTTTATTAGTAGGGGCCCTATATTCCCTAATTGCTTCCATTTTTTCAGGATCTGGAAGTATGGCTTCCCCACTAATAATATGTCCTAAGAACTTCAACTCTTTCTTCACAAATTATGTCTTGTCCAACTTCAATTTCATTCCCCCTTTTTCAATAGCTTCTAAAACCTTGTCTACCAGCATGCAATGTTCATCCCAAGTAGATGTGGAATCAGCGCATCATCAACATATACTGTAATTTTTCTAAGCAGCTCGTCATCTAAAACCTGTGACATTGCTCTAACAAAAGCACAAACACTTATATTTAATCCGAAAAGAACGACTTTGTACTGATAACACCGGCCTTCAAACAAGAATGCCGTGCACTTCCTTGATTCTTTAGCCAGAGGCAAGTTCCAATAACCACAAGTTGCGCTATTGATGTAAAGAATTTAGCTCCCTTAAATTTTTGCAGCAGTTCGTTAATGTTTTCGGGTCGGTCACTTTCCGGTAAAACCACCTTATTTAAAGCTCTCGCATCTAGTACCAACCTTACTGACTTATCCTTCTTGATAACCACAACTAATGGATTGTTAAATACACTTACTGCTTTCTCTATTATGCCCCATTTAAGCATGCTCTGTATTAAATCCCAGGATCTACCTCCACTTCTTCCCCATATTCGTTATACCCTTCCAGATCTGTTCTCTTCCTACAACATCACCTTCCCTCTTTGTAAGCTTTCTTTTCTTAGAGAAAGGCACTATAACGTTTTTCCCACACACTTCCAGGCTTATACTGTCATTTTCAAAGCCCAGCCTCCCCTTGAACTTCATTAAGAAATCAATGCCCACTAACATATCTATATTTAAGCCCTCAATAACTAGAAAGTTATGGTACAACTGGTTACCATTTATACTGATAGGCAACATCGCATCATACTTTACATGCTTCTTCACTTTTCCTGTGGCTACAATTATCTGAATTCCCATGACAGGCATAATTACTAGCTCTCTTTTATTAGGCAAAGCATCTAACCAGCTGACTAACAGCACAGAAATCACTGCCACTATCAGCTAGGCACTGTACTTCTTCCCCTTGCACTAACAGATTGATTACTGGTCGAACTCTCTTTTCTTCCTTAATTGTGACTTCAACCTCCTCAAGCAAGTCGTGTACAATTTTACGCCTTTCGAAACCTTCCTTGTGCCCAGAGATTATACAAATATCTACAGGATTGCTTTCACTACTCCTACATTCTTTAGCCTATCCACTATGGATAGATTAAAACACTTCTGCAAATCTGTAGCTCCCTTTTCTACAGTAATTAGTTTCTCCACTAATTCCTCTACCTCATCATCTCCTTCTACATTATTTTTACTCGGCTGACCCCCATTCTGGTCATCACTGCCATGAAATGCTTCCATAGCTTCCTGTAAGTCCCTATTTACTGACATGAATAATTCTTCTTCCCACTTCTCATCTAGCTCCTGCAATCCCTTTATATTCGTATCTCCTCCTTCTCCCTGGCAAGATTCCTCATTCGCTCTACTGTACACTTCTCCCTCACTGCTAGATTTTACATCACTTTCAACATCTTTTCCCACCAAACAACCTGCAGCTCAGTGCTCCTTTTGTATGCTCCCATCTACATAGCCACCTTGTAGCACGCCTATTCTATCATCCTTCGCTTTACTACTTTCAATTGTATCATTATTGTCAATAATTTGGACTTCAGTTACTTTATTCTTATTGTATACAAAAGGGATAGCCAGCGGATTCAAATTACTCCTACCCGTGCTGCAAATGCCAGCCCCTTCACAGACGGGATCTAGTTTCCCGTGCCCTGTGATTCTGCTTCATTTCTGCCTCGCACCCCCACCTGATCTCTTTCCTGAAAATCATTGTCATCATGAACTGGCGATCGCGACCTTTAAGCGTGCCCCTGATCGTTATCAATTGTCCTTGGAACTGGAGCATAGCGCCAACCCCTTCCTCTCCTATTATGTGACACACCCATTCTCTTTACATTAACATTCTGACCTCTCTCAACTGTATTCTGAGGCCTAAAACTGCGGTTTGTCTGCTCCTCTTCCTGCATAAGCTTCTCCACCCTTTCCAAATAGCTAATAAACTTATCAACATTGTCCCTAGGAGCAGCAACTATTTTATTTCTCCAGCTTAGAGGCAACTTTCCATCTAACCCCATAATTATTTGCTCAAGCTCTAATTTGTTCGTCAAATATGACAAATTAGTCACCCATTTTAAAGCAAATATTTTTATATTCTCTTTCCTGGGATTGAACTTTTCCCCCTCCCAGAAACTGTTTTGCAGTTCTATTTGCTTTCGATTGCCCCAATATTCTTTGAAAAACGCTTCTTTAAACTGCTCTAACGTCTCATATTGTTCCGTTGCAGTCGTTCCCCATATCCTAGCCTCACCCAAAAACTTCGATGTTACGAAACCAATTTTCTGTCGGTCACTCCACAAACTAGGCAAAACATTTTCAAAATCGTTCCAGAACTCTTTCGGATGAACATTTCCAGCTGGATCAAAACGAAGAAACTGTCTGTTTGTAATACAAGACACTTCAGCAGTTTCCGTCACCATACTACAGTTCACACCGTTAGCATACAATCTAATATTACGTTCCACTTTGTTTAGTCTATTGTCATGCTCATTTAGTTAAGGGTTATTTGTTCAGTTTTGTTAGTGATTTGTTCTAAACCACTCACAACCGCATTCACTCGTTCAGACACAACTTTAACACTGCCCAAACAATTTTCATTCACAGAATTAAATTTTTTATTTAAATTTCCATGTGCAGTTTGACAGATTCTACTGATGTCAGATTTGCCTTGACTTTTTCTTATCTGATCTATATACTGTTTGCTTCCAATAGCAACCTTGCTAACCAGCTCTGTTAATTCACTTTTTACATTTTCTGAAGACTTTTTACACCTACTTTCTGCATAAGAAATTCTCTTATTTACATGAGTATCGAAATGTGGTGCTACAGAAGAATGCTGAAGATTAGATGGGTAGATCACATAACTAATGAGGAAGTATTGAATAGGATTGGGGAGAAGAGAAGTTTGTGGCACAACTTGACCAGAAGAAGGGATCGGTTGGTAAGTATTGGAGGGCAGCGTGGAGGGTAAAAATCGTAGAGGGAGACCAAGAGATGAATACACTAAGCAGATTCAGAAGGATGTAGGTTGCAGTAGGTACTGGGAGATGAAAAAGCTTGCACAGGATAATCATGGAGAGCTGCATCAAACCAGTCTCAGGACTGAAGACCACAACAACAACAACAACAAACACCTGCAAATCCATTCTCCACATTTTCTTAAGTTCAACAGCCTGTTGTTCTATTTTCTCATTAATTTCAGTCTTAAACTGTTTCAGATAATTAGTTAGCTTGATAATACTACCAGACTGTTGTTCAACTTTCTGATCTAAATTACCAAAATTTTGTTTTACCTCAGTGAAATTCTGATTAATATTACTGAAATTTTGATTAATATTCGTCATTAAAGCTGCAAACATATCTTGTAAATTTACTGGTTTGTTTTCCTGTTGTACAATTTTTTGTTCAGCTAATTGTACAGGCACAATGCCAAATTTGTGTATCTGTTCTGTCAGCCTCCTCACTCTCATTAACACTACTGACATCAAAGAAACTATTAATACTGAAATCATTTAACTGACTATCGTCAAGATTTAAGCTGTCACCCATACCAGAATCGGTCGGAACATTATGTTCCACTTCCATCTTTACAACTGGAGATATCTGAGGCACACCGTTACTTAATGCCTCCACATTAACGGTATCCCCTACTTGCTTTTGTTCAGGAGTACTTGCCTGACTAGCACTCACATCAAACTGATTTACATTGCCCTCTGTCACAACCGCAGAATTATCATTCCCACCCATACTAGCAAGTCTGTTTACACATGCAAATAACACACTATAAAAACTTAGCTTATATTTCTTCGTCCGACGTCTTCGCAGCGTGTTGAAAACAGCAATCTGCCTTTGTCCCCGCGGTGTACCAGATTCAGGGCCCCCACGCGCTGCCACTCCGATGGAAGCTGCTGCGCCTTGCTGTCCGCTTACTGTGCCATCTGTTGCTCAGCGGACCAATTCTACGCTACGCCCTCAGTCCCGTAGCATCCAGTTCGCTATAAAATCTCCGTTCCACAGGTTCTCGTCTTCACATCAATATCTCACTCGCACCTACAGTCACTGTTGCGAAGTTGCTTATTGACCGTTCCTCTTGATCAAGAATTCGGTTCCCACAGCTTTATAGTTTCCCGGCCGATGCACCCTACCAGTGTCCAGCGATGTTCATTTGTCTATCTAAAAGCTGCAGTAGAAAATACTAGACCACTACTGTCTATTTCAGGTCGCAACATATAAAGAATTGTCCGGTAAACGGGATGTGGCTAGCTACTGAAATGAAGGTTTGAACTTGGCAATGTAAATTTGCAGGTGTATTTTTACGATAAAGATCACTGTTATTAAAGCCAAGTCCGTACTAAGTGGCAACACAATGTAAAGTTCACACGCATACCACAATAGCAGACGTAGCCAGTTTATGGTATTTACACCCGTTACTGAAGTTAAGAGTTCACCAGATCGTTTAGTTATGAAAATGCTCGCTCAAATGTTGTGCACTCTGCTCTACACGTAATACCTGTTCCAGTCTTAGATCCCACAACACGCCACGCGGTTTTAACTAACAGTCAAAAGCAATGATTTTGATATTCCGTCCGAAATTGCACACAACTTCCATTTCACCGTTCACTTAAATACACTTTGTACTAATTCGCGAACTCGTAATTAGCATTTTTCCGCGATTTTACAGTACTTTCGTCTGAGCTGCTACCAGTTCGAAACCTCAGCCCCGACCCCACTAGATCACCCCACACGCTTTGTTCCCAGCATAGATTGGCGCGAGCCTGCATTTTTCTGATTGGCTGATATCACATACAGCAAATCAGGTTGCAGTATTATCCCGCGCTAACCCACGCTTTGCTTCAATGACCAATCATAGTAAAACATTTCTTCCTATGGCAATTGCTAAATAAATAAATTTAGGAACGTATCAAATATAAAATTACTCCTTCTGAAATTACCGATTAATTTGTGTTCTACTCACCATTTATTAGTACCATAAACTGATTGCACATTTAATTATAGTAAATCCCCATATAGTTTAACTGGTACTTCATGAATAAACAAAACAATTTTCGTTTACTGCTGTTCTTCTTCACTCATACAACACTCTCACTGCTAATTACTACACATATAAACAATTATAATTACGCAAATACATTAAATATTAATCAAACATAACTTCACAACATTGTTTTCACTACGACTGCTAGCACTGTCCGTCAACTGCTGACCTCTGCCGCCTAGTAGTACAACTACGTGCAGCTCTGTAACTCAGGTCCATGTCAGCTGGTGACATCTGTCGATGACTCATGCCTGTAACAATATCGTCCTAACAAGTGACAGGAGCGATGCGAAGGTGCTACGCCTCACACCCCCTGTAATTATTAAAATTGCTGAAAACAACTTTTTATACTTTACATCACGACTGTCTCATTACTCTCAAAACAAATGTGAAATTTGAAAATTACTAATCTAAGTTACAGAATTGGCATACTAGCCTAACTAAGTCTAATATTTTACAAAACTTTTTGATTTTTTTTAGGGATTTCTTTTAAAACTTTACAACTGAACTAATTAATTTTTTCCTTCAAAACCAAACTTTCCACAAATTGTGACTTTACATAAAATAGTTCTTGTCCATTACAATTAAATTTTTCGCTTTTTACCTCCTCTTATTTACATGAACTCAATATTTCATTGAATCTCCACCCGTACTTTGATTGGTGTCCTGGTGTAATTTTGAAATCATTCCTTCCTTACACGTTGCACTGCATAAGTGTCCTCTACCTAACGATTTTTTCTCTTAGCATGACACAACACCTTGGTTGTTTGGCGTCCATAACATTGCACATTGGTCCACTCTCAGGCCAGTCCTTATTGTAAAGTGGTTGTTACCTACAAAACATAGTTTCGTCTAAGACTACTAATATACATAAGCGTCTCAACACACAGTATAAAATTGTTCTCCCTATCCTATACTCTTTATTTAATTATATTTTAACTATTCAAAGCAAATTAACAGAACATTTAACTCTTATTGCAAGAAAATTCGCATTTTCTTTTAAAGTGTTTCACTACTTCAGCAAAATTATGCCCCCCCCCCCCCACTCCACATGCTTCAAGCATACATCTTCTCATAGACGCACGAATCTGTATTGATCTTTCCTTGCCGTCATATGCGTTAGCTGCACGTAGTTGTACTAGTAGGTGGCAAGGGTCAGCAGTTGACGGACAGTGCTAGCAGTCGTTGTCAAAACAACGTTGTAAAGTTATGTTTGATTAATATTTAATGTATCTGCTTAATTATAATTGTTTATATGCGTAGTAATTATCAGTGTGAGTGTTGTATGAGTGAAGAAGAACAGAAGTAAATGAAAAATGTTTTGTTTATTCACGAAGTACCAGTTACACTACATGGGGATTTACTATAATTAAATGTGCAGTCAGTTTATGGTACTAATAAATCGTGAGTAGAACACAAATTAATCGGTAATTTCAGAAGGAGTTCTAAGCAAAGAAGGGAAAGCAGAAACGTGGAAGGAGTATATAGAGGGTCTATACGAGGGCGATGTACTTGAGGACAATATTATGGAAATGGAAGAGGATGTAGATGAAGATGAAATGGGAGATATGATACTGCGTGAAGAGTTCGACAGAGCACTGAAAGACCTGAGTCGAAACAAGGCCCCGGGTGTAGACAACATTCCATTTGAACTACCGACGGCCTTGGGAGAGCCAGTCCTGACAAAACTCTACCATCTGCCGAGCAAGATGTATGAGACAGGCGAAATACCCTCAGACTTCAAAAAGAATATAATAATCCCAATCCCAAAGAAAGCAGGTGTTGACAGATGTGAAAATTACCGAACTATAAGTTTAATAAGTCACAGCTGCAAAATACTAACGCGAATTCTTTACAGACGAATGGAAAAACTAGTAGAAGCTGACCTTGGGGAAGATCAGTTTGGATTCCGTAGAAATGTTGGAACACGTGAGGCAATACTGACCGTACGGCTTATCTTAGAAGCTAGACTAAGGAAAGGCAAACCTACGTTTCTAGCATTTATAGACTTAGAGAAAGCTTTTGACAATGTTGACTGGAATACTCTCTTTCAAATTCTGAAGGTGGCAGGAGTAAAATACAGAGAGGGAAAGGCTATTTACAATTTGTATAGAAACCAAATGGCAGTTATAAGAGTCGAAGGGCATGAAAGGGAAGGGAGTGAGATAGGGTTGTAGCCTCTCCCCGATGTTATTCAATCTGTGTATTGAGCAAGCAGTGAAGGAAACAAAAGAAAAATTCGGAGTAGGTACTAAAATCCATGGAGAAGAAATAAAAACTTTAAGGTTCGCCGATGACATTGTAATTTTGTCAGAGACCACAAAGGACTTGGAACAGCAGTTGAACGGAATGGATGGTGTCTTGAAGGGAGGATATAAGATGAACATCGACAAAAGCAAAACGAGGATAATGGAATGTAGTCGAATTAAGTCGGGTGATGTTGAGGTAATTAGATTAGGAAATGAGACACTTAAAGTATAATAAAGGAGTTTTCCTATTTGGGGAGCAAAATAATTCATGATGGTCGAAGTAGAGAGGATATAAAATGTAGACTGGCAATGGCAAGGAAAGCGTTTCTGAAGAAGAGAAATTTGTTAACATCGAGTATTGATTTAAGTGTTAGGAAGTCGTTTCTGATAGTATTTGTATGGAGTGTAGCCATTGAAACGTCCCCTTTGAAAAATTGTACAAGACTGTCCTTAAACTGACATACACTATTTTTAGCGCAACGCAATCTGACTTTCAAAAATCCCTACAAAAGAATGGCCCTGACTAACATTAACCTATACGTTTCACAAATCACTTACCTCACAAAAATCTTGGTTACTCGAACTACTGCAATACAGCGAGCACCACTACTGCCAGCTAAATAAAAGATTCAAACTACGGAAGGCACTAACTACTGATAGGGATAGTTAGCAAATGAAAGATATTAATAGAGAACAAACAATGTATTGACCTTAATAGTCATAATATATATAGCGGTTCATGACAAATTACAAAACTCCGCCATCTCTCTCCCCACATCCACCACTGCTGGCGGCTCACCTCCAACTGCGCAACGCTATGCGCTGTTCACATCCAGCTGCACAACACTACAATGGCAGACAACAATGCAAACTAGCCACAGACTGCACATAGCACAGCCAGTGATTTTCATACTGAGCGCTACGTGGCGTTACCAATAAGAAAACCTAAACAGCCTACTTACATAGCCCCCATGCTCCCCACAAAAAATTTTACAAATTTTTTTGGGCACTGGCCAATACATATTTGTTAAATTTTTTTTCACAATTACAATAACAAAGAAATCAAATGCACACACTTATTGATACAATGTTGGTCAAAAGCTAAAATTTTCTCACAGTCCATAAAGACAGTCCTGATCATCCATCACAGTAAAATTGCAGTGTTTTTCTCAAAGTCTGAGAAGTAAAAGAAAATGCACACGGAAGTAGTGGATTTCCATGCAGTCTTGAAGAAGTAGTGTTGTCCTTCCAACAGAAAGACAGTTCTGACTCTCGACGTGCAGACAGGTAATGAGCTACAACAGAGCAAACCCACAGCAGAGTCAATCGAAGTTTTGAAGAATATTGGTAGGTAGGTCATCACAGAGTAGACCCACTGTAGTCCAGGTACAGATGGCCAGCAGCCATCTGCTGCGACTGTGCAGGTGCACAATCACCATTGAAGAGTCTTGCGGAGAATATAGCAAGTCCATAAACCACCACTTGTGCACTCACAAAGTTTCTGGAACTGTCCTTAGAACCAGCAATGCTGTTATCCAGTCCCTTGCTGAATTACCAACACACGTGCAAACACTATCAGTCCCTACTTCTCACATATTGTCCATATACTATGACCAACAGAAATGTGTGCAGTGAAATGAATGCCTACAAGTTACTTAATTTGATGAACTGGTGTCAGTTACAATTTTATAACATGAGAATACAATAACAAAGGTACAAAATACATCATTAAAAACATAACAATACAGATGACATTTGTAGTAAAACAGGCTATACAAAAGAATAGAAATAAATATCAGTGTTACAGGAATTATGACGTGAGTACATACATAAAAGATCAGAATAATTATTGAAACATCGACTTCACACATGAGCATTAAAACAGAACAGAATAAATAATGTCAAAAGATCTTTACAAAGAAAATAACATAGTATTTGAAAAATTCTACAACATATATCTTATTAGCTAAACACATAAAGACAGGAAAAGGATAAATACACAAGGGTACATAAACACATAGCGAAATAATACAAAAGGAAAGGACAGGGTTCGTTTTCAGTGTGACATTTGATACTGCAGTCCAACCCAAAACTTCATTCCATAGATCTTTTGTCTTATTTCAACATTTGTTTCTACCAAAAAAAATCCTATTCAAGTATGCTTTCTGTATTTATATGTTCTCATATTTCTTACCTCATTATTTATTTTCCATTATCTTACCTCATCATTTATTTCCAAGAAAATCCTACCTAAACCTGTTGTCCCTAAACCCTACTTTTTTTGTTCATATCCTCTTTCAAAATACTTTTTTGGCCAAACTATTTTATTATAGCTTCTCAATGCATTTCTTCCAATTCATCACAACTCATTCTCTTATACAGTCTACCCCCTCTTAAGCTAACTTAAATCTACTGAGCTCAGATACTAAACTAAGGGACGAGGCAATGCAGCAGCACAAAACAATTAACGCAAACAGCAATGATCAAAAATACAAATGGCGAAGCAAGCAGCATGAATTACAACTAATATAAGGCAATGAGCAGGAAACAAGAAAAATAAATCAGTAGTAAACTGGCTTAACAGAGTAATGCAACGTGAAATTTAGTAGCACTATGCCTGGCAAACAGCAGCAGCATCTAAACATTACAAAGCTCACGCAAAAAAAAAAAAAAAAAAAAAAAAAAAATTACACTAAAGACAATAATGCAGACAAGGGAAATGTATATTCACATCTTAATGTCTATGTAATTAAAGTGGTGCACCACAACTATTTCTACAAAAGAAATTACCAAGTACTTGAAAAGAAAATTATGAATGCAGTTCCTGTGAAGGTAAATGTCTTTTTGTGCTCCCTCATTTTTTTGAAAAAAATTATTATTTACTCGATCTGTAGACAGAAAATATTTATATTAGTACATCTATAAAATTTTATTTTAACCAATGCTGCATTGCAGCTAGAAACTAGATATTAAACAAAATGAGCAAATATGTACAAAGGAAGGCATGAAACATCAGTCATTAGCCATATGGCACTTCATAAGTTAGTAGAAATTCTCTCAATTCTCGTAGAAAGACACTTGTCATAATCAGGTGTGCAGATGTACGAATATTTCCCATCAGTTCATAAGCATTTCAGTAAGTAGCACAAAGTACGAGTAATCGTATGTTTTCAAGTAATGAGCGTGTCATATTTGCGATGCTTTCTACAAAGGAAAGTCAATAGCGAGGATAATGGCCCCTTTCTTTTTTTTCTCTCCACCTAATGGCTTTCTTTTGTCAGACGACTATCTCACAGCTGGGCGCTCAAAACGCATTACGTCACGGTCACTTACCTTTCTTAACGAAATATTTACGACAGCAGTTTCCGCTACAGTGGCAGTCTCATATGAAAATTTCACAGGTCGAAAATTTACGTTACAAATGTGTAGAAACCAAATCCTATGAATACAACAGTGTGCAAAAAATTTTCGCCTGCATTGTGATACATTCACGCATTTACACACATTTCATAACTCTTAAAGTACGATTCTTGGTTTCCAACATCCTTTTCATAAACCAGAGTCCCTAACCACTATTCATTACTCCTTACCTTATTACACATATATATATTCATCGACACGTCAATCTTGCGACGACACTTCAATATTTCATCATAATAAATACATAGCATAATATAATCAAATTCCTCATATAGCATCAGCTTATTGATCATAAACATACCGCAACAGCATAATACACATAGTCATCGTAATAATAACATCATAACACCTCAGTCAACTCTCAAAATCGTCGTAGCTTCCTCCAATAATTTCAAAACCTAAAAAAATTCTCTGCTCATGTCAAAAGTGTCATCTGCCTCAAACATACTTCAAAATCATGATCCCATACCAAATACATCATTCAAAGCTCTCATAGTATCACAATGGTTCCGAAAAATATGAACAGTTCACAAAGTACAGACAAAATACAATTTCGTAAGTGTGAAGTTATCCAACTGTGTAATTGCGTAAACATCTGTCACTGACGTAGTAAAAAAGGATGTTTGTTTCTCTGTCAAATAATCAGATAGCTGTGTAATTCTGTGTTAGAGAAATATGGTACCGATGTGTAAAGTTGTATAAGCAAATACCATATTAGCTAGGGCTCCTTGTGCTTGCCAAACACATGGTACACAAAGTAGGCGTGTACCCCCTGAGGATTAATGTAATTATACCCTCAGGTGTTACAGATTACAGCAACGGAATGAAATGTATCACGGAAAACCTTTGTATCATTGTACTTCAAATATCTTTAAAAAATAAATGTTTTAAGTACAAAATTAATCACTCAAATGCGTGTCCTGTAGCGCTAAATGTGCGTCTTGCTGTAAGATAATCTCTGTGGAACTGTCGTAGTTATCGTCCTCTGTAAGCAAAGTTCTGCTGAAGTCAATGTACTTACCTCATGATAAACAAAAGTTAAATGCTTTGCGTATAGATATCTTAGTTATTATGCTTATTGCCGTGATGACGAAAGTACTGTGCTGTAGCGTATTGTTGTGCTACGGAAAAGGCAGTCTCATTGTAGCTTTACCACAAAAGTTACTACTAAAACATGTTTTACTTTCCAGAATAATACAGAAAACTGTGCAGATATAAAACAGGAACACTGCAAAAGCAACCTTGTAAATTGTCACTCATTAGCAGCGTCGTGATAAAATCGTGTAGCTGTCACATAATGGATATTTAACTTCAAACATTGTTGTATGTTAACAGATTCTAAGTCTGACAAAGCATACTAGCAATGTAAAGTGAAAAGTTATATGGCAATGACAAAGTTAAAAAGCAGATTATCTTTCAATAAACGGTTTTACATGTGAAATGTGGTGTAAACCTTTACTCTTCCTAGTACGCAGAGTTTCAACTGAAAAGCAATTGTCATGTTTTATACGTCGGTAATGAATGTTAAATCTTTTCTCAATGTTAGCGTCTGTGTTATTTTTCTCTGAGCCATCCGGCGCAGGTGGCTGCCTGCGGTGCGAGTTATTGTCTGTTCCTTTGTTGGCGCGCGTCGTTATTGGGATTAGGAGACCTAGCTTCTACAAATTCACCTTGCCCAGAGGGCCCAGCCCTGTTTAAATCCCGCCAGTTCTGATGAAATTCAGGTCTGTCGTTATGATCATATCGTCTGTCGTCATGTCGGTAGATTCCGTAGTTTCTTCCTTGTCCGTCACGTGGTGGAGAATTTCTCCCTGAATCGTAACTGTGCGCCGAACTGTTGCGTCTGAAGTTATTCTGTCTCCCTTGATAATAATTGTTTTTGTTCCCATATTGTCTGTTTCTATGGTAATCTCTGTCGTATTCATTACTACGGAAATGCGATCTTTCTCTGTAACTAGTATTACTCTGCCGGTGGTTGTCATACGGGTGGTGTCTGTTTTGGTCACGATTTGCGTTGTAAGAATAGACTTGTCGTGTCCAGTTATTGTTTCTGTCGTCACGGAATTGTGAAGGATATGACCTGTAATTGTTGTGTTCCTGTTTCCGCTTTCCGCGATTGTCAGTGTCAATTTCCAGTTCTTGTAACAGTCCTTGAAAAGCTTCAATGTCGTCTTTGCAACGTCCTGCTAAAATAATATGTCGTAAATGTTCAGGCAATTTGAGTAAGCAAATGCGGATGAGTTCTGTGGGGCTGTATGGGTTTGAAAGATACTGATTCTTATGCAACATGTCTTCAAAATATTTGACAAGACTGGAAAATTCAGATTGTTCAAAGTGTTTCATCATCATGATGCTATGTTTTACTCGGTCTTGTGTGGCTTGAGACCAATATGCTGAGAGGAAGCCATGGTAAAATTCTCCTTCACTGTGGCAATCGTGAATGACCGATCGCATTCTTACAGCTGGTTAATTCTCTAAGTAGCCACACATAAATTTTAATCTGTGTTCTAACGACCAGTTGGGAGGAAAACAATGAGAGAATTGATGGAGCCATGCTTGTGGATGAATGTCGTTGCCAGAATTCTTAAATGTTTTGAATTTACGTGTAGTAATGAACAGCTTATAATCAAAATCATCATGTCGGCGAGTCGCATATCGGTCATTGTTAGGTCGTGTCGGCTGTTCCATCTCAAAATTCGGTGCACATTGCCAATTTCTTTCATAACTTCCGAAATGCCCTGTGTTATTATTTTCCGGCTTTTCTGTATTTCTAAGTCCCTCTTCCCATGTTGGAGCGCGAGTGTCCTCTGAAATACGTAATTCTTGTATTACCTGCGTCAACTGATCTTGTACTTCCCGGATTTCTCTTTTGTACTGTGTATTGATTTGATTTTGATTTTGTTTGAATTTTCTAATTTGTTCATACTCTTCTGTGTCAGTGAAGGCTACAGGTCTTGTGTCATTCAGATCATCATCTACCTTTGTAGATAAGTTAGTGACCTGATCCGAAAGTTCGGCTACTTTCTCCGATAGTGAACACATTTCCTCAGTGTGTTTTTCTGAACCAAGTTTCAGAGTGTCCATTTGTGTTGAAATCGAATCTACTGTGTCCTTCAAGTTTTCCTGAGTTTTTGCAAGTTGCGTAACCGAATCGGTAGATGCAACTGAGTCAATTTTAGCCCACAAGGTCTCATGATTTTCATGAACAATGGTTTGCAGTTCTTTTATGGCTGCTTCGTGATTCTGTAATGCATTTTCATGCCGCGAAAAAATAGGTTGAAAATGCTCACAAATTTGTGTTTTTACGTCATTACGGACTTTTTGACATTTCGATTCAATGTTATGTAACTCAGTAGTTAAATCTTCACGTGTTTGTTCAAGTGTGGTGTCTAACTTTTGAAGATTTTGTTCCATTGTGTCTAACTTTTTAAGATTTTGTTCCACTGTGTGTAACTGTTGCTGTGTTTGTCTCTGGTGTTGTTCCATTGTGTCTAACTTTTTAAGCCTTTGTCCCATTTGTCTCTGATTTTGTTCCATTTGTTGCATTAATTGCAATAATAATGTATTAGTGTCTGGAATCTGTTTCTCTATGCTTTTTGGCAGTGCATTTTAACCGGCAACATTCAAATTTTGACAAGCAGAAAATGTGTCTTGACTCATTTGAGAAAACGGTGAGGACCCAAAACCTGAATCTACAGTATTTGCGATATTGTTTCCTGTCATTTCGGATTCCTGAGGCAAGCTGTTGCCGACCGATCGATCGATAATGCTTCCCTGTTCACTAATTGTTTCACTGTGTACACCATTATTTGCAACCCGCTCCATTTCACTATGCGCAATTGCCAAATTACTACTTTGAACATTAGTTAATTCATTACTCGGTGGCGCTAACACACTGCTTTCGTCTTCACTGTCATTTCTCAGTTTACTTTCCAGCCTAGTATTACGTTTTTCACACGCCATTATTGTCACAATATTTCACACGATAACACAGAAAAACACAATTTGAAGAGCAACAATAAGAGAACATATTAACATAGCACCGAAAATAATATCTCGTTAATTGCAAGCGCAGCTGCGAAATACTTGGTGCAAATCTACATGCATGCCACAACTGTTTTACTGTACAACAATTAAAGACTGCAACTACAAAGGAGATTCTCTTTACAATTACGCGCCAGCAATAAACAAAATCTACACTAATTACACAAACTACAAGAAAAAAATCAGAAGATTCCAGTGAGGTATCCTCGGTTAAGGGTCGCCATATGAAACGTCCCCTTTGAAAAATTGTACAAGACTGTCCTTAAACTGACATACACTATTTTTAGCGCAACGCAATCTGACTTTCAAAAATCCCTACAAAAGAATGGCCCTGACTAACATTAACCTATACGTTTCACAAATCACTTACCTCACAAAAATCTTGGTTACTCGAACTACTGCAATACAGCGAGCACCACTACTGCCAGCTAAATAAAAGATTCAAACTACGGAAGGCACTAACTACTGATAGGGATAGTTAGCAAATGAAAGATATTAATAGAGAACAAACAATGTATTTACCTTAACAGTCATAATATATATAGCGGTTCATGACAAATTACAAAACTCCGCCATCTCTCTCCCCACATCCACCACTGCTGGCGGCTCACCTCCAACTGTGCAACGCTACGCGCTGTTCACATCCAGCTGCACAACACTACAATGGCAGACAACAATGCAAACTAGCCACAGACTGCACACAGCACAGCCAGTGATTTTCATACTGAGCGCTACGTGGCGTTACCAATAAGAAAACCTAAACAGCCTACTTACACCATGTATGGAAGTGAAACATGGACGATAAATAGTTTAGACAAGAAGAGAATAGAAGCTTTCGAAATGTGGTGCTACAGAAGAATGCTAAAGATTAGATGGGTAGATCACATAACTAATGAGGAGGTGTTGAATAGGATTGGGGAGAAGAGAAGTTTGTGGCACAACTTGACTAGAAGAAGGGATCGGTTGGTAGGACATGTTCTGAGGCATCAAGGGATCACCAATTTAGTATTGGAAGGCAGCGTGGAGGGTAAAAATCGTAGAGGGAGACCAAGAGATGAATACACCAAGCAGATTCAGAAGGATGTAGGTTGCAGTAGGTACTGGGAGATGAAGAAGCTTGCACAGGATAGAGTAGCATGGAGAGCTGCATCAAACTAGTCTCAGGACTGAAGACCAAAACAACAACAGATTTGAACAATACGCAAACGTTACGGAAGTGCTTCGGGGACTCAAATGGGAATCCCTGGAGGGAAGACGACGTTCTTTTCGAGGAACATTACTTAAAAAAATTTAGAGGACCGGCATTTGAAGCTGACTGCAGTACGATCTGTTGTCTCCATCACACATTGCGCATAAGATCCACAAAGATGAGATATAAGAAATCAGGGCTCATACTGAAGCATGTAGACAGTCGTTTTTCCTTCGTTCTGTTTGAGAGTGCCGGCCGCTGTGATCGAGCGGTTCTAGGCGCTTCGGTACAGAAACGTGCTGCTGCTACGGTCGCAGGTTCGAATCCTGCCTTGGGCATGGATGTGTGTGATGTCCTTAGGTTAGTTAGGTTTAAGTAGTTCTAAGTCTAGGGGACTGAAGACCTCAGATGTTAAGTCCCATAGGGCTTAGAGCCATTTTTTGTTTGAGAGTGGAACAAGAAAGCAATGACCAGTAGTAGTACGGGGTGGCCGCCGCCGCGCGCAATAAGGTGCATTGCGGAGTACCGGTGTAGATGTAGACCGTACACTTTACCATACCTTCCCATTCAAAAAGAACCTTACTCCCATCATTTTCAGCTGCTGTTTTTATTATACCACATAGTCCAGCGACGATATTGCTGCGCTGTCCTCCTGTTATGGGAAACACGCTGTGACCTGTAGTAAACAAGAATCAGATCCATATTTTCGACTATCGTCTGCACTGTGCAAGTCAGTCCTTCACGAGCAAGCAATCTGCTCGGCAGAACAGCACGGCAGCTGTTGATGGTCTTCAGGTGCTCAGAGAAACACACAAGCCGACCGAAGCGCCCTCTCTGCCAGGTGTAGTAATATCGTGGTCCACTAGTACTACCGACACGCCCCGGCCTCGCTGGGGTAAGCACTAACTGTACCACACGTTTGGCGTAGTGGCAATGAAGCATATAGACAAACCCTCTTCGTGAATCAGTCTATCTACACTGATGTCCAAAATTAAATCAACAAATCCTGTGTCCTGTGTCTATTTCACTACCATAATCTGTTCATCATAAGAATAAGCCTGATGTAAACATTGCACTATATATTCTTCAGCGTTTGCTGAAATCTTTTTAGGTTTCCATTTCACGTGGGATTGCAGCCAAGCTGTCTCGAGTACTGTCAAATACGATAATAAGGGTACGTATCGTGCTGTGAGTTACGCACACATCGACTTACCGATAGTACGGGACAACAGCTTTACCGGCACATTTAATTTGGACAGCACTGGCCTGCAAGCTGGTACAGCTAGCCTGCAGTGACGTGGCCAGCTGCAGTCTACACGTAAAAAGAGACGAGCAGAGGAGCAATGCGGCTACGAATGTCATTTAATTTTTAAGCAGAATGAAATAATACACTGAAAATCCCCCACAATACGCTCCTTAGACTACTAGACGAAAACCGCAACACGTTATAGTTTTCAGCTAACGTACTATTGTAATTACAAACAAGAACGATGAAAATTTTACTGCATAAGTTGTATGTAACGTAAGAGAGTATTGAAGGATTTCACCATATAGTTGAATATTGAAGCCACTGAGGGCATTACTTACAGTCAGTCGTCTGGTAATCTCTCAGCTCCTTCCTTATCCGAATCCAAGAAATACATTTCAGTTCTGGAAGTGTCACCTGCTACGTTGATAACGAGCCTATCAACAACAGAATCCACAAAGCCAACCAGGCGCAGCATTTTCTCTCCTTCTTTTATGACGAGCCGTTCTATATTCCGCTAGCGTTCGGCAGTGACTTGTGAAAAAGCTGCGTGCGTTAGTTCCAGTACGTCCGGCAGCTTAACAGTCTGTTTACTTCTCGGGCCAAATGCCATAGCTTGGCTCCAGATTAGTTCTGTTGGGTTCATATTATAATGGCACAGTAGCAAACGTAAAAATTCAGCATTTGTATGATGTGCTCGATGGTGCGAAAATGATTGTTTTTCATATTTCTACGATACTTATCTACCCCTGAGGTATAAGACGATGGACATAGTCCAGATAAAGAGGATTTGGTTTTCCATTTCCGCCTTAAAAAGTTAAATTATGTTTTCTTAATTTAAGCCGGCCGCGGTGGTCTAGCGGTTCTAGGCGCTCAGTCCGGAACCGCGCGACTGCTACGGTCGCAGGTTCGAATCCTGCCTCGGGCATGGGTGTTTGTGATGTCCTTAGGTTCGTTAGGTTTAAGTAGTTCTAAGTTCTAGGGGACTGATGACCACAGATGTTAAGTCCCATAGTGTTCAGAGCCATTTTTTTCTTAATTTAAACAACTTTTATGAACCGGAACAGTCTTTCCTAAAACGTCGATGATTAAGACTTTGTATTTGAAATGGAAACAGAAATTTCGCGTCCAATATGTAACTGGAAACAAAAAGACGTGCATTATACATAAAAATGATGATGCCCGCATCTCGTGGTCGTGCGGTTGCGTTCTCGCTTCCCACGCCCGGGTTCCCGGGTTCGATTCCCGGCGGGGTCAGGGATTTTCTCTGCCTCGTGATGGCTGGGTGTTGTGTGCTGTCCTTAGGTTAGTTAGGTTTAAGTAGTTCTAAGTTCTAGGGGACTTATGACCACAGCAGTTGAGTCCCATAGTGCTCAGAGCCATTTGAACCATTTTTTTTGAACCATAAAAATGATGATGAGTTTTACAATTACGAGGTGTGAGTAATTCAAACTGAACGAGGAATAAAAGTGATGCTAAGGGGATTTGAAGCAACGCACGAGTACCCATATGCTGACTAGATGCCCACTACGCTACCAACGGCGCTACAAGTTCAATAACGTTACGTTATCGATTGCGGTATATACACTACAGGAAAAACTTCAAAGACGATTATCATCCTAAACGATAACAACAGCCTGTTTCTCGGCACTTTTTAACTGTGTTCCACGCGCGTGTTTCGCTACGAAACAGAAAGCAACCTCAGCCAATTTCATAGTGGGCATTAACAGCGCGACAATCAGAGTACAACGCTGCAGAGGCTGTGACTGTACATTATTTTCGAACTAAAAACTACGTAGCTAAAGCGTGATTAAGAAAAACGTTGATGACTGTTAATACATTTGAATATCTTATAATTTAATTTAACGTAACTTAGTAATAAGATATCTAATACATAAGTAGGACCTATTTTCAAGAGTGTAACAACACCAGTGTACGTGTGCTACGGCTTCTGGACAATCATCGGTTTGTGTATGTTTACATCAGGTTTATTCTTATGATGAACGAATTATAATCATAACAAAATGTCAAAGGATATACGTACGATCGTGTTCTGCACGGCAGGTGGCATTCAGGTCAACGGACAACTAAGCCAACAATGACGTCCGGGTACCTGTCAAACGGAGTAGTGTTTGTCGGGTAGACCCACATCCACAATCTCTTTGCACACAGTCATAGACGGTGCTGTACGGCACAGAGAAGACGCCTACCAGACCCGAGACAGTGGATGGCCACAGGAAGAATGGAAACAACACAGTCGAAAACTGATGTGACCCGACTGCTTATTGTGAATCCTTCTGTCGTTGCTCGGATGTTCTCAAGGCGAGGGCAGGGCCGACCACGTGTCACATCAGAGAGAGAGGACCGTTACTTGACTGTAAGGGTACGACGGTACCGCCTTAGTATTGCACGGCAACTGGCATCTGACCTCGCAGCATCCACTGGACATGCTGTATCGAGGCACAGGCTGTCCAGAAGGCGTCCACAGAGTGGCCTTCATTGTCGGAGACCTGCTGTACGAGTATCTTTGACACGTCGTCACGGAAGGGAACGACTAGAGCGCAGTCGTCAACATGCCAGCTGGACGGTCGAACAAAGGGCCAATTTTCTTTTCACAGGTGAGTCCCGATTCTGTCTGGAGAATGACTGTCGACGTATTCACATCTGGAGGAAATTTGGAACACCATTTATAGACCCAAACATTGTGGAAAGAGACCGATATCGAGAAGGGTCCTTAAAGATGTGGGCAGGAGTTATGTCGGCCACTCGAACGTCTCTTCATGAAAATGAATCGGCAAGGTTTAACTGCTGTTAGGTGTCGTGACGATATCTTGGGATCTCACATACTGGTACTGCAAGGTGCTGTGGGACCCGACTTCGTATTGACGGACGATAATCTTCGACCTCATAGAGCATGGACTGTTGTTTTCTTGGAAACAGAAGCTATTGAACGCGTGGCGTGGCCTCCTCGCTCTTCCCATTTGAATACCATAGGGCATGTCTGGGCTGCATTAGGGAGACGGGTTGCAGTCACTCTCCAAGAGTTGCGAGCAGCTCTTCAGGAAAAATGGGCGATATTGCGTCAGCATGAGACTGATGATATCATTCACAGCATGCCCTGTCGTTGTCAGGCTTGCATTAATGCCAGAGGTGGTCACCACCCATACTGAACACATTTTCAGTTGTCGGAATGTGTGTGCAAATACATTCCGTTGGAAAACACGAAGAACGTTTTTGTCTGCCCTCATGCATGTTGCAGTTATTCATGATTTGTATGGTTTACAGTGTTTCTGCTTTACTATCACCTGTTTATACCGTTTTGTTGCAAAATAAGAGCAACCTTGCAAAATTTCCGTTTGTTGCTTTAATTTTGTAGGTTAGGTTAGGTTAGGTTAGTGTTGTTTAACGTCCCGTCGACAACGAGGTCATTAGAGACGGAGCGCAAGCTCGGGTTAGGGAAGGATGGGGAAGGAAATCGGCCGTGCCCTTTCAAAGGAACCATCCCGGCATTTGCCTGAAACGATTTAGGGAAATCACGGAAAACCTAAATCAGGATGGCTGGAGACGGGATTGAAACGTCGTCCTCCCGAATGCGAGCCCAATGTGCTAACAACTGCGCCACCACGCTCGGTTTCAATTTTGTACACCAGTGTATTAGTGAAAGCCTTAGCAAAACCCACACAGCACTTCCTGAGTTTAAACTTCTCGTATACACAGAAAAACGAGACGGAGAGAGATTCGTCTGATCAGAAATGCTTTTCTTTCAACTCATTTCACTTACTCCTACTGTATTTAGATTAAGTATTTTCATTTCCCTTTTCAGACTTCTGAAATTACACGCTTCAATCCGTAAAATGTCACCCCTCCGTTGGTTTTTCAGTTTTTCTTGCTAGATTCCAAATGGCGAACTTAATCTTTTGCAATGGAGAGCTTATCATGCCCACATTCTGGTCATTTTTAAGTAAAACAACAACTAAACTCGTAAACATTAGCAGAAAGATGTCTATTTTCTAGCTCTCTTCTAAAGCATGTACGCTAGTGGCCATTAAAATTGCTACACCAAGAATAAATGTCGGTGATTAATGGCTATTCATTGGACAAATATATTATACTAGAACTGACATGTGATTACTTTTCACGCAATTTGGGTGCATAGATCCTGAGAAATCAGTACCCAGAACAACCACCTCTAGCAGTAATAATGGCCTTGATATGCCTGGGCATTGAGTCAAACAGAGCTTGGATGGCGTGTACAGGTACAGCTGCCCATGCAGCTTCAACACGATACCACAGTTCATCAAGAGTAGTGACTGGTGTATTGTGACGAGCCAGTTGTTCGGCCACCATTGACCAGACGTTTCAAGTTGGTGAGCGATCCGGAGAATGTGCTGGCCAGGGCAGCAGTTGAACATTTTCTGTACCCATAAAGGCCCGTAGAGGACCTGCAACATGCGGTCGTGCATTATCCTGCTGAAATGTAGAGTTTCGCAGCGATCGAATGAAGGGTAGAGCCACGGGTCGTAACACATCTGAAATGTAGCTTCCTCTGTTCAAAGTGTCATCAATGCAAACAAGAGGCGACCGAGATGTGTAACCAATGGCACCTCATACCATCACGCCGGGTGATACTCCAGTATTCCAGTATGGCGATGACGAATACACGCTTCCAATGTGCGTTCACCGCGATGTCGCCAAACACGGATGCGACCATCATGATGCTGTAAACAGAACCTGGATTCATCCGAAATAATAACGTTTTGCCATTCGTGCACCCAGGTTCGTCGTTGAGAACACCGTCGCAGGCGCTCCTGTCTGTGATGCAGCGTCAAGGGTAACCGCAGCCATGGTCTCCGAGTTGATAGTCCATGCTGCTGCAAACGTCGTGCAAATTTTTGTTGTCTTGCATACGTCCCCATCTGTTGACTCAGGCATCGAGACGTGGCTGCACGATCCGTTATATCCATGCGGATAAGATGTCTGTCATCTCGACTGCTACTGATACGAGGCAGTTGGGATCCAGCACGGCGTTCCGTATTACCCTCCTGAACCCACCGATTCCATGTTCTGCTAACAGTCATTGTATCTTGACCAACGCGAGCAGCAATGTCGCGATACGATAAACCGCAATCGCGATAGGCTACAATCAGACCTTTATCAAAGTCGGAAACGTGATGGTACGTATTTCTCCTCCTTACACGAGGCATCACAACAACGGTTCACCAGACAACGCGGTCAACTGCTGTTTGTGTATGAGAAATCGGTTCGAAACTTTCCTCATGTCAGCACGTTGTAGGTGTCGCCACCGACGCCAACCTTATGTGAATGCTCTGAAAAGCTAATCATTTGCATATCACAGCATCTTCTTCCTGTCGGTTAAATTTCACGTCTGTAGCAAGTCATCTTCGTGGTGTAGCAATTTTAATAGCCAGTAGTGTAGTA
This sequence comes from Schistocerca serialis cubense, assembly GCF_023864345.2. Lineage (NCBI taxonomy): Eukaryota > Metazoa > Arthropoda > Insecta > Orthoptera > Acrididae > Schistocerca > Schistocerca serialis. Next base: position 346,267,494 of record NC_064643.1, read on the forward strand.
TTTTAAGATCGTTAAGGTCATTTCCTATTGCAACAACGTGTCCTGTTTCGTTTAAGTGTTTCGCTGTAGTTGACTTATTAGCTTTATGAAGTCTGAAGGAGTCAATGTGATCTTTAGAATAGGTTTTAAAATTTCCTCCCGTTTCGCCATGTAGTGTTTGCTGCAATGACTGCGTGTGACTACATATATTCCCGATCTGCTCTTTTTCTCTGTTGGTTGTGAAATGTCACGGAGCAGTTTCTTTCTTATGTTGCTTTTGGTGGCAAATAGTAATCCTGATGTATGTGTTTTTAATTAGGTTGGTTATTTTATCTGAAAGGGCTTCTAAATATACAAGAAACATAGTTACGTACTTGGGTTTTTGTATGTTGCGGGGAATAGCTGGGTCAGTTTTTTTTTTCATTTTGTTTCTTTTTTAGTGTTCCGTACTTAACCGGTAAAAACGGAATCCGTATAGGATCACTTTGATGTCCATCTATCCGTCTGTCTGTCTGTGTATCTGCCTAGAAGTTAAAATCTCTTTTTCTCGGGAACGAGTAGACGTATCGAGATGAGATTTATGTCGCATATTGAGGTCTGTAGTCCCTTGGCGGTGTAATAAGAAATGTAACCTTGTAAGTGAATACAATGAGGAAATTCGTCCATTTGTTCCATATTTTGATACTCGTAAATACACTCATTAAAGCCTGTAGGGTACTTCCCCCTTGACGCAGTGTCATAAAATTTGGCATGAAGAAACGTTTCACACTACAGTTAAAAAAAAAAGCAGAGAATTGTTCATCTGTAATTACGAGGGGGAGTTGGAAAATAAGTTTCCCCTGTCGACTGTGGGCAGATTTGTGTGATATGGGCGAAAGACGACACGGCAGGTGAACGTGCACGTGCAAGACACCGATACACCATTGGGTAGAGGTCGGCCGCGATCAAGCAGATGGCGCTGTCGCAGTGCCTGCGCAAAGCGGAGGCCAGCCGCTCAGTCTTTTCCCGGAGCTGTGGAGAGAAGGTGCGTTTTGGAGTCGTGGTCAAAGGCGAAAGTGAGAGCTGTTATCCGCTATGAATGGGCACGTGGAGTATCAGGCACAGAAATTCATAACCGCCTTGTTGAGGTGTATGGGTCAGGTGTGGTGTCGAAGTAAATGGTGCGGAGATGGCGCCAGCAATTCAGTGATGGACGTCAGAAAGTGAGGTGTATGGGTCAGGTGTGATGTCGAGGCAAATGGTGCAGAGATGGCGCCAGCAATTCAGTGATGGACGTCAGAAAGTGCGGGACATACCGAGACCTGGACGGACGCGCACTGCCACTACAGATGCCAATGTCAGGAAGGTGGATGACATGATTAAAGCGAACGGGCGTATCACCGTCGATGGAGTAGCGGCAGAACTTGAAATCGGACATGAGCGAGCTCACAAGATCATCCACGACATTCTTCGATACAGGAAGGTGTCAGCACGATGGGTGCCCCGCCAACTGACCCCGACACACATGGAACAACGCATGATGTTCAACCTGGAACGGCTCGTGCGTTACCATGAATCTGGCAATGACCTTCCGTTTCGGATTGTGACGGGGGATGAAACGTGGGTCCACCATTACACGCCCGAATCGAAGGCCGCATCCATGGAGTGGAAACATCCGTCATCACCTGTCCGAAAGAAGTTCAAAAGTACTCCGTCTGCAGGTAAAGTGCTACTCACCGTTTTCTGGGACGCCAAAGGAGTTTTTCTGCTGGACTTTTTGGAGGATGCAACCATCAATGCTGCGCAGTACTGTGCCACTCTGTCGAAATTGAAAGAGGTGATTCGGAGAAAGCGGCCTGGCCATCTCAGATCTGGCGTTCTGCTGTTGGATGACAATGCGAGACCACACACGGCGACGGCAACGCAAAACCATATTGCAACTCTTGGTTGGGAGCGCCCAAACCATCCGCCTTACAGTCCTGATCTCGGACCGAGTGACTTCCATCTGTTTCCTGCTTTGAAGAAGACTTGGCGGAAGGTGCTTTGGCAGCAATGCTGTTGTCAAACAACCCGTTCAACGCTTCTTCCGTATTTTTTCCTGGAAGGCTTTTTGTAGTTTATAAAGCGGTATGACAAATGTCCCAATGTACTAGGAAATTATGTAGAAAAATAAAGATATGTCTTAGCTTTAATGTCTCATTCTCTTTTTTTTTTTTCCTTTCACACACAACTCTGACCACAGTCGACACGGGAAACTTATTTTCCAACTCCCCCTCGTACATCCGCGAAAATATTTCTTTTGTCATTTGTTATTCGACTTCAGATTTGAAATTTAAACATTGTCGAATTCTTGGAATCCCTGGGACCGGTATCTCGGCAGTACCAATGCCGATTGCAGGCAAAAATCATCGAATTTCTCGATTTCTGAAATGGATCAATTGTCTGTATACATAATTAAGTTTGTACGGACCCCTCAGTGCGTGAGTCCTGCTCGCACCTTGTTTCTTATGTGTTGTGAAAGTGTATCTATTTCATGTTCATGATGGGCACACTTTCACAACACTTAAAAAGAAATTTCTGATATGCGAGTGCCGAGGAGGACAGAAAGAAGTGGGCGGACGGCTAAAAATCAATCGGACAGATGATCGCACCAAATGGTTGCCTTTGCACCATCTCACCAGTCGGTTTATAATGTTCCACAATTTTTTTCTTCTCTTGACGGATGTACCAAGTGATAACAAGTTTGTTTGCGTGGCCATCCTCCGCAGTAAGCACAGTAATACTCGTTTGCTAAATAAAACCGCCTTTTCTTGCTGCAATTTATTTATTTTTCCTAGACGCGTTTCCCCTTTTTCTTACTCTAAGGTATCTGCAGTGAGGTCTAGAACGATACAGTTTCGTTATTTTTAGATTGTCAGACAGTTCACGTCGCGGCTTTTTTTTTACATAAATAAGTAATTACTTACAGTTTGTTGGCATCTGTGTTTCGGAAATGAAGCGGTAGTGTGACCTCCAGACCAGATGAGAAGAAATACAGATGCCAGCAAACTGTCAGTTATTACTTATTTACATAAAAAACGCGACGTGAAGTGTTTGACAACATAAAAATAACAAAACTGGAGCGTTCTAGATCCCACTGAATATTCCTTAGAGCAAGAAAAATCCGAAACGAGTCTGGTAAAAATAAATGAAGTTGCACTAAGAAAAGGCGGTTTTATTTACAAAACAAGTACAATGTGATCTTAGATTATGTATATCTACCATTAATTCTTTAGGTCCTCCTTGGTCAATAGTTCTCCATAGGCAACAAATTGCTTGAGTTATACACTTTTAGCCCATGAATGCTGCAACGGAACCGCTCTCTTAGACTTTTCCCAGTATTTTTTTTTTTTTAGATCGTACATTCAATATCATTTACGCATGGATCAGTTCACTTTTGTTGTTCACTCTCTGTCACAAACGTGGCGCTACCGCATACTCGTATGTGCACACATCTCCATATCGCGTTAACACTTTAGTGGCTCATAAATCGCCCGTTTTATATTCGGTGTAAGCAGTACTCTTGAACCCCGACCGGGCTATTTTTTTGGCGACCTAAAGGACAGGGGAAGGAAACGGGGGCTCAGAATAACGTTGTCGATCGATGAATTTATCTCGAACTTTCCGGTCCAGTGGCACCGATGATTAAAAGAGCTGCGGCAAGCAGACATGGATTTACGGCAAGCGGTACACGCTCGCAGCATTCACTGCGTTGTACTCGTGCGTGGGCCAGGCTGTGCTAAACAATGTGGCGTTTAGGCATATAGAAAGACTACCAATTTTATACCGTTTAATAGTGCATTAAGCGCCCTGCAAGTTAAAGTTAATTGGTTGTATAACGAGTCAAATGTTCAAATGTGTGTGAAATCTTATGGGACTTAACTGCTAAGGTCATCAGTCCCTAAGCTTACACACTACTTAATCCAAATTATCCTAAGGACAAACACACACACCCATGCCCGAGGGAGGACTCGAACCTCCGCCGGGACCAGCCGCACAGTCCATGACTGCAGCGCCTTAGAGCGCGCGGCTAATCCCGCGCGGCAATAACGAGTCACCACATACGAAATACACAAAATAGCGAATTAAAAATAATAAAATAAGAGAAACAAGAGAGTTGCCATAATATTTGGTTTGAATAGCACCACGTAACAGAATTAAAGGAGCACTTTATCGAAGCCACTAATCGTCTCTCGTTACGACTATAAGTTTGTAATTTGGCTCAAAGGAACCTACAACTTTCCTCTGCAATGGTGCAAAAAACATGGCGCCCTGCGACATCACACTCGGGCTCGACGACGCTTGAGTCAACAAGGTGGCGACAAAAGCGAAAAAACAGCCAGAGCTCAGAAGGACTTGTAAGGTAGGTTAATGATGCCACATTGACACCAAATTTCACTACGGTTCTGCTCAAAGGCACCGTGTATCACACGATGGGAAGGCTGTCCACTCCCTCTTACTCACATTTCGTCCCTTCTTTTGATAGCTCTGCGATGGAGGTCACAACGCCGACACGCAGCGTTGAAATGACGTGGTTTTTCTCATCGATGGTCCAGGAAAATGTTTCAGGCAAATCGCCGCTCAGAATCGACACCGAAAGGCCTCAGTGGATGACATTGTTATTTTCAATTTTGCTGATTCAAATAAGATATCCCTCTAAGATCCCCCAGTTCGGCAACGGTCTCAGTAGCACCCGCCCATATTTTAAAAATGTGCCTTTACAGAGAAAATTTGCAAAATAGTCCTAGACGCCTGCAGGCCCGCAACGCATAAGAAAGTTGTCAAATGGTTGACTGCTTCCAGGAGCCTAGAGCTACTTCGCAGGTCTTCTATGTAAAGGCACATATTTAAAATTGTCAATAAATGTGGGTGGGTGCCACAGAGGGTTTTGCCGAACTAAGGGGCTTCAGAGGGACCCTTTGCCGTTGTGTTCAGCCCTGTCTCAATGTGAATGACTATGGGGATGCAACCCTACAATGTCCTTAGTGAAGGTCGCCTGGAGAGGCCGAGCGGTTCTAGGCGTTTCAGTTTGGAACCGCGAGACCGCTACGGTCGCAAGTTCGAATCCTGCCTCGGGCATGGATGTGTGTGATGTCCTTAGGTTTAAGTAGGTGACTGATGACCTCAGATGTTAAGTCCCATAGTGCTCAGAGCCATTTGAACCATTTGACCCTTAGTGAAGGGTTGAAAATCCGGAGGGTGTCAGTAGTCTCAAAGATTGTCAAGAACATCTCGCTGCTCGTCGCATTGAGATGTCGTTTACCACCGTGAAATGTGCGGAAATCAACGCCCCGAAGAAAGGGCAAGGAAAGGGGCGGTTTCTCTCCCCCCCCCTCCCCCCCCCCCCAAAGTCTTTTCGTGTCGACTCTGATTGTAGATGACTCTGAATTCTTTTACTTGTCCACACGTCAGAGAACAACTTGATTTCAACGCTGAGAGTCGCTGTTCTGACCCCCATTGCAGAGGCGCCAAAAGAAGGGATGAAATGTGTGTAAGAGGGATGTGACAACCTTCCCATCATGTGACAAGGGGCGGTTTCCCATCCCCTAAAATCTTTTCGTGTCGACTTTGATTGTAGATGTCTCTGAATTCTTGTACTTGCCCACGCGTTAGAGAACAGCTTGATTTCAACGCTGAGTGCCGCTGTTCTGACCTCCATTGCAGAGGCACCAAAAGAAGGGATGAAATGTGTGTAAGAGGGATGTGACGACCTTCCCATCATGTGACAAGGGGCAGTTTCCCATCCCCTAAAATCTTTTCGTGTCGACTTTGATTGTAGATGTCTCTGAATTCTTTTACTTGCCCACGCCTTAGAGAACAGCTTCATTTCAACGCTGAGTGTCGCTGTTCTGACCTCCATTGCAGAGGCGCCAAAAGAAGGGATGAAATGCGTGTAAGAGGGATGTGACGACCTTCAAATCATGTGACAAGGGGCGGTTTCCCATCCCCTAAAATCTTTTCGTGTCGACTTTGATTGTAGATGTCTCTGAATTCTTGTACTAGCCCACGCGTTAGAGAACAGCTTCATTTCAAAGCTGAGTGTCGCTGTTCTGACCTCCATTGCAGAGGCGCCAAAAGAAGGGATGAAATGTGTGTAAGAGGGATGTGACGACCTTCCCATCATGTGACAAGGGGCGGTTTCCCATCCCCTAAAATCTTTTCGTGTCGACTTTGATTGTAGATGTCTCTGAATTCTTTTACTTGCCCACGCGTTAGAGAACAGCTTGATTTCAACGCTGAGTGTCGCTGTTCTGACCTCCATTGCAGAGGCGCCAAAAGAAGGGATGAAATGTGTGTAAGAGGGATGTGACGACCTTCCCATCATGTGACAAGGGGCGGTTTCCCATCCCCTAAAATCTTTTCGTGTCGACTTTGATTGTAGATGTCTCTGAATTCTTTTACTTGCCCACGCGTTAGAGAACAGCTTGATTTCAACGCTGAGTGTCGCTGTTCTGACCTCCATTGCAGAGGCGCCAAAAGAAGGGATGAAATGTGTGTAAGAGGGATGTGACGACCTTCCCATCATGTGACAAGGGGCGGTTTCCCATCCCCTAAAATCTTTTCGTGTCGACTTTGATTGTAGATGTCTCTCAATTCTTATACTTGCCCACGCGTTAGAGAACAGCTTCATTTCAACGCTGAGTGTCGCTGTTCTGACCTCCATTGCAGAGGCGCCAAAAGAAGGGATGAAATTTGTGTAAGAGGGATGTGACGACCTTCCCATCATGTGACAAGGGGCGGTTTCCCATCCCCTAAAATCTTTTCGTGTCGACTTTGATTGTAGATGACTCTGATTTCTTTTACTTGCCCACGCCTTAGAGAACAGCTTGATTTCAACGCTGAGTGTCGCTGTTCTGACCTCCATTGCAGAGGCGCCAAAAGAAGGGATGAAATGTGTGTAAGAGGGATGTGACGACCTTCCCATCATGTGACAAGGGGCGGTTTCCCATCCTCTAAAATCTTTTCGTGTCGACTTTGATTGTAGATGTCTCTGAATTCTTTTACTTGCCCACGCCTTAGAGAACAGCTTGATTTCAACGCTGAGTGTCGCTGTTCTGACCTCCATTGCAGAGGCGCCAAAAGAAGGGATGAAATGTGTGTAAGAGGGATGTGACGACCTTCCCATCATGTGACAAGGGGCGGTTTCCCATCCCCTAAAATCTTTTCGTGTCGACTTTGATTGTAGATGTCTCTGAATTCTTTTACTTGCCCACGCGTTAGAGAACAGCTTCATTTCAACGCTGAGTGTCGCTGTTCTGACCTCCATTGCAGAGGCGCCAAAAGAAGGGATGAAATGTGTGTAAGAGGGATGTGACGACCTTCCCATCATGTGACAAGGGGCGGTTTCCCATCCCCTAAAATCTTTTCGTGTCGACTTTGATTGTAGATGTCTCTGAATTCTCGTACTTGCCCACGCGTTAGAGAACAGCTTGATTTCAACGCTGAGTGTCGCTGTTCTGACCTCCATTGCAGAGGCGCCAAAAGAAGGGATGAAATGTGTGTAAGAGGGATGTGACGACCTTCCCATCATGTGACAAGGGGCGGTTTCCCATCCCCTAAAATCTTTTCGTGTCGACTTTGATTGTAGATGTCTCTGAATTCTTTTACTTGCCCACGCGTTAGAGAACAGCTTGATTTCAACGCTGAGTGTCGCTGTTCTGACCTCCATTGCAGAGGCGCCAAAAGAAGGGATGAAATGTGTGTAAGAGGGATGTGACGACCTTCCCATCATGTGACAAGGGGCGGTTTCCCATCCCCTAAAATCTTTTCGTGTCGACTTTGATTGTAGATGTCTCTGAATTCTTGTACTTGCCCATGCGTTAGAGAACAGCTTCATTTCAAGGCTGAGTGTCGCTGGTCTGACCTCCATTGCAGAGGCGCCAAAAGAAGGGATGAAATGTGTGTAAGAGGGATGTGACGACCTTCCCATCATGTGACAAGGGGCGGTTTCCCATCCTCTAAAATCTTTTCGTGTCGACTTTGATTGTAGATGTCTCTGAATTCTTGTACTTGCCCACGCGTTAGAGAACAGCTTGATTTCAACGCTGAGTGTCGCTGTTCTGACCTCCATTGCAGAGGCGGCAAAAGAAGGGATGAAATGTGTGTAAGAGGGATGTGACGACCTTCCCATCATGTGACAAGGGGCGGTTTCCCATCCTCTAAAATCTTTTCGTGTCGACTTTGATTGTAGATGTCTCTGAATTCTTTTACTTGCCCACGCCTTAGAGAACAGCTTGATTTCAACGCTGAGTGTCGCTGTTCTGACCTCCATTGCAGAGGCGCCAAAAGAAGGGATGAAATGTGTGTAAGAGGGATGTGACGACCTTCCCATCATGTGACAAGGGGCGGTTTCCCATCCCCTAAAATCTTTTCGTGTCGACTTTGATTGTAGATGTCTCTGAATTCTTTTACTTGCCCACGCGTTAGAGAACAGCTTGATTTCAACGCTGAGTGTCGCTGTTCTGACCTCCATTGCAGAGGCGCCAAAAGAAGGGATGAAATGTGTGTAAGAGGGATGTGACGACCTTCCCATCATGTGACAAGGGGCGGTTTCCCATCCCCTAAAATCTTTTCGTGTCGACTTTGATTGTAGATGTCACTGAATTCTCGTACTTGCCCACGCGTTAGAGAACAGCTTGATTTCAACGCTGAGTGTCGCTGTTCTGACCTCCATTGCAGAGGCGCCAAAAGAAGGGATGAAATGTGTGTAAGAGGGATGTGACGACCTTCCCATCATGTGACAAGGGGCGGTTTCCCATCCCCTAAAATCTTTTCGTGTCGACTTTGATTGTAGATGTCTCTGAATTCTTTTACTTGCCCACGCGTTAGAGAACAGCTTCATTTCAACGCTGAGTGTCGCTGTTCTGACCTCCATTGCAGAGGCGCCGAAAGAAGGGATGAAATGCGTGTAAGAGGGATGTGACGACCTTCAAATCATGTGACAAGGGGCGGTTTCCCATCCCCTAAAATCTTTTCGTGTCGACTTTGATTGTAGATGTCTCTGAATTCTTGTACTTGCCCACGCGTTAGAGAACAGCTTCATTTCAAAGCTGAGTGTCGCTGTTCTGACCTCCATTGCAGAGGCGCCAAAAGAAGGGATGAAATGTGTGTAAGAGGGATGTGACGACCTTCCCATCATGTGACAAGGGGCGGTTTCCCATCCCCTAAAATCTTTTCGTGTCGACTTTGATTGTAAATGTCTCTGAATTCTTGTACTTGCCCACGCGTTAGAGAACAGCTTGATTTCAACGCTGAGTGTCGCTGTTCTGACCTCCATTGCAGAGGCGGCAAAAGAAGGGATGAAATGTGTGTAAGAGGGATGTGACGACCTTCCCATCATGTGACAAGGGGCGGTTTCCCATCCTCTAAAATCTTTTCGTGTCGACTTTGATTGTAGATGTCTCTGAATTCTTTTACTTGCCCACGCCTTAGAGAACAGCTTGATTTCAACGCTGAGTGTCGCTGTTCTGACCTCCATTGCAGAGGCGCCAAAAGAAGGGATGAAATGTGTGTAAGAGGGATGTGACGACCTTCCCATCATGTGACAAGGGGCGGTTTCCCATCCCCTAAAATCTTTTCGTGTCGACTTTTATTGTAGATGTCTCTGAATTCTTCTACTTGCCCACGCGTTAGAGAACAGCTTCATTTCAACGCTGAGTGTCGCTGTTCTGACCTCCATTGCAGAGGCGCCAAAAAAAGGGATGAAATGTGTGTAAGAGGGATGTGACGACCTTCCCATCATGTGACAAGGGGCGGTTTCCCATCCCCTAAAATCTTTTCGTGTCGACTTTTATTGTAGATGTCTCTGAATTCTTTTACTTGCCCACGCGTTAGAGAACGGCTTGATTTCAACGCTGAGTGTCGCTGTTCTGACCTCCATTGCAGAGGCGCCAAAAGAAGGGATGAAATGTGTGTAAGAGGGATGTGACGACCTTCCCATCATGTGACAAGGGGCGGTTTCCCATCCCCTAAAATCTGTTCGTGTCGACTTTGATTGTAGATGTCTCTGAATTCTTGTACTTGCCCACGCGTTAGAGAACAGCTTGATTTCAACGCTGAGTGTCGCTGTTCTGACCTCCATTGCAGAGGCGGCAAAAGAAGGGATGAAATGTGTGTAAGAGGGATGTGACGACCTTCCCATCATGTGACAAGGGGCGGTTTCCCATCCCCTAAAATCTTTTCGTGTCGACTTTGATTGTAGATGTCTCTGAATTCTTTTACTTGCCCACGCGTTAGAGAACAGCTTGATTTCAACGCTGAGTGTCGCTGTTCTGACCTCCATTGCAGAGGCGCCAAAAGAAGGGATGAAATGTGTGTAAGAGGGATGTGACGACCTTCCCATCATGTGACAAGGGGCGGTTTCCCATCCCCTAAAATCTTTTCGTGTCGACTTTGATTGTAGATGTCTCTGAATTCTTTTACTTGCCCACGCGTTAGAGAACAGCTTCATTTCAACGCTGAGTGTCGCTGTTCTGACCTCCATTGCAGAGGCGCCAAAAGAAGGGATGAAATGTGTGTAAGAGGGATGTGACGACCTTCCCATCATGTGACAAGGGGCGGTTTCCCATCCCCTAAAATCTTTTCGTGTCGACTTTGATTGTAGATGTCTCTGAATTCTCGTACTTGCCCACGCGTTAGAGAACAGCTTGATTTCAACGCTGAGTGTCGCTGTTCTGACCTCCATTGCAGAGGCGCCAAAAGAAGGGATGAAATGTGTGTAAGAGGGATGTGACGACCTTCCCATCATGTGACAAGGGGCGGTTTCCCATCCCCTAAAATCTTTTCGTGTCGACTTTGATTGTAGATGTCTCTGAATTCTTTTACTTGCCCACGCGTTAGAGAACAGCTTCATTTCAACGCTGAGTGTCGCTGTTCTGACCTCCATTGCAGAGGCGCCAAAAGAAGGGATGAAATGCGTGTAAGAGGGATGTGACGACCTTCAAATCATGTGACAAGGGGCGGTTTCCCATCCCCTAAAATCTTTTCGTGTCGACTTTGATTGTAGATGTCTCTGAATTCTTGTACTTGCCCACGCGTTAGAGAACAGCTTCATTTCAAAGCTGAGTGTCGCTGTTCTGACCTCCATTGCAGAGGCGCCAAAAGAAGGGATGAAATGTGTGTAAGAGGGATGTGACGACCTTCCCATCATGTGACAAGGGGCGGTTTCCCATCCCCTAAAATCTTTTCGTGTCGACTTTGATTGTAGATGTCTCTGAATTCTTTTACTTGCCCACGCGTTAGAGAACAGCTTGATTTCAACGCTGAGTGTCGCTGTTCTGACCTCCATTGCAGAGGCGCCAAAAGAAGGGATGAAATGTGTGTAAGAGGGATGTGACGACCTTCCCATCATGTGACAAGGGGCGGTTTCCCATCCCCTAAAATCTTTTCGTGTCGACTTTGATTGTAGATGTCTCTGAATTCTTTTACTTGCCCACGCGTTAGAGAACAGCTTGATTTCAACGCTGAGTGTCGCTGTTCTGACCTCCATTGCAGAGGCGCCAAAAGAAGGGATGAAATGTGTGTAAGAGGGATGTGACGACCTTCCCATCATGTGACAAGGGGCGGTTTCCCATCCCCTAAAATCTTTTCGTGTCGACTTTGATTGTAGATGTCTCTCAATTCTTATACTTGCCCACGCGTTAGAGAACAGCTTCATTTCAACGCTGAGTGTCGCTGTTCTGACCTCCATTGCAGAGGCGCCAAAAGAAGGGATGAAATTTGTGTAAGAGGGATGTGAAGACCTTCCCATCATGTGACAAGGGGCGGTTTCCCATCCCCTAAAATCTTTTCGTGTCGACTTTGATTGTAGATGACTCTGATTTCTTTTACTTGCCCACGCCTTAGAGAACAGCTTGATTTCAACGCTGAGTGTCGCTGTTCTGACCTCCATTGCAGAGGCGCCAAAAGAAGGGATGAAATGTGTGTAAGAGGGATGTGACGACCTTCCCATCATGTGACAAGGGGCGGTTTCCCATCCTCTAAAATCTTTTCGTGTCGACTTTGATTGTAGATGTCTCTGAATTCTTTTACTTGCCCACGCCTTAGAGAACAGCTTGATTTCAACGCTGAGTGTCGCTGTTCTGACCTCCATTGCAGAGGCGCCAAAAGAAGGGATGAAATGTGTGTAAGAGGGATGTGACGACCTTCCCATCATGTGACAAGGGGCGGTTTCCCATCCCCTAAAATCTTTTCGTGTCGACTTTGATTGTAGATGTCTCTGAATTCTTTTACTTGCCCACGCGTTAGAGAACAGCTTCATTTCAACGCTGAGTGTCGCTGTTCTGACCTCCATTGCAGAGGCGCCAAAAGAAGGGATGAAATGTGTGTAAGAGGGATGTGACGACCTTCCCATCATGTGACAAGGGGCGGTTTCCCATCCCCTAAAATCTTTTCGTGTCGACTTTGATTGTAGATGTCTCTGAATTCTCGTACTTGCCCACGCGTTAGAGAACAGCTTGATTTCAACGCTGAGTGTCGCTGTTCTGACCTCCATTGCAGAGGCGCCAAAAGAAGGGATGAAATGTGTGTAAGAGGGATGTGACGACCTTCCCATCATGTGACAAGGGGCGGTTTCCCATCCCCTAAAATCTTTTCGTGTCGACTTTGATTGTAGATGTCTCTGAATTCTTTTACTTGCCCACGCGTTAGAGAACAGCTTGATTTCAACGCTGAGTGTCGCTGTTCTGACCTCCATTGCAGAGGCGCCAAAAGAAGGGATGAAATGTGTGTAAGAGGGATGTGACGACCTTCCCATCATGTGACAAGGGGCGGTTTCCCATCCCCTAAAATCTTTTCGTGTCGACTTTGATTGTAGATGTCTCTGAATTCTTGTACTTGCCCATGCGTTAGAGAACAGCTTCATTTCAAGGCTGAGTGTCGCTGGTCTGACCTCCATTGCAGAGGCGCCAAAAGAAGGGATGAAATGTGTGTAAGAGGGATGTGACGACCTTCCCATCATGTGACAAGGGGCGGTTTCCCATCCTCTAAAATCTTTTCGTGTCGACTTTGATTGTAGATGTCTCTGAATTCTTGTACTTGCCCACGCGTTAGAGAACAGCTTGATTTCAACGCTGAGTGTCGCTGTTCTGACCTCCATTGCAGAGGCGGCAAAAGAAGGGATGAAATGTGTGTAAGAGGGATGTGACGACCTTCCCATCATGTGACAAGGGGCGGTTTCCCATCCTCTAAAATCTTTTCGTGTCGACTTTGATTGTAGATGTCTCTGAATTCTTTTACTTGCCCACGCCTTAGAGAACAGCTTGATTTCAACGCTGAGTGTCGCTGTTCTGACCTCCATTGCAGAGGCGCCAAAAGAAGGGATGAAATGTGTGTAAGAGGGATGTGACGACCTTCCCATCATGTGACAAGGGGCGGTTTCCCATCCCCTAAAATCTTTTCGTGTCGACTTTTATTGTAGATGTCTCTGAATTCTTCTACTTGCCCACGCGTTAGAGAACAGCTTCATTTCAACGCTGAGTGTCGCTGTTCTGACCTCCATTGCAGAGGCGCCAAAAAAAGGGATGAAATGTGTGTAAGAGGGATGTGACGACCTTCCCATCATGTGACAAGGGGCGGTTTCCCATCCCCTAAAATCTTTTCGTGTCGACTTTTATTGTAGATGTCTCTGAATTCTTTTACTTGCCCACGCGTTAGAGAACGGCTTGATTTCAACGCTGAGTGTCGCTGTTCTGACCTCCATTGCAGAGGCGCCAAAAGAAGGGATGAAATGTGTGTAAGAGGGATGTGACGACCTTCCCATCATGTGACAAGGGGCGGTTTCCCATCCCCTAAAATCTGTTCGTGTCGACTTTGATTGTAGATGTCTCTGAATTCTTGTACTTGCCCACGCGTTAGAGAACAGCTTGATTTCAACGCTGAGTGTCGCTGTTCTGACCTCCATTTCAGAGGCGCCAAAAGAAGGGATGAAATGTGTGTAAGAGGGATGTGACGACCTTCCCATCATGTGACAAGGGGCGGTTTCCCATCCCCTAAAATCTTTTCGTGTCGACTTTGATTGTAGATGTCTCTGAATTCTTTTACTTGCCCACGCGTTAGAGAACAGCTTGATTTCAACGCTGAGTGTCGCTGTTCTGACCTCCATTGCAGAGGCGCCAAAAGAAGGGATGTAATGTGTGTAAGAGGGATGTGACGACCTTCCCATCATGTGACAAGGGGCGGTTTCCCATCCCCTAAAATCTTTTCGTGTCGACTTTGATTGTAGATGTCTCTGAATTCTTGTACTTGCCCACGCGTTAGAGAACAGCTTCATTTCAACGCTGAGTGTCGCTGTTCTGACCTCCATTGCAGAGGCGCCAAAAGAAGGGATGAAATGTGTGTAAGAGGGATGTGACGACCTTCCCATCATGTGACAAGGGGCGGTTTCCCATCCCCTAAAATCTTTTCGTGTCGACTTTTATTGTAGATGTCTCTGAATTCTTTTACTTGCCCACGCGTTAGAGAATAGCTTGATTTCAACGCTGAGTGTCGCTGTTCTGACCTCCATTGCAGAGGCGCCAAAAGAAGGGATGAAATGTGTGTAAGAGGGATGTGACGACCTTCCCATCATGTGACAAGGGGCGGTTTCCCATCCCCTAAAATCTTTTCATGTCGACTTTGATTGTAGATGTATCTGAATTCTTTTACTTGCCCACGCGTTAGAGAACAGCTTGATTTCAACGCTGAGTGTCGCTGTTCTGACCTCCATTGCAGAGGCGCCAAAAGAAGGGATGAAATGTGTGTAAGAGGGATGTGACGACCTTCCCATCATGTGACAAGGGGCGGTTTCCCATCCCCTAAAATCTTTCGTGTCGACTTTGATTGTAGATGTCTCTGAATTCTTATACTTGCCCACGCGTTAGAGAACAGCTTGATTTCAACGCTGAGTGTCGCTGTTCTGACCTCCATTGCAGAGGCGCCAAAAGAAGGGATGAAATGTGTGTAAGAGGGATGTGAAGACCTTCCCATCATGTGACAAGGGGCGGTTTCCCATCCCCTAAAATCTTTTCGTGTCGACTTTGATTGTAGATGTCTCTGATTTCTTTTACTTGCCCACGCCTTAGAGAACAGCTTGATTTCAACGCTGAGTGCCGCTGTTCTGACCTCCATTGCAGAGGCGCCAAAAGAAGGGATGAAATGTGTGTAAGAGGGATGTGACGACCTTTCCATCATGTGACAAGGGGCGGTTTCCCATCCTCTAAAATCTTTTCGTGTCGACTTTGATTGTAGATGTCTCTGAATTCTTTTACTTGCCCACGCCTTAGAGAACAGCTTGATTTCAACGCTGAGTGTCGCTGTTCTGACCTCCATTGCAGAGGCGCCAAAAGAAGGGATGAAATGTGTGTAAGAGGGATGTGACGACCTTCCCATCATGTGACAAGGGGCGGTTTCCCATCCCCTAAAATCTTTTCGTGTCGACTTTGATTGTAGATGTCTCTGAATTCTTGTACTTGCCCACGCGTTAGAGAACAGCTTCATTTCAACGCTGAGTGTCGCTGTTCTGACCTCCATTGCAGAGGCGCCAAAAGAAGGGATGAAATGTGTGTAAGAGGGATGTGACGACCTTCCCTTCATGTGACAAGGGGCGGTTTCCCATCCTCTAAAATCTTTTCGTGTCGACTTTGATTGTAGATGTCTCTGAATTCTTTTACTTGCCCACGCGTTAGAGAACAGCTTCATTTCAACGCTGAGTGTCGTTGTTCTGACCTCCATTGCAGAGGCGCCAAAAGAAGGGATGAAATGTGTGTAAGAGGGATGTGACGACCTTCCCATCATGTGACAAGGGGCGGTTTCCCATCCCCTAAAATCTTTTCGTGTCGACTTTGATTGTAGATGTCTCTGAATTCTTGTACTTGCCCACGCGTTAGAGAACAGCTTGATTTCAACGCTGAGTGTCGCTGTTTTGACCTCCATTGCAGAGGCGCCAAAAGAAGGGATGAAATGTGTGTAAGAGGGATGTGACAACCTTCCCATCATGTGACAAGGGGCGGTTTCCCATCCCCTAAAATCTTTTCGTGTCGACTTTGATTGTAGATGTCTCTGAATTCTTGTACTTGCCCACGCGTTAGAGAACAGCTTGATTTCAACGCTGAGTGTCGCTGTTCTGACCTCCATTGCAGAGGCGCCAAAAGAAGGGATGAAATGTGTGTAAGAGGGATGTGACGACCTTCCCATCATGTGACAAGGGGCGGTTTCCCATCCTCTAAAATCTTTTCGTGTCGACTTTGATTGTAGATGTCTCTGAATTCTTGTACTTGCCCACGCGTTAGAGAACAGCTTGATTTCAACGCTGAGTGCCGCTGTTCTGACCTCCATTGCAGAGGCGCCAAAAGAAGGGATGAAATGTGTGTAAGAGGGATGTGACGACCTTCCCATCATGTGACAAGGGGCGGTTTCCCATCCCCTAAAATCTTTTCGTGTCGACTTTGATTGTAGATGTCTCTGAATTCTTGTACTTGCCCACGCGTTAGAGAACAGCTTGATTTCAACGCTGAGTGTCGCTGTTCTGACCTCCATTGCAGAGGCGGCAAAAGAAGGGATGAAATGTGTGTAAGAGGGATGTGACAACCTTCCCATCATGTGACAAGGGGCGGTTTCCCATCCCCTAAAATCTTTTCGTGTCGACTTTGATTGTAGATGTCTCTGAATTCTTGTACTTGCCCACGCGTTAGAGAACAGCTTGATTTCAACGCTGAGTGTCGCTGTTCTGACCTCCATTGCAGAGGCGCCAAAAGAAGGGATGAAATGTGTGTAAGAGGGATGTGACGACCTTCCCATCATGTGACAAGGGGCGGTTTCCCATCCCCTAAAATCTTTTCGTGTCGACTTTGATTGTAGATGTCTCTGAATTCTTGTACTTGCCCACGCGTTAGAGAACAGCTTGATTTCAACGCTGAGTGTCGCTGTTCTGACCTCCATTGCAAAGGCGCCAAAAGAAGGGATGAAATGTGTGTAAGAGGGATGTGACGACCTTCCCATCATGTGACAAGGGGCGGCTTCCCATCCCCTAAAATCTTCTCGTGTCGACTTTGATTGTAGATGTCTCTTAATTCTTTTACTTGCCCACGCGTTAGAGACCAGCTTGATTTCAACGCTGAGTGTCGCTGTTCTGACCTCCATTGCAGAGGCGCCAAAAGAAGGGATGAAATGTGTGTAAGAGGGATGTGAAGACCTTCCCATCATGTGACAAGGGGCGGTTTCCCATCCCCTAAAATCTTTTCGTGTCGACTTTGATTGTAGATGTCTCTGAATTCTTGTACTTGCCCACGCGTTAGAGAACAGCTTCATTTCAACGCTGAGTGTCGCTGTTCTGACCTCCATTGCAGAGGCGCCAAAAGAAGGGATGAAATGTGTGTAAGAGGGGTGTGACGACCTTCCCATCATGTGACAAGGGGCGGTTTCCCATCCCCTATAATCTGTTCGTGTCGACTTTGATTGTAGATGTCTCTGAATTCTTGTACTTGCCCACGCGTTAGAGAACAGCTTGATTTCAACGCTAAGTGTCGCTGTTCTGACCTCCATTGCAGAGGCGCCAAAAGAAGGGATCAAATGTGTGTAAGATGGATGTGACGACCTTCCCATCATGTGACAAGGGGCGGTTTCCCATCCCCTAAAATCTTTTCGTGTCGACTTTGATTGTAGATGTCTCTGAATTCTTGTACTTGCCCACGCGTTAGAGAACAGCTTGATTTCAACGCTGAGTGTCGCTGTTCTGACCTCCATTGCAGAGGCGCCAAAAGAAGGGATGAAATGTGTGTAAGAGGGATGTGACGACCTTCCCATCATGTGACAAGGGGCGGTTTCCCATCCCCTAAAATCTTTTCGTGTCGACTTTGATTGTAGATGTCTCTGAATTCTTGTACTTGCCCACGCGTTAGAGAACAGCTTGATTTCAACGCTGAGTGTCGCTGTTCTGACCTCCATTGCAAAGGCGCCAAAAGAAGGGATGAAATGTGTGTAAGAGGGATGTGACGACCTTCCCATCATGTGACAAGGGGCGGCTTCCCATCCCCTAAAATCTTCTCGTGTCGACTTTGATTGTAGATGTCTCTTAATTCTTTTACTTGCCCACGCGTTAGAGACCAGCTTGATTTCAACGCTGAGTGTCGCTGTTCTGACCTCCATTGCAGAGGCGCCAAAAGAAGGGATGAAATGTGTGTAAGAGGGATGTGAAGACCTTCCCATCATGTGACAAGGGGCGGTTTCCCATCCCCTAAAATCTTTTCGTGTCGACTTTGATTGTAGATGTCTCTGAATTCTTTTACTTGCCCACGCGTTAGAGAACAGCTTCATTTCAACGCTGAGTGTCGCTGTTCTGACCTCCATTGCAGAGGCGCCAAAAGAAGGGATGAAATGTGTGTAAGAGGGGTGTGACGACCTTCCCATCATGTGACAAGGGGCGGTTTCCCATCCCCTATAATCTGTTCGTGTCGACTTTGATTGTAGATGTCTCTGAATTCTTGTACTTGCCCACGCGTTAGAGAACAGCTTGATTTCAACGCTAAGTGTCGCTGTTCTGACCTCCATTGCAGAGGCGCCAAAAGAAGGGATCAAATGTGTGTAAGAGGGATGTGACGACCTTCCCATCATGTGACAAGGGGCGGTTTCCCATCCCCTAAAATCTTTTCGTGTCGACTTTGATTGTAGATGTCTCTGAATTCTTGTACTTGCCCACGCGTTAGAGAACAGCTTGATTTCAACGCTGAGTGTCGCTGTTCTGACCTCCATTGCAGAGGCGCCAAAAGAAGGGATGAAATGTGTGTAAGAGGGATGTGACGACCTTCCCATCATGTGACAAGGGGCGGTTTCCCATCCCCTAAAATCTTTTCGTGTCGACTTTGATTGTAGATGTCTCTGAATTCTTGTACTTGCCCACGCGTTAGAGAACAGCTTGATTTCAACGCTGAGTGTCGCTGTTCTGACCTCCATTGCAGAGGCGGCAAAAGAAGGGATGAAATGTGTGTAAGAGGGATGTGACGACCTTCCCATCATGTGACAAGGGGCGGTTTCCCATCCCCTAAAATCTTTTCGTGTCGACTTTGATTGTAGATGTCTCTGAATTCTTTTACTTGCCCACGCGTTAGAGAACAGCTTCATTTCAACGCTGAGTGTCGCTGTTCTGACCTCCATTGCAGAGGCGCCAAAAGAAGGGATGAAATGTGTGTAAGAGGGGTGTGACGACCTTCCCATCATGTGACAAGGGGCGGTTTCCCATCCCCTATAATCTGTTCGTGTCGACTTTGATTGTAGATGTCTCTGAATTCTTGTACTTGCCCACGCGTTAGAGAACAGCTTGATTTCAACGCTGAGTGTCGCTGTTCTGACCTCCATTGCAGAGGCGCCAAAAGAAGGGATGAAATGTGTGTAAGAGGGATGTGACGACCTTCCCATCATGTGACAAGGGGCGGTTTCCCATCCCCTAAAATCTTTTTGTGTCGACTTTGATTGTAGATGTCTCTGAATTCTTGTACTTGCCCACGCGTTAGAGAACAGCTTGATTTCAACGCTGAGTGTCGCTGTTCTGACCTCCATTGCAGAGGCGCCAAAAGAAGGGATGAAATGTGTGTAAGAGGGATGTGAAGACCTTCCCATCATGTGACAAGGGGCGGTTTCCCATCCCCTAAAATCTTTTCGTGTCGACTTTGATTGTAGATGTCTCTGATTTCTTTTACTTGCCCACGCCTTAGAGAACAGCTTGATTTCAACGCTGAGTGCCGCTGTTCTGACCTCCATTGCAGAGGCGCCAAAAGAAGGGATGAAATGTGTGTAAGAGGGATGTGACGACCTTTCCATCATGTGACAAGGGGCGGTTTCCCATCCTCTAAAATCTTTTCGTGTCGACTTTGATTGTAGATGTCTCTGAATTCTTTTACTTGCCCACGCCTTAGAGAACAGCTTGATGTCAACGCTGAGTGTCGCTGTTCTGACCTCCATTGCAGAGGCGCCAAAAGAAGGGATGAAATGTGTGTAAGAGGGATGTGACGACCTTCCCATCATGTGACAAGGGGCGGTTTCCCATCCCCTAAAATCTTTTCGTGTCGACTTTGATTGTAGATGTCTCTGAATTCTTGTACTTGCCCACGCGTTAGAGAACAGCTTCATTTCAACGCTGAGTGTCGCTGTTCTGACCTCCATTGCAGAGGCGCCAAAAGAAGGGATGAAATGTGTGTAAGAGGGATGTGACGACCTTCCCTTCATGTGACAAGGGGCGGTTTCCCATCCTCTAAAATCTTTTCGTGTCGACTTTGATTGTAGATGTCTCTGAATTCTTTTACTTGCCCACGCGTTAGAGAACAGCTTCATTTCAACGCTGAGTGTCGTTGTTCTGACCTCCATTGCAGAGGCGCCAAAAGAAGGGATGAAATGTGTGTAAGAGGGATGTGACGACCTTCCCATCATGTGACAAGGGGCGGTTTCCCATCCCCTAAAATCTTTTCGTGTCGACTTTGATTGTAGATGTCTCTGAATTCTTGTACTTGCCCACGCGTTAGAGAACAGCTTGATTTCAACGCTGAGTGTCGCTGTTTTGACCTCCATTGCAGAGGCGCCAAAAGAAGGGATGAAATGTGTGTAAGAGGGATGTGACAACCTTCCCATCATGTGACAAGGGGCGGTTTCCCATCCCCTAAAATCTTTTCGTGTCGACTTTGATTGTAGATGTCTCTGAATTCTTGTACTTGCCCACGCGTTAGAGAACAGCTTGATTTCAACGCTGAGTGTCGCTGTTCTGACCTCCATTGCAGAGGCGCCAAAAGAAGGGATGAAATGTGTGTAAGAGGGATGTGACGACCTTCCCATCATGTGACAAGGGGCGGTTTCCCATCCTCTAAAATCTTTTCGTGTCGACTTTGATTGTAGATGTCTCTGAATTCTTGTACTTGCCCACGCGTTAGAGAACAGCTTGATTTCAACGCTGAGTGCCGCTGTTCTGACCTCCATTGCAGAGGCGCCAAAAGAAGGGATGAAATGTGTGTAAGAGGGATGTGACGACCTTCCCATCATGTGACAAGGGGCGGTTTCCCATCCCCTAAAATCTTTTCGTGTCGACTTTGATTGTAGATGTCTCTGAATTCTTGTACTTGCCCACGCGTTAGAGAACAGCTTGATTTCAACGCTGAGTGTCGCTGTTCTGACCTCCATTGCAGAGGCGGCAAAAGAAGGGATGAAATGTGTGTAAGAGGGATGTGACAACCTTCCCATCATGTGACAAGGGGCGGTTTCCCATCCCCTAAAATCTTTTCGTGTCGACTTTGATTGTAGATGTCTCTGAATTCTTGTACTTGCCCACGCGTTAGAGAACAGCTTGATTTCAACGCTGAGTGTCGCTGTTCTGACCTCCATTGCAGAGGCGCCAAAAGAAGGGATGAAATGTGTGTAAGAGGGATGTGACGACCTTCCC
This sequence comes from Schistocerca serialis cubense, assembly GCF_023864345.2. Taxonomy (NCBI): domain Eukaryota; kingdom Metazoa; phylum Arthropoda; class Insecta; order Orthoptera; family Acrididae; genus Schistocerca; species Schistocerca serialis. The sequence continues at coordinate 346,288,885 of NC_064643.1, forward strand.
ATCATGTGACAAGGGGCGGTTTCCCATCCCCTAAAATCTTTTCGTGTCGACTTTGATTGTAGATGTCTCTGAATTCTTGTACTTGCCCACGCGTTAGAGAACAGCTTGATTTCAACGCTGAGTGTCGCTGTTCTGACCTCCATTGCAAAGGCGCCAAAAGAAGGGATGAAATGTGTGTAAGAGGGATGTGACGACCTTCCCATCATGTGACAAGGGGCGGCTTCCCATCCCCTAAAATCTTCTCGTGTCGACTTTGATTGTAGATGTCTCTTAATTCTTTTACTTGCCCACGCGTTAGAGACCAGCTTGATTTCAACGCTGAGTGTCGCTGTTCTGACCTCCATTGCAGAGGCGCCAAAAGAAGGGATGAAATGTGTGTAAGAGGGATGTGAAGACCTTCCCATCATGTGACAAGGGGCGGTTTCCCATCCCCTAAAATCTTTTCGTGTCGACTTTGATTGTAGATGTCTCTGAATTCTTTTACTTGCCCACGCGTTAGAGAACAGCTTCATTTCAACGCTGAGTGTCGCTGTTCTGACCTCCATTGCAGAGGCGCCAAAAGAAGGGATGAAATGTGTGTAAGAGGGGTGTGACGACCTTCCCATCATGTGACAAGGGGCGGTTTCCCATCCCCTATAATCTGTTCGTGTCGACTTTGATTGTAGATGTCTCTGAATTCTTGTACTTGCCCACGCGTTAGAGAACAGCTTGATTTCAACGCTAAGTGTCGCTGTTCTGACCTCCATTGCAGAGGCGCCAAAAGAAGGGATCAAATGTGTGTAAGAGGGATGTGACGACCTTCCCATCATGTGACAAGGGGCGGTTTCCCATCCCCTAAAATCTTTTCGTGTCGACTTTGATTGTAGATGTCTCTGAATTCTTGTACTTGCCCACGCGTTAGAGAACAGCTTGATTTCAACGCTGAGTGTCGCTGTTCTGACCTCCATTGCAGAGGCGCCAAAAGAAGGGATGAAATGTGTGTAAGAGGGATGTGACGACCTTCCCATCATGTGACAAGGGGCGGTTTCCCATCCCCTAAAATCTTTTCGTGTCGACTTTGATTGTAGATGTCTCTGAATTCTTGTACTTGCCCACGCGTTAGAGAACAGCTTGATTTCAACGCTGAGTGTCGCTGTTCTGACCTCCATTGCAGAGGCGGCAAAAGAAGGGATGAAATGTGTGTAAGAGGGATGTGACGACCTTCCCATCATGTGACAAGGGGCGGTTTCCCATCCCCTAAAATCTTTTCGTGTCGACTTTGATTGTAGATGTCTCTGAATTCTTTTACTTGCCCACGCGTTAGAGAACAGCTTCATTTCAACGCTGAGTGTCGCTGTTCTGACCTCCATTGCAGAGGCGCCAAAAGAAGGGATGAAATGTGTGTAAGAGGGGTGTGACGACCTTCCCATCATGTGACAAGGGGCGGTTTCCCATCCCCTATAATCTGTTCGTGTCGACTTTGATTGTAGATGTCTCTGAATTCTTGTACTTGCCCACGCGTTAGAGAACAGCTTGATTTCAACGCTGAGTGTCGCTGTTCTGACCTCCATTGCAGAGGCGCCAAAAGAAGGGATGAAATGTGTGTAAGAGGGATGTGACGACCTTCCCATCATGTGACAAGGGGCGGTTTCCCATCCCCTAAAATCTTTTTGTGTCGACTTTGATTGTAGATGTCTCTGAATTCTTGTACTTGCCCACGCGTTAGAGAACAGCTTGATTTCAACGCTGAGTGTCGCTGTTCTGACCTCCATTGCAGAGGCGCCAAAAGAAGGGATGAAATGTGTGTAAGAGGGATGTGAAGACCTTCCCATCATGTGACAAGGGGCGGTTTCCCATCCCCTAAAATCTTTTCGTGTCGACTTTGATTGTAGATGTCTCTGATTTCTTTTACTTGCCCACGCCTTAGAGAACAGCTTGATTTCAACGCTGAGTGCCGCTGTTCTGACCTCCATTGCAGAGGCGCCAAAAGAAGGGATGAAATGTGTGTAAGAGGGATGTGACGACCTTCCCATCATGTGACAAGGGGCGGTTTCCCATCCTCTAAAATCTTTTCGTGTCGACTTTGATTGTAGATGTCTCTGAATTCTTTTACTTGCCCACGCCTTAGAGAACAGCTTGATTTCAACGCTGAGTGTCGCTGTTCTGACCTCCATTGCAGAGGCGCCAAAAGAAGGGATGAAATGTGTGTAAGAGGGATGTGACGACCTTCCCATCATGTGACAAGGGGCGGTTTCCCATCCCCTAAAATCTTTTCGTGTCGACTTTGATTGTAGATGTCTCTGAATTCTTGTACTTGCCCACGCGTTAGAGAACAGCTTGATTTCAACGCTGAGTGTCGCTGTTCTGACCTCCATTGCAGAGGCGCCAAAAGAAGGGATGAAATGTGTGTAAGAGGGATGTGACGACCTTCCCTTCATGTGACAAGGGGCGGTTTCCCATCCTCTAAAATCTTTTCGTGTCGACTTTGATTGTAGATGTCTCTGAATTCTTTTACTTGCCCACGCGTTAGAGAACAGCTTCATTTCAACGCTGAGTGTCGTTGTTCTGACCTCCATTGCAGAGGCGCCAAAAGAAGGGATGAAATGTGTGTAAGAGGGATGTGACGACCTTCCCATCATGTGACAAGGGGCGGTTTCCCATCCCCTAAAATCTTTTCGTGTCGACTTTGATTGTAGATGTCTCTGAATTCTTGTACTTGCCCACGCGTTAGAGAACAGCTTGATTTCAACGCTGAGTGTCGCTGTTCTGACCTCCATTGCAGAGGCGCCAAAAGAAGGGATGAAATGTGTGTAAGAGGGATGTGACAACCTTCCCATCATGTGACAAGGGGCGGTTTCCCATCCCCTAAAATCTTTTCGTGTCGACTTTGATTGTAGATGTCTCTGAATTCTTGTACTTGCCCACGCGTTAGAGAACAGCTTGATTTCAACGCTGAGTGTCGCTGTTCTGACCTCCATTGCAGAGGCGCCAAAAGAAGGGATGAAATGTGTGTAAGAGGGATGTGACGACCTTCCCATCATGTGACAAGGGGCGGTTTCCCATCCCCTAAAATCTTTTCGTGTCGACTTTGATTGTAGATGTATCTGAATTCTTTTACTTGCCCACGCGTTAGAGAACAGCTTGATTTCAACGCTGAGTGTCGCTGTTCTGACCTCCATTGCAGAGGCGCCAAAAGAAGGGATGAAATGTGTGTAAGAGGGATGTGACAACCTTCCCATCATGTGACAAGGGGCGGTTTCCCATCCCCTAAAATCTTTTCGTGTCGACTTTGATTGTAGATGTCTCTGAATTATTGTACTTGCCCACGCGTTAGAGAACAGCTTGATTTCAACGCTGAGTGTCGCTGTTCTGACCTCCATTGCAGAGGCGGCAAAAGAAGGGATGAAATGTGTGTAAGAGGGATGTGACGACCTTCCCATCATGTGACAAGGGGCGGTTTCCCATCCCCTAAAATCTTTTCGTGTCGACTTTGATTGTAGATGTCTCTGAATTCTTGTACTTGCCCACGCATTAGAGAACAGCTTGATTTCAACGCTGAGTGTCGCTGTTCTGACCTCCATTGCAAAGGCGCCAAAAGAAGGGATGAAATGTGTGTAAGAGGGATGTGACGACCTTCCCATCATGTGACAAGGGGCGGCTTCCCATCCCCTAAAATCTTCTCGTGTCGACTTTGATTGTAGATGTCTCTGAATTCTTGTACTTGCCCACGCGTTAGAGAACAGCTTGATTTCAACGCTGAGTGTCGCTGTTCTGACCTCCATTGCAGAGGCGCCAAAAGAAGGGATCAAATGTGTGTAAGAGGGATGTGACGACCTTCCCATCATGTGACAAGGGGCGGTTTCCCATCCCCTAAAATCTTTTCGTGTCGACTTTGATTGTAGATGTCTCTGAATTCTTGTACTTGCCCACGCGTTAGAGAACAGCTTGATTTCAACGCTGAGTGTCGCTGTTCTGACCTCCATTGCAGAGGCGCCAAAAGAAGGGATGAAATGTGTGTAAGAGGGATGTGACGACCTTCCCATCATGTGACAAGGGGCGGTTTCCCATCCCCTAAAATCTTTTCGTGTCGACTTTGATTGTAGATGTCTCTGAATTCTTGTACTTGCCCACGCGTTAGAGAACAGCTTGATTTCAACGCTGAGTGTCGCTGTTCTGACCTCCATTGCAGAGGCGGCAAAAGAAGGGATGAAATGTGTGTAAGAGGGATGTGACGACCTTCCCATCATGTGACAAGGGGCGGTTTCCCATCCCCTAAAATCTTTTCGTGTCGACTTTGATTGTAGATGTCTCTGAATTCTTGTACTTGCCCACGCGTTAGAGAACAGCTTGATTTCAACGCTGAGTGTCGCTGTTCTGACCTCCATTGCAGAGGCGGCAAAAGAAGGGATGAAATGTGTGTAAGAGGGATGTGACGACCTTCCCATCATGTGACAAGGGGCGGTTTCCCATCCCCTAAAATCGTTTCGTGTCGACTTTGATTGTAGATGTCTCTGAATTCTTGTACTTGCCCACGCGTTAGAGAACAGCTTGATTTCAACGCTGAGTGTCGCTGTTCTGACCTCCATTGCAAAGGCGCCAAAAGAAGGGATGAAATGTGTGTAAGAGGGATGTGACGACCTTCCCATCATGTGACAAGGGGCGGTTTCCCATCCCCTAAAATCTTTTCGTGTCGACTTTGATTGTAGATGTCTCTGAATTCTTTTACTTGCCCACGCGTTAGAGAACAGCTTGATTTCAACGCTGAGTGTCCCTGTTCTGACCTCCATTGCAGAGGCGCCAAAAGAAGGGATGAAATGTGTGTAAGAGGGATGTGACGACCTTCCCATCATGTGACAAGGGGCGGTTTCCCATCCCCTAAAATCTTTTCGTGTCGACTTTGATTGTAGATGTCTCTGAATTCTTGTACTTGCCCACGCGTTAGAGAACAGCTTGATTTCAACGCTGAGTGTCGCTGTTCTGACCTCCATTGCAGAGGCGCCAAAAGAAGGGATGAAATGTGTGTAAGAGGGATGTGACGACCTTCCCATCATGTGACAAGGGGCGGTTTCCCATCCCCTAAAATCTTTTCGTGTCGACTTTGATTGTAGATGTCTCTGAATTCTTTTACTTGCCCACGCGTTAGAGAACAGCTTGATTTCAACGCTGAGTGTCCCTGTTCTGACCTCCATTGCAGAGGCGCCAAAAGAAGGGATGAAATGTGTGTAAGAGGGATGTGACGACCTTCCCATCATGTGACAAGGGGCGGTTTCCCATCCCCTAAAATCTTTTCGTGTCGACTTTGATTGTAGATGTCTCTGAATTCTTGTACTTACCCACGCGTTAGAGAACAGCTTGATTTCAACGCTGAGTGTCGCTGTTCTGACCTCCATTGCAGAGGCGCCAAAAGAAGGGATGAAATGTGTGTAAGAGGGATGTGACGACCTTCCCATCATGTGACAAGGGGGCGGTTTCTCATCCCCTAAAATCTTTTCGTGTCGACTTTAATTGTAGATGTCTCTGAATTCTTGTACTTGCCCACGCGTTAGAGAACAGCTTGATTTCAACGCTGAGTGTCGCTGTTCTGACCTCCATTGCAGAGGCGCCAAAAGAAGGGATGAAATGTGTGTAAGAGGGATGTGACGACCTTCCCATCATGTGACAAGGGGCGGTTTCCCATCCTCTAAAATCTTTTCGTGTCGACTTTGATTGTAGATGTCTCTGAATTCTTGTACTTGCCCACGCGTTAGAGAACAGCTTGATTTCAACGCTGAGTGTCGCTGTTCTGACCTCCATTGCAGAGGCGCCAAAAGAAGGGATGAAATGTGTGTAAGAGGGATGTGACGACCTTCCCATCATGTGACAAGGGGCGGTTTCCCATCCCCTAAAATCTTTTCGTGTCGACTTTGATTGTAGATGTCTCTGAATTCTTGTACTTGCCCACGCGTTAGAGAACAGCTTGATTTCAACGCTGAGTGTCGCTGTTCTGACCTCCATTGCAGAGGCGCCAAAAGAAGGGATGAAATGTGTGTAAGAGGGATGTGACGACCTTCCCATCATGTGACAAGGGGCGGTTTCCCATCCCCTAAAATCTTTTCGTGTCGACTTTGATTGTAGATGTCTCTGAATTCTTTTACTTGCCCACGCGTTAGAGAACAGCTTGATTTCAACGCTGAGTGTCCCTGTTCTGACCTCCATTGCAGAGGCGCCAAAAGAAGGGATGAAATGTGTGTAAGAGGGATGTGACGACCTTCCCATCATGTGACAAGGGGCGATTTCCCATCTCCTAAAATCTTTTCGTGTCGACTTTGATTGTAGATGTCTCTGAATTCTTTTACTTGCCCACGCGTTAGAGAACAGCTTGATTTCAACGCTGAGTGTCGCTGTTCTGACCTCCATTGCAGAGGCGCCAAAAGAAGGGATGAAATGTGTGTAAGAGGGATGTGACGACCTTCCCATCATGTGACAAGGGGCGGTTTCCCATCCCCTAAAATCTTTTCGTGTCGACTTTGATTGTAGATGTCTCTGAATTCTTTTACTTGCCCACGCGTTAGAGAACAGCTTGATTTCAACGCTGAGTGTCGCTGTTCTGACCTCCATTGCAGAGGCGCCAAAAGAAGGGATGAAATGTGTGTAAGAGGGATGTGACAACCTTCCCATCATGTGACAAGGGGCGGTTTCCCATCCCCTAAAATCTGTTCGTGTCGACTTTGATTGTAGATGTCTCTGAATTCTTGTACTTGCCCACGTGTTAGAGAACAGCTTGATTTCAACGCTGAGTGTCGCTGTTCTGACCTCCATTGCAGAGGCGCCAAAAGAAGGGATGAAATGTGTGTAAGAGGGATGTGACGACCTTCCCATCATGTGACAAGGGGCGGTTTCCCATCCCCTAAAATCTTTTCGTGTCGACTTTGATTGTAGATGTCTCTGAATTCTTGTACTTGCCCACGCGTTAGAGAACAGCTTGATTTCAACGCTGAGTGTCGCTGTTCTGACCTCCATTGCAGAGGCGCCAAAAGAAGGGATGAAATGTGTTTAAGAGGGATGTGACGACCTTCCCATCGTGTAATACATCCAAGGTGGGGTTGGGTAAAATTAAGGTGAAGTTTGATGCCAATGTGACGCCATTAACTCATTTTACACGTCACATGAAATTCTGAACTCTGGTCTTTTTTCAATGTGAAATTATAATTAAATCAAGACCCTACGCTACCGACGGGCGTTGATATACATCAACGGGGACAGACACATGACAGACGCTCTATCCATTTGAGCCGCCGAGAGCACAGAAGAGAGTGCGACTTCAGGGATTTAACCCTTGCACGCTCCCCGTGAGACACACATTCCCAACTTAATGTCCACACACTACATTCGTAGGGCCCTTGCCCGTTACGCTCATTACATGTCATGTCCGAAAGAACAGATACCACCTTCATATAGTTAAGGCTAACCGGCCATCGACCTTCTTCTTCTGTGCTGGACGCACACGCATTGCTCGAACTCTTACGGGATTCGGTAAGATTGTCTTCCGCAAGTAATGAGTGTAATGGGCAGGGGCATTACGAATGTAGTGTGTGGACATTAAGTTGGGAATGAGGGTCACAAGGGGAGCGTGCAAGGGATAAATCCCTGCAGTCGCACTCTCTTCTGTGCCCTCGGTGGCTCAGATGGATCGCCGGCTCGGTAACTCAGCGTGTTCGGTCAGAGGGCTAGCTGCCCTCTGTAATAAAAAAAAAACTGAGTTAATGCATCAACGACGAACTGAAACGGCTGTCTTGCGACGTCCGCACCGAACAAATGCAACAAACGAAAACGAACAAAATGAGACTTAAAAAAAAAAGGATGGATAGAGCGTCTGCCCTGTAAGCAGAAGATCCCGGATTCGAGTCCCAGTCGGGGCACACATTTTCAGCTATCCCCGTTAATGCATATCAAAGCCTGTCGACAGCTTAGGGGCTTGATTTAATTATCGTTTCATTCTAAGAGAGCTGCTTGGTCACTGATGGTATCTGTTCCTTCAGACTTGCCCGAAAGAACAGATATCATCTTCACATATTTTTTCGATGTGTCGGTGCCTTGCTGTTTGAAGTGTCGCCGACCCAGAGGGCGAAGTCACAGAGCGCCACGATTTTCCACCAATAGAGAGGAAGACTGTAGGCACATTCGAGGCAAAATACTAAATTACAGTCTCAATGGGTGACAACTATGGGGTTTTGAAAAAGTGATCTTAATTTGCATTCCGCAGTGTATATTTAGCGAAAGAGTGTAAGCTAAATCATGGAATTCCTTCTGGTAATGACAGTAGGATTCTGTACACCTCCTATGAAGATCTTTTGCGCCTTCGTGGCTGGTGTCAAAAATAATATGAATGTACCTCGAGGAATAATCCCGACTCAGATTTGGCGTCCATCGGCTAAAATTTTCCGTTCCTTTTGGAAATCAATTGAAAATTAAATATAGCTCACTATTATAGATCGCCGTTAAAGAAGTGCTTTCCAAATGTAAATAGTTTTTCTATGTGGTACTCAATGAAAGAATTGCACAGAATCGGTAATTATCCAATATACTTCCACACTTTTTGATCCACAGAGAATAAAAGCGCAGTTTTTCTGCAAATGGAATCTTATATCGAAAACAAAAATATAAAGCGGTGGAAACGATCCTCGATAATTTTTTCACGAAAGCACTCAGAAACATGTTATTTTAAGATTTTTCAATCATGTACAACAGTAGAGAAAGCTAAATGAGGTGTAGATGTAACAAAAATATATTGTGTTGAGAAGAAATATTACTGTCTTTCTTGAATTATGACATTAAATAATTGTTCGATACATGATGATATGGAAATTATAAAATAAAGGAGAAACATCGGCTTCACTCGCAAATCGAAGTTCATACTGAAATGTGTGTCCATTTCGAAGCCTTATGTCCCATCTTCAGGTGCTTAACATTGTCGTTGATTGCGCATAACATTTTTCACTGGCCACATTACTAGGATACAGTTAGTTTGATGACGATATAATGAAGTCTGAATTAATTCTTCTTCACAAAAAACACGTACTATTTTTCCTATCAATTGCACTGATTCGAGACAGTGACAAATTGAAGTAAAACGCAGTTTTCGCGCATTACAGTAGTTTTATTACATATGTCAGCACTTCGAATACCTTACAAAAATTTTAAAGTGTCATAGAGTAACTATGTGCAAAATATTACATTTTTTTCTATTCAAGGACTATACTTACGATGGTAGTTCCCTATGTCAGAGCTAACATATGCTTTTTCTGGTTGCAACTGATAGTATTTGTCTTTTAGAAGCAAATAAGGCTGTAAAAATACCTTTAAAAACAGTACATTTTTAAATGAATTTACTTATTTGAAATGTTTTCGGAAAATTAGACTTTATAGGAAAATAGTTCAGACTGTACAAAAACGTCTATTTCTTGCTTATACAATGAAAAGCCAAAGAAACTGGTACACCTGACTAATATCGTGTAGGGCTCCCGCGCGCAAGCAATAGTGGCGCAACACGACGCGGTATGGACTCGACTAATGTTTGAAGTAGTGCTGGAGGGAACTGACACCATGAATCCGGCAGGGCAGTCCATAAATCCGTAAGAGTGTAAGGAGGTGCTGACCTCTTCTGAACAGCACTTTACAAGGCATCCCAGATTTGCTCAATAATGAGTTTGTTGGCCAGCGGAAGTGTTTAAACTCAGAAGACTGTTCCTGGAGCCACTCTGTATCAATTCTGGACGTGTGGGGTGTCGCATTGTCCTGCTGGAATTGCTCAAGTTCGTCGGAATGCACAATGCACGTGAAAGGATGCAGGTGATCAGACAACATTGCATACGTACGTGTCACCTGTCAAAGTCGTATCTAGACGTATCAGGGGTCCCATGTCACTCCAACTGCACACGCCCCACACCATGACAGAGCCTCCACTACCTCGAACAGTCCCCTGCTGACATGCAGGGTTCATGGATTCATGAGGTTGTCTCCATACCCGTACACGTCCATCGGCTCCCCACAATTTGAAACGAGATTCGTGCAACGATGCAACATGTTTGCAGTCATCAACAGTCCAATGTCGGTGTTGACGGACCCAAGCGAGGCGTAAAGCTTTTGTGTCACGCAGTCATCAACGGTAAGCGAGTGGGCTTTCGGCTCCGAAAGATGATGTTTCGTTGAATGGTTCGCACAATGACACTTTTTGATGGCCCAGCATTGAAATCTGCAGCAATTTTCGTAAGGGTTGCGCTTCCGTCACATTGAACGGTTCTCTTCTGTCAATGGTCTCGTTCTTGCAGTATCTTTCTCCAGCTGCAGCGATGTCAGAGATTTGGTGTACATTCGTGAGATTGTCGTACGCGAAAGTCGCCATTTCATTGCCACCTCGGAGATGCTGTGTCTCCTCGATGGTGCGCCGAATGTAACACCACGTTCAAACTCACTTAAATCTTGACAACCTGCCATTGTAACAGCAGTAACCGATCTAATAGCTGCGCCAGACGCTTGTTGTCCGGTCGCAGGGCCGTATTCTGTCTGTTTATATATTTCTGTATTTGAATACACATGCCTATACCAGTTTCTTTGGTGGTTCAATGTAGTTTCTGTGTGAACACTGGGAGTCAGTCGTGGGTTCCATTTTATATGTCTTTTTGATACATCTGGTTCGCTGCAAAATTGCACTCGTAAGGCTTGAATTGCTTAGACATGCGCGCACAGCCTCAGCAGAGAAGCTGTCCCGCACAGAGTTGAGTTTTGAGGTGTATTTATCTGTTGATCAGACAGATAGTAGAGCTTTGGTGTCAAATGTGGAAAGTTGAGTTTTGGTTTAGTAGCAGTGAGCAGCAAACATTGGCGATTTTTTGGGAATTACATTATGAGCAATGGAAGACTTATTGTGGAGGAGAAAAAGAGTTGATTTTACATTGGTACGACTGTAGTCCTTGTGAAGAATGGCTTGTAGGTAATGATTAAGTTTGTTTTATTTTAGGCAGTGTTTTGGTAACGCAGCGTTTTTGGTTCATCAGACATCCAGATGAGGAAAATTTTTGCTTTTCATTTTCTTGTTAGGTTTTATCGATCTTTGTGCGAGAAATGGATTTAACAATTAGATTTTGGAAAGGTTATATATCTTAAATTTAACTTTCTAAATTCTTGGATTATAGTTACGTGGTTGCAGAGAAAGCTTAAGTATTATTAAAGTTTCATTATATGTTATTAAGTGACATGAGATTGCTACTGAATTCATTTAATCCAGAGTCATTCTCCAAAACCCTGGAGTCAATTAATTTTCAATTTATTTGGAACCATTATCAAAAATTATGAACCAAGAATGATATCAATGGTTTTACAGAAAGCATTGCACCTTTACGTAGCTCAGTACGTATCTCTTTACGTATCTGGAGCTCTTTTATCGAGAAACGCTGTAGCTACGATAGCAGTTTGCACGGCGTTATACCGTACGACTTTGACCCAAATAAGCCGAACAGTGTAGAAAACAGATTCTTTCTTTAATCTAATTTCAGAGAGACGAAGTTTCGTTTCAAAGTAATCAGTTTTGCATCAAAATTCATAGTCAGATTTTGTAGTAACGATAAGTTTCAGACAGGACATGACTTTCTTCGAATTCTCGCAGCTAGGCAGCTAGGCAGTGCAGCTAATTTCAATATTCATTCTCGCAGTTGAATTTCGCCACCAACGGTTAGCGTTACGCAAGCTGTCAGTTTTAATGTGCGGTATGCGCACCATCCAGAGCGGGTAGCCCAAAGTTTAGGATGAAAAACACAATCGAAATTACTGGCACTAAAATAAACTTAAACAGTTAATTTTCATTGCAAAGTTTTCATAGTCGTTGAGCCTAATAGACAATTTAACATTAAAAACGTAATCAAAACTACTTTTACTAAAAGAAAAATCACGTCTACTTGCTTCAGTAGGCTCTTATCATTTTTGCTAATAGGTATTTTGAGGTGGGAGTTGCAGAAATTTTATTTGCTTTTGTACTTATTTTTCTTGCTTGCCTTGTATGTTTCTCGCATTTGCCTCTTCCAACATACGCACCCCACCCATCCCACCCCATGCTCAGGTACCACAGCTGCCAGCGTCAGATGTGACACAGGTAATGCAGATGTTTCCCTTTCAGACCCATCAAATATCTACACTGATCAACACAGTGCAGAAGCAACTGTCCAACGCTGCATGCCAAATGGAACAAGCAACACTTACAGCAGCCAAACCGCCTTTTTGCCAGTTTCATGAACAAGAAAAGGAATGGCTCGAGTGGTTGCAACAGTTGAAGCCCATGTACTTGCTCATAACGTACCAGGTACTGTCAAAAGCCATTACTTTCTCTCAACAGTAGGAAGTGGAGTGTTCAGGCTCATAAACAAACTGTTCCCTAACGGCACTCTGATTGAACTTTCGTGTGAACACGTTGTAGATTCGATGACCAACTATTATGACCAACACGTTAATACAGCAGCAGCTAGGTATCAATTCTTTAATTGTAAAAAACGGTCAGAACAGATTTACAAGGTATCTCGAAGCAAATTCATATGTACTTGTGGTGCTTTATATTCCAATGTTCTATTGCATGATGCAATCGTGTACAATATAACCGATGTCAAACTCAGAGAACAGCTTCTGAAACAGTCCGATCCATCATTTCAGCAGGTAGCACAAATACGAGACCAGTATGGTTCAGGTGCCCCGTCAGCTGAGAAATCTGAGCAGCCAGCAGTTCGTCCAGTTGAGTCTCTCGTTTGCGATTGGCCCATTCAGCAGCAGCTTGCGCTCGTCACGCCGCATAGACAACTCTCCACACCATGTAAGCAGCTCACTAAACCGGCAGCTACACAGGTGAACAGAATTAAGTCTTGCCCTCGGTGTTATTCATGGCATAAACGCCAAGGTTGCCCCCTCCTGACAAATTCAGTGTTACGCTTATTGCAGGAAAGGACATGTACAATCCGTATTTTTGCAATGGAACAAACATAAGAATTCGCCCAACTCACAAAAATCTTGTCACAAGGCCCATATCATTAATGCAGAATATTCAAAGTCTGCAACAGGCATTCGCAAAACTGGCATACGAGCAGTTTCTTCAGTGATACGCCAGTCCAACAAACTTTTTTTTTCATTTTCTTCTTTGTGGGAAACGTGAGAAATTTAAGTTGGACACGGGTGCGTCTGTCACATTGCTGAATCGTCACACATATGAACAGTTAGGCTCCCAGTGCCTGTCCAAAACTAGCACGCAGCTGCCAGCTTATAATGGACAAGACATTCCCAGTGACGGAAAATGTACTTTGCCTGCCATGTAACGCTCGGATAGGTGAACAGTAACTTTTACAGCGCAAGTCACACGATAATGAGAACATATTTGGTCTTGATTCATTTGATTTGTTTGACTTCAACATTCAGGACAATATGTTGTCAGTGTCTGCTTTCCATGCAAACGACAATGTAGCTAGCTTGCTAAAAGAATTCCCAGAACTCTTTTCTGAGATTTAGGCAAGGCTAACAATTTTGTTGCACATATTACTCTGCAAGACAATTCTCAGCCGAAATTTTACCGGGGCAGAACTGTTCCCATTGCATTACGGGACAAAGTCGCTGCTGAACTTTAAGAATTGCAAATCAATGGGCAAGTCCACTGGTTTTGCTCCCCAAATCTTCAGGTCGCATTCACCTCTGTGTTGATTTTAAGTCTACAGTCAACCCACAAACTGTGATTGATACTTATCCATTGCCATGCCCTGAGGATGTCATGGACAGATTTGGCGCTGATCGCTACCTCTCAAAAATTGATTTGCGTGACGCGTATCTTCAAATGCCACTCGATGAAGAATCTCAAAAAGTGTGTGTAATAAATACTCATTTGGGCTTGTTTAAATATTTGAGTTTGCCTTTTGGCAGTGCTTTCGCACCCGCTATTTTCCAAAGGTATTTCGAACAGCTAACTGCGCAGGTACCAAACTGTTCAAATTATTTGGACAACGAAACATTGTCTCGAAATCCGGTAGAAAATCCGAATAAATTCTGGTCGTATGTAAAGTACACAAGCGGCAAGACGCAGTCAATACCTTCGCTGCGTAGTGCCGATGGTACTGTTACCGACGACTGTGCCGCTAAAGTGGAGTTATTGAACGCAGTTTTCCGAAATTCCTTCACCTGGGAAGACGAATGGAATATTCCAGAATTTGAAACACGAACAGCTGCTAGCATGAGTTTCTTAGAAGTAGGTACCTTACAGGTTGCGAAGCAACTCAAATCGCTTGATACAGGCAAGTCTTCAGGTCCAGATTGTATACCGATTAGGTTCCTTTCAGATTACGCTGATGCAATAGCCCCCTACTTAGCAATCATATACAACCGCTCGCTCACCGATAGATCTTTACCTACAGATTGGAAAATTGCGCAGGTCGCACCAATGTTTGAGAAGGGTAGTAGGAGTAATTCATCGAACTACAGACCTATATCATTGACGTCGGTTTACAGTAGGGTTTTGGAGCATATACTGTATTCAAACATTATGAATCACCTCGAAGGGAACGATCTATTGATACGTAATCAGCATGGTTTCAGAAAACATCGTTCTTGTGCAACGCAGCTAGCTCTTTATTCGCACGAAGTAATGGCCGCTATCGACAGGGGATCTCAAGTTGATTCCGTATTTCTAGATTTCCGGAAAGCTTTTGACACCGTTCCTCACAAGTGACTTGTAATCAAGGTGCAGGCCTATGGGGCATCGTCTCAGTTGTGCTACTGGATTCGTGATTTCCTGTCAGGAAGGTCGCAGTTCGTAGTAATAGACGGCAAATCATCGAGTAAAACTGAAGTGATATCAGGTGTTCCCCAGGGAAGCGTCCTGGGACCTCTGCTGTTCCTGATCTATATAAATGACCTGGGTGACAATCTGAGCAGTTCTCTTATGCTGTTCGTAGATGATGCTGTAATTTACCGTCTAGTAAGGTCATCCGAAGACCGGTATCAGTAGCAAAGCGATTTAGAAAAGATTGCTGTATGGTGTGGCAGGTGGCAGTTGACGCTAAATAACGAAAAGTGTGAGGTGATCCACATGAGTTCCAAAAGAAATCCGTTGGAATTCGATTACTCGATAAATAGTACAATTCTCAAGGCTGTCAATTCAACTAAGTACCTGGGTGTTAAAATTACGAACAACTTCAGTTGGAAAGACCACATAGATAATATTGCGGGGAAGGCGAGCCAAAGGTTGTGTTTCATTGGCAGGACACTTAGAAGATGCAACAAGTCCACTAAAGAGACAGCTTACACTACACTCGTTCGTCCTCTGTTAGAATATTGCTGCGCGGTGTGGGATCCTTACCAGGTGGGATTGACGGGGGACATCGAAAGGGTGCAAAAAAGCGCAGCTCGTTTTGTATTATCACATAATAGGGGAGAGAGTGTGGCTGATATGATACGCGAGTTGGGATGGAAGTCATTAAAACAAAGACTTTTTTCGTAGCGGCGAGATATATTTACGAAATTTCAGTCACCAACTTTCTCTTCCGAATGCGAGAATATTTTGTTGAGCCCGAGCTACATAGGTAGGAATGATCATCAAAATAAAATGAGAGAAATCAGAGCTCCAACAGAAAGGTTTAGGTGTTCGTTTTTCCCGCGCGCTGTTTGGGAGTGGAATGGCAGAGAGATAGTATGATTGTGGTTCGATGAACCCTCCGCCAAGCACTTAAATGAGAATTGCAGAGTAATCATGTAGATGTAGATGTAGATGTAGATATTGTCTTAGTAGGTCGTTCACCTGAAGAACATATTGCAAGTTTGCGTGCTTTATTTCGTGTGTTATCTGATACAGGATTAAAGTGTAGACTGGACAAGTGTAATTTTTTTAAACCTGAGTTGCAGTGTCTAGGTCATGCCATAAACAGTCAAGGTGTACATCCTCTTCAGTGGCCCTTGTTAGCCAGACGAAATCTGACAGATCCTTGCAATGTCACAGAATTGCAATCAGTGTTAAGGGAAATGAATTATTACACTCCTGGAAATTGAAATAAGAACACCGTGAAATCATTGTCCCAGGAAGGGGAAACTTTATTGACACATTCCTGGGGTCAGATACATCACATGATCACACTGACAGAACCACAGGCACGTAGACACAGGCAACAGAGCATGCACAATGTCGGCACTAGTACAGTGTATATCCACCTTTCGCAGCAATGCAGGCTGCTATTCTCCCATGGAGACGATCGTAGAGATGCTGGATGTAGTCCTGTGGAACGGCTTGCCATGCCATTTCCACCTGGCGCCTCAGTTGGACCAGCGTTCGTGCTGGACGTGCAGACCGCGTGAGACGACGCTTCATCCAGTCCCAAACATGTTCAATGGGGGACAGATCCGGAGATCTTGCTGGCCAGGGTAGTTGACTTACACCTTCTAGAGCACGTTAGGTGGCACGGGATACATGCGGACGTGCATTGTCCTGTTGGAACAGCAAGTTCCCTTGCCGGTCTAGGAATGGTAGAACGATGGGTTCGACGACGGTTTGGATGTACCGTGCACTATTCAGTGTCCCCTCGACGATCACCAGTGGTGTACGGCCAGTGTAGGAGATCGCTCCCCACACCATGATGCCGGGTGTTGGCCCTGTGTGCCTCGGTCGTATGCAGTCCTGATTGTGGCGCTCACCTGCACCGCGCCAAACACGCATACGACCATCATTGGCACCAAGGCAGAAGCGACTCACATCGCTGAAGACGACACGTCTCCATTCGTCCCTCGATTCACGCCTGTCGCGACACCACTGGAGGCGGGCTGCACAATGTTGGGGCGTGAGCGGAAGACGGCCTAACGGTGTGCGGGACCGTAGCCCAGCTTCATGGAGACGGTTGCAAATGGTCCTCGCCGATACCCCAGGAGCAACAGTGTCCCTAATTTGCTGGGACGTGGCGGTGCGGTCCCCTACGGCACTGCGTAGGATCCTACGGTCTTGGTGTCCATCCGTGCGTCGCTGCGGTCCGGTCCCAGGTCGACGGGCACGTGCACCTTCCGCCGACCACTGGCGACAACATCGATGTACTGTGGAGACCTCACGCCCCACGTGTTGAGCAATTCGGCGGTACGTCCACCCGGCCTCCCGCATGCCCACTATATGCCCTCGCTCAAAGTCCGTCAACTGCACATACGGTTCACGTCCACGCTGTCGCGGCATGCTACCAGTGTTAAAGACTGCGATGGAGCTCCGTATGCCACGGCAAACTGGCTGACACTGACGGCGGCGGTGCACAAATGCTGCGCAGCTTTCCTGGTTTGTCCGCTGTGCCGTGCGTGTGATCATTGCTTGTACAGCCCTCTCGCAGTGTCCGGAGCAAGTATGGTGGGTCTGACACACCGGTGTCAATGTGTTCTTTTTTCCATTTCCAGGAGTGTATATTTGGTTCTCACCGAATGCTGCACAAATCGCGGATCCATTACATTGCTTGCGTCGCAAGAATGTCCCCTTTGTTTTCACATATGAGTGCCAATTAGGTTTTAAAAGACTTGCACTGCTCAGTGACCTATGCTTAGTTCACTTTGATTCTGACAAACCAGTTGTACTGCAAGTTGACACTTCCTCTTACAGAATCGGTGCAGTGCTTTCGCACAGAATTGGTAATACAGACAGGCCTATTGCTTTCGCATCAAGAGTGTTGTCCAAAGCTCAGTGTAACTATTCACAAATTGAGAAACAGGCTTTGGCTATTGTGTATGGTGTCACCAAATTCCACCATTATTTGTATGGCAGAAAATTCTACTTAGGAACGGATCACAAGCCTTTGCAGTCCTTGTTTCATCCGACGAAACCGGTTCCTGTACGAACTGCACAAAAAATGCAAAGATGGGCTTTGTTGTTGTCTCAATACCAGTACGAGCTTGTGTATCGCCTGACAGCTAAATATGGTAATGCGGACGCACTTTCACGTCTCCCGATTGGCCCTGACACAGACTTTGACGCTTCTGCTGCATCTTGTTGTCACATCGCTGTTCAGGATTCTGAAATGCTTCAATCTTTTCTGCTAAACTACAGACAAATCGCACAGGCCACGGAAGCTGATTCATATTGCTAACATACGTTTTGCTAACATACATTCGCACATCTTGGCCTCGTTCCTTGCATAGCATAAAGTATTCTGTAGTGCGCCGATACTTCGCACGTTGGCATAGCCCCGCTATACAGAAAGGTGTGATTCTTGTTCCAAATGACAGTGGACAGTTAGGTGTGTTTGTCTCCAAAGCTTTTCAAAAAGAATTGTTGCAGTTACTTCACCAAGGACACTGGGGTATTTCACGTACGAAACAGCGCGTCAACACTGTACTTGTCAGGGTATGGAAACTCAAATAGAACAGGTGACGTCATAGTGTCATGCATGTGTGCAAAATCAGTGCACTTCGCCACAAAAATTCTCTGCATGGCCTAAGCCGCAGTCACCTCGGCAACTCATGCAAACAGACTTTGCAGGACCTTTTTGAAACATTCGTTGGTTGATTGTGGTTGGGTCGTATTGCAAGTCTCTTCTGCTGTGCCAGTGAACTCAACAACGTCACGTGGCACAATTCAGGTGCTGTCTTCTATTTTTTTTTTTTTTTTTTTTTTTTTTTGGCATCGAAGTTTTACCTGAAGTTATAGTGTCAGACAACGGCCCACAGTTCACATTCCATGAATTTGAAACATTCTGTGGACGCAATAGCGTACAGCATCTAACTAGTGCACCGTTCCGTCCACAGTCAAACGTCAGAACGGAACGTTTTGTCAGAATCTTCAAGCAGCAAATGGCCAAACTCCGCTCCACACATACCATGGATCAAGCATTGCAACTGTTTCTCGTCTCCTATCGTTCACACCTACGAGATGGGCCATCGCCGATGGAATTGCTTCACGGCCGCCGCCATCGGACACTGCTCCATCTGCTCCATCCTCCTCAGCATCCGGCACCGAAGTGTTTTCCAGGCAGCAGGCGGTGGGCGCGAGGCGAGATCCTGCGCCGACTTGGCGCATGCATGTATCTCCTTTCAGGTCCAGACGGCTTGGAGCGCCGACATCACAGTCAACTTCGCCACTGTAAAGTCTAAGGTGATCCCTCTGTGTCTCTTCCCCCAGATCACGGATCCAGAGGACAGCGCGGCCACACAGCCACCAGAGGGTGTCATCACGACACCACAGGACGACCCATGGAGCCTTCGCCTCCTCCGCCTCCTCTCGTCCTACCGATGGAGCTGGACTCGCCAACACTGCAGCAGCCGGCGCCTTCCAGATCTGGTTATTGGCCTCCAGAGGTGGACGCGTACCCTTCTGGTCGTTTTCCGGGGGACGTTTTCACCAGAGCGATGGCCGGATGGCGGGGTACGACCGGAAGCTTGACGTCCCCTACAGCCACAGATTCCGGTCCAGCGATGCATCCATACTCCTGCCTCCCCTGCCGTTGTCGCGCACCCTACACAACGACGGACCATCGCTTTGAGGGGGAGGAATGTTCCGGCGTAACATCAAGCCCCGGCACCTCAGCCTGGAACGTAACAGCGGCGAAGCCTGTGACACGACGTCAGCCAATAGTACGCTGGCTAGGATCGCACCACGACAGGAGCGGCCCCTATATGAAGAAAATACAAGCGCCGCTCCGCGCTAGCCACGGACACACTAGAAGACGGGCACTAGAAGAGCCGCACTAGAAGACAGGCCGTGATCCAAACGATTTAGCCGTCACTTGTGATCTATATTAATTGCCTGCATGGAAGTTGTATATATCGAGGGACATTGGTTATTTGCATGTCGCCAGTTGCTTGCGACGTATTGTCAATTTAATTTACTGTAATAAACTTCATTAATAAGATTTGCTTGAATTGTTGTCCAGCTATAGGAGAAAATAGCTTCCTAGGCACTCTGCAAAGACATGTGGGCCGGACACGATACCGAAAGCCCATGTCAATGACGTTTCGTTGAAGGTTTCAACGCTGACACTTGTTGATGGCCCAGCATTGAAATCTGCAGAATTTTGTGGAAGGGTTGCACTTCTGTCACATTGAACGATTCTCTTCAGTCGTCGTTGGTCCCGTTCTTACAGGATCTTTTTCCGGCCGATCCATGTCGGAGATTTGATGTTTTACCAGATTCCTCGTCTTCACGGTACACTCGTGAAACGGTCGTACGGGAAAATCCCCACTTCATCGCTACCTCGGAGATGCTGTGACCCATCCTACGTACGCGACTAATAAAACACCACGTTCAAACTCAGTTAAATCTTGATAACCTGCCATTGTAGCAGCAGTAATCGACCAATAACTGCGCCAGAGCCATGTTGTCTTATATAGGCGTTGCCGACCGTAACGCCATATTCTGCCTGTTTACATATCTCTGTATTTGAATACGCGTACCTATACCGGCTTCTTTGGCGCTTCAGTGTATTTAGTCTTATTATTAATACTCACATAATTAACCTGTAACGTTACATGACCTAATCTCATACCGTCCTACTACAATTCGATGCTCCTTGTATACAATATCCTCGTCATAGCACTTGATACTGTGCCACTAGTACCTGCTGCCTTTGCCATTGTCAAAAGAACAATTCGCATCCGCTAAAATTAAGTGTAACAGGAATGTTTCCCCATTCACATCAGTTTTCTTTTTCTAGTATTTCTTCATGAAAATGAATGGTGAGCACCTAATAATACCTTTTCATCAGAATGAATTGTGAGTACCTAAAACCACGAAGAGTAAGAACAGAATTTTTCTGGAGAAAGGAGCAGACCGCATAAGAATAGAAATAGTGTGACAGGAGCTAACTACCACAGTACTGTGCCGAACAACACAATACTTCTCAGATTAGCATTGGGTTATAAACCGACAGAAATGGCGTATGTTGGAAACACAAGCAGAAAGCAACAGATAATTTTTAAAGATGGATCCAGTCTTTAAGCCTAATCCCTGAAATGATTTCCACAACTCTTTCACCTGGTTTTCAGGAGCATTTGGTTTACGGTGTTAGATGTAATGAGGCTTATTACCAGATATCCTTAACGGAGGAATCTAAGCATCTCACCGCCTTCGCCACGGATTGGAATTTATATACTACTGGCCATTAAAATTGCTGCACCAAGAAGAAATGCAGATGATAAACGGGTATTCATTGGACAAATATATTATACTAGAACTGACATGTGATTACATTTTGGCGCAATTTGGGTACATAGATCCTGAGAAATCAGTACCCAGAACAACCACTACTGGTCGTAATAACGGCCTTGATACGCCTGATCATTGAGTCAAACAGAGCTTGGATGGCGTGTACAGGAACAGCTGCCCATGCAGATTCAACACGATACCACAGTTCATCAAGAGTAGTAACTGGCGTATTGTGACGAGCCAGTTGCTCGGCCACCATTGACCAGACGTTTTCAATTGGTGATAGATCTGGAGAATGTGCTGGCCAAGGCAGCAGTCGAACATTTTCTGTATCCAGAAAGGCCCGTACAGGACCTGCAACATGCGGTCGTGCATTATCCTGCTGAAATGTAGGGTTTCCCTGGGATCGAATGAAGGGTAGAGTCACGGGTCGTAACACATCTGAAATGTAACGTCCACTGTTCAACGTGCCGTCAATGCGAACAAGAGGTGACCGAGACGTGTAACAAATGGCACCTCATACCATCACGCCGGGTGATAAGCCAGTATGGCGATGACGAATACACGCTTCCCATGTGCGTTCACCGCGATGTCGCCAAACACGGATGGGACCATCATGATGGTGTAAACAGAACCTGGATTCATCCCAAAAAATGACGTTTTGCCATTCGTGCACCCAGGTTCGTCGTTGAGTACACCATCGCAGGCGCTCCTGCCTGTGATGCAGCGTCAAGGGTAACCGCAGCCATGGTCTCCAAGATGATAGTCCATGCTGCTGCAAACGTCGTCCAACTGTTCGTGCAGATGGTCGTTGTCTTGCAAACGACCCCATCTGTTGACTCAGGGATCGAGACGTGGCTGCACGATCCCTTACGGCCATGCGGATAAGATGCTAGTGATACGAGGCCGTTGGGATCCAGCACGGCGTTCCGTATTACCCTCCCGAACCCACCGATTCCGTATTCTGCTAACCGTCATTGGCTCTCGACCAAGGCGAGCAGCAATGTCGCGATACGATAAACCGCAATCGCGATAGGCTACAATCCGACCTTTATTCAAAGTCTGAAACGTGATGGTTCGCATTCCTCCTCCTTACACGAGGCATCACAACAACGTTTCACCAGGCAACGCCGGTCAACTGCTGTTTGTGTATGAGAAATCGGTTGGAAACTTTCCTCGTGTCAGCACGTTGTAGGTGTCGCCACCGGCGCCAACCTTATGTGAATGCTCTGAAAAGCTAATCATTTGCATATCACAGCATCTTGTTCCTGTCGGTTAAACTTCGCGTCTGTGTCACTTCATCTTCGTCGTGTAGCAATTTTAATGACCGGTAGTGTATGTTCAACCAGTGCAGCAGTTTCTTCCCGTTTATTGGATAAAATTTCAGGTGGTTTAAAGTTTAATTGGGTCTTCAATTATTTGGACGATGTGGTCATATTTAGTGACTCCTTTGAAGAGCATTTAGAGCACATCCGGAAGCTACTATCCAGACTCAGGGATGCGGGGCTGAATGTGAAACCCTAAAAGGCAACCTTGGCTTAGCGCCAGGTGTCATTTTTGGGTCACTTGGTGTCCGGAGACGGAATTAGCATTGATCAGGAATGCACTAAGGTGTTGAGGAATTTCCGCAGACACGAAATAACAGGGAGGTTGCCTGATTTGCAGGGATGGTTAACTATTTCCGCAGATTTGTCCCAAACGTTGCGCAACTTGCAGCTCCGTTAAATTTGTTACTAAGAAATTATGAGAAATTCGTTTGGGCTGAAAGTCAGCAGGCAGCCTTTGAAGGAATTAAAACTGTCATTGCCAAACCAGCGGTTTTCGCCGTACCTGACTTTAAGAAAAGATTTCTGGTCCAGTCTGATGCTTCCAACACTGATGTGGCGGCAGTTCTTTTGCAGGAAGGTCAAGGTATCAGGGGTCCGTTAGCATTTCCTTCCTGCCGTCTGGAGGGGCCTGAGCTCAATTACTCGGTATATGAGTGCCAAGCGTTAGCTGCATTATTTGGCCCCGAAAAATTTCAGTTGTATCTCTAACGTCTTGAATTTGACCTGGAGACAGATAATCAGGCCCTTAGTTGCGTCCTAGCTCGTCCTAAGAAGACAGGGCGATCCGCGAATGGACGGTCTGCATTTCGGCTTCCCATTTTAAGGTTCTATACGTTAAGGAATCTGATAATCAGGTTGCTAACGCCCTTAGCAGGATGTTCCAACAGCACGAGTTTGATGAGGAAACGCCGGACAGTCTCCCAGTACGTACAATCCTTACCAAGGTACACCAACTGTTTAATAATTTGAAAAATTAACAAGACCCATTGTGGAGGTGCCTCAGGAAGCAAATACTAGATGGACAGGAATCCAGTGACTATTTTCTGAAGAACGACATTCTTTGTAACCGCAGGGGTAAGTCTGGGGAAGCTAGAATATGTCTCCCGCTAACCTTAGTTATTCCGGTTTTCCAGTACTTCCATGACTCAGCAGGAGGGAATTTAGGTCTTTATAAAACTTTAGAGAAGGTCAAGGAACAGCTGACCTGGCCGATACGTTATAAAGACATTAGAGGTTTATTCAAAGAATGCAGAGATTGTAAGAAGGGAAAACCAAGTAACTCCCCGGCGAGGGGATTGCTGCAGCCAGAATGGGAAGAGCATCCATTGGACAAATTGTTTGTATGTTATATGGGCCCGCTTCCCCGGACGAACAAGACAATTCGTATATTCTCGTATTGGTGGACACCTTCTCCAGGTTCGTCTGGTTGATACCTAGCTGGGGTGTGACCGCTCTTATCACCATCTCTCATCTTACTAATATATTTAGGTGGTTCGGGTCACTGCGGCCGTTGGGTAAGGATAACGTTCTTGGCTTTCTGGCAAGGTGGTTTAGACTATTCTGTTGTTGCAATGGGATAAAACATGTTACGAAACGTCGCCTTTGAACAATTATACATGACTGTGCTTAAACTGATACACAATATTTTGTTAGCGCAACGCAATCTGACTTTCAAAATTCCCTACAAAAGAATGGCCCTGACTAACATTAACTATACCTTTCACAAATCACTTACCTCACAAAAATCTTCGCTGCTCAAGCTACTGCAATACAGCGAGCGCCACTACTGCCAGCTAGATAAAAGATTCAAACTATGGAAGGCACTAACTACTGATAGGGATAGTTAGCAAATGAAAGATATTAATAGAGAACAAACAATGTATTTACCTTGATATCATCATATATAAATATAGCAGTTCATGACAAATTTCAAAACTCCGCCATCTCTCTCCCCACATCCACCACTGCTGGCGGCTCACCTCCAACTGCGCAACGCTACGCGCTGTTCACATCCAGCTGCCGCTGCCCAACACTACAATGGCAGACAACAATGCAAACTAGCCACAGACTGCACACAGCACAGCTAGTGATTTTAATACAGAGCGCTACGTAACGTTGCCAGTAAGAAAACGTAAACAGCCTACTTACAGGTTTAGACAATTCTGTTGTTGCAATGGGATAAAACATGTTACCACTGAGCCGTGGTAAAATTTGCTGTTTTGAAGAGCGCGCCGCAGGGCGTAGTGTAAAGCAGTCGCCTTCAGTTTCTGGCGGTGGCGCCGCTGTGGCAATCGCAGCTTTGGTGTCTCCCTCTGGTGGGAAAGGGGAAAAGTTGCCTGTTGACGTGCATTTGAGGGATGCTATGAGCTTGGCAGATGGGGGTCAGTCTGCCAGTATCGGCGAGTCGGTCAGTCGGTCAGCCGGGTCAGTGTGGGGCAGTCAGTGTCTGTCTGTCATCCGGAGTGCTAGTATGTGTTAGGCCGCAGTCTGCTCGAGTTGCTCAGGCGACGGTGATTGGCGGTTGGATCGATCGGTTGGTCGTTCGCGCACTGAGACACAAGATGACTTGTCCGTCTTGAGCGTCGGCGCACGTGAGGTCGCCACGTCAGTCCAGTGGGCCGCGCCGTATAGCGAGGGGTAGTGGCTTCGCGGCCAACACGAGAGCAACAGGAGCCAAACCACGACATCGGTCTGGCCGGAGCGAGCTGCGACGCCGTGAGATGGGAGGTCGGCGCTCCTTCTTGCGTCCGTTGAAGCGGCTGGCAGCGGACGGTTCGGGAGAGCATTTTGGGGGTGCTGCGCCAGGTCTTCGCCAGATATCGCAGTTTATTAGAAGTTAAGTGATTCGTGATAAGTTGTTTCATTGCCTTGTTAAATTCTACTACTTTTCTTGGTCAGTCTCTCGTCACCAGCTTGCTCGTCTGTCTCCCGTCCGCATTTGTTAGGCAGTTAGTGTCTGTCTGTCTGTCTGTCGGTCTGCCGTACGTTAATAGCTGCCTCTGTCATGTTTGTCGGATTCGGTGTTAACGAATTTATTGTTGAAGTGTAACGGCCGAATTCCTGAAATATGTTTTTAACTTGCTTATCATCTTGAGAGGCGGTATATGTGTAATGTAGAGCATGTTTGTATATTTTATATAAAACTGCATTTCATGGGTTTTTTATTTAAATTGTCATTTTAGTATATAAAGTTGCCACCCTTCTACCGTAAGAGTTTTTTTCTTTTTAAAATCAAGTTGCACCTTTGGTGGCAAGTTATTTTTTTTTAATGTTAGTGTTTTGTATCATTTCCATCCCTCCTACGAGGTGCATAGTTTATGTGCTTGTGTGAGTTGTTAAAATTTTTAGTTTAAAGTAATCTGGTGCGTTGCAGAGTTGCACCAGTGTAGTCTTTCAGAGGTTGTTGTGAGTGGTCGTGACTACGGCCGTGTCAAAAGGGAACGGCAAGGTTTTCAGCCCGAAAGCTCATACTGTCAAAATTTGTTCTTTCTGCCTCTGAATAAAATTGTAACTTGATATTTAGAGGATGCTTTCTGATTATAATTTTAAACCTGTTTAAAAAAAGGGGCTTTTAGGAATAAAATTTCCATTTGTTGAAAGAAATTTAATTTGTTTTCATCAGTTACCCACTGGCGACTACTTCCACGCTCACAGTGTGATTAAATGAGTTAATGTTCTTGATAAATCGCTAGAAAATAAAGTAAATTCTTAAGAAAAGGTTTTGAAAGTAAATTCACGGTTTAACCACCACACCTTATTATCCTCAGGCTTCCTTTGCTGAAAGAATTAACCGCAACTTGAAGTCAGCGTAGATTATTTACCACAATAAATCGCCCAAGAAGTGGGATACCATCTTGTCCCGGTTAAACTTAGCATTTAACTCCATGTGGCATGAAGCATCACAGGCCACCCAAGCTAGCCTAATGCTCGTATATCCCATGAATTCCCTGCTCTCCAATTTATGGGACATAATAGATCTTTTACTTCCATCTATCACTCCGGATGTTCTTTGGGAGAAAAGGGGGCGAGCTCCGGCAAATATTGCGAAGTTCACAATCGTCAGGTCTGTCTCTATAATAGAAAAAGGCGCCCCTTTCAAGGGGATAAAGGGGACCTTGTCTACATCAGGAACGTTCCTGAGAGGTCTTCCCTGGATAACCGCTTAGGTAAGCTTGCCCCACGTTTCCTAGGTCCATATTCCATTGTCAAAATTTTATGCCCGGTCAGTCTTTTGATCAGGGACCCGGTAAAGGGGAACCTCATAAAGGTTCACCTCACCCAGATTAAATTCCAGCAGAGTGAGGGGTTCTTAGTCCTGGGGGCAGGCTTGTACAAGTTGGAGAGGGGGAGGTTGAGCCTTGGCGCCATTGAGTTAGCAGACTTCTGTCTGGTGTAGTGTAACGACGTAAGTTTTGTATAAATGATTTTCTTTTGACATATGACCATGTGCAGACTTTGTCACCTACGTCAGTTACAACACGCTTCAAAATTATTTAAATTCTTTTTACATTGTCTCTGAATGGTTCTTGAACGAAACCATAATTAAAACATTATCATTTGAGTCGTATGCGCAGAATTTCGTCACTCAGTCCAATTGGTTTGCGCAAACTTTTTTTCAATTTAGATGTCGTTTTTTTCTCCTCAGAAATTATATTAATGCAAGTGATCTGATTTGATAAATATTAGAACCATATTGAATAAACTTTCAGGATTCAAACACGCGATGAACGTTGTCAAAATTAATAATCTTGTCAAATAAATTACGTAACATAATTCTTCATAAATAAATTCTCGGAACACGCATTTAAATTTTAGTAGCATCCATTAGTTTATTATCTTCCTACATATAGACGTGAACCTGAGGCTTGACAAGACAGAACTGAACATTTACAACATGATTAACTTTCTATGACGTCATTGTTGTAGAAACATTACAAATTCTTAATTTTCAATTTTTAGAAGCACGACGCAACAACTCGGTTTCAGGATCTTCTGTTGCTCTTTGGCTGTCGACCTGCGACGTATAGTGGCCAGCAATTTTCTCTCTGGTCCCGGCAGCGAAGATGCTGTCTCCGTTCGTTGCGCCGCCCTCTCCGTACATGAAACATAAAAAATAAATACACAACTTTAGACAATTCACAACCATTACAAATATTACAAAAATACATAAACAAAAAACTAATTTAAACTTATATTCACCTGCAAACTGGGCTGACACTGGTGGATGGGTGACGCTTCAATTTCGCGTCCCACTACACTGGCACTACTGGCTCAGGTGCACTATCGACTATCCATCTCGACCACATTGCAAATATCTATGAGGAAGAGTTGGTATCCGTGGGTTGTGTCCTTAGAACGTCTTTGCTTGCCGATATACACACATCAAAAAAGTTTTTCATCTCCCCAGTTCCCAGAACTCCTGAAAATAGACGTTGACTGTGGATAATGTATCACAGACACATTCCATTTGACTGTTCAGAGATGTCACTAAATCCGCCCAAAGACGTAAACAACCATGCATGAGCAGCGCCTATTAGTCGGAGGGGGTCCAACAGCCAATCAGTCCCAGTCATACCACCAGGAAGGAGGTACATGCCTCGTATTGTCTGTAGTTCAACCATTCCTAGACGGTCAATACCACGGTTCAATTGCGTCCGCATTGTTACTTTGTGCCAGGAAGGGCTCTCAACAAGGGAAGTGTCCAGGCGTCTCGGAGTGCACCAAAGCGTTGTTAAACTTCATGAGACATTAAAACTGTGTGCCGGACCGAGACTCGAACCCATGACCTTCGCCTTTCGCGGGCAAGTGCTCTACCATCTGGGCTACCCGAGTACGACTCACGCCCCGTCCTCACAGCTTTACTTCTGCCAGTACCTCGTCTCCTACCTTTCAAACTTTACAGAAGCTATCCTGCAAACCTTGCTGAACCAGCACTCGTGGAAGAAAGGATATTGCGGAGACATGGCTTAGCCACAGCCTGGGGGATGATGTTTCCAGAATGAGATTTTCACTCTGCAGGGGAGTGTGCGCTGATATGAAACTTCCTGGCAGATTAAAACTGTGTGCTGGACCGAGACTCGAACTCGGGACCTTTGCCTTTCGCGGCCAAGTGTTTTTCTTTCAGGAGTGCTGGTTCTGCAAGGTTCGCAGGAGAGCTTCTGTAAAGTTTGAAAGGTAGGAGACGAGATACTAGCAGAAGTAAAGCTGTGAGGACGGGGCGTGAGTCGTGATCGGGTAGCTCAGATGGCAGAGCATTTGCCCACGAAAGGCAAAGGTCCCGAGTTCAAGTCTCGGTCCGGCACACAGTTTTAATCTGCCAGGAAGTTTCATATCAGCGCACACTCCACTGCAAAGTGAAAATCTCATTCTCAAAGCGATGTTGTTCGGACATGGAGGAGATACAGAGAGACAGAAACTGTCGATGATATGCCTTGCTCAGGCCGCCCGAGGGCTACTATTGCAGTAGATGACCGCTACGTACGGATTATAGCTCGGAGGAACCCCGACAACTACTCCACCATGTTGAATAATGCGTTTGGTGCGCCAAAGGACGTCGTGTTACAACTCGAACTGTGCGCAATGGGCTGCATGATGCGCAACTTCACTCCCGACGTCCATGGCGAGTTCCATCTTTGCAACGACGACACCATGCAGCGTGGTACAGACGGACCCAACAACAAGCCGAATGGATTGCTCAGGATGGCATCACGTTCTCTTCACCCATTAGTGTTGCATGTGCCTTCAAGCAGACAATCGACGAAGACGTGCTAGGAGGCTACCCGGACAGGCTGAACGTATTAGACACACTGTCTGTCGAGTGCAGCAAGTGCTGCTTTGGGGTGGCGTTATGTGGGGCCGACGTACGCCGCTAGTGGTCATGGAAGGCACCGTAACAGCTGTACGATGCATGAATGCCTTCCTCCGACAAATAGTGCAACCATGCCGGCAGCATATTTGCGAGACATTCATCTTCATGAACGACAATTCGCGCCCCCATCGTGCACATCTAGTGAATGACTTCCTTTAGGATAATAATATCGCTCGACTAGGGTGGCCAGCACGTTCTCCAGACATGAACGCTATCGAACATGCCTGGGATATATTGAAAAGGGCTGTTTATAGACGACTTGACCCACCAACCACTCTGAGGGATCTACGCCGAATCATCATTGAGGAGTGGGACAATCTGGACCGACAGCGCCTTGGTGTTGTGGATGGTATGCCACGACGAATACAGGTATGCATCAATGCAAGAGACCGTGCTACTGGGTATTAGAGGTACCGGTGTGTACAGAAATCTGAACCACCACGTCTGAAGGTCTCACTGTATGGTGGTACAACACGAAAAGTGTGGTTTTCATATCAATAAAAAGGGCGGAAACGATGTTTATGTTGATCTATATTCCAATTTCCAGAACAGGTTCCGGAATTGATAGAAAACTTTTTGTGATGTGTGTATATACGGGGTTCTATTGCCCGAGGGGGAGGCACCAAGTTTGGGGGTTGGCGGTAGTGTTGCGTCAAGAGGTGTGACGAGGTCCGAGTGGCCGTAGCCACGAGCTGCAAAGATCGCGGAGTACTTCACCGGGGTCAGTGTCGGCTACAAGCAGCAGGCCAACATCCCGTCGGTTGGTTGGCAACATTCGTGTTGGACGACCGCTCGTGGCTTGGCTGCCCTCTTCTAACTGGCTTTCATCGCCACCACACAGTAACCGCTGTGACGCACCGTGGATCCGTGGAACTGCTTGTTGATAAAGGGTAGTAACATTCTGTAATCCTCGTGGTGACTTGTGTCATTGTGTACATGCCCTCCTTATTGGTTCAAATGGTTCTAAGCACTATGGGACTTACCATCTGAGGTCATCAGTTCCCTAGACTTAGAACTATTTAAAACTAACTAACCTAACGACATCACACATATCCCGCTACCGTAGCAGCAGCGCGGTTCCGGACTGAAGCGCCTAGAACTGCTTGGCCACAGCGGGCGCCTACCCAGGCGCCTACCCTCCTTATTATTTTCTGGTTTGTACCAGACCCTCAGAGTTTTACTCGGTTGGCTCTTTGATTTTAAATATAGGCCGTGGTATTGTACTAAGACACTAGCTGTCGTTTGAAAATTCGTCACGGTGTTATATTGCCTTTCCTTTCTAGTTGTACCCGATCATTAATGTTCCAATGAATCAGCTCCTGGTCGTAAATACAGCTGGAACAATTTTACTAAGGCACAGTTGCCGTTAAACAAAATAGGGACCTTGCGGTTAGATTTAGATGTTAACCTGTTCAATTCTTTGATTGTAATAGCATTTCTCAGTCATTAGGTATAATCAGAACAACCTGTTGTACTAAGCTATGCGTTGCTGTGTTTGAAAGTCCGGGACATTAACGGTGTATTTTAGCTGGATCTGGTGGTTCCGCCGAGTGAGTTCTCTTGTAATAAGTGTTCACAAGTAATGTTTTAAGACGTTTCATCAGAGCGTTCTTAATAACTGACAATCAGTCCAAATTTAAAAATATTAATAGCCAACTGTCACCAGGGCGCGTTAGTCAAAATAAGATTGTCAAAAGGGACGGGTTGAGATCCAGTCGCATCATGGTTGCCGACTGAAATTAAGAGGTTGGTTGCTTTGAAGTAAGCCTTATCATTGTCATATTGTTTCCTAAACTGTTTAACCTTTAATCACGGGTGCGCATCTTAAGCCTGCACTTTTGGGCATACAGCTTTCAAATTACAAGTTACGCCGTCTGTTTTGAGTAACTGAATCATTCTTGTCATCAGTGGTGCTTATATAGTTTTCCTGTGTTGCAGAAGAGCATTTAATAAAAGAGGCTGTGTCCAGAGTGGTAGTAAAGACCGCTGTTTCACCCAATGACGCCCGGGCTGCAGGTCCGGCCGTCTTGTAATCATTGTCTATTGTTTGCTGTTTTGAATTATTTTGCAAAGGCTTATTCATCTTAAAATTTAAGGTCAAAAGAATTTTGAAAGTTTGTTCATTCTGTAAAAAAATTTTTAGTTATATATATCTTTAAATAAACAGGTTGTGTGAAAAGAAAGTTATATTAGTGGACCTTCCTTACACGTTTTCCTTAATTCCAGTGAGTACCACGTATCAGCGGGGAACGCTTATCCCTTACGGAAATTACGTAAAGGATGTTAATATGTTGACATGAAGACTATCTCATCTTAATAATAGCAGTACGGACGTGCTTGAAAATGGCACAGTAGCCGATAACAGTGATGGTAAATAATTACATCTAATAACAGTCCAGGGGGAATATGTCATTTGTAAAATACTGCAGGACAGTCGACAGAAGGACAGAAAATAATCTCTTATTGAAATATAAGTCAAATTTAATGCGATAGCTCCCGTATCGCTTTTCCCTGCTGCGTGCATTTGTGAGTTCTCCGGACAGAATGAAGAGAGGAGGTTGTTCTGGGTGAGCTATATCCTGGCCCTTACGGCTCCGCCAGGCAGCACCACGTATCGGGTGTCTAACGTCGGGAGCGTAGTAATCGAGCCGAAACGGCGCGTATCGGATTCAGCAAGTGTATACTCCTCTCAGACCAAGGTGCTTTAAAGGCAAGCTGTCTTGTGCCTCGTGCAAGTCTACATACTGCGTGCAGACGACGCGAGTGCTCAGCTATGAATACCTTTACCATCCTGAGACATGGCGGGTTGTATGAGATTTGGTCACTGCAGTGCTGGATTTGTAATGCACTTCATTGACCTCTACTTATCACGCAATATACATCTGTAATTATTTTTATTTTGAAATTTCGGCCGTAATCTTACGAGGTGCCAGGGCTATCAGTGTGTTTAACACTAAATTCTTCTTGACTCTTCATATGGAAATGATGCTCTGAGCCCCTCCCCCCTTTTTCTAAATCCGACTTTTGCTGTTGCACATGGCTTAACAAGAAACGCGAACTGACTGTAATCGACCCTGCAAGTGGAGTAGAAAAGAGTTTGGTACCTGCAATAATTTTATTTGATAGAAATTAATTTGATAAAGGACAGTTTCATTGACACAGTGAGAAATGAAAGGGTTGCTCTACCGATCAACAGAATGAAAGTTCTGTCCAAAATAACTATTTGATTTATTATGACTAAACTCAAAATAATAAACAAAACACATGAAACATTTACAATCATCAAATTGGATACTCAAATAAATGCTGTGAAGGTGAAGTTGTCCATAAACTAAATTATGATTTTAAGACCAAGTGGTATGTGGAACCAATTCCTTGCAATTCAAATCTTAAGAGAAACACCCAGCCAAACCAACATTAATTGCTGCCACAGTAGTGAGAACTCAGACAATGAACACCCAAGACAGAACCATGTTAGAAAAGACTGGAACAGGCGCGCTCTGCTGAGCTCTGACTGTCACATAGCAAAATTCCCTGATCTGCCAGTGCTCCAGACATACATTACCAAGCTGTCTTCTTAACTGCAAGGACACGATGTGGCATACCGGAAGCGATGGCTGGTTGCTACGACGTCCCGTCGTGGTGATGATAATGTCGAGAGTATAGCCCGAAACAAATTATCCTGGTCTGGTTGTTCCAGACTAAAGACTTCCCAGCAGCACAAATGCACCTCTGAGGGAGACGAAGAAGACTCGCTTCACAATCACATTACAGTGACTGATTTTAACAAGCGAAGTCACACAGTAACTCCGATACAGTCAACTTTAGCCAAAACTGCTCAAGACGGACAACATAGGCCGCTTGTACGCAGAACGCTCAATTGCCAAGTGTACTCGGAAAGTTACGTTGAAGTGGAAACTTCAGCAACTTCGTCAAACAGTTACAATTAAATGAAAGTATATTAGACAGCCAACGGAAGGCAGGCTATCCAGAGCAGCGAGAGCTCAGTCTTATAACCCACTCCGACCGATAGGCGAGAGCCGACTCTTTAAGAGCACACATACAGACTGATCACAGAATATTACCGCCCCCACGACCATGGTCGTGGTTAAACGTGCCAATCAGCAACTCGAAAACCGGCTGAAAATTCCACTCTATTGCCGAAGCACTACTACTCCACCAATGGAGATACTTGGCGCCAATTTCTGCGCCGATTTTGCTACGTCACGGAGCTATCCCTTGAGCAAGCCAATCGCAATTATGATTTTGCAGAAAACGTGGGACTGCCTGCCAAAACTGCCCGGGAACACAAGTCATTCCCACGCCTCATTCATAGCACGTCAGAAAGTGTTTTCACTAAGTTTCTGCAAAGTAACAGAATCTCTAACCCGAGCCTCTTCTTCTGGCCCCTGTGGGCATGTCGCCCCTGCTCTTATGACAATGTTGGCGTCTGGAAAGCATCCACTCGACTCCCTCACACCTGTCGGCATAACCCTTTCAATATCAGTAGATCCCGCCTGTCACTGGACCACCCGGGTGACGAGAGACGCTGCGTGGGAAGTCCGCGTGTGAAGGAATAGCAACTTTTCACTGCATGCAATTAGAGAGGAAAATATTCACATTTTCTGAGTTCTCAATACTAGCCTTGTAATGACCATACTCGGCTATACTTCCCCAAATCGAATTACTCATGCCACCTCTCAATCTGACCATTCTCTGACCATAACATACTTATTTAACTATCGATTCTATTCAAGGTCTTGAAATGCTCCATTCTGGTATAGCTTGTGATGTCTCCCAGTGAACACTCTCAATACGCTTGAAGCAACCCCTAATGCATTGTTTGCTGCCACAATTCAGCACAAATACAGATAAGTGCATCTCTGTATTGCACTAAGCAGTTCCTAACTTTAGCTGTTAAATTTTATCAGTCTAGTAGCCATTCTTCGCTTTAAAATTTCGTTTTATTATTTTTGGCCACTGCGCCGTGAAAGTGAATTTTTCAGTATGATTGCCTTTTTTCTCCACCCAGCCGGCCGCAGCAGTGTTGGGATGGCGGCGTTTGAGCTGCAGCAGTGCCACTCTGAGCCGAGCTGGAGCGGCGAGACACGGAGGACGAATCAGCTGCAACGACCCGTAACGATTACGTAATCTGCAGGACAGTGCCACCGCCGCCATGAAACCGGTGGACAGGTCTGTGATGTGTGAGTGGGGACAAGTATCGGCGTGACAGTCGATGTTGGAATTGGAGGACTGAGTCTGGATGTGTCGGTCAGTGTGACGGGGAGATGAGTCGTGTACAACCTCAGCCAGCGCCGGAAGCCGCAGTGGTTAGTGGCGAACGAGTCATGGGGCGGCGCCGGTCCTGCTATGGGGAAATGTCTGGACTTGCTTTACGTGCGACGTGGTGCGCCCAAGTTGTGGTCGCTAGCCATAATTGGAACAGACCAGAAAGTTGGTTGGTGACCAGCAATTGACGGAAGTTACAAGCTGCAACGTGATGTGCCATGGAGCCAGGCAACCTACACAGAGTAACAGGGCGTGGCAAAGCTGTCGTCGACATCGCGTACCTGGAGGCTGGACAGTGCCTTTTCCAAGTGGCCAGAGATGACAACATACACGGCCAGAGAAGTGTTACTGTTGCGATGTACAGAGAAAGTACTTTAGTTGTCGACATTCATTGGTGAGCAGCCCCAGAGCTGTCAGGCTGATGTTATTGTGTGGCAGTACTGAGCACAGTGAAGGCAGCTAGTGGCTAGCGTGTGTCTGTATACAATACATACTTTACAAGTGCCATATTGTACGGAGGTGGCCATGAGGGCGCAAGAGTGTTCATTCTATATTTTTTTTATTTTCACACAGAGAATATGTTCAGCCTTGTACTTCGTTCTGTATTGTGGTTTGCAATCACGCTAAAGGAATGTTCAACTTTTGTACGTAGTTGTAGGTTTTCTGAGTTTTATGTTCGTGTTTGTTGCCCATAGACTATGTGGTATAGTGTAGTCCCTACTGTCTGGTATAGTAGTCAGTAGCTGATGGAGGCTACTTGTAGTAGAGATGGGTTCTGAGTTATTATGGTTGCTCGATTATTACGTATCATGGGCTGAAATTGTGAACAATGTGATTTGTATTCTGTTGTTTCCTGTTGGTGCCCGCTTATGTGACAGAGGCTGAATCATAACTGAATCGTACACATTGTATCGTACTGAAAAATTCACATAAACCATGGACCTTGCCGTTGGTGGGGAGGCTTGCGTGCCTCAGCGATACAGATAGCCGTACCGTAGGTGCAACCACAACGGAGGGGTATCTGTTGAGAGGCCAGACAAACGTGTGGTTCCTGAAGAGGGGCAGCAGCCTTTTCAGTAGTTGCAGGGCCAACAGTCTGGATGATTGACTGATCTCGCCTTGTAACAATAACCAAAACGGCATTGCTGTGCTGGTACTGCGAACGGCTGAAAGCAAGGGGAAACTACGGCCGTAATTTTTCCCGAGGGCATGCAGCTTTACTGTATGATTAAATGATGATGGCGTCCTCTTGGGTAAAGTATTCCGGAGGTAAAATAGTCCCCCATTCGGATCTCCGGTCGGGGACTACTCAAGAGGATGTCGTTATCAGGAAAAAGAAAACTGGCGTTCTACGGATCGGAGCGTGGAATGTCAGATGGCTCAAATGGCTCTGAGCACCATGGGACTCAACTGCTGAGGTCATTAGTCCCCTAGAACTTAGAACTAGTTAAACCTAACTAACCTAAGGACATCACAAACATCCATGCCCGAAGCAGGATTCGAACCTGCGACCGTAGCGATCTTGCGGTTCCAGACTGCAGCGCCTTTAACCACACGGCCACTTCGGCCGGCGGAATGTCAGATCCCTTAATGGGGCAGGTAGGTTAGAAAATTTAAAAAGGGAAATGGATAGGTTAAAGTTAGATATAGTGGGAATTAGTGAAGTTCGGTGGCAGGAGGAACAAGACTTCTGGTCAGGTGACTACAGGGATATAAGCACAAAATCAAATAGGGCTAATGCAGGAGTAGGTTTAATAATGAATAGGAAAATAGGAATGCGGGTAAGCTATTACAAACAGCATAGTGAACGCATTATTGTGGCCAAGATAGATACGAAGCCCCCACCTACTACAGTAGTACAAGTTTATATGCCAACTAGCTCTGCAGATGACGAAGAAATTGAAGAAATGTATGATCAAATAAAAGAAATTATTCAGATAGTGAAGGGAGACGAAAATTTAATAGTCATGGGTGACTGGAATTCGGTAGTAGGAAAAGGGAGAGTAGGAAACGTAGTAGGTGAATATGGACTGGGGCAAAGAAATGAAAGAGGAAGCCGCCTGGTAGAATTTTGCACAGAACACAACTAAATCATAGCTAACACTTGGTTCAAGAATCATAAAAGAAGGCTGTACACATGGAAGAAGCCTGGAGATACTGACAGGTTTCAGATAGATTATATAATGGTAAGACAGAGATTTAGGAACCAGGTTTTAAATTGTAAGACATTTCCAGGGGCAGATGTGGACTCTGACCACAATCTATTGGTTATGACCTGTAGATTAAAACTGAAGAAACTGCAAAAAGGTGGGAATTTAAGGAGATGGGACCTGGATAAACTAAAAGAACCAGAGGTTGTACAGAGTTTGAGGGAGAGCATAAGGGAGCAATTGACAGGAATGGGGGAAAGAAATACAGTAGAAGAAGAATGGGTAGCTTTGAGGGATGAAGTAGTGAAGGCAGCAGAAGATCAAGTAGGTAAAAAGACGAGGGCTAGTAGAAATCCTTGGGTAACAGAAGAAATATTGAATTTAATTGATGAAAGGAGAAAATATAAAAATGCAGTAAATGAAGCAGGCAAAAAGGAATACAGACGTCTCAAAAATGAGATCGACAGGAAGTGCAAAATGGCTAAGCAGGGACGGCTAGAGGACAAATGTAAGGATGTAGAGGCTTATCTCACTAGGGGTAAGATAGATACTGCCTACAAGAAAATTAAAGAGACCTTTAGGGATAGAGAGCCACTTGTATGAACATCAAGAGCTCAGATGGAAACCCAGTTCTAAGCAAAGAAGGGAATGCAGAAAGGTGGAAGGAGTATATAGAGGGTCTATACAAAGGCGATGTACTTGAGGACATTATTATGGAAATGGAAGAGGATGTAGATGAAATGGGAGATACGATACTGCGTGAAGAGTTTGACAGAGCACTGAAAGACCTGAGTCGAAACAAGGCTCCCGGAGTAGACAACATTCCATTGGATCTACTGACGGCCTTGGGAGAGCCAGTCCTGACAAAACTCTACCATCTGGTGAGCAAGATGTATGAGACAGGCGAAATACCCTAAGACTTCAAGAATAATATAATAATTCCAATCACAAAGAAAGCAGGTGTTGACAGATGTGAAAATTACCGAACTATCAGTTTGATAAGTCACAGCTGCAAAATACTAACGCGAATTCTTTACAGACGAATGGAAAAACTAGTAGAAGCCGACCTCGGGGAAGATCAGTTTGGATTCCGTAGAAATGTAGGAACACGTGAGGCAATAATGACCCTACGACTTATCTTAGAATAAAGATTAAGGAAAGGCAAACCTACGTTTGTAGCATTTGTAGACTTAGAGAAAGCTTTTGACAATGTTGACTGGAACACTCTTTCAAATTCTGAAGGTGGCAGGGGTAAAATACAGGGAGCGAAAGACTATTTACAATTTGTACAGAAACCAGATGGCAGTTATAACAGTCGAGGGACATGAAAGGGAAACAG
The DNA here is from genome assembly GCF_023864345.2 of Schistocerca serialis cubense. Classification (NCBI taxonomy): domain Eukaryota; kingdom Metazoa; phylum Arthropoda; class Insecta; order Orthoptera; family Acrididae; genus Schistocerca; species Schistocerca serialis. Next base: position 346,326,989 of record NC_064643.1, read on the forward strand.
TGGTTGGGAAGGGAGTGAGACAGGGTTGTAGCCTCTCCCCGATGTTATTCAATCTGTATATTGAGCAAGCAGTAAAGGAAACAAAAGAAAAATTCGGAGTAGGTATTAAAATCCATGGAGAAGAAATAAAAACTTTGAGGTTCACCGATGACATCGTAATTCTGTCAGAGACAGCAAAGGACTTGGAAGAGCAGTTGAACGGAATGGACAGTGTCTTGAAAGGAACATATAAGATGAACATGAACAAAAGCAAAACGAGAATAATGGAATGTAGTCGAATTAAGTCGGGTGATGCTGAGGGAATTATATTAGGAAATGAGGCACTTAAAGTAGTAAAGGAGTTTTGCAATTTGGGGATCAAAATAACTGATGATGGTCGAAGTAGAGAGGATATAAAATGTAGGCGCAATGGCAAGGAAAGCGTTTCTGAAGAAGAGGGATTTGTTGACATCTAGTGTTGATTTAAATGTCAGTAAGTCGATTCTGAAAGTATTTGTATGGAGTGTAGCCATGTGTGGAAGTGAAACATGGACGATAAATAGTTTGGACAGGAAGAGAATAGAAGCTTTCGAAATGTGGTGCTACAGAAGAATGCTGAATATTAGATGGGTAGATCACGTAACTAATGAGGAAGTATTGAATAGGATTGGGGAGAAAAGACGTTTGTGGCACAACTTGACCAGAAGAAGAGATCGGTTGGTAGGACATGTTCTGAGGCATCAAGGGATCACCAATTTAGTATTGGAGGGCAGCGTGGAGGGTAAAAATCGTAGAGGGAGACCAAGAGATGACTACACTAAGCAGATTCAGAAGGATGTAGGTTGCATTAGGTACTGGGAGATGAAGAAGCTTGCACAGGATAGAGAAGCATGGAGAGCTGCATCAAGCCAGTCTCAGGACTGATGACCACAACAACAACAGGATAAGTTACTACTCTGTTTCTAATTTTTACATAGGAAATTGTTCTGGGCATAATTCTAATGATTTATTGTTAACTACGAATAATTTCTCTTGATGTCATTGTGTTTGTGTGCTAATACGTATGTTGTTAGATAAATGCTGGTGTAAAGTAAGCAATCGCTTCCACAACCCCCTGTAATAGGCAGACGTCTATCCAGACCATCACACAGGAATTCCAAACTGCGTCAGGATCCACTGCAAGTTCTATGAGAATTAGGCGGGAGGTGAGAAAACTTGGATGTCATGGTCGAGCGGCTGCTCATAATCCACACATCACGACGGTAAATACCAAACGACGCCTCGCTTGACGTAAGGAGTGTAGGCATTGGGCGACTGGACAGTGGAAAAACGTTGTGTTGAGTGACGAATCACAGCACACAATGGCGGGCCGCTGTGGCCGAGCGGCTCTAGGGGCTTCAGTCCGGAACCGCTCTGCTGCTACGGTCGCAGGCTCGAATCCTGCCTAGGGCATGGATGTGTGTGATGTCGTTAGGTTAGTTAAGTTTAAGTAGCTCTAAGTCTAGGGGACTGAAGACCTCATATGTTAAGTCCCGTAGTGCTTAGAGCCATTTGAACCATTTTTTGGTACACAATGTGGCGATCCGATTGCACGGTGTGGGTATGGCGAATGCCTGATGAACGTCATCTGCCAGCGTGTGCAGTACCAACAGTAAAATTCGGAGGAGGCGGTGTTATGGTGTGGTCGTGTTTTTCATGGAGGGGGCTTGCACTCTTTGTTGTTTTTCGTGGCGTAACACAGCACAGACCTACACTGATGTCTTAAGCACCTTCTTGCTTGCCAATGTTGAAGAGCAATTCTAGGATGGCGATTGCATCTTTCAACACGATCGAGCACCTGTTCTTAATGCACGTCATACATCCCTGTAATGGACTGGCCTGCACAGAGTCCTGACCTGAATCCTATAGAGCGCCTTTGGGATGATTTAGAACGCGGACGTCGTACCAGGCCTCACCGACCAACAGCGATAACTCTTCTCAGTGCAGCACTCCGTGAAGAATGGGCCATTTCCCAAGAAACCTTCCACCATCTGATCGAAAGTATGCCTGCGAAAGTGAAAGCTGTTATCAGGGCTAAGGGTGGGCCAACACCATATTGAATTCCACCATTACCGATGGAGGGCGCCACAAAACTGGTAAGTCACTTCAGCCACGTGTCCGGATACTTTTGATCACACAGTGTATCTAAACCGACGAACTCTGGGAGGTTACAGGGGACTCCGAAACGTATACGTTTTTCTAATTTCGTATTTTGCTGTGAGTTTATTTAATGTGACAGAGGGAGAATTCGCTCTTCAGTTGTAGTAGCTGTTTCATATTCACCTTTAGTTGTATGTCTTGACCCAGCTCAGTATTCGTTTACTAACGGAGCGGCACACCTGAAGTAAGTGTAATGATATTGTTGGTGTTTACTGCAAAGCGAACGGCAACGGACTAACAGCGCAGCGGGTTTCTCAACAAAAATACACCAATTGCAATATCCGCATCATTCGGGTTTACTGCTGTGTATCAACATCTGCTGGGCATCGGGTCTTTCAACAGATTACCTGGATTGGGATGATATTGCACAGTACGAACTTGAACAAACTGTCCTGCAGCATGTGGAGCAAAATCCTTCCCCCGATAGCGTGCAATTCCGCGTAACATGGAGACGAATCAGACGAATGTAAGAAACGTCCTTCATTAGCAACTGTTACATCTATTTCAATTACTGTGTGCGCGCCGGCCGGGGTGGCTGAGCGGTTCTAGGCGCTAGTCTGGAACCGCGCGACCGCTACGATCGCAGGTTCGAATCCTGCCTCGGGCATGGATGTGTGTGATGTCCTTAGGTTAGTTAGTTTTAAGTAGTTCTAAGTTCTAGGGGACTGATGACCTCAGAAGTTAAGTCCCATTGTACTCAGAGCCATTTATTTTACTGCGTGTGCACAGCTTGGAGCCAGATAATCATCCACTCAAAGAACAATTTTAACAGCGGTACCTAGAACAGTATCAAATGTATCCTGCATTTCAATCTCTGTGCTGTTTACAGATGGAGCAACGTTCGTGCTTGAGGGTGTCTCCATCATTCACGGTTTGCATGTGTGGAGTGAATTTAATACACACGCCAAATTTACTAGCGCTCAGCAAGTGCGGCTTCTATGAGAACGTGTGCGTCCAGGTGTTGTTGGTAATTGTTTAAATGCGCCATATCTCTCACCTTAGCCATTAAATTACAGGCATTTCATCGCCAGAGCAATGACAGCGCATGCGGTTCCAGCATAACCGGGCGCTGGCACGTTTCTGTTGTCGTATGCGTCGATTCTCGGACCGACAGTTTCCAGAAAAGTGAACTGGTAAAGGTGGTCCTGCACCATGGCCTTCACAGTCCCGTGATTTGATTCGTTTTGAACTTTTTGTGAGAGGAGAGAGAGGCACAACCCTGTTTACAAAACCTCTGTTCGATCATAAGAGGATTTGGTTGCCCGGATGGTAGAAACAGCTGGAGAAATTATAGACACTCCTGCAGTTTCGGACGTGTTGGACAGAACATGAGCCGCCGGTGTAACATTTGCTTACAAGTCAATGGAGGCATTTCTGAACCTCTTCTGGAATTGAAGTAATTGTGTTGTGTCAACGTTGTAGTCTCTTGGTAGTAAAAAATTAAAAATTGTGGTACTTCTTGTCTGCTATAAGTAAGATTTGATGTGACTCAGCCGGCCGGGGTGGCCGAGCGGTTCTAGGCGCTAGTTTGGAACCGCGCGACCGCTACGGTCGCAGGTTCGAATCCTGCCTCGGGCATGGATGTGTGTGATGTCCTTAGGTTAGTTAGGTTTAAGTAGTTCTAAGTTCTAGGGGACTGATGACCATAGATGTTAAGTCCCATAGTGCTCAGAGCCATTTGAACCATTTTTTTTGTGGGATTGTGTGATGTATATGGATGTTCTGTCAATCCAAATGGTATTCAGTTGCGTCCTAAGTTTTTGTGGCAGTGTTTCCCGTCTGCCGAGACTACCGGGATCACTTTCTCTGGTTTACACCAGAGCCGCTGTAGTACAAGTTCTCATATCTGACAAGTTTTTCAAGTTGTTTCTCGTCCATTCTGCTATCACTTGGGATGTCAATGTCAATGATCCACTCTTCCTGTTTCTATACAGCTGTGATGTCTGGTATATTGTGTTCATGCGACCGAGGTGTCCGAAGTCGGAAGGCGCAAAGTAATTTGGCAAGTTCATTTTCGACAACTTTTTTAAGCTCGTCATCTCTCTGGCAAATAGTAATTACGGCACCCCGCGGATCATTCGTGCCACATCACTGTGCCTCCTCTCTAATCAGTCATAGCCACTCTTTTCGCAACAGCTCAAGATACGGTCAACTATTTCGTCAGTTTCTTTGCAGGATCAGCATTCTGTGTCTTTCGATGACCTCTCGTTTCTAGCTTTGATGGTGTTAATTCTGATGAACTGATGCCGTACAGAAAACATCAGTCCTTCAGTTTGCTTTTTCAGCATTCCGTCGGTCAGCCAAGACCAGGCCTTTTCGTTATCTATTTTGCCTTCAATCCTCTTCCAAAACTGCCCATGCATTGCTTTCTGTGCAGGCGGTCAGTCCGCCATTGGAGTGCATCTTTCCGTTATTGATTCTTTGTTTGCTATACCTTGAGAAGATTGTTTGAAACGGTGATAATTATGGCCTCTTAATTCAGCCCGGAAGGAAAACCGGGAAGCGCTAGACCAGTGGGGATTTTGTACAATACGTTCACCGGAAGAAAACAAATTTATTTTACATAGCTTCAATCACATAGCAGCCAATTACACCTTTTTTAATTAATTAAGAAGCCAAGCAATGAGAAACTCATTTACAGAAAAATTTAAAGGTAATTTTAAGCTAAAAAACTTTGTATTCTATAAGGCGAAGACACGCGCTATATAAAGCACAGAATGTAATAAAGCTAAAGACGCAATAAATGCAGACGTAAACCTAAACAACAGAACACGAACACACCAGAATTACCTAAATTATAAAATGGTAAGAATAAAACAGGTCTTAACTTCACTGATTAAAAAAGCTAAAATAATACACAAAAACAATGAAAAACAATTTAACTCCAATACCTAGACAAGATACACTACTGGCCATTAAAATTGCTACACCTTGAAGATGACGTGGTACAGACACGAAGTATAACCGACAGGATGAAGATGCTGTGATATGGAAATGATAAGCTTTTCAGAGCATTCAGACGAGGTTGGCGCCAGTGGCGACACCTACAACGTGCTTACTTGAGGAAAGTTTCCAACCCTTTCTCATACACAAACAGCAGTTGACCGGCGTTGCCTGGTGAAACGTTGTTGTGATGACTCGTGTAAGGAGGAGACATGCGTACCATCACGTTTCCGACTTCGATAAAGGTCGGATTGTAGCCTAACGCGATTGCGGTTTATCGTATCGCGACATTGCTGCTCGCGTTGGTGGAGATCCAATGACTGTTAACAGAATATGGAATCGGTGGGTTCAGGAGGGTAATACGGAATGCCGTACTGGATCCCAACTGCCTCGATTGACTAGCAGTCGAGATGACAGGCATCTTATCCGCATCGGTGTAACGGATCGTGCAGCCACGTCTCGATCCCTGAGTCAACAGATGGGGACGTTTGCAAGACCACAACCATCTGCACGAACAGTTCGACGACGTTTGCAGCATCATGGACTATCAGCTCGGAGACCACGGCTACGGTTACCCTTGACGCCGCCTCACAGACAGGAGCGCCTGCGATGGTGTACTCAACGACGAACCTGGGTGCACGAATGGCAAAACGTCATTTTTTCGGATGAATCTCGGTTATGTTAACAGCATCATGATGGTCGCATCCGTGTTTGGCGACATCGTGGTGAACGCACATTGGAAGCATTGACGACACTTTGAACAGTGGACGTTACATTTCAGATGTGTTACGACCCGTGGCTCCACCCTTCATTCGATCCCTGCAAAACCCCTGCATTTCAGCAGGATAATGCACGACCGCATGTTGCAAGTCCTGTACGGGCCTTCCTGGATACACAAAATGTTCGACTGCTGCCCTGGCCAGCACATTCTCCAGATCTCTCACCAATTGAAAACGTCTGGTCAATGGTGGCCGAGCAACTGGCTCGTCACAATACGCCAGTCACTACTGTTGATGAACTGTGGTATCGTGTTAGATTAGATTAGATTAAATTAGATTAATACTAGTTCCATGGATCATGAATACGATATTTCGTAATGATGTGGAACGAGTCGAATTTTCCAATACATGACATAATTAGGTTAATTTAACAACATACTTAAGTTAATATAACAACTTTATTTTTTGTGTTTTTTTGTTTTTCTTTATTTTTTATTTTATTTTATTTTTTATTTTTTTTATTTTTTTTATTTTTTTCTTAATTTATATCTAAAAATTCCTCTATGGAATAGAAGGAGTTGTCATTCAGATATTCTTTTAATTTCTTCTTAAATACTTGTTGGTTATCTGTCAGACTTTTGATACTATTTGGTAAGTGACCAAAGACTTTTGTGCCAGTATAATTCACCCCTTTCTGTGCCAAAGTTAGATTTAATCTTGAATAGTGAAGATCGTCCTTTCTCCTAGTATTGTAGTTATGCACACTGCTATTACTTTTGAATTGGGTTTGGTTGTTAATAACAAATTTCATAAGAGAGTATATATACTGAGAAGCTACTGTGAATATCCCTAGATCCTTAAATAAATGTCTGCAGGATGATCTTGGGTGGACTCCAGCTATTATTCTGATTACACGCTTTTGTGCAATAAATACTTTATTCCTCAGTGATGAGTTACCCCAAAATATGATGCCATATGAAAGCAATGAGTGAAAATAGGCGTAGTAAGCTAATTTACTAAGATGTTTATCACCAAAATTTGCAATGACCCTTATTGCATAAGTAGCTGAACTCAAACGTTTCAGCAGATCATTAATGTGTTTCTTCCAATTTAATCTCTCATCAATGGACATACCTAAAAATTTGGAATATTCTACCTTAGCTATATGCTTCTGATTAAGGTCTATATTTATTAATGGTGTCATACCATTCACTGTACGGAACTGTATGTACTGTGTCTTATCAAAATTCAGTGAGAGTCCGTTTACAAGGAACCACTTAGTAATTTTCTGAAAGACAGTATTGACAATTTCATCAGTTAATTCTTGTTTCTCAGGTGTGATTACTATACTTGTATCATCAGCGAAGAGAACTAACTTTGCTCTTCATGAATATAGAATGGCAAGTCATTAATATATAATAAGAACAACAAAGGACCCAAGACTGACCCTTGTGGAACCCCATTCTTGATAGTTCCCCAGTTTGAGGAATGTGCTGATCTTTGCATGTTACGAGAACTACGTGTTGAAGCTGCATGGGCAGCTGTACCTGTACACGCCATCGAAGCTCTGTTTGACTCAATGCCCAGGCATATCAAGGCAGTTATTACGGCCAGAGATGGTTGTGCTGGGTAATGATTTCTCAGGATGTATGCACGTAAAGTGCGTGAAAATGTAATCACAAGTCAGTTCTAGTATAATATATTTGTCCAATGAATACCCGTTTATCATCTGCATTTCTTCTTCGTGTAGCAATTTTAATGTCCAGTAGTGTAAATTTAAGCCGAGGAAAACACATCAATTGAAGATTTAACACCAGTTTTTTTCAATAACGCAAGAATAACTAAGTTACAACGGATTAAGGTATATGTTGGGTGGCTGCAGTTGAAGGAAACAGCGCGAAAGACAAACAGCGGCGAGAGCTGTATAGTGTATGCACTCTAAATGACGTAACCAACCTGCAAAGGAAGACAACGAGGCTTAAGTTGGCCGATCCTAGGCAGCACCTAGCAGCAATGAGAACAAGAAATTACCAGCAACATTTTGTGCAGCACAAATAATTGCAATTAGACAGAATTCCAACACACAGTCTTGCATCAAATAAATACTTTTAAGGTAAAATTAATTAGTCTCAGCTCTTATCGAAACCATTATAACATATCGTCTTTTAACAAGTTAAAAATTAATTTCAGCGGTAACATAATAATATCAGAAAAATTTTCGTTTCTACCAAACCATTAGTGCATCCGCAGGGACACTCGCATGACATTCAAAACTCATCAGTACACACATTAGTCCACAGCAGTTCACAGAAAACCAATCCGTCCGGGAACAAACTAAAATTTATCTGAGCCACTTAAAACAGTACAAACGCACTACATAATTTCTCAGATAACGTAGGCCTTTGGCATTAGCTTCAAAGAAACCAGAACGCAAAAGCAAATTGTAAATAGGCCAATAAAACACCAAAACACACACACACACATTCTGAAACGAACAATTAAACAACCGTGTAAGTGATAATAGTAAACATTTCACTGCGCCTCCAGTTGAAAATTACATGACCAATATTTACTTTAAAAATCAGAGAAATTATGGGAAGGCGGACAAGAACAGGTAACGTATATACCGATGCACACCCCCAACTTTCGAAATAACATTTCTTCTGGAACACGGCATTTAAGACAGGCTAAAGGTCCACAAGTACCCTATATACATATGGTTAACGCGTACAACGAGTTATAATGAGATATCACACAAACAAATCAGTATAATATGTCTACCAGATCTTGCAATCACATTGCCCTTCGAATACCACCGAGACACGAAGATCCATACCCAACAACCAGCAGGAAGACATACCAAAATGACATTCACTTCCCTGACAGCTCGGCACCCTACTGATAATTCGCAGGACAAACCACGTCGTTACTCGATAATTTACACGAGATAACACCACCCCAGTATTTGGCGACCGCCGACTGCTTTCAGCACGGCGAAGGGGCCCCATGGAAAGCTCGTTACAGCATCGTTCCCCAGATCAGTCTCCCACCAAACCGGCCACCACGCCCGGAGCAGCCGTACCAGAGGGCGTTGCGCTCCATTGGCAACATGTTACTCAAAGATCATATGAATAGTAAATAAATGTAAATGTCGTGTGACTATGGCCTCCCGTCGCGTACACCGTTCGTCGGGTGCAAGTTTTTTCGATTTGACGCCACTTCGGCGACTTAAGCGTCGATGGGGATGAAATGATGGTGATTAGGACAACAAAACACCAAGTCCCTGACCGTATAAAAACTCCGATCCAGCCGGGAATCGAACCCGGGCCCTTAGAATTGACATTCTATCGCGGTGACTACTTTTTTTTTTTTTTAATCCCATTTTGCTCGCTTTTGTTCGTTGTGTCTGCTCGGGGCGGACGCCGTAAGACATCCATTTATGTTCGTTGTTGATCGATTGACTCAGTTTCTTTTTTTTTTTTTACAGAGGGCACGTAACCCTCTGACCGAACACGCTGAGCTACCGTGCCGGCGTCCACTCAGCTACCGGGGGCGGACATACGAATACGAATCAACCAAGTAGTGAGGGATCACCAATTCAGTATTGGAGGGCAGCGTGGAGGGTAAAAATCGTAGAGGGAGACCAAGAGGTGAATACACTAAGCAGATTCAGAAGGATGTAGGTTGCAGTAGGTACTGGGAGATGAAGAAGCTTGCACAGGATAGAGTAGCATGGAGAGCTGCATCAAACCAGTCTCAGGACTGAAGATCACAACAACAACATCGATACACTGCGAGAGAGCCGCCACGGCTCAGCCTTCCACACCAAAGCTAATATGCCGCACACTAGTGGGTTTAGAACTAAAACTCGTGACTTTCCTTGGCATGGCTAGCATGTACATAGGTAACGTGCCAGTCTTAAGGTTATGCACTAGTAAATTTGAGCCCAGTAACTGATGAACCCGACAAGGGCCCACGAAGCGGGGACAATTTACCAGAAGGTTCTAACTGTGGTCCCCAGCCCATGGCTAAATTTCGTATAAACACCTTATCACCAGTTTTAATCTTACAGGGATGTCTGCCGCGGTTATATCTGAGACTCTGCCTTCGATAGGCCAAGTCTATGTTCTTCCTGGCCTTATTCCAACTACTTGCTATAACGCCCGATTCGATCATGTCGGGCGAAATTTCATCAAGAGACCATAAATTGACCAAGGGCGAGTTAATAAGCTAAGACAACGTCGAGGAAGCTTGAGCGGCTTTAACAGATTCATGCTGAGCGATATTAAACATAAGCCAGGGGATAGAACTGTCCCACTTCTTCTGGGCCTAATCATGGAAGATGGTAAGCGCCGATTTAAGGTTCCTATCAACCCTCTCGGCAAAGGATCCTTGGGAATAATGAGTAGTTTTAACATGCTGAATGCCATTTTGAAAACAAAATCTTGTGAACGCCTTAGAGACAGATGCAGGAGCATTGTCGTTAACCAAGCTCTTAGGTGGGCCAAAACCAGAAAAAATCGTAGATAAATGTTGAATGGTCAAGTCAGCAGTGACTCCCCGACTACGAATCAACCAAGTAAACCGGGTAAAAGTAGCTACTAGCACGAGAACATAACGATACCCATTCCTGGTACGAGGGAAGCGACCCACATAATCAATATAATTTTTGTCCATGTGGCGATCATCGTGAGTAAAATGCAAGAAACTGTTTCGAGAATTGGGGTTAGGCTTAGCTATTTTGCATTTTTGCACTCCCCACCAAACGCCGATCTTTATACAGGAAAGCCCAGGTAACTTGTTTCCTAATCTTAACAAGGATTTTGTATAGTCACAAGTGACCCCCTATAATAAAACACGGCAGGTGTTAACTCACTAGGGAGATAAATCTTTAGTCCAATGCCTTGGCTGTCCTTACGACGAATAATGCCCTTGCTCAAAACACAAACGCTAACCTGCTCTCTCTCTTGTAAGTGGCATTTAATAAGTCGAATAACTGGGCCTCGGTCTTGCTTAAGATCAGCAAAGAAGTCCAGAATTTTCTTGACTACGGCTTCCGTATGCCCAGCTTTATGAACAACATCCCTTGGCTCAGTATGGCAAAATCCTTCGAACATTCTACTAAGGGCATCGGTGACTTGAATGTCAGTGACTTTAATGTGCCTAACCATGAGCTTAAATGCGAATTTTACTGCTTCCCCCCAGAACCCAGCTTAATGCCTGATAATCTGTTTCAAGCTGAAACTACCTATGCTCTAAATAAAATTTGAACTTCTCTAGGGCGAAGAGAACAGTGAGTGCTTAGCATTCACACGCTGAATATTTTAATTCGGCATGCGATAATCCTCTCGAGGCCTAAGCTTAGAGCGTCGTTGCCCCTCAAACTCCTCCAAAGGTGCAGCAGTTCGAACGATAAAGGGAAGTTCAAAATTAGGAATCCCTAGAACAGGAGCGTTAGTCAGAGCTTCCTTAATGGCTTCAAAGGTGGCTTGTTGGCTTTCACCCCAAACAAAGACTTCGCCTTTCTCATGTAACTTATCGAGCGGGGTGGCCAGCTGAGCAAAATTTGGGGTGAATTTCCGAAAAAAAATTGGCCATGCCAATAAACTTGGCCACCCCCTTCTTATTCTAAGGTGGTGGAAAGTTACACAGATCACGCGTACACTTTTATGTATTCTGATTTCATCAGCCGAAGCTAAATGACTCAGAAAGGAAACCTGCGATCAGACTAAGCTGACCTCATATGCTTTGACCGGAAGATCTGCCTCTCCAAAACGAAGTAACACTTGCTGAAGATGAACCAAGTATTCATCGAAGCTCGCACATCGTCCAGATAGGACGTACTTAAATTTAATGTCCCCGAGCACATTATCTAACAAGCGAGACAATACCGCGGCTCCTGCGGAAAGTCCGAATGAAACACGATTGAACTCGTAAGGATTCCAATTAGTGCAGAAGGCGGTTGGATGTTTACAGTCCTCAGTTACGGTTATCTGATAATGAGTCTGTTTCGAATCTAAAACAGTAAAATAATGCACCCCCGAAAACCAAGTAAAATAAATCTGTAGTTCTGGAAGAAGGAACAGACTGCAAGAAGCGAAGTCTATAATCGACAACAGCTCCGTAATCACCTCCCTGCCTCTTGGGAACCAAACAGACAGGAGGGGCATAAAGGGAGGTGGACGCCCACGAATCATACCATTGATTTGGTAAACATTTTTGGAAAGCAGTGATCAATTAATTGTTATATTTTGACTAAAGTTCAGTCTTGATCACGTCATGTATGTTTTAATGATACAGGTAACCGGTTTCGGTTCTTTCTACAAAACCATCATCAGACCCATGGCTCCCTTAGGATGGTAGGCGGAGCTCTCCTCGCTGCTACGCAGTCAACTGATCCTGCGTAGCAGCGAGGAGAGCTCCGTCTACCATCCTAAGGGAGCCATGGGTCTGATGATGGTTTTGTAGAAAGAACCGAAACCGGTTACCTGTATCATTAAAACATACATGACGTGATCAAGACTGAACTTTAGTCAAAATATACCATTGATTATTCGACTAAGGACCTTCATAATCTATAAAGAGCTTGCGTAACAGACACGTCATCTTTCAAACGAATCTTATACTCAGTGCTACTAGTAACACAAAGTCTCTACTTTAGAACATCGGGCAAACCCTGAAGGACCTGCAACAACTACCTACTTCGGCCAATGTCCAAGTGAGCAACACCGAAACCATGAGTTTGTTCGCACACCATTAACAAGAAAACAAGCTTGACAAGAGCGAAGAGCAATAGGTGCACTAGGACAAAACTTGAAATAAGACATGTTATCCCCATAATCAAGAACAAGTCCGCTGCGATGTATAAAATCGCACCACAATAGTAAATTAACAGCGAGACCATCAACTACTAACAGATTAACGGGCCATGGAAACCCCAGGATACTAAGTTTCCCCCGCACTTCACCTATCAGAGGCAACATTTGCCCATTGACAGCACGACGTCCCTGATCGGAAGCACTCAAGGAGGGCAACTTGCAAGTGGCACGAAACTCAAGATACCATTGAAAATCAAGCAAGGAAAAGCTACTACCAGAGTTAAGAAGAGCACAAATAGGCTCCTGATTAAACTGCACGCAGACATAAGGAAATCTTGCGCTGTTTAGGTGGTTTAGGGGCATTACCCACGCCTCTGTTCAGCTACTTAGACGTGGACCCCGCTTGGCCGTGCAGTCTCGCACCAAATGCCCTGGATTACTACATTGATAACAGTTCCTGATCTTAGGCTGAACTTAAGGAGCTCTTTCTGAGCTCTCAAGATTCCGGCAGACACTAGGATGGGCATTCCCAGTTCAGTCACTAGTCACGGCAACTATTGGCCGACCGCATTTCTTCGGTAGAGATAAGCAAATGATCCAGTCCAGCCAGAGAAATGGGTTTAATGGAAAAAGTAAACCACAAACGGTCCTCTGGTTTCATCCTCCGCCCCCCCCCCCCCAGAACATAACGAACAATACACAACTCTGTGACCAGTAGCTCTAGGGTGGTCACGGTGGCGCAAACCCTCTCAATATAGTCTTCTAAGTTCTCATCAACAGATTGCACACTCCTAAAATATTTATTCTCAAGTTCTCTTTTAATTCGAGGGGACAATTTAAACTGTATTATTCTTTTCCTGAGTGCACTTAATGAAGCTTTATTTGAGGGTACCTCAGAAAAAATTCTAGTTAACAACCCCCAGAGGATTCGGTACTTTAGCATACTCTTCACCAACACACCCACTTGTCCGTAATTCTGCAATATCAATGGTACTCCGTGAAATGTGTCGAGTAATTCCACCCCGATCCTGAATAGCACTTCCTTCCTCTTCTAACCCAAGGAGACTAACCTTAAATTGCAACTCTTTAATTTGGCTAAGCATTTTTAGCACCGAACTATCCAGTTCTTCTTTTAGGTGTAATTATAATAAGTCCGACATTCGGTTACTCCAGTGTGCCTATCGCGCTTGCACCCAACACCACAGTCTACGAGTAGGTTGATTGTCACTAAGAAAGGCAATATTTTGAGCCAGTTCTAAACAGGCTGAAGAGTAATACATAATAGCCAAACCTAACTCACTGATGCTGTCAGTAGCAGGACGTAAACGTGCTGCCAGTTCATTTTACATTCCCATCAGTTACATGGCCACGTGTTTTTAACTCATACTCGAGTTGCACATGGCGAAGCAGAGCTATTCCAGGACACGCTCGAGTCTCCATAGTATCTGAAACAGTACAATAATTAATACAAAGCTCGTTACAGCTTCGTTCCTCAGCTCAAACTCCTATCAAACTGGCCACCACGCCCGGAGCTGCCACACCAGAAGGTGCTGTGCTCAAACGGCAACATGTTAGTCAAACATCATATGAATAATGATATCGATACGGCCACGGCTCACTGTTGTTGATTTGAGGCCGACCTAATTCTTAGTTATCTTTCACATAGTCTGCATAGTCACATAGGACTGCACCCGTGGTCTAGGGGTAGCGTCATTGATTCAAAAAACGTCTTAGGTCCCGGGTTCGAATCCCGCTGCTGCTTAAATATTGATTAATAGTCAGCATTGTCGGCCGAAGAATTCTGGCATAAGAAGTCAACCCCATTCTGCCAACAGCCTTGTCAAAGAGGGTAGTGGAGCGGACAGAGGTTCAGGGCACTCTCTTGTCCTAGGAGTGGGAAACTGCCCCTAAAGCTGGAAGAATCACCAACTATCAACGGTATGAGGATGCAGAAGGCAATGGAAACAACTTCATTAAAGACACGTAACGTGTATCCACAGGGCGTGTGGCCTGTAATTGAAGAAGTGTCATGATGATCTCTCCATTGGCAAAAGATTCTGGAATAGTCCCCCATTCCGATCTCCGGCAGGGGACAGCCGAGGGAGAGGTTACCAGGAGGAAAAGATTGAATATGCCTCTGAGCACTATGGGACTTGACATCTGCGGTCATCAGTCCCCTAGAACTTAGAACTACTCAAACCTAACTAACCTAAGGACAGCACATACATCCATGCCAGAGGCAGGATTCGAACCTGCGACCGTAGCGGTCGCGTGGTTCCAGACTGAACTGCCTCGAACAGCTCGGTCACACCAGCCGGCAAAGATTGAATAATCAACGAAAGGATAACGTTCTGCGAAGTGGGCCATGAAATGTGAGGAGCTTGAACGTGGTAGCGAAACTAGAAAATCTGAAAAGGGAAATGCATAGATATAGTAGTGGTCAGTGAAGTCAAGTGGAAAGAAGACAAGGGTTTCTGATCAGATGAGTATAGTGTAATATCAACAGCAGTAGAAAACGGTTTAAGGGGAGTAGGATTCGTTATGAATAGGAAGGTAGAACAGAGAGTATGTTACTATCAACAGTTCAGTGACAGGGTTGTTCTTATCAGAATCGACAGCAAACCAACAACGACAACGATAGGTATAAATGCCGACGTCGCAAGCTGAAGATGAAGAGATAGAGAAAGTGTATGAGGATATTGAAAGAGTAATACCGTATGTAAAAGGTGATGAAAATCTAATAATCATGGGGGACTGGGATACAGTTGTAGGGGAAGGAGAAGAAGCAATGGTTACAGAAGAATGTGGGCTTGGGACAAGGAATGAGAGAAGAGGAAGACTAATTGAGTTCTGTAACAAGTTTCAGCTATTAACAGCGTATACTCCGTTCAAGAATCACAAGAGGAGGTAGTATACTTGGAAAAGGCCGGGTGACATGGGAAGATTTCAGTTAGATTACTTCATGGTCAAACAGAGATTCCGAAATTAGATACTGGAATGAAAGGCGTACCCAGGAGCAGATACAGACTCAGATCACAATACAGGAGTGATGAAAATTAGGCTGAAGTTTAAGACATTAGTCAGGAAGAATCAATACGCAAAGAAGTGGGATATAGAAGTACTAAGAAATGACGAGATACGGTTGGGGTTCTCTAAGGCTAGAGATACAGCAAAAGGGAATAGCTCAGTAGGCAATACTGTTGAAGAGGAATGGACATCTCTAAAAAAGGCCATCACAGAAGTTGGGAAAGAAAACGTAGGCACAAATATGCTAACTGCGAAGAAGCCATGAGTAACAGAAGAAATACTTCAATTGATCGATGAAAGGAGGAAGTACAAAAAAGTTCCCGTAAACTCAGGAATACAGAAATACAAGTCGCTGAGGAATGAAATAAATAGGAAGTGGAGGGAAGCAATGACGAAATGGCTACAGGAGAAATGTGAAGACATCGGAAAAGAACTTATTGTAGGAAGGACAGAATCAGCATACAGGAAAGTCAAAAAAAACTTCGCTGACATTAAAAGCAAGGGTGACAACATTAAGAGTGCAACGGGTATTCCACTGCTAAATGCAGAGGAGAAAGTGGATAGGTGGAAAGAATACATTGAAAGGCTCTATGATGGGCAGATTTGTCTGATATGTTAGAAGAAGAAACAGGAGTCGATTTAGAAGAGACAGGGGATCCAGTAAGAATCAGAATTTAAAAGAGGTTTGGAGGATTTAAGATCAAATAAGGCCGAAGGAATAGATAACATTCCGTCAGAATTTCTAAAATCATTGGGAGAAGTGGCAACAAAACGACTATTCACGTTGGTGTGTAGAATATATAAGTCAGGCGACATGCCATCTGACTTTCTGAAAAGCATGATCTACACAGTTCCGAAGACGGCAAGAGCTAACAAGTGCGAGAATTATCGCACAATCAGCTTAACAGCTCATGCATTTAAGTTGCTTGCAAGAATAATGTTCGGAAGAGTGGAAAAGAAAATTGAGGATGCGCTAGACGACGATCAGTTTGGCTTTAGGAAAGGTAAAGGCACGAGAGAGGCAATTCTAACATTGTGGTTAATGATGAAAGCAAGACTAAAGAACAATCAAGACACGTTCATAGGATTTTTCGACCTGGAAAAAGCGTTCGACAATGTAAAATTGCGCAAGATGTTAGAAATTCTGACAAAAGTAGGGGTAAGCCATAGGGAGAGACGGGTCATACACAATTTGTACAACAACCAAGAGGAAATAATAAGAGCGGACGACCAAGAATGAAGTGTTCGTATTAAAAAGAGTGTAAGACTAAGATGTAGCCTCTCGCCCTTACTGTTCAATCCGTACATCGGGGAAGCAATGATAGAAATAAAAGAAAGGTTCAGGAGTAGAATTAAAATTCAAGGTGAAAGGATATCAATAATACGATTCGCTGATGACATTGCTATCCTGAGTGAAAGTGAAGAAGAATTACATGATCTGCTAAACGGAATGAATAGTGTAATGAGTACAAAGTATGGGTTGACAGTAAATCGAAGAAAGACGAAGGTAATAAGAAGTAGTAGAAATGAGAACAGCAAGAAACGTAACTCCAGGATTGATGGTCACGAAGTAGATGAAGTTAAGGAATTCCGCTACCTAGCCAGCAAAACAACCAACGACGGACAGAGCAAGGAGGACATCAAAAGCAGACTACCAATGGCAAAAAAGGCATTCCTGGCCAAGAGAAGTCTACTAATATCAAATATCGGCCTTAATTTGAGGAAGAAATTTCTGAGGATGTACGTCTGGAGTACAGCATTGTATGGTAGTGAAACATGGACTGTGGGAAAACCGGAACAGAAGCGAATCGAAGCATTTGAGATGTGGTGCTACAGACGAATGTTGAAAATTAGGTGGACTGATAAGGTAAGGAATGAGGAGATTCTGCGTAGAATCGGAGAAGAAAGGAATATGTGGAAAACGCTGATAAGGAGAAGGGACAGGTTGATAGAACATCTGTTAAGACATGAGAGAATGACTTCCATGGTAGTAGAGGGCGCTGTAGAGGCCAGAAACTGTAGAGGAAGACAGAGATTGAATACGTCCCGCAAATAATTGAGGACATAGGTTGCAAGCGCTACTCTGAGATGAAGAGGTTAGCACCGGAGAAGAATTCGTGGTAGGTCGCACGCATCAAATCAGTCAGAAGACTGATGACAAAAAAAGTCTGCCAATGCATGTTTCTATTTTTCCACTTCCAAGAATCCTGTGCCACCTGCTTTTCTGGGCAAGTTCAACTGTCGCCTTCACTGCGAGGCCACAGCGCATGGTACATTTCATGAGTTTACTTATTTTCCAGTCCGGATTATCCAGTTCTGCTTGTATCTGGTCCACAGAGCGTGCAGCTTATCTGATAAGGGTATGGTCCAGGTAATGAGTACCTTGATGATATTTCCGCTATTAAGTTTGCTTTTCAAAATTTTCCTGCCCTTTGAGTGTTCTCTTTGCTGACCTCATTTTTACATTTTCGTGCTTGATTTTGTCCAACTGGAAAATGACTAGGTATTTGTAGGCTTCTGGCTGGAGATACATGATAGTTTGTCCACTTGGCGTTTCGATGCCTTCATTCATGAAATTTTGCACTTCATTAGTGGCAGTACGAAGCACTTGTGTAAGCCGAATTCCGTGTTGATCATAGCTAAAGATTCGAACTGTATTCGTCAGAGACTGGGTTTAGGTTTCATATTTTCCACAGAGCTTCAGGTCATCCATGTACAACAAATAGGATACTAAACATCCTGGCAGATTAAAACAGTGTGCCGGACCGAGACTCGAACTCGGGACCTTTGCCTTTCGCGGGCAAGTGCTGTACCAGAGCACACAATTTTAATTTGCCAGGAAGTTTCATACCAGCGCTCACTCCGCTGCAGAGTAAAAATTTCATTCTGGAAATGGGATACTCTCCTGAGAATTTTTCGCTGTTTGATAGCCAGGTAAGTCTTCAGTAGGATGGTTGACGTTGGAATTAAGGTGATAATGAACATCAGTTGGGACAACGAATCCTCCTCTGTAAAATGTCTCTCTTGATGCTGACTAGTGCATAATTTTCTTTTCCGACCTAGAGTTCTGTTTTCCAGTGTTCCATCGCATTTTCTACGAATTTCCTGAACTTTTTGTTGACCCCGACGGCTTCCAGGCACCTTATGATGTAACTGTGTAGCAGTGGATCAAAGGCCTTTTTGTAACCCATTCAGGTCATAAAGATATGTTTTGCGGCTTTTGCAGTGTTCCAGAATAATTTTGTCGATCAGGTGCTGATCTTTCGTTCCCCTGCCTCTTCGCTTATTATTATTATTGTTATTTCTTTCCTTTCTCAGACGTTATGTCTGGTTAAAAATGGAGAGTGACGCGGACCTTGATCAAGCGTGACTTCCTTTTAACTGTGCGGTATATGTTACATCGCATTTAGGAACTTTCGGGTAATTGAACATGTATCAATAATTACAGATTTCTGTAGTTGTATATACATATGTTTGGATGTAGCTGTATTGCGTTGATGTACTGGTGGATATTGTGTGGTATGATTCCTGTAGTTGACAGCATAATTGGTACAATGTCAACTTTATCCTTGTCTTGTTCAGTCCTTGACTTCCTCAGCCAGTTGGATGCATTTTTCAATTTTTTTCTCTTGTTTTCTTCTGTATATTTGTTGTATTGGGTATGGATATTTCGATTAGTTGTGTTAATTTCTTCTTTTTGTTGGTGAGTATGATGTCAGGATTGTTATGTGGTGCTGTTTTATCTGTTATAATGGTTCTGTTCCAGTATAATTTGTATTCATCATTCTCCAGTACATTTTGTGGTGCATACTTGTATGTGGGAACGTGTTGTTTTATTAGTTTATGTTGTATGGCAAGTTGTTGATGTATTATTTTTGCTACATTGTCGTGTCTTCTGGGGTATTCTGTATTTGCTAATATTGTACATCCGCTTGTGATGTGATCTACTGCTTCTGTTTGTTGTTTGCAAAGTCTGCATTTATCTGTTGTGGTATTGGGATCTTCAGTAATATGCTTGCTGTAATGTCTGGTGTTTATTGTTTGATCCTGTATTGCAATCATGAATCCTTCCGTCTCACTGTATATATTGCCTTTTCTTAGCCATGTGTTGGATGCGTCTTGATCAATGTGTGGCTGTGTTAGATGATACGGGTGCTTGCCATGTAGTGTTTTCTTTTTCCAATTTACTTTCTTTGTATCTGTTGATGTTATGTGATCTAAAGGGTTGTAGAAGTGGTTATGAAATTGCAGTGGTGTAGCCGATGTATTCATATGAGTGATTGCTTAGTGTATTTTGCTAGTTTCTGCTCTTTCTATAAAGAATTTTCTTAAATTATCTACCCATCCATAATGAAGCTTTTTATGTAGATAAATCCCCTTCCTCCTTCCTTTCTGCTTAATGTGAATCTTGCTGTTGCTGAATGTATGTGATGTATTTTATATTTATGGCATTGTGATCGTGTAAGTGTATTGAGTGCTTCTAGGTCTGTGTTACTCATTTCACTGCTCCAAACGAGTAGGTCAATATTGGTGTAGCATAAGTATTTATAGGTTTTGTCTTGTTTCTTGGTGTCAATTCTGTTTTCAGTATTTTTGTCAGTCTTTGTCTATATTTTTCTTTTAGTTCTTCTTTAATATTTGTATTATCTATTCCAATTTTTTGTCTGTATCCTAGATATTTATAGGATCTGTTTTTTCCATCGCTTCTATGCAGTCGCTGTGGTTATCCAATATGTAATCTTCTTGTTTAGTGCTGTTTTTCTTACATTTGTCTGTTCCAAAAGCCATATTTATATCATTGCTGAATACTTCTGTTATCTTTAGTAATTGGTTGAGTTGTTGATTGGTTGCTGCCAGTAGTTTTAGATCATCCATGTATAGCAAATGTGTGATTTTGTGTTGGTATGCTCCAGTAATCTTGTATCCATAATTTGTACTATTTAGCATGTCGGATAGTGGGTTCAGAGCAAGGCAGAACCAAAAGGACTTAATGAATCTCCTTGGTATATTCCACGCTTAATCTGTATTGGCTGTGATGTGATATTATTTGAATTTGTTTGGATATTAAGTGTGGTTTTCCAATTTTTCATTACTATGTTTAGGAACTGTATCAATTTAGTATCTACTTTGTATATTTCCAATATTTGTAGTAACCATTAGTGGGGTGCACTATCAAAAGCTTTTTGGTAATCAATGTATGCGTAGTGTAGCGACCTTTGTTTAGTTTTAGCTTGAAAAGTCACCTCTGCATCTATTATCAGTTGCTCTTTACATCCTCGTGCTCCTTTGCGGCAGTCGTTTTGTTCTTCATTTATAATTTTGTTCTGTGTTGTATGTGTCATTAATTTTTGTGTAATGACTGAAGTTAATATTTTGTATATTGTTGGTAGGCATGTTATGGGGCGATATTTAGCTGCGTTTGCTGTGTCTGCTTGATCTTTAGGTTTCAGATAAGTTATTCCATGTGTAAGTGTATCAGGGAATGTGTTTGGGTCTTCAATGTAACTGTTAAATAATTTAGTTAGATGTGAATGTGTTGAGGTGAACTTTTTTAGCCAGAAATTTACTATTTTATCTTTTCCAGGGGCTTTCCAACTGTGAGTAGAATTAATTGCTCGGGTGACTTCATGTTGCAAAATTATCACTTCACTTATTATTATTATTATTGTTATTACTATTAATAGAATATTATTATTATTTTAATATCGCTGGTGTTACTATAGTGAATCAGATTTCGTAATCAGTCATAACACGTAACAGTTTCAAAATAATATTGAAGACACAACTTATTTTAAAAATACCTTTATCAGATCTAAAGGCTGCAGTAAATAAATAAAAGCTGAGGCTTCTCGTGCTAGACAAGACCTTGATGTTTGTGGAAGGAGACCAGACAGCGAGGTCATCGGTCTCATAGTATTAAGGAAGGACGGGAAAGGAAGTCAGCCGTTCCCTTTCAAAGGAACCATCCCGGCATTCGCCTGGAGCGATTTAGGGAAATCACGGAAAACAAATCAGGATGGCCGGAGGCGAGATTGAACCGTCGTCCTCCCGAATGCGAGTCCAGTGTGTTCGTGAACAAGCATTTAGAATTTCTCCTGCCTGTTCCGCATAGCATTCTTCTGATGATTCCCTTACCAGTTGGTGCCACTATCATGCTAGTAAAGTATGGCTTCTGATAGGTTTGTGTGTAGCTGTCATTCACAAATGAAAAGTTGGCATAGTATTGCGGAGTGTACATAATATATAAATACTGGCAACTTTACAGTAGTACGTATTAACAATCATAACTAACTTGAAAATGGGAAAAGATAATGTTCCTAACAAATATGGATATCTCGACTGAATTGAGCAAAATTGACTCCTTAAAGTTGTACCATTTCATACCTCCTCGCATATGCAAAGGTGACTCTTTTCTTGTCACTTATTTAGCAAAATCAGAAACTTACTGCACTAAAATATGGCACAATTATGGTCATGATATATGCACTCCTCAAGTTCTTTCCGACAATTAAAGCAGCCTCCAGCAACAGTTTGACAGTTCAATAACCTAATGTTCGAGACAGTATTGTATGGTCTGAATCTCTGTTTAGTTTAGAAACATCTAATTAAAGAAAATCTCTCCTCCAGATTCTTCACATTAAAACTGCGATTAACTTGCGTGACTAGGAGAAAGATAGATGCACCCTTTAGGAAAATTAAATGGGTCTGAATATCAAGAGTTCAGATGGTAAAATCAATACTAAACAAAGCAGGGAAAGCTGAAAAGTTGCAGGAGTAGTTGAGAGAATTATTTGACAGCACTGATAGATTTAAGTTGATATATGGCTCCTGCAGTACACGACATTTACATAGAATTTCTCTCGAGAAAGCCAGCCACAACAAAACTATTCCACCAGGTGTGCAAAATATGTGAGACGGGGAAATACCTTCAGACTTCAAGATAAAAAGGAGGTAGGTGCTGAATGGTGTGCATACTGTCGAAAAAGTCATGTTTGCAAAATACCATTGCACTGGTGAAGCTAATGTGGGGGAAGATCAGTTTGGGCTCCAGAAAAATATGTGAATACGTGAGTTAATGTTGTCCCCAAATCTTGTCTTAGAAGATTAATGTTATTTGTGCAGCTCATGCTTGTGCCCTATTTACTGTCAACATTTATTTAACTGTTGGCCAGATATCCACTACATTTGTACCACAACCAGCCATTATTTTTTATAAATTTATAAGAAGCTAAAAAAATTGTTAAATTTAAATGATATTGATTCGATTTTACTTTAGTTATTTTCATAGGAAATTATCATTTTCAAAGATCCAGAATATCAGCATAGATATGTCAAGACTGTTTAGTAATGCGAAACATAAAATAAAAGTTACTTGGTGAACTAAAACCTGTAGTTCTTGAGCAGAACATATGTAAATGTTAGTAATTGAAATACTTATGTTATTTAGCAGGAAATTTGACTTTTAGAACTAATTTGTTACAGTTCATATTTTACGAAATTTAATTTTGGAAATTTCTGTATTTTAGAACATTATATGTGATTAACATGTTTACGTTTACCACTGAGTGTACAGTTATGAATAAATAATTTTGTAAAAGTTTTTCTCCATTGCACATTACATAAAATACTATTTGCTGTAACCTAAAATTGATTGCATTGTCAAAACTTTATATAAGAGATATGACTGTATAATGGCAGTTTAGCAGTTGCTAATGTTGCTCATACCAAACAATTCAATACACTTGTAAAACTTTGTTAATGGCAGTAAGCTGCATTAACTATATGGAGGAGTTATCAGTTAAGCAAGCTAAAAAAATAAAATGATGTACCAAAGGGGGAGGGGTACCAGAGTACCTCAAAACAAGATGTGTTGTTAGACATGGTACGTGTACAGAATCAAAAGTAACCAACCACATATAATAACACACTAATGGAAAAACAATAATCCTTTACAATTACAATGTAATAAAAAAATCTTACTTCAAGTGTGTTGGTAAAAAAAATATAAATTATTAAAACATTTTTTTTTTCAACTGTGGTGTCTGTTGGTGAATACTCTCATTTCAGTCCTTATCACTGCAATATTCGCACACTTTTCTCGTTTTCGTAAGTATATGTTCATTACATGCAAAAGAATAGAAGCTGCCACATTTTATTTTACACTTCCGATCTTTTTTCTTAAGACACAGTTTGCAACGTCCAACACTAGCAATCCCTTGCAGAGGTTCCATTGAACTTTGTTATGTCACTGGGCTTGCATCTTCACCAAATAATAATTCCTTCACTACTGTTCTCGTCTTTACGGCATTCGATTCGGCTTCTACGTTCTTTGCTTCACTCGAAGCTTTATAAGTTCTTGTCCTAGATCCAACAAAAATTTTCTTCTTTTGTCGTTTGGAAGAGCCTTCCATTCAGAATTTTTTGTTTTCTAAATAACGTAGGCATTTG
The DNA here is from genome assembly GCF_023864345.2 of Schistocerca serialis cubense. Taxonomy (NCBI): domain Eukaryota; kingdom Metazoa; phylum Arthropoda; class Insecta; order Orthoptera; family Acrididae; genus Schistocerca; species Schistocerca serialis. The sequence goes on from NC_064643.1 coordinate 346,351,122, forward strand.
AGTTCAAGAATAACACAAACGGCTATTGCCTGGTAGTCCTACTGCATGAACCACCACCATTGCATCAACAGAACCTTTGTTTCTGTTGTAGTACAAAATAACATCGGGTCTGAACTCATTTTCTGTTTCACAGCTGTCTTCGTGATGTTCGGAACTCAAAAGGATTACTGCATTTTTCTTTTTAGGCACGTATGACACTAAGGTTAGATTCTTACTGGTTGCAAATACAGATGAAAATTGTATTTCATGGCATTTGTTGCAGTTCATGGGATTTGGGGCTTGTTTTTATTAAGAGTACCAGTCAAGGTTAGCCCTTGCTTCAAGAGCTCTTGTGCAAGTGGAACACTCGATCACACACATCCATGCCCGAGGCTGGTTTCGAACCTGCGGCCGTAGCGGTCGCGCGGTTCCAAACTTTAGTGCCTAGAACCGCTCAGCCACACCGGCCGGCTTGTAACTTGTAAACTTCAAGACTTACTATTTCCGTCTGTATATGCAAAATTCGCATCCAATTTGCATTTCAAGATATAAAAAAATGTCCAGGTGCGAGCAGTACTCGTGCACTGAGGGTTCCATTCCAGGAAGCGGGAATTTGACCATTTTTACCTGATGCGATTTTGATACTGCCAAGATATCGGTCGCACGGATTCCAAGACTTTCGAGGATGTATTAATTTTAATGATATAAATGTGACACAAAGTCTTTCTGGAGGCAGGCGGCCATTATTATAATAATCAGCAGTTCTGCATTCAGATGGACTGGATCGCGATGCTAAAAGTCAAACTTCAGGCAAGGAATGGCTTTACCATTCATGTGACGCGTTCTGGACTTTATCCAACATCAGGTATACAGGAGCGATTACTGCACGTAGATATGGTTTTCGAACTGTATGTGAAACTTTGCTCGCCTTTAACTTTTACCATTGCGACCCAATCAGTCTGAATGCAGAACTACTGATTGTTTTAATTTCATGTTTGACGATGGATAACAAATGACAAAAGAAAAATTTTTTCCTGTGATATAATTACAAATTAACAATTTTCAGATTTTTTCTTTACTTGTACTGTGAAACGTTCCTTTTTCCCAATTTTCATAATTCTAGACCAATTAGAAGTACCCCGCAGGCTTTGGTGAGTGAGTTTGTGAGTATTAAAGTATGTGACATAAATGGTAGTATCTTTTGATTGCATCGACTTAGAAGCTTCAATTTTTTACACCGACAAGGAACCATATACCTCAATATGCGAAATAAATTTTGACTTGATATTTTGACTTTACTTTTTCCTGAGAAAAGGGGTTTTTAACAGACAAACGATAAGACCGACAGACGGACAACAAAGCGATACTATTAAAGGTTTCTTTTTTACCGACTGAGGCACGGGGCGTTAAAAATTAATAAAATTGGACCCATCCTTTTTAATAAACCAATGTTTGCATGTATACCCGAAATTGTAACGGGAAGAGTACAACGGACGTAACATATTTTCGCATAATGTTGTGTTGGGCATGATTCTCTGTATTTTTCGCCCAAACTCAGTGCTTAGTTCACCCAACTCAGTGCTTATTGTGTTTATATCGTCTTTGATAGTCGCTGGTAAACCCGAATCTGAATTAATTTCAAAAACTGCCGCAATCGTTGTCACAATAGGTGGGGAGGCGAAGTCCGATTGATACTACATCTTACAAAGACAGCCGGCCGGAGTGGCCGAGTGGTTCTAGGCGCTTCAGTCTGGAACCGCGCGACCGCTACAGTCGCAGGTTCGAATCCTGCCTCGGGCATGGACGTGTGTGATGTCCTTAGGTTAGTTAGGTTTAAGTAGTTCTAAGATCAAGGGGACTGATGACCTCAGAGGTTAAGTCCCATAGTGCTCAGAGCCATTTCAACCATTTTTTGAACCCGTCGTAGAACTATTCTTATTCCAAATACAGTCATTATTTAGAACTATAAAAGTGCGAAAGTTTCCTACCTACTATATGAAATATTACTGTCACGTTCGGACGCGCGCACGTAACAGCCAGATCCGTTCCGCCACCGTCAGCATGAATAATCGACATCATTATTTACATACAGTCATGGAAAATGTATTCATATAACGTTTTTCATCTAGAATACCTTTATTTATTAAAATTAAAGGTTACTACGAGAGATATTATTTGTAAAATAACAAAATGGTTCAAATGGCTCTGAGCACTATGGGACTTAATTGCTGTGGCCATCAGTCCCCTAGGACTTAGAACTACTTAAACCTAACTAACCTAAGGACATCACACACATCCATGCCCGAGGCAGGATTCGAACCTGCGACCGTAGCAGTCGCGCGGTTCCAGACTGTAGCGCCTAGAACCGCTCGGCCACAGCGGCCGGCGTTAAAATAACAGCATGGTGTTTCCTTACTAGTCTATACCTATAAAAGCGTTAAGTGTATTAGCCTTCAGCAAAAAGTAAATACAAATTCTGTACTAGATGGCTTCACACAGTGGGGAAAAACGTATTCATACACTACCAGATACGTAAACACAGAAACAACTAACAAACCGCGTGCAGCAACGAACGGTTTCAGGGGCAAACAGCGCTTCGTGCATGTTGGTTCTGATACGCGGTGAATGCCGTGCAACAGCAAAATGGGCCGCTAAGGGAAGGGAGCAACTGCAGAGGAAAGGCAAATAGTAACCTACCAATAAGGGAAAAATATTTTCAGACATAGCTGTTATTATTGGAAGAAGCCAGGCAACTGTGAAATTCGTAAAATCGCAATTTAAAGAAAGAAATATTCTAATTAACAGTGAAAGAAGAGTTCGACCTCAGAAGCTAACGTGAAGAGAACGAAACATGTCAATAAGGACGGTCAAAAAAGATCCTAAATTGACAGCTTCTGCATTGTCTGCCCATGTTAATGATCAGTTCGAGAGAGAAATCACGCCAAGGCCTGTTCGTTAAATGTTAAGTGGTGCAGGTTATGGAGGTAGAGTACCTGGAAGAAACCCATACATCAGCAAGAAGAACAAGAAATTGAGACTTGAATTTGCTACAGAGCATAAGCAAAAACACAAGTTTCTAGGACAAGGTACTGTTCGCAGATGAAAGTACATTTAACGTATTTGTAAATAATGGCAGAATTTTGGTGTGGAGACTACCAATGCTGATCTGTATCCCAAACACATTCAGCTAACAGTAAAGCTCATTAGCGGATAAATAGCGATATGGGAATGTATGGTTACAGCTGGTGTTGCGTAACTTGTTTCTGTTGAAGGTAACGGACAGATCCCAGCATTTAAGTATCTCAAAGGAAAATCTGAAAAAAGAGTGTCGATAGATCAGGTTTATGCCCAGATTACTACTTTCAACAAGACAACCACCATAAGCACAGTGCGAAAATCGTTCGTCTGTGGCTGTTGTACCATTCTTCCCATATTCTCAGATTTCCAGAACACAGAGCAGATCTTAATCCAATTGAACATCTTTGGATTACGTTTGAAAGCGTGGTCAAAAAACATGAAATAGGAAGTAGGGTTTCTTTGAAACAATGCCTACAACAAAAATGCCAAATATTATCGCAGAGACTACCAAAACAATGGTTCGTAGTTACCATATAGCATCTCTGGCTGTGGTATTTAGATCTGACAAATAAAATTATTCTACCTGAACAACGGGGAATGAAAACATTCTTCCATGAGTGTACATACTCCGCAAACCGTTATGAAGGGCGTGGCAGAGGGTACTTCCCAATAGATCTCATACTAGAATTTCTCAAGTTCCATTAGTGTTTGGAAAGCGGGAGGAATGGCTGCTCAAATTATTGTGTGTGCCATGTAAGTACACTAATCTTGTCTTTGCGATTCTTACGGCAGAGACATGTAAATGAGGAAATCGCGGTCTAGGGTCATCACGAGAATAGCCACAAATACAATATGATAAACGTCGACCAAGTTTTGGACCAGATGGTAATTTTTTTTGCTAGCTTGGACACTTCATGTTTTTCTCGCCAAACTCAGGGGCACTGATACACGGGACTTTATCGACTACCTGTCATTTCAACAGTGAAGTCTTAAATCTCACCTAAGAGTCAGATAACGGTAGTCGATGCACAATTCTCAGCGTGTGATTCTCGATACATGTTAAGAATGTAAAATGACGATGAAAAAGTAAGCATTCAAGTCAGTAACACAAACACGTAACACAACCAGACAGTTGGGAAAACCATGTTAAGATACAAAGAAGGTAGACTTAAAATGTAGACTATTTCGAGATTGTATATGTGAATTAAAAAAAGGACAAACCATAGGTTAGTGAAACTATGTTTGTTTAAGAATTTTATTCTTAATATTATTAAAATTTTTAATTGTAAGAGATTAAAATGTGTTTCGAGGAAAAAATTAAAAAAATGTGTCGTTGACTAGTAATCCAAACGTAGTGCGTTCTGGGTTCATTCCCACACACCGCTTACAATTTGAACAAAAATCATCAGCAATGACGGCTAAAGACTTCCGTTGCAAGAAGACACCCACGCAATGCCAAAGGTATTGTCGAAAGGGGTAGAGGAGTGGAGAGAGGTTCAGAGCATTACCTTGCTCTTGGGATAATAAGGCGGAAGAACCAGCAATTATAAACGGCATGAGAACGCAGAAGGCAATGGAAACCACTGCTTAAATACACTAAACATATATCCATAGGACATGTAGCGTGTAACTGAACACGTGTGATATGAGCTCTCCACTGGCAGAAGATTGCGAATTAATCCCCCATCCGTACCTCCGGGAGGGTCTGCCAAAGGGGAGTTAACCATGAGAAAAAGATTGAATAACCAACGAAAGTATAACGTTCAACGAGTCCGGGCGTGAAATGTCAGAAATCTGTATGTGCTAGTGAAGATATAAAAACTGATAAGGGAAATGCAAAGACTAGATTTTGTGGGGGTCAGTGATGTCGGGAGAAGATATGAGTTTTTGATGAGACGAATAAAGGATAATACCAACATGTAACGGGAGTAGGATTTGTTACATATAAGAAATTACAGCAGAGAGCGAGTTCCTTTGAACAATTCTGTGATAACATTATTCTCATCAGAATCTACAGCTAACCAGCGCCGACAGCAATAGTTCGCTTATACATACTAACGCCGCAAGCAGAAGATGAAGGGAGATATTGTGTTAAGATATTGAACGCGTAACTCAGTGTGTAAAGGGAGATGATAATATAGTAATCATGGGTGATTGGAACGCGATAGTAGGGGAAGGAATAGATGAAACAGTTACGGGAGAATATGGGTTCGTTAGTAGGAATGAGAGAGGAAAGAAACTGAACTGAGTAATAAATTTCATCAACGAGTAGTAACAGTGAATGCGCTGTTCAGGAATCACAAGGGGAAAGGCCCGGAGACGATGGAAGATTCCAACTGGACTACATCATGGCCACACAGTGATTCCGAAATCAAATGCTAGAATGCAAGGCGCACCCTGGAGCAGAATTTAGAAATGATGAAGAGTAGCCTGAAGTTTAAGAGAACCATCACGAAGAATCAACGTGGAAGTGGGGTACTGAAGTACTGAGGAATGATGATGTGCCTTCGAAGTTCTCTCAGGCTGTAGATACGCGATAATGAATACCAGAGTAGGTGGTTCACTTGAAGAGGAATGGGCATCGTTAAAGACGGCAATCGCAGCACAAACATAGATGCAAATAAGGTAACTGAGAAGAATCCTTGGGTAACAGAAGGAATACTGCAGTTGACCGGCGAAAGAATAAGCTACAAACATGATCAGGAAAAGACAGCCGCGCGGAGTGGCCGTGCGGTTTGAGGCGCCATGCCACGGACTGCGCGGCCCCTCCCGCCGGAGGTTCGAGTCCTCCCTCGGGCATGGGTGTGTGTGTTGTTCTTAGCATAAGTTAGTTTAAGTATGTGTAAGTCTAGGGACGGATGACCTAAGCACTTTGGTCCCTTAGGAATTCACACACATTTGAACATTTGAAAAGACAGGACTACATCAACATCAGTCATTTAGGACTGAAATAAACAGGAAGTGCAGGGAAATTAAGGCGAAATGGCTGCAGCAAAAATTTGAGGAAGAAGAGATGGTCATCGGAAGACCGATTCAGGGTACGTAAAAGTCAAAAGAGCCCTCGGTGAAATTAAAACCAAAGAAACAATATAACGAGTACAATGGATAAACTCAGAGGAGCACACAGATCGGTCGAAAGAGTACAAGCACGTCTTCTAAGAGAGGGAGGAACTCTCGGGTTACGTAATAGAAGAAGAACTGGGAGTGGTTATGGTTGATCCAGTATTACAGTCAGAGTTTAAGAGATCTTTAGGAAAAAAAATGGTTCAAATGGCTCTGAGCACTATGGGACTTAACTGATGAGGTCACCAGTCTCCTAGAACTTAGAACTACTTAAACCTAACTAACCTAAGGACATTACACACATCCATGCCCAAATCAGGATTCGAAGCTGCGAGCGTAACGGTCGCGCGGTTCCACACTGTAGCGCCTAGAACCGCCCGGCCACTCCGGCCGGCGTGCTTTAGGAGACTGAAGATCAAACAAGGCGGACGCTACATGCAAGATTCCATCGGAATTTCTGAAATAAGTAGTAGAAGTGACAACCAAACAAGTACTCAAGTTCCTGTATACCTGCAGAATCAATCAGACTGGAAGATAGCAAGGGCAGATAAGTGCGAAAACTATCGTACATCATAATCATAGCGTGTAGGCTTTCACGGCCGGCGTCTTCAGTAATTAAAACTTCCGGGCTAAGAGGCCGTGGTCCAATAGTAGAAATACTTCTCCCTGACGTTTCGTTGCCAGCTGCGGGCAACATCATCTGAGGTGAGTCTACGACTGGCTGCTAGGCCGTGGAGGTCCTGTTTATATAGAGCGCGTAGAGGGCGCCACCACTCGTCATGTGTTGTCAACAGCAAAACTATCTCTGGCTGGCGTCATTACTCTCGATCGAAGGTAATCGATTGTCACATCTTTGGTACAGAGTCGATCGCCATATCTTATCTAGCTTCAAGCCTTCTTCTTTCCTGTTAAAATTATTGTGGTGTTTAAAAATCTCTACAGCCTCTCTATACATACGTGCATAATAATGCGATGTCTTAGCTAGCACGCTCGTCTCACTAAATTTTATTTCATGGTCACCCGTTTCAAAAACATGTTCCGCTACAGCCGATTTGTCCGTGTGTCCCAGTCGACAGTTCCTTTTATGTTCAGTTAGGCGGGTATTGATATTTCTTTTTGTGGTTCCAATGTAATCCTTCCCACAACTACATGGAATCTTATAGACACCAGGAGTAGCTAGAGGGTGTCGTGCATCTTTCGCCGATCTTAAGCATTCACTAATCTTCTTGGTGGGTCTGAAGATTGTTTCAACTCTGAATTTGGCCAGCACTTTCCCGATACGGTCAGTAATATTGTGGATGAATGGAAGAAAAACTTTCCCCACCGATGGTTGTTGTTGTTGCACGTTTTCGGACATTTTTCTTCTGGGATTCGGGACCGATGACCATAGCAGTCTGGTCCCTTTAATCCCCCAAACCAACCAACCAACCTTCTGGGATGGAGTGCTCTATCTATCTCCTTGCCAGCGTACCCATTTTTCTGGAAAGCGGTTCGCAAGTGGTTTAGTTCCTCTTGCAAATAAGCTGGCTCACAAATTTTATTAGCCCTGTCCACCAATGTCTTGATAATACCTCTCTTCTGCCTGGGATGATGGTTTGAATCCTTATGAAGATAACGATCGGTATCCGTATCTTTTCTGTAGACTTTGTGACCCAGAGTCCCATCTGCTCATTTAATTACTGAGACGTCCAAAAAATTTCAAACCATGACGCCAGCCAGAGATAGTTTTACTGTTGACAACACGTGACGAGTGGAGGCGCCCTCCACGCGCTCTATATAAACAGGACCTCCACGGCCTAGCAGTCAGTCGTAGACTCACCTCAGATGATGTTGCCCGCAGCTGGCAACGAAACGTCAGGGAGAAGTATTTCTACTATTGGGCCATGGCCTCTTAGCCCGGAAGTTGTAATTACTGACTATCGTACATCAGCTTAGCAACTCATACAACCAAGTTGCTGACAAGAATAACGTGTAGAAGAATAGAAACGGAAATCGAGGATCTGTTAGCTGAGGAACAGTTTTGGTTTTAGGAAAGGTAAACGTACAGTGAGGCAGTTCTGACGTTGAGCTTGATAATGGAAGTAAAACTTGAGAAAAATCAAGACAATTTCACAGGATTTGGAGACCTGGAAAAAGCGTTCGATGATGCAAAATGGCGCAAGATGATTGAAGTTCTGGGAGAAAGAGGTGTAAACTATAGGGAAAGCAGGACAATATTGATATGTATAAGAACCAAGAAGGAACAATAGAGAGGAAAACCAAGAACGAAGTACATGGATTCAATTAGGATGTAAGACAGAGATGCTGTCTCTCTCACAGAGTCGAATGTGTATTTCGAAGAAGCGATGACGAAATAATGAAAGTTAAGTACAGGAGTGGGATTAAAATCCAGGATGATGGAATGTCAATGATAAGATTCTCTGATTACATTGCTATCTTCAGTGAAAGTAAAGAAAATTTACAGGACGTGATGAATGGAATGAAGAGTCTAATGAGTACAGATTATCGACAGAGAGTAAACCGAATAAAGATGACAGTGATGAGAAGTAACAGAAATGAGAACAGCGAGAAAGTGAACAACAGAACTGGCGATTGCGAAGTAGACGAAGTTCAGGAATTCTGCTACATAGGCGGCAAAATAACTCATGATGGACGAAGCAAGGAGGACATGGGAAGCAGACTAGCAATGACAAAAAGGGCATTACTGACTAAGAGAAGTCTACTAGCACCAAACATAGGCCTTCATTTCAGGAAGAAATTTCTAAGATTGTACGTTTGGAGCACAACATTGTGCGGTGGTGAATCATGGGCTTTGGGGAAACCGGAACAGGAGAGAATCAAAGCGTTTGAGATGTGATGCTACAGAAGAATGTTAGGTGGACTCATAAGGAGCGGGGGGGTTCTCCGCAGAATCAGCAGAGAAATAAATAGATCGAAAACACTGACAAGAAGACAAGGAGACAGGATGGTAAGTCATGTGTTAAGATATCAGGGAGAAACTTTCACTACAGCAGTGGTTCCCAATCTGGGGACAGTTACCCCTGAGCATTGAAAACAAAATGGGTTCAGTGATTCTTTAGAGACCACTCTAAATTATTTTCTTGAAGTAATTACTGTCAGTATTACTGTAGACTCTATTATTCAGGGTCTAACAGGTATAAGTGCAGATATTTTTATAAGTGGTAGGCTACATTAACATGTGCACTTATCAGTGTGTTGGTTGTTCTTTCTCCGCGTCGAACAGTCTTCTCACAAACACGTGCCAACTTTATGCGCAGATGTTCTCTGCACAGCTGTATCTGCACCACTAAGTGGACTACTCCGCTTATCATCCACGTGTCCAGACTTCAACACCTGACCTGCTGCCCAGTAGAAAATAAGCATTAAAGACTTGCTTGCTCTTTCCACATGTAACTGTACCCAACCTAAAAACATAACGCCCGCCGTAGTGGCCGAGCGGTTCTAGTGGCTACAGTCTGGAACCGCGCGACCGCTATGGTCGCAGGTTCGATCCTGCCTCGGGCATGCATGTGTGTGATGTCCTTAGGTTAGTTAGGTTTAAGTAGTTGTAAGTTCTAGGGGACTGATGACCTCAGTAGTTAAGTCCCATAGTGCTCAGAGCCATTTGAACCATTTTTAAAAACATAACACTTGTAAAAGCTATAATTATTAGTCTGAAAATGACGTAAATACTGATGTAATAGTGTTCAGTACATCGTCCTCAGTCACTAACAGAAATATCTACACTTGTACTCGATACACCCTGTATAACAGATCCTCATGAACCATTTGAGATCCACAGCTGGCTAAACGTCTGCTGTAGATATTTCCATGCATTGTTCCCTCAGTCTTCTGTTATTTCCTGGAATCCAGAAGAAACTTATTTTGGCCATGTATCACATATCTTCTTCTATTGTCCAGTTCACATCTATTTTTCCTTTATCACTATCATAGTTACATCTTCCCTTCCAGTTCGTCCCCCAAAATAATTTATCTGGTATCCTGTCTCTCCCAGTAATTTGCAACGTGCTTATCTCCATTGATCGCTGAACCACTATCAAATTTTTAAAAGGTTCCGTGTTAAGAGAACACATCTAGCTATCTTGAGTAAAAACTGGTCATACAGACCGTTTGCAAACGTCTCCTTTCATACCTTTTGAAAACCTCACTTCGAAAACTTACTTAATTTTGCAAGATCGTTCAAGTCTGTTTTTGCTTTCCCATTTATTTCTTCTGCTATCCATTCAGTGGCAGTAGTTAACTCTCGCCATCCTTAATAAATTCTAATAGAAACTATTTTTCTGATTTGGAAAGCTCAGAAGTAAGTTCTAAGACGAGTTCCTGTGATTCAAAGAATATTGTGAAACGAGAGCGAAAGAAGTTTGTTGGACATTGAAAAAGCAACATGATCGAAACAGATTTTCTTGAAGAAGAATGGCAATATTTTAGCGAACGATATGTGGTATGGAGCTATTATTATTGGAAGAACTCGTAAGGATACCGATTCCATTCACCAGAGATGTGGAAGTAGAGCTTTGAGGACAGTAGCAACGAAAACGAAGATGAAGAAATGAATTATATCAGTGTATGATTTACGATGTGCAAAGATGGACACCAAAACAAATATAAAAAAAAAATTGTCAAAAATAAAAATAACCAAATACCTCTTTCACTCACTATTTCCTGATGCAGTGGAAAACGTAAAAACGTAGCTAAAGCATGAGTTTTAGTTAGCATTAACTAAGTACACTCTAAGGTAAAAAAAAAAAAAATGACGCACCACGAAGTGAATGTCCGAATAGGACGGAAATCGGTAGCTGTCATGTACATGAGAAGAAAAACAAAGGATCAATTTCAAAAAATTTGAATGATTTATTCAAGAGAAAGACCTTCACGAAATGAGCACGTCATTTATGCGTTGGCCCTTATGCAAGCAGTTATTCGGCTTGGTATTGACTGACAGAGTTCTTAGATGTTCTCCTCAGGAATATCGTGCCAAATTTTGTCCAATTGGTGCGTTCGGTCGTCAAAATCCCGAGCTGGTTGGAGGGCCCAACCCAGAAATTCTCCAAACGTTCTAGACTGGGAACAGATCCAGCGACCTTGCTGGCCAAGGTATGGTTTGGTAAGCAACTCTCGTCGTGTGCGGGCGAGCACTAGTTTGCAGAAATATAAGCCCAGGATGGCTTACCACGAAGGGCAGCAAAACGTGACGTAGAATACCGTCGGTGTGCCAGTGTAAGGGTGCCAAAAGATGGTGACCAAAGTGGTCCAGTTGTGAAAACAAATGGCACCCCTGACCATCATTTCTAGTTGTTTGGCTGTATGGCGGGCGACAGTTGGTATCCTATTGCCGTCCAGGAAGCCTTCAGACAGGTCGTCGCCGGTCATCGGGACTCCATTTGAAGCAGGACTCATCGCTGAAGACAATTTTACACCTGTCAACGAGATTCGAGGTCGTAGACGTGTCTGGAGACATCCCGGACAGTGGTGGATTACCAAGCTGACTGTAGCCAGCCGTAAGACCCGACAAGCGGGAGTGATGGCCTAGGGCGCCAATTCTCTTCATAGTGTGGTCCCTTCGGTTGCCATTCGCGCCTCCATTACGCCACGTCGACGACATTCTACACCCCGTTTCGTTGCCCTTCACAGGAATTATCCTGGCTTCCATTACAGCAAAATAATGCCCGCCCTCACACAACGAGAGTTTACTGGTTGTCTTTGTACTTATCAAACTCTCCCTTAGCCACCAAGGTCACGGGAAATTTCCCCAATTGAGAACGTTTGGAACATTATGGGCAGAGTCCTCAAAACAGCACGGGATTTTGACGATTTAACGTGCCAATTGGAGAGATGTCCTTCAGGAGAACTCTCAATAACGCTATCAATCATTGCCAGGCATAAGGGCCTGACGTAGACCAACGCGTTATTGATATGCTTAGTTTGTGTAGCTCTTTCTCTTGAATACATCATCCAATTTTTCTGAAATTGTAATAATTTATTTTTCTATACATGCGCATCATACCTATCGATTTAAGTCCCATTCGGATAATTCCTTCGTGGTACGTCGTTTTTTCTTTTTCTTGTCTTAGACTCAAATTGCGTTCATTAGTCTTACTAACCAAATTTTTGGTCATTCAGTAAATAACGAAGTCACTGGAGAGTATACCGGAAATAGAAGTAACTGTTTTGCAAATTCATGCCAACATTTATCTTTACATCCACATTTATACTCCGCAGCCCACGTTATGGTGTGTTGCAAAGCGTGTGTATCACTATCACGAACCCCATCCGTTCTCCCTTCACTAACTGTGCCCAGTAAGGATATGGTTGATAAACCTCCATGTTACCTTCACGGTCTGTTCGCGAGACATACTCGTACGTAGGAGGAGACAACGTATTGTTTGACTCATGCTCTCGAAATTTTCGTTGTAGGTAAACCGTCGCCGGAGTACTGCATCTGCCACTGGTGTTAAGTGAGCATCTCAATGACGCTTTTGCGCTGTGAGGAAGTTCGATGCTCTTCTGCGGATCTTGTTCCCACTACCAATCCTATTTGCTAGATCTCCCAGACTGACTAGCAACAACAAGTATCGATCGAACGGGGTACCTGTAAACTACCTCTTTCGTGAGTTGACTATATTTCCTATGAATCTACCTGTGAATCCCAGTGTGGTACCTGCCTTCCCTACCGGTAGTTTAGTGGGGTCGTTCTTCTTTAGATTTCATTAGCGTAATCTCAGATACACTCCTGGAAATGGAAAAAAGAACACATTGACACCGGTGTGTCAGACCCACCATACTTGCTCCGGACACTGCGAGAGGGCTGTACAAGCAATGATCACACGCACGGCACAGCGGACACACCAGGAACCGCGGTGTTGGCCGTCGAATGGCGCTAGCTGCGCGGCATTTCTGCACCGCCGCCGTCAGTGTCAGCCAGTTTGCCGTGGCATACGGAGCTCCATCGCAGTGTTTAACACTGGTAGCATGCCGCGACAGCGTGGACGTGAACCGTATGTGCAGTTGACGGACTTTGAGCGAGGGCGTATAGTGGGCATGCGGGAGGCCGGGTGGACGTACCGCCGAATTGCTCAACACGTGGGGCGTGGGGTCTCCACAGTACATCGATGTTGTCGCCAGTGGTCGGCGGAAGGTGCACGTGCCCGTCGACCTGGGACCGGACCGCAGCGACGCACGGATGCACGCCAAGACCGTAGGATCCTACGCAGTGCCGTAGGGGACCGCACCGCCACTTCCCAGCAAATTAGGGACACTGTTGCTCCTGGGGTATCGGCGAGGACCATTCGCAACCGTCTCCATGAAGCTGGGCTACGGTCCCGCACACCGTTAGGCCGTCTTCCGCTCACGCCCCAACATCGTGCAGCCCGCCTCCAGTGGTGTCGTGACAGGCGTGAATGGAGGGACGAATGGAGACGTGTCGTCTTCAGCGATGAGAGTCGCTTCTGCCTTGGTGCCAATGATGGTCGTATGCGTGTTTGGCGCCGTGCAGGTGAGCGCCACAATTAGGACTGCATACGACCGAGGCACACAGGGCCAACACCCGGCATCATGGTGTGGGGAGCGATCTCCTACACTGGTCGTACACCACTGGTGATCGTCGAGGGGACACTGAATAGTGCACGGTACATCCAAACCGTCATCGAACCCATCGTTCTACCATTCCTAGACCGGCAAGGGAACTTGCTGTTCCAACAGGACAATGCACGTCCGCATGTATCCCGTGCCACCCAACGTGCTCTAGAAGGTGTAAGTCAACTACCCTGGCCAGCAAGATCTCCGGATCTGTCCCCCATTGAGCATGTTTGGGACCGGATGAAGCGTCGTCTCACGCGGTCTGCACGTCCAGCACGAACGCTGGTCCAACTGAGGCGCCAGGTGGAAATGGCATGGCAAGCCGTTCCACAGGACTACATCCAGCATCTCTACGATCGTCTCCATGGGAGAATAGCAGCCTGCATTGCTGCGAAAGGTGGATATACACTGTACTAGTGCCGACATTGTGCATGCTCTGTTGCCTGTGTCTATGTGCCTGTGGTTCTGTCAGTGTGATCATATGATGTATCTGACCCCAGGAATGTGTCAATAAAGTTTCCCCTTCCTGGGACAATGAATTCACGGTGTTCTTATTTCAATTTCCAGGAGTGTATTTAACGGGTGTGAATGCATGCAGTAATTCTTTGGTAATTGTGTAATTACACAATAACGGGCCTCGTCATCTATTTACGAGCCGTTCGTTACATTTATTTCTGTTGAAGGTCAGCTGGCAATCCGTGCACCAGCGGTCCATCTCATGGAATTTAAGAGTTTATCCAGTGAGTCATTCGAGTGTATTCTTGAACCGTGCGTGGCTCGCGGTCAAGTCGTTTATTGCCCATCATCATGTTTTTATGGTTCGTCGTCTCTTTCTTATTGAACCTTTTTTTTGCGTCACTAAGTTCCTGGTTTGCTTGCTCGTGAATGGCAGCACCAGTGCTTATCGATAAGTCCACTGTCGTACTGTCTCTGGAGCGACCGTTAATATTTCCGGGTCGTCGTCTGTCTAGAGTTCAGTCAGGGACGGAGCGCCAGTGAGGCGCGGACAGCCAGTGCTTGCCGACCGCTGGCAACACACATGAACTGTCCGACGGAAGGAGAGTGGAGCGGGAACTACCGTTGGTTGGTCGTTCGGTCGGTCGCCTCATCGGGCGACGTGTATTTGGTCTTTTGACCATTTCTTGCCCTTGTTAGTTGGTCATCTTGCCGGACGTGGGTCGATTCCTTCCTTGTGCAGAGATGTCGGGAGGCCTATGGGCAAGTGTTCCCTCTGCATGGTTGGGTCCGAGCCAGTGTGCCCGGGTCACCGTGTCTCCGAGTTCCGAACGGACATGGAGTTGAGTTGGGAATAAGCTCCATTGAGGTGCGGCCAGCCAGTACTCGCCGACCGCTTATGGAAACTCTGTGTGTGTCGACTTGTGATTCGTCCATGTTGTTCCACAGTGATTGATTTTAGGATTCTCGGAGTTCTTGGCGCAAGTGTCTACGTGGAACTGTGTGTAGCTTGTGTGATTTCCACTGAGCAGTTATGAATGCTGTCTGCGTACTGGAGTAGGGAGTTGGTCGGCTGGGACAGAGCGGCAAATGTGTGATTCCTCGCCGTGTTGATGCTGTCCGGAGTGGCGTGTATTTCGTCAGCCTTGGTGTTAGTTCATATTTTTGAGTGGTTATTGTGCCTTGGCTGCATTTAAACGCCAACTTTGAAGATGTAGAGCTGCTGGTCTCTTCGTCCTCGCTGACGTTTTCCGTTGTCGTGCCGTTGGTCGGGCGAAAGAGGTTGATTAGGTGCTTGGTTGGTCCTTCAGCCAGCCCTGCGTCGGGTTGCGGTCCGATTATTTAATCCTACTTTTGGCTGCCTGTCTCACCTAAACTTATGTTACAGTTACCTCCTCAGGACGACCCTTGGAGCACTTCTGAGCACCAGTGTTCTGTTTTTTGTGATTGTGATTTTCTTTTGTCGCAAGTACTGTGCCAGGCCTTCAGCCGTGTTTTAATTTTGTCTGTTCTATGTTCAGTATATGGCCTTCAGCCGAACCTTATGTGAAGTATTTTAAGATTAGGCCTTCAGCCGTGTTTTATTTAAAATTCTTGTTTGTTCTGTATTTAGGCCTTCAACCGCGGTTTTTTTTAGAATCTGTGGCTTTCAGCCGTAATGTGTAAATTCCCGTTTGTAAGGTTTCTCTTTATCTTGAATTCTTAAAGTGGCCTTCAGCCGTACTGTGTAAATGCTTATCTTAAGGTTTGTCTTTAATTATTTTGAATATTTGTTTGGGCCTTCAGCCGTGAAGATATTTCAAGTTTTCTTAAGATGGTTTTCTGTTGTACTCTGTAAATGGTCTTTAAAGGTTGCCTCTTAGTATGTTGAAATATTATTAGGCTTTCAGCCGAAGAATTGATTTAAATTTTCCTTAATATGGCTTTTAGCCGAAATTTGGAAATGCTTGCCTTTTGAAGAGTTTCCTTTGTAGATCTGAAATATTATTTGGGCCTTCAGCCGAGAAGATATTTTAATTTTACTTAAGTAAAAGATCCTTGTTGTTTTAAAGAGAAAAGTGTGCATTGTATTTTGGAGAAATAAAGTTGTGTATTCTTGTGTAACTAACAGTAACTGATCTTGGCCCCTTTCCACAACCTGATCCGCTCTGTCCTGCGAAAGCGGATTTCAATTCCTTATATTGTATTGTAACAGTAAGGTCCTATAACACTCCCTTGGAGTCCCCAAGAAGTTACTTTTAGGTCTCAAGACCTCTCTCTGTTAAAAGTGGCATGCTGTAATATATTTTTTGGGAACTCTACACTCCGGTCACAAAGCTGGGCAGATTTCAGTACTCTCGTATTTCTTCATCAGGCAACAGTGCGGAATTTGGTCACGTGCTTTCCAGGATTCTATGATCACTGCATCAACCTAGATGCCGGTATGTATCGCCTTCTGAGTCTCGTGGACGAACAGAACGAGCTAAGTTTGGCAACGTCGTTGTTCGCTGGAATCCATTTTGGTTCCTATAGAAGTCTTCGGGTGGATTTGATGCGGCCCGCCACGAATTCCTCACTTGTGTCAATCTCTTCATCTCAGAATAGCACATGCAGCCTACGTCCTCAGTTATTTCCTGGACGTGTTCCAGTCTCTGTCTTCCACTATAGTTTTTGCCCTCTAAAACTCCCTCTAGTACCACGGAAGTTATTCGCTGATGTCGTAATAGCTGTCCCACCGTGTTATCGCTCCTTCGTGTCAGTGTTTTCCGTACATTAACCCGTCCTTGCGAATTTGAGGAGAATTTCCTCATCAGTGCTCCGAATTTTCAACAGTCCTCTGTAGCACCACGTCTGAAATGCTTCGATTTTCATCTCTCCTGGTTTTCCCACAGCGGATGTTTAACTACCATACAATGCTTTGCTCCAGACGAACATTCTCAGAAATTTCTTCCTCAAATTAAGGCCTATGTTTGACACTAGTAGACTTCTCTTCGCCAGGAATGCCCTTTTTCCCAATGCTAGTCTGTCTTTTATGTCCTCTTTGCTCCATCCGTCATTAGTTATTTTGCTGTGTTGGTAGCAGAATTTCTTGACTTCATCTACTTTGTGATCACCAATCCTGGTGTTAAGTTTCTCGCTGTTCTCATTTCTGCTATTTCTCATTACTTTCGTCTTTTACTGGTGTTAAGTTTCTCGCTGTTCTCATTTCTGCTATTTCTCATTACTTTCGTCTTTCTTCGATTTACTCTCAATCCGTACTGATTAGACTGTTCATTCTATCCAACAGATCCTGTAATTCTTCTTTACTTTCACTGAAGATAGCAATATCATCAGCGAATGTTAGCATTGATATCCCTTCAGCTTGAATTTTAATCCCACTCTTTAACCTTTCTTTTATTTTCATGTTTGCTTTTTAGGTGTATAGGCTGTACAGCAGGGACGAAAGTCTACGTCCCAGTCTTACACCCTTTTCAATCCGTGAACTTCTTTCTTGGTCTTACACTCTTATTGTTCTCTCTTGGCTCTTGGACATATCGTATATTACCCATCTCTTACTATAGCTTACCCTTATTTTTCTCAGAATTTCGAACACCTTGCGTCATTTGATATTTTCTAATCCTTTTTCCAATTCGACAAATCCTATGACCCTCTCGATTTTTCTTTAGTCTTGCTTCTATTACCTACCGCAACGTCAGAGCTACCTCTCTGGTACCTTTACCTTTCCTGAAGTCAAACTGATCAACATCTAACACATCCTCAATTCTCTTTTCCGTTATTCTGTGTATTATTCTTGTCAGCAACTTGACTGCATGGGCCATTAAACTAACTGCGCGATAATTCTCGCACTTGTCTGGTCTTGCAATCTTCAAAATTGTATGGATGATGTTTTTCTGCAAGTTTAACTGTAAATCGCCAGTCTACACATTCTACACACCAACGTTTTGTTACCACATCGCCCAAGAATTTTAGAGGCTCTGGCTCTAAGCGCTATGGGACTTAACATCTGAGGTCATCAATCCCCTAGACTTAGAACTACTTAAACCTAACTAACCTAAGGACATCACACACATCCATGCCCGAAGCAGGATTCGAACCTGCGACGGTAGCAGCCGCGCGGTTCCGGACCGAAGCGCCTAGAACCGCTCGGCCACACCGCCGGCTAATTTTAGATATTCTGATACAATGTTATCTATCAAAAAAATGTGTGTGAATTCCTAACGGACCAAACTGTTGAGGTCATCGGTCCCTAGACTTACACACTACTTAAACTAACTTATGCTAAGAACAACACACACACCCATGCCCGAGGGAGGACTAGAACCTCCGGCGGGAGTGGTCGCGCAGTCAGCGACATGGCGCCTCTAACCGCGCGGCCACTCCGCGCGGCTGTTATCTATCCCTTCTACCTTGTTTGAACTGAAGTCTACCAAAGCTCTTTTAAATTATTGCAATACTGGATCTCCTGTCTGTCTGTATCGACTCCCGTTTCTTGTTCTACCACGTCATCAGACAAATCTTCCCCTCATGCATGTCTCCAATGTACTCTTTCCACCTGTTCGCTCCCTCCTCTGCATTTAGCAGCGGAACTCCCATTACACTTTTAAGGTTACCACACTTGTTTTTAATTTCAGCTAAGGTTGTAGTGATTTTTCTGTATGCTCAGTGAGTCCTTCCGAAAATCATTTCTTTTTCGATTTCTTCACATTTTTCATGCAGTTACGTCGTCTCAGCTCCCCGCACTTCCTATTTATTTCGTTCGTAAGTGACTTGTATTTATATATTCCCGAATTTCAATGAATATGTTTGTGCTTCCTTCTTTCTTCGATCAGATGAAGTATTTCTTCTGTTACCCATGGTTTCTTCACAGTTACTATCTTTGTACCAACGCTTTTCCTTCCAACTTCGGTGATTGCCCTTTTTAGACGTGCCCACTTGTCTTCAGCTGAACTGCCTACTGAGCTATTTCTTATCGCAATTATGAGAACAAACTATCTCTGAAGTGTTCACAGTAACTCACTCTCTGTCCTGCCTTTTATTCGTAACAAATCCTACTGGCGTTATTTCATTTTCTGCTGCTGTTGATATTACCCTACACTGATCTGACCAGAAATCCTTCCCATCTTTCCATTTCACTTCACTGACGCACACGATATCTAGAATGAGTCTCAGCATTTCCCTTCTCAGATTTTCTTGCTTCCTTACCACATTCAGACGTCTGACATTCCAAGCCCCGACTTATACAACGTTATGCTTTCAATCTTTATCTCATGGTCACCTCCCACTTGGCGGTCTGTTCCTGGAGATCCGAATGGAGGACAGAACGAAATTTATTGCCAACGGTGCGATCATGATGACACTTTTTCAATTAAAGCCAAATGTCCTGTGGCTACATATTCTGTGTCTTCAATGCAGTGGTTTCCATTGCCTTCCGCATCCTCATGCCATTCATCACTACTGATTCTTCCGTCTGTAGTGGTAGTTTCCCGCCCAAGGGAAAGAGAGCGCACTGAACCTCTTGCCGCTCCTCCACTCTCTTGACAAGGCCGTTGGCTAAATGTGGGTGACTTCTTAAGCCGGACGTCTTGATGATTTTTTTTCAAAATTTAGGCGGTGTCGCGGTTCGAACTCCAGACCAATGACGTTTTGATTACTAAACAAAGACCTTTCCCCAGACCAAGGGTGCGTAGTCGATCTCTAGAAAGGTCATAATACGCGAGCAAGAAGCGTATTATAAAAATATACAACAGACTGACGCCGGCAGTATAGACCTGTAGTTTGTGCACCTCTTCCATAAGCCTCCTTGAAGACGGGAATTACCAGGGGCCTACGGCACGTTGCTGTTAGAAGAGGAGTAAGTTCTTTCGCTTACAATATAGGCGTCTCGTTAGATGCAGTTGCGTTTCCCCTGTGTCCTGTTCTGCGATTTTAGTTGATTCTCGATTCCGCACTTGTTTCGAAATCAGTCATTCGGGCATTCGCTGAGCAAATGAAGGGATGAGCCGCTAAACAATCTTCCTGTGTGTAATAAGAGTCACTGAGGCTGAGACAAATGGAACACGTTTAATAATGATGCGATATCCATAATTAATAAAACAAAGTGTTACACTGATTCGTATGATCTATGTAGCACGAATGCTGAGATTGACACGGGATAGACAGGATACAAGGTAACAAATCGTAGCTCGAAATTTTCTGAAATTAGGTCCGCAGTTGCTATGAATTTTGGCGTCCGTTCATATCTGTCTAGTACATGTCTCGCGCATTTTTGACTGGCGACAACGACGCTTCTCATCCGACCGTGTTACGTCGTGTTGTTGAGGTCTTCAGTAAGAAAACTGGTTTGATGGAATTCTCCACGCTAGTCAGTCCTGTGCCAGTCTTTTCATCTTTGCATTACTATTGCAACACACATTTTTCTGAATCTGCTTACTTTATTCATCTCTCTGTCTCCCTCTACAATTTTTACCCCCCCCCCCCCCCACAGTTCCCTCCTGTACTAAATTGATGATCCCTTAATGTCTCAGAATGTGTCCTGTCAACCAATCCTTCCTTTAGCAATGTTGTCTCTCAAATTTCTGTTTCCCCCCGTTCGATTCAGTAACTCCTCATTGGTTACTCGATCTAACCACCTAATATTCGTGAATCTTCTGTAACACAACTGATGTGTCAGCACAGCATGGAATTCAACCTTTTACACGACACAAGCTCACCACAATAGGTTGTGGAGTGGTAGGATTGGACCAAGTGACACATCAGCCATTCACCATCGATAGTTGCACTGAACATTTATTTGGCACATTTAAACAAGATAAATAACAAATAAAACCATAAACACATTTTTAAAATTACCACACATCTTTAAATTTATCATTTAAATGAGAGCAAGTTACTTCAAAATTTTAACATTCATAAACCACGGCGCTTATGGCCTATTACGCATTTAGTGAAATGAGTTAAAAGTTATTTACTCAAAAACTATGATCAACCTGAAGAACAATTTACTAAAATTTAACAAGAAAATGTAGTCTTTTGTTACTGCAGTGATTGTTATTACCAAAGTAATTCAGAGTACAGGCAACAACAAATCATATGCCATGGCACTCAACCACGTTACTTAAATGGCAGGCACCCTACAATGCAGGGAATAAAATATAAAATTTCATGTGACCAAGCAACCTCGTGGGAGTCAACAAACTACGCCCAGAAGCGGACGCCCGCTCTCTCAGCTGTTTCCAATACAGGCTCGGCATGGACCCCCAAACAGGAACAGCGACGATCACGCATAGGCACGAAAAATCCCAGAACTAGTCGATATCTACAACAGACTGACATCTGCCTTAAGTAAGCAGAAACACAATAATTCATTACAGTGCATCATCTGTAGAATTAATCATCCTATTAATGAACATCAGCTAAGCAGTACAAATCTATTACCTTATGTGCGTAAGGCCAATTATACATTAAGCCGCGAGCTGACTAGACACAGGGCCAGCCGGCACTTGCCGGCAAAGTAGCGGAAAATACACAACAGCACAAGCAGGACGCAACCCAGGACCCCGCACCCGCTACCAAGACAAACAGCAGAAGTCCCGATAAAATTAAATCAAAATGCAAGTAACTAGCGTGCAGGCTAAGGGTACATCGAGTCCCCCCCCCCCCCCCGACGCAAAACACAAAGTGACTTACAGCAAATAGCCACACTAGGCTAACGGTACATCGAGTGCCCCCCCCCCCCCCCCCCCCCCGACGCAAAACACGAAGCGACTTACAGCAAATAGCCACACTTCAATTTGTGATTAAATCAAAATTAATTACAATATCCATATACAGTCATTGAAGGATTTTTTTCTCACTTTCATTAATAGAATCAGTTTCAAACTATTTAAACACACAATAACAACTGGTCTCTCAGCAACTCGTAAGAATTTATGAAACTATTCCTTTAGAATTAGACACGTGTCTCTCAGATACACTATTACTTCAGATGGAAACGTAACAGTAATGCTATTGCAATTCACGGCAAAATATATTCCGAGGAATTTAATCCATGTATATCTATAGCAACTGGCCAGCTTAAGTCCGTCATGTGATATACACTCCTGGAAATTGAAATAAGAACACCGTGAATTCATTGTCCCAGGAAGGGGAAACTTTATTGACACATTCCTGGGGTCAGATACATCACATGATCACACTGACAGAACCACAGGCACATAGACACAGGCAACAGAGCATGCACAATGTCGGCACTAGTACAGTGTATATCCACCTTTCGCAGCAATCCAGGCTGCTATTCTCCCATGGAGACGATCGTAGAGATGCTGGATGTAGTCCTGTGGAACGGCTTGCCATGCCATTTCCACCTGGCGCCTCAGTTGGACCAGCGTTCGTGCTGGACGTGCAGACCGCGTGAGACGACGCTTCATCCAGTCCCAAACATGCTCAATGGGGGACAGATCCGGAGATCTTGCTGGCCAGGGTAGTTGACTTACACCTTCTAGAGCACGTTGGGTGGCACGGGATACATGCGAACGTGCATTGTCCTGTTGGAACAGCAAGTTCCCTTGCCGGTCTAGGAATGGTAGAACGATGGGTTCGACGACGGTTTGGATGTACCGTGCACTATTCAGTGTCCCCTCGACGATCACCAGTGGTGTACGGCCAGTGTAGGAGATCGCTCCCCACACCATGATGCCGGGTGTTGGCCCTGTGTGCCTCGGTCGTATGCAGTCCTGATTGTGGCGCTCACCTGCACGGCGCCAAACACGCATACGACCATCATTGGCACCAAGGCAGAAGCGACTCTCATCGCTGAAGACGACACGTCTCCATTCGTCCCTCCATTCACGCCTGTCGCGACACCACTGGAGGCGGGCTGCACGATGTTGGGGCGTGAGCGGAAGACGGCCTAACGGTGTGCGGGACCGTAGCCCAGCTTCATGGAGACGGTTGCGAATGGTCCTCGCCGATACCCCAGGAGCAACAGTGTCCCTAATTTGCTGGGAAGTGGCGGTGCGGTCCCCTACGGCACTGCGTAGGATCCTACGGTCTTGGCGTGCATCCTTGCGTCGCTGCGGTCCGGTCCCAGGTCGACGGGCACGTGCACCTTCCGCCGACCACTGGCGACAACATCGATGTACTGTGGAGACCTCACGCCCCACGTGTTGAGCAATTCGGCGGTACGTCCACCCGGCATCCCGCATGCCCACTATACGCCCTCGCTCAAAGTCCGTCAACTGCACATACGGTTCACGTCCACGCTGTCGCGGCATGCTACCAGTGTTAAAGACTGCGATGGAGCTCCGTATGCCACGGCAAACTGGCTGACACTGACGGCGGCGGTGCACAAATGCTGCGCAGCTAGTGCCATTCGACGGCCAACACCGCGGTTCCTGATGTGTCCGCTGTGCCGTGCGTGTGATCATTGCTTGTACAGCCCTCTCGCAGTGTCCGGAGCAAGTATGGTGGGTCTGATACACCGGTGTCAATGTGTTCTTTTTTCCATTTCCAGGAGTGTATTTAAACACACAATAACAACTGGTCTCTCAGTAACTCGTAAGAATTTATGAAACTATTCCTTTAGAATTAGACCCGTGTCTCTCAGATACACTATTACTTCAGATGGAAACGTAACAGTAATGTTATTGCAATTCACTGCAAAATATATTCAGAGGAATTTAATCCATGTATATCTATAGCAACTGGCCAGCTTAAGTCCGTCATGTGATATATATACCAGGCGGCACGTAGACAAGGAACAGCCAACCAGTTTCCAGTGACGGTTAAACATTGACAGTAGCAACATACAAAAAACGCATCAGCACTGCCGGCCCTAGTAAATGTTAATCATCACATCACATACAGCTCTCACTAGATCATTGCGTACTAAGCAAGTTGAAATTAAACACATTCGAGGACAGACTCCGTAGGAGTAGCAAAGGCCGGCCAAAAAAATGAAGTCAACAGCACTGAACCCAGTAGTCGATTCCGGCCACAATTTATAACACAAGCAAGGCCCTTACCCACTTGCTCGTTCGACGAAGCCAGCCGCCGCAGATCCCGGTGCCAGGAGACATGCAGGAAGCGAAATACACCAACGGCTTCCCAGTGACGTGACTGCTTCCACGCCGGCGATATTTCCTACGGCGCCGTCACACGGGTAAACAGCCCCTTTTAGATGTTCTCTTCCTGCTGCCTCGCACGGCACCTGTACTGGTTCAACTGGCTCTGAGCACTATGGGACTTAACTTCTAAGGTCATCAGTCCCATAGAACTTAGAACTACTTAAACCTAACTAACCTAAGTACATCACACACATCCATGCCCGAGGTTGAATTCGAACCTGCGACCGTAGCGGTCGCGTGGTTCCAGACTGTAGCGCCTAGAACCGCTCGGCCACCCCGGACGCGGCACCTGTACTGTCCGCCAGACTTGGCAAAGTACGTTACTACTAAGCGTCCCAAAGCAAAATTCCTCGCTACTTGGTAGAGCTTACACTCGCTCCCCGATCGCCCCGGTAGGTGGCTCCACCGCGCGCTCTGCGCACACCACCGGAAAGATGACCCGTACCGGCGGCGGGAATATCGCTGATTGAACCACAAGGCTAAGCAACATTTCAAAATTCTCTTGTCGTCTGAAATGTTTACCGTCCACATTTCACTTTCGTACAAGTCTACACTCCAGAGAAGTACCTTCAGAAACTACTTCATAGCACCGAAATTTCTATTTATGTTAGCGAATTCCTCATTTTCAGTAATGCTTTTTGTGCTGTAGCCAGTCTGCATTTTACATCCTCTCTTCTTTGTCGATCTTCAGTTATTTTGCTGCCTAAATAGAAAAACTCTTCTACTACTTGCAGTGTCTAATTTCCTAATCCAGTTCCCTCAGGATTACGTAATTTAATCAAACGGCATTCCACTACCCTCGTATTACTTTTTTGTGTTCATCTTGTAATCGCCGGCCGCTGTGGCCGAGTGGTTCTAGGCGCTTCAGTCTGGAACCGCGCGACAGGTACGGTCGCAGTTTCGAATCCTGCCTCGGTTATGGATGTGTGTGATGTCCTTAGGTTAATTAGGTTTAAGTAGTTCTAAGTTCTAGGGGACTGATGACCTTAGAAGTTAAGTCCCATACTGCTCAGAGCCATTTGAACCAGGTACGGTCGCAGGTTCGAAACCTGCCTCGTGCATGGATGTGTGTGATGTCCTTAGGTTAATTAGGTTTAAGTAGTTCTAAGTTCTAAGGGACTGATGACCTCAGAAGTTAAGTCCCATAGTGCTCAGAGCCATTTGAGCCATTTTCATCTTGTTATCTCTTTTAAAGACACTACCCTTTCCATTCAACTGATGTCTGTGACGTAATTACAATGTTATCGGTAAACCTCAAAATTTTTATTTCTTCTTCTTGTACTTTAATTCCTATTCAAAATTTCGCCTTGTTTTCCTTTTTTGCTTGCTCAGTAGGCACAACCTTATCTCCGTCCCTTCTAAACCACTGCTTCCCTTTCATGCTCTTCGACTCTTATAACTGAGTTCTGCTTTCTGTTCAAGTTGCAAATAGCATTTCGTTGCCTGAATTTTTCCCCTGCTATCTTCAGAATTTCCATGATAGTATTCCAGTCAACATTGTCAAAAACCTTATCTAAATGTGCAAATGCAATAAACGTAGGTTTCCACTTCTTTAAGCTATTTTCTAAGAAAAGTCGTAGGGTCTGTATTCCCTAGCGTGTTCATACATTTCTTCCGAAACCCAAAGTAACATTCCTCGAGGTCGCCTTCTACCAGTCTCCTGTATATGATTTCAATCAGTACTTTGCAAGCATGACTTATTAAAATGATAGTTGGCAATATTCAGACTTGTCAGCACCTGCCTTTTTTCAAATTGTAGTTACTACATTCTTCTTTAAGTCTGATGGTATTTCGCTGTCGCATATATTTTACACTTGAGGTGTAATAGTTTTTCGTGGCTGGCTCTCCCAAGGCTGTCAGTAATTTTTAAGAAATATCGCCCACTCCAGCGGTCCTGTTTCGACTAAGGTCCTTCCAAGCAGTGTCAAATCCTTCTAGCAGTATATCTTTTAGTTCATCTTGATGTATAGGGTGGTCCATTGATCGTGACCGAGCCAAATATCTCACGAAATAAGCGTCAAACGAAAAAGCTACAAAGAACGAAACTTGTCTAGCTTGTGGGGGGGAAACCTGATGGCGCTATGGTTGGTCTGTCAGATGGCGCTGCCATAGGTCAAACGGATATCAACTGGCTTTTTCTAAATAGGAACCCCCATTTTTTTTTACGTGATACCACGCACTTACACGTTTGTGACTATTACAGCGCCATATATCACAAAGCGAGAAAAGTGATCCAACTAAAAAATTCATATTTCTTTACGTACTACACAAACATGTAATTAAAAATGGGGATTCATATTTCAAAAAACGCAGTTGATTTCCGTTTGACCTATGGAGGCGCCATCTAGCGGCCCAACGACAGAACCATTTGGTTTCCCCCTTCAAGCTAGACGAGTTTCGTTCTTTGTAGTTTTTTTCATTTGATGCTTATTTCGTGAGACATTTGGCCCAGTCACTATCAATGGACAACCCTGTGTAAGGGGCAGTCAAGTGAAGCCAAGAGAGATGTATAAATGTAAAAGAAGTGGGTATTACTTTAAATGTAATAGGCGAAATATAGTTATCCCACTGCGATCAATGCCTTCGTAGAGATATATCTGCGGTTGCTTATGGAACCATTTGAGTATTTTCTGGGAATCATCGAAAACATTAATTATTACATCTTATGTTCATAACATGCTTCTTTCCATCATGAAGTGCAGTATTTTGAAAGCTCGCTAAAACGCTCATTTTGAATCGTGATTCCCGTGACGTCACTGGTTAGCATGCCGCTACTGCTGTCGTATAGCTAATTCAACTTATTTTGGAATTTACTGGGCCGTGTGCGGCGCGCGGTCATGCCGTTTATTGCTCGTCATATTGTTTTTGTGGTTCTGTCGCCTCGTTTTTCTTTTAATTCGATTTACTGGAGTGACCGCTAGTACTTCCGGGTCGTCGTGTGTCTGTAGTTCAGTCGGGGACAGAGCGCCAGTGAGGCGCGGACAGCCAGTACTTGCCGACCGCTGGCCGCACACATGAACTGTCCGACGGAAGGAGATTGGAGCGGTTGGTCGTTCGGTTGGTCGTCTCATTGGGGGACGTGTATTTGGTCTTTTGACCGTTTCTGGGCCTCATCAGTTGGTCATCTCGCTGGAACTGGGTCGGTTCCTTCCTCCTGCGGAGATGTCGTCGCCGATGGGCAAGAGTTGCCTCTACATGGGTGGGTCCGAGCCAGTGTGCCCGGGTCGCCGTGTCTCTGAGTTCCGAACGGACATCGAGTTGAGTCTGGTTGGAGCTGCAGTCAGCTCCGGACAGCAAAGACTTGTCCGACCGTTGCCGACACACGTAATTTGAGTGGGGACGATCTTGGTTGGTCTTTCGGTCGGTCGTCTCATTGGGCGACCTGTATTTAGTCGCCGACCGCTTATGGAAACTCTGAGTGTGTGTGTGTGTGTGTGTGTGTGACTTGTCATTTCTCCTTGTTGCTCCACGGTGATTGGTTTTAGGATTGTCGGAATTCTTGGTGCAAGTGGTTACGTGGAACTGTGTGTAACTTCTGTGATTTCCGTTGAGCAGATTTATGCTGTCTGCGTACTAGAGCAGCTGATATTTTTGTTTGCTGTCCCGTTGGTCGGGTGGAAAGGAATTGATTAGGTTGTTGGTTAGATGTTCAGCCGTCCCTAGGTCGTGCTGCCACCCGATTATTTGTGTTACGCTTGGCTGCCTGCCTCACCTAAATTGTTGTTAGAGTTTCCTCCCCAGGTCGATCCACGGGACAATTCGCAGCATCACTGTTCTGTTATTTGTGATTGTGATTTTCTTTTGTCGCAAGTACTGTGCCAGGCCTTCAGCCGTGTTTTAATTTTGTCTGTTCTATGTTCAGTACATGGCCTTCAGCCGAACCTTATGTGAAGTATTTTAAGATTAGGCCTTCAGCCGTGTTTTATTTAAAATTCTTGTTTGTTCTGTATTTAGGCCTTCAACCGCGGTTTTTTTAGAATCTGTGGCTTTCAGCCGTAATGCGTAAATTCCCGTTTGTAAGGTTTCTCTTTAATTATCTTGAATTCTTAAAGTGGCCTTCAGCCGTACTGTGTAAATGCTTATCTTATGGTTTGTCTTTAATTATTTTGAATAATTGTTTGGGGCCTTCAGCCGTCAAGATATTTCAAGTTTTCTTAAGATGGTTTTCTGCTGTACTGTGTTAATGGTTCAAAAATGGTTCAAATGGCTCTGAGCACTATGGGACTTAACTTCTAAGGTCATCAGTCCCCTAGAACTTAGAACTATTTAAACCTAACTAACCTAAGGACATCACACACATCCATGCCCGAGGCAGGATTCGACCGTAACGGTAGTGCGGTTCCAGACTGTAGCGCCTAGAACCGCTCAGCCACCACGGCCGGCTGTACTGTGTAAATGCTTGTCTTTAAAGGTTCCACTTTATTATGTTGAAATATTATTGGGCTTTCAGCCGAGGAATTAATTTAAATTTTCCTTAATATGGCTTTTAGCCGAAATCGGTAAATGCTTGCCTTTTAAAGAATTTCCTTTGCTGATCTGAAATATTATTTGGGCCTTTAGCCGAGAAGATGTTTTAATTTTATTTAAGTAAGGCCTTCAACCGTTTGTCTAAATTCTTGTGCCTTAAAAGGAATTATTTAAGGATATTTTAATTTTACTTAAGTAAGGCCTTCAACCGTTTATCTAAATCCTTGTGTTTTAAAAGGAATTATTTAAACTTTATTATTGAGATATTACTTGGGCCCTCAGCGGTGAATTGATCCTTGTTGTTTTAAACAGAAAACTGTGCATTGGTTTTCGAGGAATAATGTTGTGTGTCTTGGGTAACTAACAGTAACTGGTTTCGGCCCCTTTCCACAACCTGATCCGCTCTGTCTTGCGAAACCGGATTTCATTTATGTTTCGGAAAATCTATAACAACTGCCTTGATTTGTTGTTACGACAAGATTTAACAATTAAACAGTATCGTGGCTGACAACCTGCAGGCGCCATATACCGAGAGTTTCGTTTATTATGCAGACACTATATGGTGGCAGTTTTAGCTGGAGAGTGTTTTGAATTATGATTGAGTAAGATTACCGTTGGAGATCGAGACTGCTCTACCTGCCAACCGCAACAAACAATTGTGCTCTAGCCACTACCAAATGCTGTGCATACTTCAATTTGCTTTGTGTTGTGTATTGCTCGTTTTTTTTCCTTTTTCTTATTTTAAACCGGTTGGTGCATAAAGGGATTCGTATGCGACTCTCACCACAACGAAAGGAATCAGCGATCCGTGTGATCGTTATGTCAGTTCTGCTTTCGTGGAAGCGCAGAACACGGACGTAGGATGCCAGCCCCTCGAGAGTGAGGCGGCGCTTATTCTCCCTCGCCGCTCCTCTCCCCTGGAACAGTCCAAATTCTCATTTGTTTACGGTCGCGGTCCACTACCAAGATGTACCGTCTTAGAGGCTTTGTAGTTTTTTTGTCGTGTGATGTGTGCAGCCAGAATATGCACTTCACTTCCGGCACGTTATCTGTATAAAGACTTACTGTAGGCCTGATCCCGTGTGACTTGCATTGGACTGGGCCACATGTCGTGAAAAGCTTGTCTGCTGCTTCTTTCTTATCTCTAGTATGCGTTGTCAATTTAGGGACAATGCAGGTTACATATATTTTTTTAAAAAAAGTACCTTTCCGTCATTAACCGTTTTATTCTATTTTACAGGACACCGCCTGCTGGGATATTTTTATGCGCGGTATCTCATGTACCCAGAAAAACCGCTATGTCTAAAGCAAACACATGTAGTTCCCCCACATGTGTTATTATGCTGTCTGAAAATTTGAAAATTGAGATAAGAAGTACCGGGAAAACAGTAGTAATTGTGGCAAACATCCGCAGCAATTGACACTCAGAATTATCTTCTGAAAAAAAAAAAGGTTTCCGCTGCGTTTTACTGTGCAGGCTTTCACAAGTTGCCCTGGAAAACCTTTTCAGCATTGCTGAACGAATAATCCAGTTCCAGATTCCCTCAGTCTTAAGACGATTCTGCCATTTATTGCTGTGTCACTGTACTCCCATCCCAGTTGCTATGCAGTGCAATTGTCATCTTTCTCATATCTGGAACACAGAAAGAACAAGGAGGTCATAAATACATCAACTTCGGAAGTTTTCCATTGTCAATCGCCACAAAATTCCTTCCCGCTGTTACGCAGAGTTTGTAAATGGATTTTGCGTCTCTAAATAACCAAACTGTTAGCAAAAAAAGTATGGAGAAACGTTAGTGACAACGGCAAATACTCGTATGGCACAGATATAGTAGCACGTTTACTCGTAGCCCGTCTCTTCACCAGAGCTTAAGCAAATAACAGAGCGTTCTATATCACGTACCACATTGAAATTTAATGTTTTTTGAACTTAAATTACCTAAAAATAACAGATATCTTTTGAGAATACTGACCTAAAAGGCTATTCAATGTTATAATCATTCAGAACAACAACTATCCAAACCATATTCTTAACAGAAAAAAGCAGCCTATTGTACCCAGGCGTGTACCTTTTCGTCTGTAGCAAATAGAAGCCCACGGAGGTCTTTTTTCAGTGCTCCAAAACATGGAAATCGCATGGGGAGAGACCTGGACATCCTGGGTGTGTAAGGGCTTCCCAGCGATACGGCTGCAGCGTAGTTGAAACACCCTTTGGCAACATGTGGACGGGCATTATCCTGCAACAGAATGGTGCGACATTCCTGCGCGTTTGGATTGATGACATTTTGACTACGCTCGATACAGTCCCGATACATACGATTTTTAACGCCCTGATGTAAGACATGTGGCCTATTGTGTAAATTGATGGTGAGGTGGGGGGGAGGGAGGAAAGGAAAGGGAAATAACTCATGATATCTGCATAAGGACTTCATGCAGAGTCAGCAGCATCGAGTGCAAATGTATCCCAGACCGGGATTCGAATCCAGATCTCCTACTTACTGGCAATTTCGTTAACTACTGCACTTTCCGGAGACAGTGTTTGATAGAATTGCGCCGACTATCTCGGTACTCCGCCTCAGCCGATCTACACTCCCGTCTAGGATCTAGGGCCACCAGTTCGCAGTCCCCGCTACTCTGAGATGCCTGCAGGAGGTCGAAAGTGATTGGGCATTCGCACTAAACGTGGTGGATTCATTGCCCATCGAGGCGACTTAATTATATGTTTGTGTGGTGTCTGCTCTTTTGGACATGCATGGAGCCCGTGGGCAGGGACTGCAGTTGTGAAGGCATTGCTAATTACGCATATAAAAATTTTTCGTGATTTTCTTTAGATTTCCATTCTTTTTCTTTTGTTCATACGGGCGTTTCTAATTGTGATTATGTAACATTCTACTGTGGTTTTTAAATGTAAAGATGTAATTGTGATTATTTCGTTTGCCAATGGATAAGTATGTTTCTTGCTTTGTACCTGTGGTAAAGTTTGTAAAGTTCTCTTTTGGAATATTATTAGTTGTAAAAAATGCAGTCAATAACATTTATAAAGATTTATGTAATTTACGATAACAATATAATACCTATAGACAGGGGACAGCGATAGTGATATCGATAGTCGAAAGGTTGTTGTGTAGTAGAGGGGATGGTGGATGGTGTGCCTGTGAAGCGTGCGCGGGAAAAATGGTACTGTGTTTTATGAAAAGCATACGTAATTGTATGGACAGTCATACCGAACTATCAGATTGTTAATTCTCTTTGCCACTGCGGTATGTAATGCCATCGCCAGCAAACTTTAAGAGCAAATTAACCGAACTTCGAAAGTGCCGCTAACATTACTTTATTGTGGCCGATACGAACTGTGCTTTTATGCGAATGAACTGTGCTGGTATTGGTTTTGGGTGGTGGAACTCTTGTATATCACATTCTATCAAGCCGTGAAAGTGAAGACTTGAATTAACTGTGCAATATAAATGACTTTCAGTGACGTAGTCGAAGTTTGAAATGCGAGGACAGAGTGGACATTGTTTACGGTGTGCTTCACACACAAGAACAATTCTATGAACTGTGTATTTGTGGCTAAGACTATATGAATGTGACGAACTGTGTAATTATGGACGATAGCGTCACGGACAGTGCATGAAGTGTAAAACGAGCGATGTCTACGTAATGTACTTTGAAAGAGAGGACATGTCAACAATGGTCCCAGACTGGCGTCTTTTGGTTTGTTAATCACCACGGGGTTAATGATACAGCTGTGCCGGAAGTTTATTTTCGTTTTGCCGGAGAAGATTAACCAGCGGAACTGTCTGTATCCTGCTCTCATCATCGTAACCCGCCGACATCGTGCTGCCCAACGCAACGCTTCGTATGCAACAAAAAGTTAACGAGATTTCGCCGAACGCTATACCCTGATCTAGAAACTTTCTTTCTCTATTAAAAGTATAAGAATTACAGACTCTATTTAAATAAATTCTTTGTTTAGTTTATGTTAGCTTTCTGCTAACGAAAATAAAATTACAATCAGCGAATTAAAAGTTGCCTGGTAGTCATTGTTGAAACACCGGTAAATATAAACTTCTTCCTCTCATTAGAACTAATTCTCCTTGCATGTCAAAATTATTGTAGTTATTTTATGTAGTTTTATGTATTGTTATGAGACTAGATATATGACAGTGACCAATAAGAGTATTTTGTGGCGAAATATGGCTTCGCGCGAAAATTACGGCGACCGCCATAATTGCTTGCGTTCTGACCAATAACGTAAAAGCTGCTATTCCCGTATTGGTGCATTTCCTGACGTGAGCGGAAATTATAAATGTCAGCTGTCAAATCACATAGGGACTGTTTACCCAGTAATAAAAGTTTTTGATATTGTATTGCTACGAGTCATAGTATTAAGAGACACTGGTTATACTCAAAAGTGGGTAGATGTATGGTGAAACCCCCCAGTGTTCATGCGATTATTAACAGTATTGTGTGTGATTCACGAAATTTTGTCACTTTTTGTAATTCGTTTCAGATATTGTCTTAGATGTCTTTGAAGTTTCAGAGAATATATGCACAATTTTGTCGGTTCAGGTTAATTTCAGAGCAGTTTCTCGTGAATATTAGAGTTTTCAGTGCATAAACAAAGTGGGATCGTGGCCAATTGAGAAGTATAACAAAGAGTGTGGTTTTCCAACTAGTACTTTGGATGACTTCACAGGTCAGATTTTGATAATTATTTTTCCTGTGGGTTGAGGTCATCACACAGTCTGGTGGTGCTAGGTGGGAGTGTGATCAGCCGAGGGGCGTACTTAGATTGTCCGCATATTAGAGTAAACATTATGTCTGTGTGGCTCAGTGGTTAATGTAACTGAATAGTACCGGTATGAAATGAGCGTTAAGATACAAATGTGTCGATAGGGAACATTTGTTGTGAACGAGCCTTAATGTTTATTTTTTGTTGTTTTTTTTTGTTTGGTTGGTATGACATCGGTCAAAGATATTGAGTATACATCATGTCACGGAACAAACAACATCATATGTTTTCATCGTGTTAACGATGTCGAATTTTGTACCAGAAAGTGATAATTTGCGGAAAGCATTAATTTTTTGTTTTCATTTGAAAAAAAGTGCTGCAGAGTCGCAACGAATGCTTGTCGAGGCATATGGTGATCGTGCTCTGTCAGAAGCAACATGCAAAAGATGGTTTGAACGGTTCAGAAATAATGATTTTGATGTAATAAATGAAGAACGTGGAAGACCACCAAAAAAGTTCGAAGACGCCGAATTGCAAGCAATAATGGATGAAGATGATACTTTGAGTCATAAGCAAATGGCAGCAATGCTAAATGTTGCACAACAAACAATTTCTGACTGTTTAAAAGCTATGGGAAAGATCCAAAAGTGTGGAAAATGGTGCCACATCAATTGAATGAAAGACAGATGGAAAGTCGAAAAACCATTTGTAAAATTTTGCTTCAAAGACATGAAAGAAAATCAGTTTTGCATCGAATTGTTACTGGCGATGAAAAATGGATTTATTTTAAGAATCCTAAAGGGGAAAAATCATGAGTTAATCCGGGACAGCCATCAACATCGACTGCAAACCAGATCGATTCGGCAAGAAGACAATGCTCTGTGTTTGGTGGGATCAGAAAGGTGTAGTATATCACGAGCTTCTAAAACCCGGTGAAACTGTGAATACTAATGGTTCAAATGGCTCTGAGCACTATGGGACTTAACTTCTGAGGTCATCAGTCCCCTAGAACTTAGAACTACTTAAACCTAACTAACCTAAAGACATCACACACATCTATGCCCGAGGCGGGAATCGAACCTGCGACCGTAGCGGTCGCGCGGCTCCAGACTGTAGCGCCTAGAACCGCTCGGCCACATCGTCCAGCTGTGAAACTAATCGCTTCATACAACAAATGATCAGTTTGAACTATGCATTGATCGAAAAAAGACCAGAATGGGCCATAATACATGTCAAAGTAATGCCACAACAATGCACTTGCACACAAAGCAAAACTGGTTCAGGATACATTCAAAACACTTGGCTGGGAGCTGCTACTCCACCCGCCGTATTCACCAGACTTGACCCCTTCCGACTATCATTTGTTTTCATCAATGGGACACGCATTGGCTGAGGAACACTTCGATTCCTAGTAAGAAGTCGAAAATTGGGTGTCTGATTGGTTTGCTTCAAATGATAAACATTTCTATTGGTGTGGTATCCACAAATTGCCAGAAAGGTGGTCAAAATGTATAGAAAGCGATGGTCAGTACTTTGAATAAAATGTTTTTACTTTTCAATTCAAAATTAGTGATTCATTTTCACAAAAAAACGCTCATTTCATATCGGTACACCTGGTGAGCAGGAGATCCTAAGTTCGAATCCCACTCCAGCACATATTTGAACTCGGCGCCGCTGATTCCGTGATAAGACCTAATGGAGCTGACGTCATGAGTTCATTTCCTTTCCCTTCCTTTCTCTCACCTCCATCTTCAGTTTACGTAATATCTTTCACAGCTGCGATTGCCCTTTCGAAATAATACACAGTTTTTCTACATCTGTCTCGTTCTCATTTGACTGCCCCTTATATTTCATATACCCTAGCTATAATAGTCCAAATTCTATACAGTATGAATATAACCTTTCTACTTTCCCTTCTTTGCTTAAAAGGTGGAAGGAGTGTACAGAGGGTCTGTACAAGGGCGATGTACTTGAGGACAATATTATGGAAATGGAAGAGGATGTAGATGAAGATGAAATGGGAGATACGATACTGCGTGAAGAGTTTGACACAGTACTGAAAGACCTGAGTCGAAACAAGGCCCCGGGAGTAGACAACATTCCACTAGAACTACTGATAGCCTTGGGAGAGCCAGGCCTAACAAAACTCTACCATCTGGTGAGCAAGATGTATGAGACAGGCGAAATACCCTCAGACTTCAAAAAGAATATAATAATTCCAATCCCAAAGAAAGCAGGTGTTGACAGATGTGAAAATTACCGAACTATCAGTTTAATAAGTCACGGCTGCAAAATACTAACACGAATTCTTTACAGACGAATGGAAAAACTGGTAGAAGTCGACCTGGGGAAGATCTGTTTGGACTCCGTAGAAATATTGGAACACGTGAGGCAATACTGACCCTATGCCTTATCTTAGAAGAAAGATTAAGGAAAGGCAAACCTACTTTTCTAGCATTTGTAGTCTTAGAGAAAGCTTTTGACAATGTTGACTGGAATACTCTCTTTCAAATTCTAAAGGTGGAAGGGGAAAATACAGGGAGCGAAAGGCTATTTACAATTTGTACAGGAACCAGATGGCAGTTATAAGAGTCGAGGGGCACGAAAGGGAAGCAGTGGTTGGGAAGGGAGTGAGACAGGGTTGTAGCCTCTCCCTGATGTTATTCAATCTGTATATTGAGCAAGCAGTAAAGGAAACAAAAGAATAATTCGGAGTTGGAATTAAAATCCAAGGAGAAGAAATAAAAATTTTGAGGTTCGCCGATGACATTGTAATTCTGTCAGAGACAGCAAAGGACTTGGAAGAGCAGTTGAACGGAATGGACAGTGTCTTGAAAGGAATATATAAGATGAACATGAACAAAAGCAAAACGAGAATAATGGAATGTAGTCGAATTAAGTCGGGTGATGCTGAGGGAATTATATTAGGAAATGAGGCACTTAAAGTAGTAAAGGAGTTTTGCAATTTGGGGAGCAAAATAACTGATGATGGTCGAAGTAGAGAGTATATAAAATGTAGACTGGCAATGGCAAGGAAAGCGTTTCTGAAGAAGAGGAATTTGTTGACATCTAGTGTTGATTTAAGTGTCAGGAAGTCGATTCTGAAAGTATTTCTATGGAGTGTAGCCATGTGTGGAAGTGAAACATGGACGATAAATAGTTTGGACGGGAAGAGAATAGAAGCTTTCGAAATGTGGTGCTACAGAAGAATGCTGAATATTAGATGGGTAGATCACGTAACTAATGAGGAGGTATTGAATAGAATAGGGGAGGAGAGGAGTTTGTGGCACAACTTGACTAGAAGAAGGAACCGGTTGGTAGTGCATGTTCTGAGGCATCAAGGGATCACAAATTTAGCATTGGAGGGCAGCGTGGAGGGTGAAAATCGTATAGGGAGACCAAGAGATGAATACATTAAGCAGATTCAGAAAGATGTAGGTTGCAGTAAGTACCGGGAGATGAAAAAGCTTGCACAGGATAGAGTAGCATGGAGAGCTGAATCAAACCAGTCTCAGGACTGAAGACCACAACAACAACAACAACATGAATATAAACTAAAAATTAACAGTTCAGGCAGCAAGGAGTCACTCAAAAAAGTTACTTCAGTACTTTTGATAGAACACCAACTTCATCACACGAAGCACGGCATCCTGCGCCGGCCGAATGCCGCTGCGCGCTGGGTAGGTGATATCAGAGAAGCAGCTCGTTTGGCGGTGCTTGAGAGGGTGGGAGACCTTGCCCGAGTCGGCGCCCAATAGGTCAATAACACGGTCTCTGGCTTCCGGTCGCCCGTCTGGCACCAGCCGCACGCCCGCGCACGCGGTGCCGCCGCGGCTGCTAGATGGCAGCAGTGTGCCAAAGCGCCGCGCGCGCCATCTGCGGCCAGCCGCCGCAACCGGACGAGTACCATTCGCCATTTTTGGACGGAGTGAGCTGTGGGCGGACGCGCGGCATTTCTTCGCCGGACTCGAGCGTACTCGGGCCGGCCACGTGTGGGTGCGCGTGTGTTTTGTGTGCGCGGACGCAGCCGAGTGGGCGCTCGCAGTTTTTGGAGAGGACGCCGAGCACACGCACATCAGGAGAATGGAGTCCACCGGCGCCGCGTGCTGATCCCCTTGCCGAGGGAGGACGGCGCGTACGCCGAGCGACTGTGGTGCGGCGGAGCGCGAACACGCCTGCAGCTGCCAGCACGCCGTCGATAGAAGTCGTCATCCACTAGCAAGGTGAGCCGCCGGCCTAAATAGCACTTAGCCCACTCGCGGGACGTTCATTGGCCCACGCCGCTCCTTAAAGCAGCAGCACGTGCGCCAACCCATTCAGGTCCAGTTAAAGAGTTTCGTTACCCTCGTTTCAGTTGCCCTCAGTACAATACATCAAAATAAACGCATGCGGCGCGTCGAGTACAAATGAAAATTTTCAGATAGGGACAATTTTACATAATTTTGTTTTACTCCTTTCGAACTATCTGTTTCGGACACTGCTCCCATCATCAGTCAGTTAGTCATTCATAAATGTTGCAAAACAGTTCATACCCAACTAAAAGCAATTAGTTTGAATTACGTTCCGCGTTTTGCCGTTACGATAGTACGGTGTTGCACGAAATTAGTACCGTTAGTATGTAGTTAAATAGGTAACAAACAATACCAGACAGTATGAGGATGGAGCTGAGATAATTTACAGTCCAGTAACTTCATTTTTAGACCTATATTTCCTCGCAGAAACTATGTTAAAGTAAAAACATTACTCTCTGTACACTTTTTCACCCAAGGCAGATAGCTACAAAAACAAACAAATGTGCAGTCCTAATTTATTTTTTTTTAATGCCTTCCTCAATTGTAGTGTAGAACCACAGACACCCATATTTGCTCAAAATTAATAACCATGAATCTGTGTATCGCTCTAGAAAGAATATTGTCATCTTCACAAATTTTTTTTTCGTTGTGGGTGCCGCCTTTAAAATATCAATTTCGTTACAGAGCTTTATTGTTAAGTAGTCATTTCTGGTTTTTCAGTTTGTTTATTTGTTGTTGTTTTATATATATATATATATATATATAAATAGCATGTCACTTATCTACTCTGTAGCAAATGTGCGCATCGAATGTAACAACAAATGTCTAACAGTGGTAGAGGACATTTATTTTATGCAGTGTACAGCTTACGCCGAGCGATAGGTTTTCTTGATTCGACAAGTGTTAACGAGCTCCAAGATTGAAACGCATTGCGAAAAATCTGCGTATATCAACGTCGCGTTTTTTTTGGCGACCGTTCCGGTTGTTTCTTAATAGACATGAGTCACCACTCTTTCTGAAAAATCATTTTGAAAAGCGTATGCGACGACATATTAATCCAATTACTTAAGTGAAACAGTAAAAAATGGAAAAAATGGCCATGTTGAACATGTGTAAGGAGTGCAGTGTCAGTAAGTGGATAAAGATAACACGCCTTTTTTAACGACCTACGACAGAGCGTATAAGTTGACTAGAACTCTGGTAGAGATAACGGCATATCAGAGCAGTTGCACATTTTTACATCTTTCCCGTCATGAGTCACACCGTAGCCTTACACAGTCACAGTACGGCGCTCGCCAGGCTTTGCCTTGGGGAAACGAGAGAAGTTGTCCGTCACGTGTTATGACTGCCTTACTGATGAGTGGGCTTTCACTTACGCGCTGGTCTGTCTCTCGTACTCTCTCTGTGTCTCTCTCAGACACACACACAATTACGTAACCTATGACTCTCCCACTGCCGTCGCACGTATAGCCATCAGGTTTACTTCGATGCTGGGCACCAAAAGCTATTAGTTTCCGTGCTCATGCTTTAATTTTCACCTAGGTCGGAGAGGAGCTCCTAAAATTCCAAAAACCGAAACAACATAAATTGAGAGCTATCGTAGTCGACATAGTCTGCCGGATTTTTATCATTATTTACAGATTGTAGAGAACCAGTTAGAACTCTTTTCAATACTTCTGCGTTATTAGTAAATGTAAACACACTGAATATTTCCGGCCACGTAATTTACACCTGTTTTTGTGCCTTCTGAAATTGAGAAGGAAAACAAGTTTATAATTATGCTTGTCGTCAACTTACTTCCAGTGATAAATATTCGTATTTCATCTAGATAAGTTAATCAAAGTAGCTTTATTTTTGGCTAATCTTAGTGCCCCAGTTTTATCAGTGTTTTAGCGTCTAGATAAATATTAGCCCTAGAGCGAAGTGATAAGTGCTACGCTCCAAAAGCCTCCATAGTAAAGTCAAAGAGTGTTCCCTCCGTATGATTTCACACGCCGGACACGTTTCGCTCTCTTTTGAGAAATCTAATACTCCTATATTACCGTGTTGTGAGAGGAACACACTTCTTGACGATAGAACTACCTCACGTGCAAGTGCAACAATTTAAAATAAAGATTACACCTGAATGTTCCAATGTGCATGTCGTAATACAGTAAAACGCAGTGTTTGTAATTGAACGTAGTTTTGTTATACTCCGTGTATTCTATACAGATGCAGCTCTTAATGATGAGTGAAACTAGATCTTGCAATTACTTTCGAATGCCATAATTTCTTGCTCTGTACGCAGACCAGGATATCAGTTAAGTGAGTAACTGGTAAACCTTCCTAGGTAGGCCAAGAGTCAGTAAACCTCATCGATAAGACGAAGAGCCTTACTTAGGAATAACAAAACCCCATCCCTGTAGCAGTATTTACTTTCCTCATTCGAAAACCGTGTCTTTGAGACGTTGAATCTCGATGTGTACTATCATCACGGATGAAAGATGGCCGGACACGCTTGGCGGCGTTTAGTTCTTGTTGACGGTGATTGTCCTGAATGAAGCTGTGTGGGCAGCTAACATAATATTCAGGCGAACGACATCTTAGCGTAGCCGGTTTTTGCATTCTCGAAGCATGGACACATCTCTTACTGTCGAAATGGCCAAAATGGAGATAGGCGATCTGTTGCATGAAACTTGGTAGTCATCACCGCAATTTATTTTGTTCGATAACTCGTTTCGATTTATAAGTAAGCCATCTTCAAATATGTGATATAAAATATTCATTTAAGAGGTACAGAACTTCAAGTCGTTAATATTGAAGTTCCGTCACACGATACATACCAACCGGTGTTGTGGCCGAGGGGTTCTAGGCGCTTCAGTCCGGAACCGCGTTGCTGCTACGGTCGCAGGTGCGAATCCTGCCTCGGGCATGGATGTGTGTGATGTCCTTAGGTTAGTTAGGTTTAAGTAGTTCTAAGTCTAGGGTACTGATGACCTCAGATGTTAAGTCCCATAGTGCTTAAAGCCATTTGAACCATTTGATACACACCAACACAATGTACGCTGATTAGTGTACTGCAGGATAAATGGTCATGATTTGCGTGAGCAGACTCGTGAGTTGTGCAACCCAATGGAACAATGATGTAAAATATCCGGAATGTAAATCGTGACAATAATTTTGCTGTGGAAAAATGCATAACAAAAAATTAAAGGCTAAAACTATAACTCTTACCCAGAATAATAGGTCTTCATATGAGAAGGACAGAGACAGAATCAGGCACTTTACGTACGGGGGGCGTTTGAAAAGTCCATGCAAAAATAAAAACTATTTACGTGTTTGGGATAAACCTTTTTTTATTTTTCGACATAGTCTCCTTTTAGACTTATACACTTCGTCCAACGCTGTTCTAATTCGTTGATCCCTTCCGAATAATAGGAACTCTCCAAGTCTGCAAAATAGCTATAGTTGCTGCGATCACCTCCTCGTTTGAATAAAATCAGTCCCGCCAGCCATTTCTTCAAATTGAGGAGCAAATAGTAGTCCGAGGGAGCCAAGTGTGGAGAATAGGGGGATGTGAAACGAGCTGGAATCCTATTTCCATTAATTTTGTGACCACAACTGTTGAGGTGTGTGCTGGTGCATTGTCGTGATGGAAAAGGACGTTTTTGCGGTTCAATCGCCGCCGTTTTTCTTGCAGCTCGTTTTTCAGACGGTCTAATAACGATGAATAATATGTTCCTGTAACAGTTTTACCCTTTTACAGATAGTCGATGAGGATTATCCCTTGTGAATCCCAAAAGACAGTCGCCGTAACATTTCCGGCTGAAGGAATGGTCTTCGCCTTTTTTGGTGCAGATTCTCCCTTGGTAACCCATTGTTTAGATTGTTGTGTGGTCGGAGTATAGAGGTGTATCGATGTTTCATCCACAGTGACGGAACGACGCTTGAAGTCCTGCGGATTCTTCCTGAACAGCTACAAACCATCCGTGAAACACTTCACACAATTCCGTTTTTGGTCAAGCGTGAGCAATCGCGGAACCCCTCTTGCGGATAGCTTTCTCATGTCCAAATGTTTATGCAAAATACTATGTACCGGTCCATTCTAGATGCCCACACCACTAGCAATCTTACGCACCTTAATTCTTCTGTCATCATCACCATATCGTGGATTTTATCAATGATTTCTGGAATTGTAACCTCCACATGGCGTCCAGAACGTTCAGCATCACTTGTGCTCCTATGGCCACTCCGAAAATTTTGAAACCATTTATAAACTGTTCTAATCGAAGGCGCATAGTCACCATAATGTTT
Organism: Schistocerca serialis cubense; assembly: GCF_023864345.2. NCBI lineage: Eukaryota > Metazoa > Arthropoda > Insecta > Orthoptera > Acrididae > Schistocerca > Schistocerca serialis. The sequence continues at coordinate 346,393,184 of NC_064643.1, forward strand.
ACCATTCTTCTCTTTAGTCTCCTGAGGAGTTTTGCCTTTCATAAAGTAATGTTTAATCACCACACGAAATTCTTTTAGTCCATATTTTTGACAATCACTCGACTTCCCTGATTCACACGAATGCCAAACTCAAAGAAATAGACCAATATCGCTGAAACTTGGTGTGCGTTCTAGTCAATGATGCTACTAAATAAACATGATAAACTCCGGTGGTGCCATCTCTCGGACTTTGCACGTACTTTTCAAATGCCCCTCGTATATGGACGCTGTGATCATATTTTTCACGTTACCTGTTCTAAAGTAATGTCAGACGTCTGTTTCACACTAAAACACAAAAATCAGGTGCCACTCATGATACAAGCGCCAGTAAACATATCTTAATGATGTCGATTAATCAATTGTTTCGTCCCACTGCTCTCTCTCTCTACATACCTTGAATAAATAAACAATGAAAACTTAATTCTTGCCAATGGTGGAAGTTCCCCTTTGTTGTGCCGTTCCCGTCACTGGAATACCTTGGCGGTTGTTTTCGTGGTTTCCACGTCTGTCATACGTTGAACAAAAAATTAAAACAAACATAAAAATTAAAACAACCCTATCAATCATCTTACCATGGCACTTATACAAATACAGCAAGCGACGCGTTATATGGACTAACCGACCTTTTTCGAACAACTTAGAGAGCGCATTTGACAGCTCTCTTCTGCTGTGGAGAAATTTTCTTAGTTCCATCGCAGCAGAGCGCCTACAGATATCGTACAAAACTCCACCGTCGTTCTGACATAGGTAAGCTATCTTCAGACTAAGGGAAGAAACACATCCTAAGCATACTATGAAACACAAACATTTTTCAGTCAGTGTATCAGGAAACACATACTTTTCAAATGTTCGAACTTTCGACTAGACCAAACGCGAAGCGTGAATAAGTAATAAAGAGGCAGTAATGCACAACGTAACTGTGTCGGTCTAAAATAGTCATTCCGTTATCCGCGCAAACCAAGTTGACACAATGCACATTAGCTGATGGGAGCGACTGTAAATGGTTAATGCATTTACGGTCGCTCCCATCAGCCATTGCGCCGAGTGTCAACTTCGTTTGCGCGTATAATTAAAGTACACATGAACTCCGTTAGCCGCCATCAACTTTTAGTTTGTGGCGAAGCGAACATCATGTACCACTATCACATTTCCCTATTCCATTCGTAACACTGTGCCAGATCGGCTGTCGGTAAGTCTATGTGTGAACTCGGAACTTCGCGAAATGCTGTGGTGGTCTTCAGTCCAAAGCCTGTTTTGATGCAGCTCTCCAGGTTACTCTTTTCTGTTTACTATATCTCTTGGGCTCTCTCTACAATCCCCCCCAGACACACACACTTCTCTCCTATACTAAATTCATGATCCTTTCATCCTTTCGTGTCTCAGAATGTCCTATCAGCCGATACCTTCTTTTAGTCGAACGCTGCCGTAAATTTCTTTTCTCCCGAATTCTATTCAGTACCTCCTCATTGATTACATGATCTACACATCTCTTCCTTAGCAGTTCTAGGCGCGCAGTCCGGAATCGCGCGACTGCTACGGTCGCAGGTTCGAATCCTGCCTCGGGCATGGATGTGTGTGATGTCCTTAGGTTAGTTAGGTTTAAGTAGTTCTAAGTTCTAGGGGACTGATGACCACAGATGTTAAGTCCCATAGTGCTCCGAGCCTCCTTAGCAGTCTTCTGTAACACCACATTTCAAAAGCTCTCTATTTCTATGAACTGTTTATCGTCCACGTTTCATTTCCAAACAAGGCCGCACCCCAGACCAATACCTTCAGAAAAGACATCCTAACACTTAAATCTGTATTCGATGTTAACAAACTTCTCTAGCTTAGAAACGCTTATCGTGTCTTTGCCAGTCTACAAACACTACTTCGGCCATCACTAGTTATTTTACTAGCCAAACAGCAAAATTCGTCTACTACTTATCAGTTCAATGACTAATTTTCTCAGCATCACCTGATTTAATGCGACCACATTCCATTGCGAAATGTATAGCCTCACTGTGCTTGAAACGTAAGCTCTCGGATGTTCGGAGCGAACCAGAGCGATTTTGTTCGGGCATGGAGATACAGAGAGACAGGAACTGTCGATGACATGCGACACTCATCGGTGAAGAGAATATGATGCCAATCCTGAGCAGTTCATTCGGCATGTTGCTGGGCACGTCTGTACCGCAGTGCATGGTGTCGTGGTTGCGAAGATCGAACTCCCCATGGACGTCGGGAGTGAAGTTGCGCATCATGCAGCCTACTGCGCACGGTTTGAATCGTAACACGACGTCCAGTGGCTGCAGGAAAAGCATTATTCAACTTGGTGGCGTTGCTGTCAGGGTTCCTCCAAGCTATAATCCGTAGCTAGCGGTCATCAACTGCAGTAATAGCCCGCCGGGCTGGGCGAGGCATGTCATCGACAGTTCCCGTCTCTCTGTATCTCCTCCATGTCCGAACAAAATCGCTTTGGTTCATTCCGAGACGTCTGGAGACTCCTTGTTGAGAGCCCTTCCTGGCACAAACTAACAATGTGGACGCGATAGAACCGCGGTATTGACCGTCTAGGCACTGGTGAACTACAGACAACACGAGCCGTGTACCTCCTTCCTGGTGGAATGACTGGAACTGATCGTCTGTCGGACCCCCTTCGTCGAATAGGCGCTGCTCATGTATGGTTGTCTTTGGGCGGTGACATCTCTGAACAGACAAGGGACTTTGTCTATGATACAATGTACACGTCAATGCCTACCTGGCTGAATTCCCGTAATTGTTTTAAAATAAAACGTAGTCTTTGGTTCGCCTTCCCCACAACTTTTCCTGTGTGTTATTTCCAATTTAAGTTGTTCGTAACTGTAATTCCTAGGTATTTAGTTGAATTTACAGCCTTTAGATTTGACTAATTCATCGTGTAACCGAAGTTTAACGGATTCCTTTTAGCATTCATCTCGAAATCTCACACTTTTCATTGTTTGGGGTCAATTGCCAGGTTTCTCACCATATATCTTTATAAATCGTTTTGCAATTCGTCTGATCTTCTGATGACTTTACTAGATCGACAGCATCATCTGCAAACAACCTAATACGGCTGCTTAGGTTGCCTCCCATTTCTTTTATATAAATAAGGAATAGCAAAGGGCCTATAACACTACCTTTGGGAACGCCAGAAAATACCTTCTGTTTTACTCGATGAATTCCCGTCAGTTACTACGAACTCTGACAGGAAATCACGAATCCAGTCACATAACACAATCTGATAACAAGCCATTCATGGGATACAGTATCAAAAGCCTGCCGGAAATCTAGAAATACGGAACCAATTTGATATTCCTTGTCAGTAGCACACAACACTTCGTGTGAGTCGAGAGCTAGTCATGTTTCACAAGAACGATGTTCTCCAAATCCGTATCGATTGTGTGTCAATAGACGTTCTCTTCGCGGTAATTCGCAATGTTCGAACGCAATATATGTTCCAAAATCCTGCAGCATATCGACTTAAATGAAATGGACCTGTAATTTAGTTGATTACTCCTACTGAATTTCTTGAGTGTTGGTGTGACATCTACATCTACATTTATACTCCGCAAGCCACCCAACGGTGTGTGGCGGAGGGCACTTTACGTGCCACTGTCATTACCTCCCTTTCCTGTTCCAGTCGCGTATGGTTCGCGGGAAGAACGACTGTCTGAAAGCCTCCGTGCGCGCTCTAATCTCTCTAATTTTACATTCGTGATCTCCTCGGGAGGTATAAGTAGGGGGAAGCAATATATTCGATACCTCATCCAGAAACGCACCCTCTCGAAACCTGGCGAGCAAGCTACACCGCGATGCAGAGCGCCTCTCTTGCAGAGTCTGCCACTTTAGTTTATTAAACATCTCCGTAACGCTATCACGGTTACCAAATAATCCTGTGACGAAACGCGCCGCTCTTCTTTGGATCTTCTCTATCTCCTCCGTCTAACCGATCTGGTACGGATCCCACACTGATGAGCAATACTCAAGTATAGGTCGAACGAGTGTTTTGTAAGCCACCTCCTTTGTTGATGGACTACATTTTCTAAGCACTCTCCCAATGAATCTCAACCTGGTACCCGCCTTACCAACAATTAATTTTATATGATCATTCCACTTCAAATCGTTCCGCATGCATACTCCCAGATATTTTACAGAAGTAACTGCTACCAGTGTTTGTTCCGCTATCATATAATCATACAATAAAGGATCCTTCTTTCTATGTATTCGCAATACATTACATTTGTCTATGTTAAGGGTCAGTTGCCACTCCCTGCACCAAGTGCCTATCCGCTGCAGATCATCCTGCATTTCGCTACAATTTTCTAATGCTGCAACTTCTCTGTGTACTACAGCATCATCCGCGAAAAGCCGCATGGAACTTCCGACACTATCTACTAGGTCATTTATATAGATTGTGAAAAGCAATGGTCCCATAACACTCCCCTGTGGCACGCCAGAGGTTACTTTAACGTCTGTAGACGTCTCTCCATTGATAACAACATGCTGTGTTCTGTTTGCTAAAAACTCTTCAATCCAACCACACAGCTGGTCTGATATTCCGTAGGTTCTTACTTTGTTTATCAGGCGACAGTGCGGAACTGTATCGAACGCCTTCCGGAAGTCAAGAAAAATAGCATCTACCTGGGAGCCTGTATCTAATATTTTCTGCAAATAAAGCGAGTTGGGTCTCACACGATCGCTATTTCCGGAATCCATGTTGATTCCTGCATAGTAGATTCTGGGTTTCCAAAAACGACATGATACTCGAGCAAAAAACATGTTCTAAAATTCTACAACAGATCGACGTCAGAGATATAGGTCTATAGTTTTGCGCATCTGCTCGACGACCCTTCTTGAAGACTGGGACTATCTGTGCTCTTTTCCAATCATTTGGAACCCTCCGTTCCTCTAGAGACTTGTGGTACACGGCTGTTAGAAGGGGGGCAAGTTCTTTCGCGTACTCTGTGTAGAATCGAATTGGTATCCCGTCAGGTCCAGTGGACTTTCCTCTATTGAGTGATTCCAGTTGCTTTTCTATTCCTTGGACACTTATTTCGATGTCAGCCATTTTTTCGTTTGTGCGAGGATTTAGAGAAGGAACTGCAGTGCGGTCTTCCTCTGTGAAACAGCTTTGGAAAAAGGTGTTTAGTATTTCAGCTTTACGCGTGTCATCCTCTGTTTCAATGCCATCATCATCCCGTAGTGTCTGGATATGCTGTTTCGAGCCACTTACTGATTTAACGTAAGACCAGAACTTCCTAGGATTTTCTGTCAAGTCGGTACATAGAATTTTACTTTCGAATTCGGTGAACGCTTCACGCATAGCCCTCCTTACGCTAACTTTGACATCGTTTAGCTTCTGTTTGTCTGAGAGGTTTTGGCTGCGTTTAAACTTGGAGTGGAGCTCTCTTTGCTTTCGCAGTAGTTTCCTAACTTTGTTGTTGTACCACGGTGGGTTTTTCCCGTCCGTCACAGTTTTACTCGGCACGTACCTGTCTAAAACGCATTTTACGATTGCCTTGAACTTTTTCCATAAACACTCAACATTGTCAGTGTCGGAACAGAAATTTTCGTTTTGATCTGTTAGGTAGTCTGAAATCTGCCTTCTATTACTCTTGCTAAACAGATAAACCTTCCTCCCTTTTTTATATTCCTATTAACTTCCATATTCAGGGATGCTGCAACGGCCTTATGATCACTGATTCCCTGTGCTGTACATACAGAGTCGAAAAGTTCGGGTGTGTTTGTTATCAGTAGGTCCAAGATGTTATCTCCACGAGTCGGTTCTCTGTTTAATTGCTCCAGGTAATTTTCGGATAGTGCACTCAGTATAATGTCACTCGATGCTCTGTCCCTACCACCCGTCCTAAACATCTGAGTGTCCCAGTCTATATCTGGTAAATTGAAATCTCCACCTAAGACTATAACATGCTGAGAAAATTTATGTGAAATGTATTCCAAATTTTCTCTCAGTTGTTCTGCCACTAATGCTGCTGAGTCGGGAGGTCGGTAAAAGGAGCCAATTATTAACCTAGTTCGGTTGCTGAGTGTAACCTCCACCCATAATAATTCACAGGAACTATCCACTTCTACTTCACTACAGGATAAACTACTACTAACAGCGACGAACACTCCACCACCGGTTGCATGCAATCTATCCTTTATAAACACCGTCTGTACCTTTGTAAAAATTTCGGCAGAATTTATCTCTGGCTTAAGCCAGCTTTCTGTACCTATAACGATTTCAGCTTCGGTGCTTTCTATCAGCGCTTGAAGTTCTGGTACTTTACCAACGCAGCTTCGACAGTTGACAATTACAATACCGATTGCTGCTTGGTCCCCGCATGTCCTGACTTTGCCCCGAACCCTTGAGGCTGTTGCCCTTTCTGTACTTGCCCAAGGCCATCTAACCTAAAAAACCGCCCAGCCCACGCCACACAACCCCTGCTACCCGTGTAGCCGCTTGTTGCGTGTAGTGGACTCCTGACCTATCCAGCGGAACCCGAAACCCCACCACCCAATGGCGCAAGTCGAGGAATCTGCAGCCCACACGGTCGCAGAACCGTCTCAGCCTCTGATTCAGACCCTCCACTCGGCTCTGTACCAAAGGTCCGCAGTCAGTCCTGTCGGCGATGCTGCAGATGGTGAGCTCTGCTTTCATCCCGCTAGCGAGACTGGCAGTCTTCACCAAATCAGATAGCCGCCGGAAGCCAGAGAGGATTTCCTCCGATCCATAGTGACACACATCATTGGTGCCGACATGAGCGACCACCTGCAGATGGGTGCACCCTGTACCCTTCATGGCATCCGGAAGGACCCTTTCCACATCTGGAATGACTCCCCCCGGTACGCACACGGAGTGCACATTGGTTTTCTTCCCCTCTCTTGCTGCCATTTCACTAAGGGGCCCCATTACGCGCCTGACGTTAGAGCTCCCAACTACCAGTAAGCCCACCCTCTGCGACTGCCCGGATCTTGCAGACTGAGGGGCAACCTCTGGAACAGGACAAGCAGCCATGTCAGGCCGAAGATCAGTATCAGCCTGAGACAGAGCCTGAAACCGGTTCGTCAGACAAACTGGAGAGGCTTTCCTTTCAGCCCTCCAGAATGTCTTTCGCCCCCTGCCACACCTTGAGATGACCTCCCACTCTACCACAGGTGAGGGATCAGCCTCATTGCGGGCAGTATCCCGGGCAACCACAGTCGTAGTCCGATCAGGGGATGCGTGGGACGAGCTGGCCGTCCCCGACAAACCCCCATCCGGACCCCCACAGTGATGCCCATTGGCAACAGCCTCAAGCTGTGTGACCGAAGCGAACACTGCCTGAAGCTGGGAGCGAAGGGATGCCAACTCAGCCTGCATCCGAACACAGCAGTTGCAGTCCCTATCCATGCTAAAAACTGTTTTGCAAAGAACGTCTGAACTAATCTACAGAGAGCGCAAACAAATCGACAAAATTTAAACGGTTATTAAAATACAAGATTGCCTAGTAAATGCAGTAATGCTGCTACTTGCGCACTGCTGACACTGCTCGGCGGCGGAAGGAGACTACGCGAATTTACACTATTCAGGTACTAAAACGCGATGCTACACTCTCAAATACTATAATACGCCCGAAATTTATGAATTAAACAATGCAAGTACCAAAAACACGCAAAGAAATTAAGAATTAAACTATGTAACAAATGAGTGAGCTAGGAGTATACGACTTGCTGCTGCAGCTGCTTATCAACGGCGGCAGGGAGCAACGTCCCAGTCCATGGATAAGGATCTTTCGGCGAGCGAGCGGTTGTATATGATTGCTCAGTATGATTGAAGTTGCTTTACTACTCAGAGGATATCTACTTCTAAGTTACTCTTGTTGGCAGCTGTTGTTGGTCCGAATTCTGGAATATTTACTTCGTATTCTATGGTGAAGGAATTTCGAAAGGCTGTTTTTAGTAACTCTGCTTTCGCAGCACTGTCGTCGATAGTATTTCCTTTGCTGTGGCGCAGAGAAGGCATTGACTGTCTTGCCGCTAGCGTACTTCAGATACGACCAGATCTCTTCGGATTTTCGACCTGGTTTCAAGATGAATTTTCAGTGTGGAAACTATTATACACATCCCGTATTGAAAGTCCGTGCTAAATTTCGGGCTACTGTAAAATATCGCCAATCTTCGGATTTTGCGTTTGTTTAAATTTGGCATGCTTTTTTCGTTGTTTCCGCAACAGTGTTATGATGTGTTCTGTGTATCAGGCAGGGTCAGCTCCGTCGTTTGTCAGTCTACTTGATGTAAATCTCTCAATTGACGTCGATACTATGTCTTTGAATTGAGCCACATCTTGCCTACGCTTACATTGTTAATATGAAAGGACTGGAGACTGTCGCTCAGGAAGGCGTCAAGTGATTTTTTATCTGCTTTTTTGAGTACGAATATTTTTCGTTTATTTTTGGAGGATTCAAAAAAATGGTTCAAATGGGACTTAACATCTGAGATCATCAGTCTCCTAGAACATAGAACTACTTAAACCTAACTAACCTAAGGACATCACACATATCCATGTCCGAGGCAGGATTCGAACCTGCGACCATAGTGGTCGCCAGTTCCAGACTGAAGCGCCTAGAACCGCTCAGTGACAACGGCCGGCTTTTGGAGGATTTGGTGGGTTGCAATACTCAATCTCGCTACGACAACCCTGTGTTCACTAATCCCTATATGCGTTTTGATGCTCGTCAATAGCTCGGATTATTTGTCGCTAAGAGGTCAAGTGTGTTCCCTCAACCGTTTACTATTCAAGTGGGCTCATGAACTAACTGTTGGTTATAATTTTTAGAGAACGCGTTTAGCTCAGTTTCGGATGATGTTTTACGCTTAGCCGGCCTCTGGTGACCGTGCGGTTGTAGGCGCTTCAGTCTGGAACCGCATGACCGCCACGGTCGCAGATTCGAATCCTGCCTCGGGCATGCATGTGTGTGATGTCCTTAGGTTAGTTAGGTTTAAGTAGTTCTAAGTTCTAGGGGACTGATGACCTAACGTGTCCAGTCCCATAGTGCTCAGAGCCATTTTTTTACGCTTTCCCCCGTATTTAAATATGTATTTTTGCCAACATATCGAGGGTAAATTGAAGTCGCCACCAAGTATACTTTGGTGAGTGGTGTATGTGTTTGAAATTAGACTCGTTTTCTTTGGACCTTTCACCAATTGTACCATCTGAGTTGGGAGGTCAGTAAAAGGATCCAGTTATTATTCTCTCCCGGTTGCCGAGAATGACCTCTACCCATACTAACTCACAGGAACTATCTAATTCAATTTCGCTGCAAAATAACCTGCTTCCAACAGCAACAAACGCGCCACCGTCAACTGTGTTTAACGTATCCTTTCTGAACACCGTTAGGTAGTTCGCAAAAATTTTCTCTAACTTATCTCCGACTTTAGCCAGCTTTCAGAGCCAATAACGATTTGAGCGTCAATGCTTTTAATTTTACTACATGCAGTACACGAACGAAATCGGCGCTTGGTGCGCTAAGCTGAGAGGGTCGCCAGTGGTGCCCAAATGCAGTAGTTGTGTAAAGAGCGTATCACAATTACTAAGCGGAAACTGACTGACAAGTGAAAGTGTATGATGGGAAAGGAGAGGGGGGAGGGCGCGCAAAGTGATAAGCTGCTTGTGTTGGAATGCTCTCGGGCCGGCCATTACGATAGACGTCTCTAAATACCAAATTTATCTCTCACCGCTTGGCAGATAAAATGTTCCAATTGTACCAAATTCCCTGCTGGTGGTACCACTTTTCTGAGCAGTTTCAATACCGCTGTTTCGAGAAAAAAAACTGCACCCCACATTCAGGGTGTTCCGAAATTCCCGTTACAGACTTCTAGAACTTGTAGAGAAGAGTGAGTATCATGTATTTTGAATAGGAACGCATACCCGGAAGCGTACCATTTCCATGCTACAGCCGTTTGAAAGCATGTTTGCTAAGTATGAACTTTAATTTCAATAATGAACAGCCTCAGTGCTGTACTGGAGTTCCAGTACAGCACTCGTGGCTGCAGCATCGCGGTCTCGAAGTGGGGCCGAGGCAGTGCCAGGTATGTTTTACAGCCTGGATTTGTAGTTTTAGCTTGACGATGTCCACTATGAACAAACGATAAATATTGTTATACTGAAGAAGGTTGGGTTGTCCCAACTGAAACCTAGGTAAATTCTAGGTAAACGGTGCAACTGAGGCTGTTCGTTATTAAAATTAATGTTTATACAGTTGCTGACAGGGCCGCGAAATGTTGAAGATATTTAAGTTTGCTAAGTAGTTATGCAACAGGGTAGTCATGATAGGAGCGGGGGGGAGGGGGGGGGAGGGTGCTTACTCCGACTGGCTGACGTAATTTTCTCTTCTACCCCTCTGTCAGCTGGTCCGAGCCTCATTCACATGTCTATGAGTGAGTGCCAAAGGTGATGATATGGTATGGATAGTGCTATGGTATGGATGGTGCTATGGTGGTGGTATGGATGCAGTTGTTCATACACTCATAGACGGGTCCTCTTCAATGCGAGGCAGTACGGGTTCTTTCGATTGGAGTGAGCGGTGCCACCCTGGAGCATCACAGTCACGCGTGCTGGCGGCGAGTGTACGCTATCTCGAAGCCGTTGCGTAATTAGGGCGAAAAGGGTATGTGAAGGAGTTGGACGTTGTGCATAACGATCTTGATAAAGGCGACAAGCAGCTCTTCCATTACCGTGGGCTCCGCCATCCGGAAGGATAATGTCGATGTGTTCTGCAAACTTGTACTCAACCATGTTGCCCTAACACTCACAGACACGTGAATGAGGCTCGGACCAGGTCAGAGAAGTAGGATAGACCTCAAATGACGCTATCCAATCAGACGTAAGCACCCCAACCATGACTATGCTGTGGCAAACCTACTAAGCAAACGTTTTCAAGCAGCCGCAGCACGGAAATGGGTTCCTATTCAAACTATTATGTACGAACTCCCCTCTACAAGTCCTAGAAGCTTGTAACGGGAATTTCTGAACATTCTGTATGTCGATACGTAAGCTAAATCTGCAACGAGGCCTACGAGAAAGACAGGCTGCGGCGCGTACGTCACGAAGGTAGTCCTGCGCTCGCTCGCTCAAATCAGCAGACAAACTACGTTTCTACAAATGTTCACTCGTAACTAGGCGTGTCCGTACAAATGAAAACTGAATCTTCTACTGGAATCCGCTATTATGGAATTCTCTAATGATGGGAAGTCCTTGGGCCTACTTATAATTTGTTACGGCTGTACTCGCGTACAATAAAATAAAACCATGCTAAAATTATTATCAGTTGCATAAGGCCCCACTTCCAGGATGTAATGAGTTCTGTTAAGCAGAAGAGACTAAATGCTATAAACAAGGCGTTATACCATTTATATCGGGTATTGATTTTAAATTAAATTTTTGCTGTAGTACTGTTAATCAGTAAGATTTCATAATAGCACATTCCAGTGGAAGATGCAATTCTTGTTAGTGCTTACATGCCCAGCTGCGAGTTAACGGGCTTAGAAACGCATTTTGTCTGCTGAGCTGGGCAAGCGAGCGAGTTCAGGACTACCTTCGTGACGTACGCGCCGCGGCGTGTCTTTCTCGTGGGCCTCGATCTGCAAACACACATAGCTAACATAAGCAGAGCCGGCCGAAGTGGCCGTGCGGTTAAAGGCGCTGCAGCCTGGAACCGCAAGACCGCTACGGTCGCAGGTTCGAATCCTGCCTCGGGCATGGATGTTTGTGATGTCCTTAGGTTAGTTAGGTTTAACTAGTTCTAAGTTCTAGGGGACTAATGACCTCAGAAGTTGAGTCCCATAGTGCTCAGAGCCATTTGAACCATTTGATAACATAAGCAGTATATAGCGGACGGGCAAGCAAACTATTGCTTTGCCGCCGCCCCCCCCCCCCCCATCCTATCACCGACCCCCTTGCAGTTCTCCAGTTTGTTGTTGTTTGGTTCTTACTGCCGCTTAACCTGCTTGTTTATTGAGATCAGCGCAACGTCGAGTAAACGATACACATTTCAGTACGTTTTTGTATGAAACAATTTAAGGCCTGGAACAGTACATGTCCAAAGTCCCGATTCGGTTTTCATTGTTTCGCAGTAGCACAATCACAATGCAAAGCCGTAACAAACAAAGCAACAATCCTAAGAATAATCTTTACACTTTCGTTGCATTTAGTCTCTTGGCGTAACGACACTAGCTCCAGAGATAGCCGAGAATAAAACGCAAGCTTAGAGCTGCCATGCTTCCAGGTTTCCCTCGTCCTGAGGGGTTGTTAAGCATCTGTCCCAGGTAATCCCGGACCTTTTTTGTGTCTGGAGAAATTCGATTGATAGGAAATAAATAGATTTTAATAAATCTCAGTTAAAATTCATTAAATGAGGATTGGAACGTTGATAGTTTCGATCGTGTTATCTTACGGAACTTAACCATCGACAGGCTGTAAACGTCCGGGAAAATAGCCCTGTTTGACCTATAAGTCCGGGGTTTTCCTTGTCTGGGGTCGGCAGTTTAAGTGATGACAGTCCCAGATAAGCGTCTTCACATCAGGGAAAGAAACTGTTACCAGTTCCAGTATGAATCTCCTTGTGATTTCCTTCCACACTTCATCCGAGACTCATTTTGTACCTTCCTTTCCTTTCCGTGCTTCTTCTTTTTCTTTCTTCTTCTTCTTCTTCGTCCTTTTACTAGCCGCGGTGCCCACGACACGCGCCCCTGGCTGCCAAATCCTCGTTACGCCACTGCACGTGAAGTCTAGGGATGGCGGTTATCGTAGAAACAAATGCTTTTCGGTTATATCTTTTTTTTTTTCACGCCAGCTCAGCCTGACTGTTGAAATCGCTTAGAATAGCCAGTTTCTCAAATAACTGATTCTCGGTTTTTTATTGGTGTTACTCCCTGTAATAATCATAGAAGTCGAACAAAGATTGAAAAGTTTTGACTCTCTCTGTTTCAGGATACATAGAAATCAAAACATTAAATTAAATACACGAACAAAAGAAATATTAGTACGTCCACCGTTCGCTGTTTTTCATGAAAAGTGGTTGAACACTACAAAAAAGGAAGACAAGGTTTCTCCTATTCTAATCTTTTGAAACTCTGCTTAAAAATCATTTCCTAATCGGGAATCATACCACTATTTGGGCATAACGAATAGCCGGTGCCCGAGCTTGAAAACTGAGGCTGAAGAACTCTGCTTTTCGTGTTGATTAGTCCGTTTTAAAGAGCTACAAGTAGATGAAGTCCTATTATGTAAGCACAAGTAGCAGCCAAGCTACTTTCAATTTTTGTATTTTCAATGAATCGTGTTGTTAAGTTTTTAATTTGTTACTGTTACCATAATTTCCTTTCTCTTTTATTATTTCTTAGAAATGGAAGACAAATTTTAATCTTTTAAAGCAAATGAAGCATTGTTTACGTCGCTTCGTAGAAGTATTTCCACCCTAGTGTTAGTGCCATTCTGCAGTGCAAAGGATTTCCGGCGATGATAGCGCGAAACTACCGTGCAGTCCAGGTGTGAGCAAGTCTTATACACGGGACGTATACCGATGTTAGGCAATGAAAACCTCGTAACTTCATCTGTCTGTGAAAACTTCGTAATTGCATGAACCAGTAACTCCAGCGTCAAAGACAGATTTGAAAGTGCGTGGATTTCTCTTATCTGTAAATAACTAAGCTTCTACTACGTAGCTAAACATCCAGCAACATTATCTGTGTCACTTTATATATATATTTTAAGAAACCATTTTAGCTTCTCCTGTAAAATTTAATAAAATGAAGTTACGAGGTTTTCATTGCCTACCATCGATACGCGTACTTTAAGCTTCGCCACACGGCAACATGGACTTAAGCAATGCTGTATCATTTCTTACGCCGTGTGTTTGTTGCCCGTTGCTGTCGGCATTATTATTAAAACAGCACGGACCGCTTCTCTTATTTTCCATAATAATGCAATATTTCAACCCAATTCAGATTTTACGTATAAAAATTACTCCATTTAAAAAAAAGGTTTAGTAAAATATGAACAATTTTGGCGCTGCTGCTATGGCTAATTGACCTTCCGGCTTTACTCGGTTATTAGTAAAAAATAAAAAAATACCTGTTACGACCGACACCCAACAAATACCGAAAAATACCGGTTATTCAGAACTAAAATGCCGTTATCGGTTTTAACCAGGCGGTTTTTGTCATCCTTAACGTGAACTGCAACAAGTATTTCGATTATCGATCGAGATGGCATCGATATGTCTAAAATGCACGAACGGTAGTATAAGAATTTTAATTATCAGCTCGGAAACGTAATGTTAGGCATACAGTTTTCGCTAGTTTGCAGGTACAATATATGTCATCAGTTGTAAACACTGCCGGCCAGAGTGGACGAGCGGTTCTAGGCGCTACAGTCTGGAACCGCGCGACCGTTACGGTCGCAGGTTCGAATCCTGCCTCGGGCATGGATGTGTGTGAAGTCCTTAGGTTACTTAGTTTTAAGTAGTTCTAAGTTATAGGGGACTGATGACCTCAGAAGTTAAGTCCCATAGTGCTCAGAACCATTTGAACCATTTCAGTTGTACACATTGAAATCTCTCAGCCGCAACACCGTAGGTAGAGGAGACGAAACAAAAGAGGAGACGCAGCCGACTGATAGAGAAGATACGGGGTCCTCCGTTTCGTTTTCGCCCCAATGGTGGCTTACTTTGGTATTACGGCGATGGGGTTTAGATGTATATCGGGGCTACAGATATGTATGTACCCAAACACAAACAAAAAATTGATTACATGACTGAGTGGTGAGCGGGGCGAGGGGGGGGGGGTCGTTTTCTTAAGTGTCGGAAAGCTCTACGTCAATGCATAAAACCTTAACCATTGAAAACATTGATGAGTTTTACGGTTCCAAGGGAAAGTATAATGTCACTTAACACGGAAAAGGTGTATTTTGTACAGGGAAAAACCCGGGAATTTTTTTCTCTTGTCCGAGTATACACCTTGTCAAAAACAGTTGCTGAAAATGATGAACAGAAATCGAAATGACAAGATTGGTCTTTATTGTGGGCAGACGCGTGACGTGGTCGATATTCGGTGCTACCAACAGAAACTGCAACGTTTAGCTTCACTACGCAGTTTTCCTACATCGGCTTCAGAACAGGTTTATTCCGACAGGTAACCAATGACAAATTAAGAAAATAGCGTACGAGAAGTTAAATGGAATGAAATATTGCATGACATAGCACCATGTACACAGTTGTTGACTAACAACACAACAGTAGATCAAAAAATAATTGTAATGCAAGCCCTTCACCTGCACAAGGTCGCATGATTGACTTACAGATTTTCAAATTAAGTTTTTTTCCATCAATTTTTGCTCTAATGAGGATAGTCAGGCAGCTAGCTTGTTGATGTACAGAATATCTAATAATAAATAAATACTCAAATATAGAGTTCTAAAACCGGCAGTATATTTAAAATGTGGAGCTGATATTTTTAAAGGCCGATATTTCGATTTTTTCCTGCGATATACACTCCTGGAAATGGAAAAAAGAACACATTGACACCGGTGTGTCAGACCCACCATACTTGCTCCGGACACTGCGAGAGGGCTGTACAAGCAATGATCACACGCACGGCACAGCGGACACACCAGGAACCGCGGTGTTGGCCGTCGAATGGCGCTAGCTGCGCAGCATTTGTGCACCGCCGCCGTCAGTGTCAGCCAGTTTGCCGTGGCATACGGAGCTCCATCGCAGTCTTTAACACTGGTAGCATGCCGCGACAGCGTGGACGTGAACCGTATGTGCAGTTAACGGACTTTGAGCGAGGGCGTATAGTGGGCATGCGGGAGGCCGGATGGACGTACCGCCGAATTGCTCAACACGTGGGGCGTGAGGTCTCCACAGTACATCGATGTTGTCGCCAGTGGTCGGCGGAAGGTGCACGTGCCCGTTGACCTTGGACCGGACCGCAGCGACGCACGGATGCACGCCAAGACCGTAGGATCCTACGCAGTGCCGTAGGGGACCGCACCGCCACTTCCCAGCAAATTAGGGACACTGTTGCTCCTGGGGTATCGGCGAGGACCATTCGCAACCGTCTCCATGAAGCTGGGCTACGGTCCCGCACACCGTTAGGCCGTCTTCCGCTCACGCCCCAACATCGTGCAGCCCGCCTCCAGTGGTGTCGCGACAGGCGTGAATGAAGGGACGAATGGAGACGTGTCGTCTTCAGCGATGAGAGTCGCTTCTGCCTTGGTGTCAATGATGGTCGTATGCGTGTTTGGCGCCGTGCAGGTGAGCGCCACAATCAGGACTGCATACGACCGAGGCACACAGGGCCAACACCCGGCATCATGGTGTGGGGAGCGATCTCCTACACTGGCCGTACACGACTGGTGATCGTCGAGGGGACACTGAATAGTGCACGGTACATCCAAACCGTCATCGAACCCATCGTTCTACCATTCCTAGACCGGCAAGGGAACTTGCTGTTCCAACAGGACAATGCAAGTCCGCATGTAACCCGTGCCACCCAACGTGCTCTAGAAGGTGTAAGTCAACTACCCTGGCCAGCAAGATCTCCGGATCTGTCCCCCATTGAGCATGTTTGGGACTGGTTGAAGCGTCGTCTCACGCGGTCTGCACGTCCAGCACGAACGCTGGTCCAACTGAGGCGCCAGGTGGAAATGGCATGGCAAGCCGTTCCACAGGACTACATCCAGCATCTCTACGATCGTCTCCATGGGAGAATAGCAGCCTGCATTGCTGCGAAAGGTGGATATACACTGTACTAGTGCCGACATTGTGCATGCTCTGTTGCCTGTGTCTATGTGCCTGTGGTTCTGTCAGTGTGATCATGTGATGTATCTGACCCCAGGAATGTGTCAATAAAGTTTCCCCTTCCTGGGACAATGAATTCACGGTGTTCTTATTTCAATTTCCAGGAGTATAGTTATACCTTTTATCGATATATCGAGAGTCGATAACGATCATTTCTAAATAATTATATACCGGATTATAGTGATTTTTAAAAATATTAACAGAACTAATTCTCAGCCGTCTTCAAAATTATTAGGACCTAACTTCGCCTATGTCCAGTTTTTTACCATCGGCAACTTTCCAAGCAAAGGTGTGGTGTGATGAAAGTAGAGTTATGAGGTATAAATGTAGTGCCTGACAAAAAAAAGTGAAACTCCTGAAGTGGAGGAGGAAACGAAAGGAAACTTGATGAACTGAGCGGTATGTGATTTTATTTCAGTGAGCACAAAATCGAGTTAAATCTACAAATAACTGGGTAGTATGTACCCAGTTATCAGTACGATTTGGACTCCCTCTGGCTGCGATGCATGCACTAATTCGGTTGTGAAGGGTGTCGTAAAGCCGTTGTAACCACTCCTGAGGCAAGCTGGCTAACAACTATTGTGGTTGCTCCGTGATACCTCAGATACTGCTACTGACGAAGTTGATTTCCTACCTGGTCCCGCATATGTTCTATAGAGGACATATCTGGGGATCTTGCTGGCCACGGGAGTGTCTCAGCATCAGACACAGATTTCATGGAGACACATGTAACTTGTGGACGAGTATTGTTCTGTTGAAAAATCGCACTATGACACTGTCTCACGAGATGTGATGCGCGAGGCCATAGGATGTCTGTCGCATTCGAATGTCCCACACAGCTGGATATTACCTGATTCGACTAGCCGGTCATATGAATACTCATAATGACGTACGTTTCAAACTGTCAGGTGCTGACAATGCTCTCTCAAACGATTACTCGGCATCTCCGTGTCCTTCATTCTGATTATTCAACAACCGAAGCTGCTCACGCTCCTTATATACCGTAGAGTAAGAAAACTAAAGACAAACAACACTAACACTAATGCTCTTTGGTTCCTTTTCTACATCTCACAGAGAATTTCAAAAGTTACATTGGTATCAAACTAAGTCTTCTACGTGCTCCACTATTTTTTTTTTAAGGCACTGTAGAAATACAGAAAACTGTGACACATTGAGGGACATGATAGAAACGCTTTTAAGCAAAAAACTTGATTATTATGAATTATTATGAATTACCTTGAAGAAAATGACTTACTGATACATAACCAACACGGATTCAGAAAAAAACGTTCTTGAGTAACACAGCTAGCTCTTTATTGCCATGAAGTAATGAGTGCTGTCGACAAGGGATCTCAGATCGATTCCATATTCCTAGATTTCCAGAAGGCTTTTGATACCGTTCCTCACAAGCGACTATTAATCAAATTGGGTGCATATGGAGTATCATCTCAGTTGTGTGACTGGATTCGTGATTTCCTCTCAGAGAGGTCACAGTTCGTAGTGATAGACGGTAAATCATCGAGAAGAACAGAAGTGATACTTGGCGTTCCCCAAGGTAGTGTCATAGGCCCTCTGCTGTTCCTGATTTACGTAAATGATCTAGGTGATAATCTGAGCAGCCCCCTTTGATTGTTTGCAGATAACGCTGTAATTTACCGTCTAGTAAAATAATCAGACGATCAATTCCAATTACAAAATGATCTAGAGAGAATTTCTGTATGGTGTGAAAAGTGGCAATTAGCACTAAACATAGAAACTGTGAGTTCATCCACATGGGTACTAAAAGAAATCCGATAAATTTTCGGTGTACGATAAATCGCACAAATCTAAGGGCTGTCAATTCGACTAAATACCTAGGAATTACAATTACCAGCAACTTAAATTGGAAAGACCACATAGATACTATTGTGGGGAAGGCGAAACAAAGACTGCGGTTTGTTGGCGGAACACTTAGAAGATGCGACAAGCCCACTAAAGAGACAGCCTACATTACACTTGTCCGTCCTCTGCTGGAATATTGCTGCGCGGTATGAGGTCCTTACCAGGTAGGATTGACGGAGGACGTCGAAAAAATGCAAAGAAGGGCAGCTCGTTTCGTGTTATCGGCAATAGGGGTGAGTGTCACTGATACGATACGCAAATTGGGGTGGCAGTCACTGAAACAAAGGCGGTTTTCTTTGTGACCAGATCTATTTACGAAATTTCAATCACCAACTTTAACTTTCTCTTCCGAATGGGTAAATATTTTGTTGACACCCACCTACGTAGGGAGAAATGATCATCATAATAAAATAAGTCAGTGCTCGAAGGAAATATTTATGTGTTCCTTTTTCCCACGCGCCATTTGACAGTGGAACGGTATAGAAGTAGTATGAAAATGGTTCGATGAACCCTCTGCCAGGCACTTAAAGTGTGAATTGCAGAGTAACCATGTAGAGGTGGATATGCCCTATTCCGAATGGTTTCCGAGATAGAACACGTGCAATATTCGTTTGCTTTTGGGCTGGTGGAGCATACGTATCTGACTTCCCCACCCAGCCTCTTATACGTTTTGTTCTAGCTCAACCTACCTCGTTGTTTTTAACCTATTTGCTCGAGGTGTCTCTGTGCCATTAAACTAACCCCTTGAAGGCGCTGTTGTCCATGCTGTGTTGCGAGTGATGAAGTGCGAAGGACTGAGAGTGTTTCAGAGAGAAGTATCGGTTAGCTGCGTCTATACACGTCTGGTTTAAATGTCGCACTTCTACACTAATGAAGAGTATGCAGATATGGTGTACATTTACGGCTTCTGCAGTGGTAGTGATGCTACTGCTGTCGGTCATTCGAAATAGGGGCTATGTCCTTGTGCAGCTTTTTGCTTCAAATCATCGTTGTTGTCATATCCCGGACTATTGACCATTTCTGCTGACCTAGTAGATAGTGTCGGAAGTTCCATGCGGCTTTTCGCGGATGATGCTGTAGTAAACAGAGAAGTTGCAGCATTAGAAAATTGTAGCGAAATGCAGGAAGATCTGCAGCGGATAGGCACTTGGTGCAGGGAGTGGCAACTGACCCTTAACATAGGCAAATGTAATGTATTGCGAATACATAGAAAGAAGGATCCTTTATTGTATGATTATATGATAGCGGAACAAACACTGGTAGCAGTTACTTCTGTAAAATATCTCGGAGTATGCGTGCGGAACGATTTGAAGTGGAATGATCATATAAAATTAATTGTTGGTAAGGCGGGTACCAGGTTGAGATTCATTGGGAGAGTCCTTAGAAAATGTAGTCCGTCAACAAAGGAGGTGGCTTACAAAACACTCGTTCGACCTATACTTGAGTATTGCTCATCAGTGTGGCATCCGTACCAGATCGGTTTGACGGAGGAGATAGAGAAGATCCAAAGAAGAGCGGCGCGTTTCGTCACAGGGTTATTTGGTAACCGTGATAGCGTTACGGAGATGTTTAATAAACTCAAGTGGCAGACTCTGCAAGAGAGGCGCTCTGCATCGCGGTGTAGCTTGCTCGCCAGGTTTCGAGAGGGTGCGTTTCTGGATGAGGTATCGAATATATTGCTTCCCCCTACTTATACCTCCCGAGGAGATCACGAATGTAAAATTAGAGAGATTAGAGCGCGCACGGAGGCTTTCAGACAGTCGTTCTTCCCGCGAACCATACGCGACTGGAACAGGAAAGGGAGGTAATGACAGTGGCACGTAAAGTGCCCTCCGCCACACACCGTTGGGTGGCTTGCGGAGTATAAATGTAGATGTAGATACCACAGTTCATCAAGAGTAGTGACTGGCGTAATGTGACGAGCCAGTTGCTCGGCCACCATGGACCAGACGTTTTCAATTGGTGAGAGATCTTGAGAATGTGCTGGCCAGGGCAGCAGTCGAACATTTTCTGTATCCAGAAAAGCCCTTACAGGACCTGCAACATGCGGTCGGGCATTATCCTGCTGAAATGTAGGGTTTCGCAGGGATCGAATGAAGGGTAGAGTCACGGGTCGTAACACTTCTGAAATGTAACGTCCACTGTTCAAAGTGCCGTCAATGCGAACAAGAGGTGACCGAGATGTGTAACCAATGGCACCCCATAGCATCACGCCGGATGATACCCCAGTAAGGCGATGACTAATACACGCTTCCAATCTGCGTTCACCGCGATGTCGCCAAACACGGATGCGACCGTCATGATGCTGTAAACAGAACCTGGATTCATCCGAAAAAATGACGTTTTGCCATTCGTGCACCCAGGTTCGTCGTTGAGTACACCATCGCAGGCGCTCCTGTCTGTGATTCAGCGATAAGGGTAACCGCTGCCATGGTCTCCGAGCTGATAGTCCATGCTGCTGCAAACGTCGTCGAACTGTTCGTGCGTTGTTGTCTCGCAAACGTCCCCATCTGTTGACTAAGGGATCGAGACGTGGCTGCACGATCCGTTACAGCCATGCGGATAAGATGCCTGTCATCTCGACTGCTAGTGATACGAGGCCGTTGGGATGCAGCACGGCGTTCCGTATTACCCTCCTGAACCCACCGATTCCATATTCTGCTAACAGTCATTGGATCTCGACCAAGGCGAGCAGCAATGTCGCGATACGATAAACGGCAATCGCGATAGGCTACAATCCGACGTTTATCAAAGTCGGAAACGTAGTGGTACGCATTTCTCCTCCTTACACGAGGCATCACAACAACGTTTCACCAGGCAACGCCGGACAACTGCTGTATGTGTATGAGATATCGGTTGGAAACTTTCTTCATGTCAGCACATTGTAGGTGTCGCCACCGGATCCAACCTTGTATGAGTGTTCTGAAAAGCTAATCATTGCATATCACAGTATCTTCTTCCTGTCGGCTAAATTTCTGGTCTGTAGCACGTTACCTTCGTGGTGTAGCAATTTTAATGGCCAGTAGTGTACTTTATTTTTTCTTATCTTTATGTTACAAACTCAATATCCAGAATCACGCTTCAGAAACATGTAACTTCTGTGTACCCTATCTGAAGATTAGTCTGAAAATGTCTCGAAAACTACTTCATCGGGTATAAAGAAATGTTTTAAAAAACTCGCTGGTCGAAGTTTTCTGTATTTATATTCAGTACACAGTATCAGGTCCTTGAATATTCGAAATCAGTAAGCTTATATAAAGTTATAAGTAATAAAAGCAGCCGTAAGTTTCTATATGTGATTCGTGGTAGGAAAGGAAGGGAGGCAAAATGATTCCGGCGCGAGACGTTCTCTCCAGACAAAGATAGATGGCTCACGGGACCGATATATAAGGACGTCTGGTAAAGTGTTCTGTGACGGGACACCCTTTTGTTAGTGGACGTCGCGGCGTATCGCTGGCTTGCCGGCGCCTCTCCCTCCACCGCAGGCGATATCTTTCACTGGCGTCCGAAATTCCACAGAGGGCAATGGGTACGGCTTGTTAAAGCCACAATTGCTTTGTCTGCGACACAAAAAGAAACAGAACGAATGGAAACGCTGTTATTCTTGTCGACCTCACAAACACCGTATGGCTTATCGTTGCTTGGGGTGTAGTAAGGAATCAGTTGTTGCACTTTACTGGAATGGGCAGATATGATGTCGGCCAATTTACAAGCTGTGTACCCCAGGCGGAATAAATATCCTCGCTCCCCTACGTAGTTGCCTGAGACAGAACTACACCAATTATGGGACGCCAGTGAGAGAATTTGTATCAAAGATAGCTTAGGAAATCTGTCTGAATATGGCTGGCGTGGTTTTATGACTAACGTGCGATCGCGGCGCTTCAGTTACGGAAATCCGTAACAACCATATATTTTACACAGAATGTCAAAGAGTTTAGGTTAAAGATAAACCAAAGAAAAACTAAATCCATGAAGAGATGTGGAAAGGAACTTTTCTAATTAGAAATCATCATTTTTCGACTAGCTTCATGCTGTTCTGTGCGTCCTCTCTCTTTCCCTTCGTCACTACTACAGGACTGATAATCTGCTGTACATATTGTGATTTGCCTTCAGCTTCAATAATTCCTTGTAGTACTTTTTTGACATTTACATTTTTGTATTCTGAAATCTTTTAGAAAGTCTCGCTGCCGTTTCATCTGCTAACCACAAACTTGGTCCTTCACACACCGGTGATACATTTCCATTACGTATTTGTACTCACCTCACTATGAGAGTAAGAATGCTGAGAACGCTGACTGTCTGCGAACCGTAAAAATTCTGTACTGGAGTGTCAAAATATTATGATCACTTTTAAAATATTACTGCCGCCATTTGACTGTTCGTTTTTATTATTGTCGCCGGCCGGAGTGGCCGAGCGGTTCTAGGCGCTTCAATATGGAACCGCGCGACTGCTACGGTCGCAGGTTCGAATCCTGCCTCGGGCATGGATGTGTGTGATGTCCTTAGGTTATTTAGGTTTAAGTAGTTCTAAGTTCTAGGGGACTGATGACCTCAGCAGTTAAGTCCCATAGTGCTCAGAGCCATTTGAACCTTTTTTTTTTCAATTATTGACACTGTCGATGATTCGGCTTTTGAAGGGCCACTGGACATATGCACATAGTTATGGGCCTATATCGCTGACGTCAATCCGTTGTGGAGTTATGGACTATGTTTTATGCTCACGTATTGTCATGGGTTTGGAGAACGAAAATGCCCCCCCCCCCCCCCTAAAAACTGACATGGTCAGCTCGCTCTGTCCCACCGTGAGATCCACAAGGACGTAGACATCGGCACTCATGAGGATGCCGTGTTCTCAGGCCTCAGGAAGGAATTTGACACCGCCCCGCACTATCGTTTATTGAAAAATGCGAGCTTACCGAGCATCAGACGAGATTTGTCACTGAATTAAAGACTTCTCTCAGAGAGAACGTAACATATCGCTCTTCACGGAACAAAATCGACAGCTACAGAGGTAATTTCACAAATACTCCAAGAAAATTTGACAGGACAGTTACTGTTCACAAAATACAGGGTGTCCCAAATCGTGGCTGAGCTGGCACCCAGCAGTGGGTACTCCAGATCCTGTGCGACCACTATCGGTATTTAACAGAAGCTTCCAATCGCGGTATAAACTGTAGAACACCAATGGAGTGGTAATTATACGTGATACCACAGGATAGCTGCGCAAACTTCAGTGGAGCTCTTTTCCACACTCAAGATGAGCTCCTGTGATGTTTGGGGTAGTAGGGAAGAGACGCTGCCAGAACTGAAGCTGGGAGAGCGAATCGTGACCTGTGTCTGGTTAGCTCACGTGGTTAAGATCGCAGCCTGTGAAAGGCACGGGTCCACGTCTGTTAGGCAGACAGTTTTTGATCAGACGAAACAACCGAACGATTGCATCTTTCTTTTTATTAGGCAGTATATCGTGGCGACAGGGGGCGCTTGTATTCCAGAACCTCTAGAGGGGAGGGCAGTAGTAAAAATGCAGCAGGAAGAATGTTTGTTTCGTCATTCGGGCCTCCTAAGTCTGCGTGTATAGCAGAGATTTGTAGTAACTGCTTACTGCAGCTCTTAAACGTCCCATCCATAAAAAAATGCGAAGTCGTTTTTAAACTTTCTTTTCCTTTTTTTCCACTAAAAATTATTATCCTCTACTCTCTAATCTGTCGTCTTATAGAAGAAAATTACCATCTTCTCCCATTTTTAAGAAAGCTTCATGAAGATCAATTTCACAATAGTTCTTGGGCCCTTGTTGGTTTCCGCGCTGTTACACCGCTGACGACGCAAGGTTCTCTTTACAAATTCTGGGTTAGGCATCAATGTAACAAAATCATAACCTTTGTTATAGAAATATCCCATTTCATCCACGTATATCTCGAATAACTGCATAATTTCTTCTGAAGCCTTCTGCTTCGTCCTCTCCACCTGCTTCACTTCAAGAGCTGCATCATGTGGTGGTCCACTGACATGTTCTGAAACGTTTAACTCCTCTCCGTACGTCGAATGCATCCTTCTCTTGATGTGTTCCTTATTTCTGGCGTATTCACACCCACCTAAAAACACCTTCTTTAGAACCCCGAATGAAATTTTCACTCTGCAGCGGAGTGTGCGCTGATATGAAACTTCCTGGAAGATTAAAACTGTGTGGCGGACCGAGACTCGAACTCGGGACCTTTGCCTTTCGCGGGCAAGTGCTCTACCAACTGAGCTACCCAAGCACGACTCACTCCCCGACTTCACAGCTTTAATTCCGCCAGTACCTCGTCTCCTACCTTCCAAACTTGCAAAATCTCTCCTGCATACCTTGCAGAACTAAGTGGCTAAGCCATGTCTCCACAATATCCTTTCTGCCAGGAGTGCTAGTTCTGCAAGGTATGCAGGAGAGCATCTGCGAAGTTTGGAAGGTAGGAGACGAGGTACTGGCGGAATTAAAGCTGTGAGGACGGCGCGTGAGTCGTGCTTGGGTAGCTCAGTTGGTAGAGCACTTGCCCGCGAAAGGCAAAGGTCCCGAGTTCGAGTCTCGGTCCGGCACACAGTTTTAATCTCCCAGGAAGTTTCTTTAGAGTCCTTCACTTTACTATAACTGTAATCACCGTGATAATCAGAAGGCCAATCCTTCGTCGTGGTACTTCCATGCTGATGGCGACACTAGGAACTTCGGAAGCAAAGTGAGCATAAGGGCTTATGTTTCGACCTGCAGAACAGGGAGAACCGCAAGTGTCCACATTCGCAAGTGCCCAGGCACCGTTGTACACCATCGCCTCGTACCGGTTTTATACTATTTACGACGCTACGAAGCACCCCGTGTGCTTTTCTGAGCGCTAT
This sequence comes from Schistocerca serialis cubense, assembly GCF_023864345.2. Classification (NCBI taxonomy): domain Eukaryota; kingdom Metazoa; phylum Arthropoda; class Insecta; order Orthoptera; family Acrididae; genus Schistocerca; species Schistocerca serialis. Next base: position 346,418,812 of record NC_064643.1, read on the forward strand.
CATTTTATCCGGTGAGCTCAAATTGCTGTCCTGTAAACGTAGCTAACATATTTCTGGAAGCAAATAGCAATAAATTCTAATCCGAGGACAGAGAACCTTTACGGGCACAAGCAACAAGTCTTGTTCTTTTCTCGAGTGCTGCTGACAAGACCCTATTCCTCACGTTGTCGGGCTCGGTGTTCGGAAACTTGACGTCAGATCTCGAGAGCACAGAGAACATGTTGTAATCGAGAACTCAGCTCGCGGTTCTCGTTCTGCACAACAGAACTTTTTCTCGCAAGTCCGTCGGTTTCGCAAGCAGTGGTCCTGCACTTGAGCGAGGGCGCAGTCGAGGCGTTACCTCGCCTTCATGCAAGTCAGATCCGGCGGCACGTAAATATGCAGCTGGAGGCCTTCCGGCGGCTGTTGGCGCTTCCAGCGCTTTGTCTGCGACGTCCCAACGGCAGCCGGCGGGTCGTAAAGGCGACGCGGTTTGCCCGTCGCTCTCTCTCTCTCTCTCTCTCTCTCTCTCTCTCTCTGTCTTCCGTGGCGAACACGCGAGGCCTTGTCCCCACGCTTCTGCGCATGCGCCCCTTGGTGTGCTTCCGCGCAGCTTAATGTTGAGCAGGTGTCGGATCGCATGCAGATGAAACTTCCGCCTACTGCTACCGCAGTGATTACGAGTAAAGGTCTTTGCCGCTACCCGCTTCATATGCATACACTGCATGTCATTAAAATTGCAATACTAAGAAGGGCACAGACAAAGAAATTATACTTTATAGTAGTCACGGGCACGTGCTAATGAAAACAACATATTCAGTCGGTTGTTGGAAAACAATCGACACCGTTCTTCTGTTCTTTTACGTACCGACTGAATCAGTAATTTCTTCTTTTGAGTGAAACCAGTCCACGGCAGCCTCAGAATGAAAATAATCTATAATCAGCTATAATTTTACGTATCATTCATTCTTTTGAGTAAAACCAGTCAATGGGAGCAACCGCGTGAAAATCGATTGGGTCGTTTGTAGTTTTATGTACCTGTTCGAGGTGGCGCAGTGGCTAGCACACTGGACTCGCACTCGGGAGGACGACGGTTCAATCCCGCGTCCGGCCATCCTGATACAGGTTTTCCGTGATTTCCCTAAATCCCTCCAGGCAAATACCGGGATGGTTCCTTTCAAAGGGCACGTCCGACTTCTTTCCCCGTCCTTCCCTAATCCGATGAGACCGATGACCTCGCTGTTTGGTCTCTTCCCCCAACAACCCAACCCAACCCTGTTCGATGATTATTCGTTCATTTCTTTCAAGTAAAACTAGTCTATTGGAGCAAGTTTATGAGAAAAAGGGACAGTTGCAGTCGGCTAATCCCCGGAGCATCCAGTTCTGAGCGGAAACAATCGGTCGTTTTGGCAATGTTAAATGATTATTGTTGACAGCATTCTGTTACCGCGACGTTATGATATTTGCTTTTATTGACTGGCAATAAATATCTTTCAGTTTTTCGTACATGTTTATGAATAGTCGTTTGCTACTAGGGAACTTTGCATCTGGATCAAAATACCGAAACGATCAGTGTCAGGCAAATGCCAAAATATATTACTGCTGGATAAAATGTGTTCCTCAAGATATATTCAATGGAATGCACGGTTTCTGTAAGGATCAGTCATATTCTGAAACTATATTAATTTTAACTTTAAAGATTAATGATAAATATTTCTCGCGGAAAAAATCCTTCCGACAAGCGACAGTATATACTTAAAAGGCAAGTTGTATCTTGTATACCTCCTGTTCACATCACCTCAGCATTTACCGAAAGAGAGAAACAGAGCTGTAATAAATGTGAATAAAAAGTAATCTTTTATTTAAACATAAATGTATATTGCAGCACTCGTTATTTACGTTTTAAAACCAGTCCAAAGCCCATATTTAATACTGTAAGTACAAAAATTTCGTGTTTAATTACGTATATTTGGAAAATATTATGTTTTTTTTTATTCAGCCCTCCGTGAAATAAACTTTATTAGTCTAGGAAAGTTAGCAAACCATGTCATGGTTCATGACATATAATCGAAAACAGTGGAAAACTGTGTAAGGGAAATCACTCAAACTTAAGTGAAAACATTCGTACAGTGTGAATCAGGAAGAAAGCTAATGCTTTGAGGAGTGATTGTGATTCTGAACAGGAAATATAAAATGAACATTTATCCTGTCCTTTAGTTTCCGAGGAAACCAATGGAAACAATGGGCAGCAGGAGAAATGCAGGTGATTGTAAATGAAACATTGTGATCTAATGTTTAATTGCGTATATTTCCTCACAGGGGATGTCCGAAAAGTCCAGCGTCCATCGAATTTCATTCTGCAGGTGTTGTAGACAGCTGCTGTGTTGCTGATCTGAGCTCATTCCTATGGTCCTTTACTTTATCACACGCATGTAAAATACGAGCGAGATGTTCCTCCCATGCGTGCACTCTGCGCTTGTGGATTACTGTCTTAAGTTAACCTCACAAATAGTAATTTAATGGAGTAAGATCGGATGATATCGGTGGCCAAGAAATGATTCCATGGCGACCGATCCAACGCCGGATACGTTTCAGTTACGTATTGTGTCACTGACCGTACGGAATGTGCAAGAGCTCCGTCGTGTTGAAAGTACATACAACGTCGTATTGCCAAAGCAGCAGCACTGCTAGTGAAGAAGGACATGCGCCCTTGATTTTCGAAAGCTGTATGTCGGATACGGCTAAGAAAAGGGCATTTGTTCATTTAAAGCTTTTTGCTCAGAATCAGAAATACTATCACCCCTCGAAGTGTGCATCTTTCCTCCTGACTCACCCCGTATGACTGTCGTAAGTGTCAGAGACTTGGATCAGTCGGATGTCTCACACTAGATGAAACCACTCCAACTAGGAGAGTGACTTCAAAGGCCACATTCATTCAGTTGTTTCATTCTTCTGGACGGAAGAACAATGGACAGGCCAATCATTGCTGAAACCAGCCAGTTGACTCATCACTCATTATACGAGTCCAATACAGTAGTGAAAAATGGAAATGAGCGTATGGCGTCATTGGCCGGGAGGCCCCTTGCGGGGCAGGTCCGCCCGCCTTGGTGCAGGTCTTATTACATTCGACGCCACATTGGGCGACCTGCGCGTCGAATAGGGATGAAATGATGATAAAGACAACACCCAGTCCCTGAGTGGTGAAAATCTCCGACCCAGCCGGGAATCGAACCCAGGCCCATAGGACGGCAATCCGTCACGCTGACCACTCAGCTATCGGGGCGGACAGTACAGCAGTACAAATACCATTATATTTGTAGGTGATTTGGGGGTGTACAGGGTACAAAATTCGGTTTACAGAGATGTCACCTCTAGCACCAGCTGTTTCCCTAACCCGGCTGGGCATCAAATCGAACAGAGCTTGGACTGTAGATACGGGCACATCATTCTGCTTCTAGTCTATACCTGGATTTAACAATCGCAGTGGCTTGTCCATTGTATCTTGCCAGTGTCTTAGCAACCTGTGACCACATTTTTCTGGGGTGAGAGATCTGGAGATCGTATTGTCCAAGGTGACAATCGAATATCCTCTGTATCGAAGTAGATCAGGAGAGCACGGGCAGCGTGTGGTCTTGCGTTATCTCGTTGAAAAATGTGACGGAGACCGCGAAAGCGTGGTCTTTAAGATAGAAGAGACGCAAAGGTTGCTATCCACATAGGGGCTGTATATACCAGAGATGTCCGAGCTGTGCGCCCAGTTGCTTTCTGCACAATGGTGCCAGATGCTGAGCGGTAATGACGATGACAGATGGTTCAAATGGCTCTGAGCACTATGGGACTGAGGTCATCAGTCCCTTAGAACTTAGAACTACTTAAACCTAACTAACCTAAGGACATCACACACATCCGTGCCCGAGGCAGGATTCGAACCTGCGACCGTGGCGGTCGCGCGGTTCCAGACTGTAGCGCCTAGAACCACTCGGCCACCCCGGCCGGCAATGACGATGACGTTTGTTCTTCTCTGAGTCTGCACAGACACTTTTTATGGTGCAGTAAAAGCCACAGCATGACACCAGTAAATGACGACTATGGATTTTTAAATCTCAAACCAAGCATGGTAGCTTTTATTTATATTTTTTATCATTCTTGGGGTTGTTTGCTGTTTGAACCGCAGTCCTTACTATCATAATCATTCTGTCTGGCTCTTTAAAGAGGACTTCGAACCGCTAGTTACTTTGCTAGTCGTTGTTCTGATGTTTCCAAAACTTTTTCATCTTTTTTAACTTCATTCTGTTAGTTACTTGGACGAGAAATCGCTAAAGTGTGTCTTGTGTCATGTCGTTGGCAGTCCAGTAGCCCATGTAGTTGGCAGAGTGTCAATAGTAACTTTCTTGCTGTCAGTTTTGGCGTCGGCTAACCATTGTACTTCGATTTTTCGGGTCCCTTTTATTATGTTTAAAAATGGGACAAATGGCTCTGAGCACTATGGGACTTAACATCTGAGGTCATCATCCCCTAGAACTTTACTTAAACCTAACTAACCTAAATACATCACACAAAGCCATGCCCGAGGCAGGATTGGAACCTGCGACCGTAGCAAGCGAGTGGTTCCGGAGTGGAGCGCCTAGAACCGCTCGGCCACAGTGGCCGGCTTTTATTATGTGGCAGGTCTTTTTGGCTAATGGTGGGTCGTCCATCACTGCTAGAAGTCCGTAAAATTTCAGACATCTTTTCCAAGAAATGAAACTAAGTCGTTCCGTCAGGTGATATAATTGTTCTGCAGTTCTGAACATTCGGATAGAATCCTCTGTCTTGGGTCCGAATATTTTCCACAACATCTGGCGTTCCAATCTTTGTAATTTTACAGCGCCCACGTTTCGCAACCTTTATTTTGGCTAGATACTGATAAGTTGTATGTGTGTGAGTACGAGTATTCCGATTTATGCCTCAGCGATCTAAATTTTATGTCTATATATAGCAGGGCACTCAATTCTGGTGGGCAGCAATGTGTGAACTAAGGGCAGCCTTTTCCCCAGGTGTGAGAATATACACAGAAGCTGAATATTATGAACACTGAGGTGGATACGTACACGGACTGGGAAAAGTAAAACAGCGCCATCTCAGGAATTCCTATTTGCTTCACACCATCCCCCTAGCTCTTTCCCGGGAAAGAGCTCGCAGAAAGTTTAAGATAGTAAAAAAAAAAAAAAGGTTAGGGGCGTAAAAAAAAGAAAGGGCAGCAGGCTGCACTGATGCTTCAGCTACAGCTGCGAAGCTCAAATATTGGAAAGAGAGAGCGAGAGAGAGAGAGAGAGCTGGAAAGAGACGGTGAACTTCGGTAGTGAGGACGCAGAGGCGCCCCCGTCGTCTGAGTATCCTCTGGAGCGTGGCGACAGTTACGCTCGCGGGAGCATGAAAGCTTGGGCCAGATCAGCGCTCCACTACTGCAGGAAAGGCCAGCGGAAGGCGCCGAGAAAGCGACGATGCGCCAGCGTGCTGAAACAAATGCGTCGGCAGAAGGCAGCAGCGACCGGACACCTGCCGACAAGTACAGTCGCGGGGCCGAATGCCCAGCCGAGAAGGTGTGGAGGCATACTCTGAAGACAAAAGAACTGAAGCACCCACAAGACGTGGTGGGATGTCAGTGTAGCTTGGTACAAGTGATCACTATCGACAGGTGAGTAAATGATGAGAGAGTTACAATACCATGTAACACCTAGAATGGCCACCAGAGTGCATTAGTGTGTTCACGATTAGAGTTGTCGCTAGATCCGGCAGGCTATACAGGGTGGTCCATTGATCGTGACCGGGCCAAATATCTCACGAAATAAGCGTCAAACGAAAAAAACTACAAAGAACGAAACTTGTCTAGCTTGGAGGGAGAAACCAGATGACGCTATGGTTGGCCCGCTAGATGGCGCTGCCACTGGTCAAACGGATATCAACTGCGTTTTTTTAAGTAGGAACCCCCATTTTTTATTACATATTCGTGTAGTACGTAAAGAAATATGAATGTTTTAGATGGACCACTTTTTTCGCTTTGTGATAGATGGCGCTGTTAACCTCCGCAGTTAACCTGCGTACCGGTGAAACGTTGCTAATGTACCAGTAGTAAGAGCGAACAGTGTACGTGCATTTTTTTAATGTCACAGGATTTACACTTATACTACAAAAATGAAGTTTTTAGAGGAAGTCGAACCGTCACGTCATACGCGTTCGTCTTACGAAGCTCGAAAGCTAACCACTTCACCACCATGAACTCTGACGTCCGGCACCTACTCACGAATACATCAGTTATGCGTCTTGCGAGTTTCTCGGAATCGCCGGAGCAGTGCACCTCATTACTTGCACATTACGTTGTTTTAATGGCCTACTAAAGGTGCACAAAGTTGTAAGTAACTTCGCTTTAATAGTCCGAGCTACTCATTTAATCTTCAGATTTTTCTGTAGCACTACATTTCAAAAGTTTCTATAACCTTCTTGTCTAGACTGTTTATCGTCCACGTTTCACTTCCGTGTGAGACTATCAGTTTCTATTTCTTCTTCTTTAATTCCCTTCCCAAATTTCTATTTTGTTTCGTGTACTGCTGCCGAGTGACATGGCGCAGTGGTTAGCGCTCTGGACCCGCACTCGGGGAGAACGTCGGTTCAAATCCGCGCCTGGTCATCCTCATTTAGGTTTGCCGTGATTTCCCAAAATCGCCCGAGATAAATGCCGGGATGGTTCTTTTCAAAGGCCACTACAGCTTTCATTCCCCATCCGTGAAACATTCCTAGCCTGTGCTCCGTCTCTGACGATCGCGATGTCGACGGGACGTTAAACCCTAATCCTGCTCCCTTTTTTTTCTTTTTTTCGTTTCCTGGTTGCTCAGTGTACAGATTGAATAACATTGGAGATAGCTACAAACCTGTCTCGCTCCCTTCCCACCTACTGCTTCCATTTGCCTTACTGGGAACTGGTTGGAGATCGGTTTCCGTACAACTTGTAGAAAGCATTTTCCTGGCAAAATTGAATCTTTCAGAGTTTTCGGTTTCTGTACTACTTGTAGATAACATTTTCCTGCCAATATTGAATCTTTCTGAGTTTCAAGTAGTAGTGACTGCGCTGCCCGTAGTATAAATACTTAATGCAGTTGAAAATTACACGCGATAGGGTGAAGACCCATTGTGTAAATAAAACTGACTACATAACTCACAATTTGAGCGTTTGATTGCATAAAACTCAGTCAAGTGTTATCTGTGTTGTTACAACGTTCAGCTAACCTTATCACTATGAACGCATTTATCTGAAGATTATCTCAGTGCTACACGCCTTAGCTAAGCTTCTGATTTCAGTACATTCCCTTTATCAGGTTTGTCCCATAGAGCTTTCTGGGGCAATTGAATATCTTGTTCTGTAATTAGGGCGGTGCGGGAGTGAGGGCCTATGCCCCTACAATTTTAATTAATATTGTGTTTATACTGGTTGCTGGTGAGGAGGAAAGTTAGTTATTAGTATTTTATTTATGATCTCATTCATAAACAGCCATATCACAGTCATCACAGTCGCTCAAGAAAGTTATAATTAAGCTTTACTTGTTTAATCAGAATCGGACGATGACTCTCCTTGTCCGCAGTCTCGATGTTTCCAAGCAATCTGCAATCCTGTGTAAATAAAATGTCTTAGTTTTCCTGCGTTGTGTAGTCAGTCGGGAAACCTCAGATCAAGTGGAAAGTTTGCTTTGATAGAGTTTAATTATCCGATGAAATAATGGAGCTCTTGGATCTAATAATTGCAGGTTCGTTTCCAATTCATCGGAAGTTCCCTTATGATTACCAACTAAACGACACCTCCGTGCAAATTTGCAATTAGAGAATACACATATAATGAAATTTCCTTACACACCTTTGATTTAAATGCTCAGTATATATTTTCTGGAGTAGCATACAATATACTTTCAATCTCTTTCTTCCAATAATCTCGATAGCAAAATTACAATTATTCAATGTGGCTATTCGGCACGGAGAAGATCCTAGAAGTCCCCCCAACACACACCAGAGAGATTATTATAAAGAATAATTATGCGCTCATGGAATAGTAATAGTACTGTACTACTCTGCGCATCAATTCTGCGAGTGTATAGATGGTCAAGTAGGAAACGTAATTCACTCATAGAATTGTGCAGCCGGCCACGGTGGTCTAGCGGTTCTAGGCGCTCAATCCGGAACCGCGCGACTGCTACGGAAGCAGGTTCGAATCCTGCCCCGGGCATGGATGTGTGTGATGTCCTTAGGTTAGTTAGGTTTAAGTAGTCCTAAGTTCTAGGGGACTGATGACCACAGACGTTAAGTCCCATAGTGCTCAGAGCCATTTGAACCAGAATTGTGCAGGGATAATTAGTAGAATATAAAGAGATATTACACCCCGAATTTCGTCCGCCCTCTGCCATTACAAATACAGCACACGGTACGTGGGCGTTCAACGTGTAATACATAATGTTACAAACCCTCCCAGAAACATCACGTGCAGTGACGAGAGCATGAGCGGTAGCGCAAGGCCAGAAACAAAGAATGGGTCGATAGTAATTATTGAATATGAAATTAGGTGACAGATTAGAGACATTTGGAAGAGTAACAAACCGCTGCTCTATCCATAATTCGCTTATGAATTCTATTTTAAAGTGTCTAAAGATTCAGCCCCGAATTGCAGCAGTTAAGTAATTACAGAAACGAAAGGAACCTTATAATAATAATTTCGTGCATGCAGAGGAACCGAAATCTGTAAACAGATCTCATCTGACATCATTTTGAGAAAAAAGTTGTAAATTGTTCAAAATGGCGGCGGCCGTAAGAAAAGTTTAAACGGAGTGTCGTCTTCGCCTTGAGGCTCGCACGAACACAGAACATCCCTCCGTCCTAACGGCTGATGCTACGTCACGTCCATCTGCATCTACATCTACATCATACTCTACAAGCCGCCTCATGGTGGTAGGAAACTTCTGGGTCTGAAAGGAGGCGGTCGGGTCTGTAGCAACTTGACAACCGGGACTGATTCTTTGAAGCGTCACTAATGTGACATGCCGACCACCTAACAAAACCCGTGAGCATCGCCGCTCCAGCCCCATCTGGAACGTCTTCTTGGAAGTTCCTCTAGGTGCCGTCTCGCCCGCGACCGCCTATTGTCCACAGGTACGCTCCACCATGCGGCGGTAAAGCTTAAAAGGTTCGTCATTGTGGGCACAGTCTAATTACGATGCTCGGACTCGATCGCCGTTTCGGCATTTTGGTGATAGCTAGTATTTCGCGATACTACGGGAGAGGAGCAGCGCCTGCTAAGCGGTAGGTTTTGTTGGCGAAACCTACCTCTTGTGGGTCAGTATTCTCTCTACTAAGTGCTCTCAGTCAAGCTTCTGTAGCTACAGGTAAATGCTCTTTCTACGTCACCCTGTGAATATGTCTGTGTCAGTGGAGGCTGCCTTCGGTTAAGAGTACGTTGTTCTAGTTTCAGAATATGTCTCTTAGTGCTAGTTCCGAGATCTTTTATTTGTGTTTCGATTTCTACCACCTTCCTTCAGTATCCATTCAAATCAGTGGCTCCCTGCAAGTATGGTCTTAGCTCATGGCTACCCACGATCTGATACTGAGTAGAATAATAACATCCCGATGGCCTATCAATATTTATCTCGTCCGCTAACTGGGGCAAACTCTTTTCATTCAGGCCGCCTGGGAAACGAAAACTGTGACTTTCAGTTTAGACGTGGTTGCACAAACTTGCCAACGACGAGGTTCCCGACGTTTTGAAACGCATGGCACTCGCCTGTCAACTGGAATTGGCGACTACTGTAAACTCTTTCCTCAGTTATTGTAATAACCACCAAATTTTACGAATATATGATATGAAGAGAGAAACATACTAGAGATGCTTCAATGGTGATACTGAAAAGGAAGCTTACAAACACTGTGCACAACTTGGAACAAATTCAGCAAAACAGACTGTCAGCATATGCGTGCAAACCAATGATACATTTTAGAATAAGATACTTTGAGCACCTAAAGCACTGGAAGGTGGAAACACGTACACCACATTCGCAAACCATCTTGTGTAACATGATCATCACCCTGGCCTTATAGAAACTACGGTGAGCAATGACAACAACTCGTAGACGCCTAACGACCAGTTATAGCATTTTGCATCCTCAGGATGCCACAAACTCCATCCTTCTTGTATTAAAATTTCCCACAATTCGTGTTTCGCGAGGGGATCGTCGCCTGATTCGACAGAAGAAAGCAAGCTGATTTCAGTTCTGTCTGCCATTGTCCGATGTATGCACCTTTTTCATTTTCAAACAAACTTTTGTTACTTTCTTATGAACTTACACAGTTAATTCAACGTTGTAATCTGGGAAGGAGCTGATACGTGACACAGTTCATTGGGGCTGGGTATTAATAGAGGGCGCTAGCAGCTTAGTCCTTACTTTCTTCCCATGACTTGACGCGCCGTGCTGCTGCGTCTTGATGTTGGCAGAAGCCCGCCGTTTTGTTGTTTTGTTAAACAGTTTTTTGACCAGTGTGGTCGCCGATAATCACCGCAGTTTTTTAAAGGTAGTGTCTAATCACTGATTAAGAAATTCATAAAAAGTTCTTCATGTTTTAGTATTTCCTCATGTTGGTCCCTTTGATAAGGTAGAAACTGGGATTTCCCAGTGTGTCGCAGATGGTGGTTCGATGCATATGGTCTAGACACAAAGGAATTACAGACATTGGGCCGGGCGAGCGGTTTTAGACGCTTCAGTCCGGAACCACGCTGCTGCTACGGTCACCGGTTCGAATCCTGCCTCGGGCATGGATGTGTGTGACGTCCTTAGGTTAGTTAGGTTTAAGTAGTTTTAAGTCTGATGACCTCAGATGTTAAGACCCATAGTGCTTAGAGCCATTTTTGAGCAGACATTGGCTGCAAGTGGGGATTGACTTAAGTCAGTGGGGAAAGTTGAAAATTTTTGCCGGACCGGGATTCGAGCAAGTGTCTGCTGCTTACTGGGCAGATGCTCTGACCACTGAGCTATCGGGACACAGTGGTCATCGCAACTGCACGATCTATCCAGGAAGACCGTGACAAATAAAAACACCTACAGCCGTCCTTAAGATTTTATTTTGTTTTGTCGCTACCAGTTTCAACGCTCCAGTGCGTCATCTTCAGGCTGTTTTTGATGCGGTACAGGTTGCCAGTTGGCAGTTGATGCTTGGAGTGTAACGCACCAAAAACAGACTGGAGATGATGCACCGAAGCGTTGAAACTGGTAGCGACGAAATAAAATAAACTCTTAAGGACGGCTCTAGGTGTTTTTATGTGGCACGATAGTAAACGGCCGTCGTGCCAGAGACCTCCTGCTAAAAGGATGGACATACAAAATCCTAGAAGAGCTCCAGTCAAAGCCCAATTCTCAACTTGTCCACGCACTACTGACCTAGTGCCCCTTGTCCATTGTCCTGAATACTCGCGGCATTTCGCCGATCCCAGTGAGAGTTCGAACCTAGTGTGCACCTGCAGTGAAGAGATCACTGCCCGTCCTCGTATATATTTGATGACTCAACCCGCCATGTTAGCCGAGGACACTAATGCGCTGATTCCTGGAGTCGGGTAGGTGCGCCAGCCCCGGATCGAATCTGCCCGGCGGCTTAAAGATGGAGGCCGGCGTGCCGGCCAGCCTGCATGTGGTTTTTAGGCGGTTTTCCACATCCCACTAGGTGAACACCGGGCTGGACCACACGTTCCGCCTCAGTTATATGGCTCGCAGACATCTGAACCCATTCGCACTATTCCCTGGATTACACTAGACACAGACAGTTGGGGTACACTAATTCAGTCCCGAGGGGTACAGGGTGGCGGCAGGACGGGCATCCGGCCACCCCTTAAATTAACCTTGCCAATTCCGATTAACCATGCCGACCCTGCGTCATTGCGGGACAAAGGCACAAGCAAAAGAAAGCAGAAAAGAAAGTATATATTTGATGACTTATCTCTTGCAGGCCGGGAAAGGCTTAAAGTCTCATGACGTGATTGATGTTGCGCCGAAAGGGATCGGTACGGTTCTGTTTATGAGGCTGATTATTAGTTGACTGTCGCCTGATAAACAAAGTAAGAGCCTATGGAATATCAGACCAGCTGTGTGGCTGGATTGAAGAGTTATTAGCAAACAGATCATATCATGTTGTTCTCAATGGCGAGACGTCTATAGACGTTAAAGTAACCTCTGGCGTGCCACAGGGGAGTGTTATGGGACCATTGCTTTTCACAATATATATAAATGACCTAGTAGATAGTGTCGGAAGTTCCATGCGGCTTTTCGCGGATGATGCTGTAGTATACAGAGAAATTGCAGCATTAGAAAATTGTAGCGAAATGCAGGAAGATCTGCAGCGGATAGGCACTTGGTGCAGGGAGTGGCAACTTACCCTTAACATAGACATAGACATAGAAAGAAGGATCCTTTATTGTATGATTATATGATAGCGGAACAAACAGTGGTAGCAGTTAATTCTGTAAAATATCTGGGAGTATGCGTGCGGAACGATTTGAAGTGGAATGATAATATAAAATTAATTGTTGATAAGGCGGGTGCCAGGTTGAGATTCATTGGAAGAGTCCTTAGAAAATGTAGTCCATCAACAAAGCAGGTGGCTTACAAAACACTCGTTCGACTTTTACTTGAGAATTGCTCATAAATGTGGGATCTATACCAGGTCGGGTTGACGGAGGAGATAGAGAAGATACATAGAAGAGCGGCGCGTTTCGTCACAGGGTTATTTGGTAAGCGTGATAGCGTTACGGAGATATTTAGCAAACTCAAGTGGCAGACTCTGCAAGACAGGCGCTCTGCATCGCGGGGTAGCTTGCTGTCCAGGTTTCGAGCGGGTGCGTTTCTGGATGAGGTATCTAATATATTGCTTCCCCCTACTTATACCTCCCGAGGAGATCACGAATGTAAAATAAGAAAGATTCGAACGCGCACGGAGGGTTTCCGGCAGTCGTTCTTCCCGCGAACCATACGCGACTGGAACAGGAAAGGAGGTAATGACAGAGGCACATAAAGTGCCCTCCGCCACACACCGTTGGGTGGCTTGCGGAGTAAAAATGTGCATGTAGATGTAGTTTTCCAAACGTTTGCGATCGTCCGACACAAAATCCTGTGCCGATGCCGGTGCCATTTCCGAACGAACTTTTCTACTGTGTGTACCTTTGGAATACATAGTTGAAGTGACACCCAATGTTATTGAAACACCCTGTATAGAGTCACGACCCTCGTCGCAGAAAGTTCACAGACTTTCTGTAGTACTTCTTGTCTCCCCCGCCGTTTAACGAACGGCGGTTCCATTCACTACAACAGCGTAGCGAACTTATTTGAGAAGTGCCTCGCGCCAGCTGCGACAAGCGAGCAGCTTCCTGTTCCCACACACGCGCCCTTCTGTTCGGCGGAACATTCTTGCCGTGTCAGGAGCAGTTTCCTTCCTTCCCAGCCTCTCTCTTCGCGGTCCCGGAGCCCCGCGCTGCCGAAAGAAGGGCAGTAAAACGGTCGAGCCGACGCGCGGGCTGCAGTTTGAGAAATACTTTACGGCGGCTGACGGTGGGCAAACAGAGGAGAACGGGCCGCGATTTACCGGCTGCGAAAGACGGCGGCGGCGGAGGAGGCGACGGATTTAGCCGGCGGGCGGAAGCGCGAAGCGGCCCGCTTTTAGAACAATGGCGGGCCGCGTGGCGTGGCGTGGCTAACGCCGGCCCGGCGGTGCGTGCGGCCGGCGCCACGGCAATTACGCCGGCGCCACGCAGCACTCGCTCCAGACGGGGACGCTCGCTCCTAGACAGAGGCGGCCGCCGCAGTGGTCAAATGGCTCTGAGCACTATGGGACTTAACATCTGTGGTCATCAGTCCCCTAAACTTAGAACTACTTAAACCTCGCTAACCTAAAGACATCACACAACACCCAGTCAGCCGCAGTGGCGGTCGTGGTGGTGGTGGTGCGCGTCGTTCGCATCGCCTGCTCTCCACTTACAGAGCAACTCATCGACTCTGCTCTGCTTGCTCTATCTCTGTTGGTCCGTCATGGCGAGTGGGCATTCGCTGATAAGTACACTACTGGTCATTAAAATTGCTACACCACGAAGATCATGTGCTACAGCCGCGAAATTTAACCGACAGGAGGAAGATGCTGTGATATGCAAATGATTAGCGTTTCAGAGCATTCACACAAGATTGGCGCCGGTGGCGACACCTACAACGTGCTGACATGAGGAAAGTTTCCAACCGATTTCTCATACACAAACAGCAGTTGACCGGCGTTGCCTGGTGAAACGTTGTTGTGATGCCTCGTGTAAGGAGGAGAAATGCGTACCATCACGTTTCCGACTTTGATAAAGGTCGGATTGTAGCCTATCGCGATTGCGGTTCATCGTATCGCGACATTGCTGCTCGCGTTGGTCGAGATCCAATGACTGCTAGCAGAATGTGGAATCGGTGGGTTCAGGAGGGTAATACGGAACGCCGTGCTGCATCCCAACGGCCTCGTATCACTAGCAGTCCAGATAACTGGCATCTTATCCGCATGGCTGTAACGGATCGTGCAGCGACGTCTCGACCAAGAGTCAACAGTTGGGGACGATTGCGAGACAACAACCATCTGCACCAACAGTTCGACGACGTTTCCAGCAGCATAGACTAGCAGCTCGGAGACCATGGCTGCAGTTACACTTGACGCTACATCACAGACCTGAGTGCCTGGGATGGTGTACTCAACGACGAACCTGGGTGCACGAATGGCAAAACGTCATTTTTTCGGATTAATCCAGGTTATGTTTACAGCATCATGATGGTCGCATCCGTGTTTGGCGACATCGCGGAGAACTCACATTGGAAGCGTGTATTCGTCATCGCCTTACTGGCGTATCACCCAGCGTGGTGGTATAGGGTGCCATTGGTTACACGTCTCTTGTTCGCATTGACGGCACTTTGAACAGTGGACATTACATTCAGATGTGTTACGACCCGTGGTTCTACCCTTCATTCGATGCCTGTGAAACCCTACATTTCAGCAGGATAATGCATAACCGCACGTTGCAGGTCCTGTACGGGCCTTTCTGCATACACAAAATGTTCGACTGCTGTCTTGGCCAGTACATTCTTCAGATCTCTCACCAACTGAAAACATCTGCTCAATGGTGGCCGAGCAACTGGCTCGTCACAATACGCCAGTCACTACTCTTGATGAACTGTGGTATCGTGTTGAAGCTGCATGGGCAGCTGTACCTGTACACACCGTCCAGTCTCTGTTTGACTCAATGCCCAGGCATATCAAAGCCGTTATTACGGCCAGAGGTGGTTGTTCAGGGTACTGATTTCTCAGGATCTATGTACCCAAATTGCGTGAAAATGTAATCACATATCAGTTCTAGTATAATATATTTGTCCAATGAATACCCGTTTATCATATGCATATTATTGGTGTAGCAATTTTAATGGCAAGTAGTGTAAAACCTCGGCGCTGCGTTAACATTTACCGCGCTCGCAAACTGCGACAGGCGCCTTTCATTTGCCGCCTGTGACTGCAGGAGCTGTGGAAGACAACTGGGTGAAGCAGCGCAACACGCCGTAAGTCGGCTTGCTAAGTACAGCTGTAGGTGTGGGCTACATTATCAGGACTTGCCACTTATTCTTGGCTGTCCCTCGCTTTATTGGCTCGCCGTTAACAGGACGGCCGCTGAGACTCTGCGGCCAGGTAGGGCTGTAATGAAACCGGCTCTGCAGCGAGGTGTAAACAGAGAATAGCGGCGACGCAAGCTGCTGGCAGTGCGGGCACAGGTGGTGCGGGGGTGGCCGTTAGCCGCCACCTAACGGCCAGTTTAGCGGCAGGGGCGGAGCAAGTGGCCGGCCATTGTCCGCAGTCCGAGGCAAACAGTGGCGGACCATAATAGTCAGTCCTCCAGCAAGCTGCGCGGCCGAGAGGCTTGTGACGTAACCGGGATCCACACTGGCCACGGTCGAAGGCAGCTGAATGCATTTTTTGCTGCGGCAGGAAGTGGTTTCCTTTGATTGTTACTTTCTCTCTTTTTATATTTGTCAATCAATTTCTCTGTCGCTTTTTCGATGAAGAACTCAATAACAGTAAATGAAAAGCACCAAATTCTGGATGTTGCTGAACCAGCTTACAGGGTCGTCATCAGACCATAACTACCGTCTTGGAAACTGGTAAACAACATTGTTGTTTTTTTTTACCTTAATTTTATTCATTGTTTTTCAGTGTTTCGTCCGCGACTGTTTTACTTAAGTAAAATGAAGAACAAACCGCCTTCAGCCACAAGTTGTGTTTATTTACTGCACTATGCGTTTCGAGCCCTGGAGGCTCATCTACAGGTGGGGTTTAGCGATTTACATCAGGTTTCTTTAGTTGTTTGCCTGTTGATATTACATTTTTGTGTTACAACGTGGTATATTGTAGATATAAGTTTAACAGCTTTAATAATATCAAACTAACTTACAGTATAACATGGTATGATGCTTGCTTCTGTTGTGCAGTTGGTATACACAATATACATCTTTCATTTAGCAGTACATACTGGGATATATACATAGTCACACACTTTTTCGTACATTGTAGTAGCAGAACTTAAACATGCCAAAGATTCTAGTTCATACAGGTGTTCTACTTCTAAATATAATCGATTTTCTTATTTCACAGAAGATAATATGATACAGTATTACTAGTACACAGATTTTATTAAAATAAATATTTGGCACCATGTTGTAGGTTATCAGCTGTTTGTACTATTATAGATTTGATTCCTCAGGAGAAAATAAACTTTTATCGGCGTAGAAAAATTGTGGCTGTTAAACTCTGTTTGTTCATTCAACCAGTTCTCGGAATATTTTTCTTTGTGTAGCATTATTTCTAACTGTTCTAGTAGATAAAGTTTTTTACTGTTGGGTTCTGTGTGAAAATGTAATATCAACAGGCAAACAACTAAAAAGAACCTTATGTATATTACTAAAAAGCACCTAAAGATGAGCCTCCAGGGCTCGAAATGCATAGTGCTGTAAATAAACGCAACATTGTTGTTGTTGTTGTGGTCTTCAGTCCTGAGACTGGTTTGATGCAGCTCTCCATGCTACTCTATCCTGTGCAAGCTTCTTCATCTCCCAGTACCTATGGCAGCGTACATCCTTCTCAATCTGTTTAGTGTATTCATCTCTTGGTCTCCCTCTACGGTTTTTACCCTCCACACTGCCCTCCGATAATAAATTGGTGATCCCTTGATGCCTCAGAATATGTTCTACCAACCGATCCCTCTTCTGGTCAAGTTGTCCCACAAATTTCTCTTCTCCTCAATTCTGTTCAATACCTCCTCATTAGTTATGTGATCTACCCATATAATCTTCAGCATTCTTCTGTAGCACCACATTTCTAAAGCTTCTATTCTCTTCTTGTCTAAACTATTTATCGTCCACGGTTCACTTCCATACATGGCTACACTCCATACAAATACTTTCAGAAAAGACTTCCTCACACTTAAATCTATACTCGATGTTAACAAATTTCTCTTCTTCAGAAACGATTTCCTTGCCATTGCCAGTCTACATTTTATATCCTCTCTACTTCGACCATCGTGAGTTATTTTGCTCCCCAAATAGCAAAACTTATTTGCTACTTTAAGCGTCTCATTTCCTAATCTAAGTCCCGCAGCATCAATCGATTTAATTCGACTACATTCTATTATCCTCATTTTGCTTTTGTTGATGTTCATCTTATATCCTCCTTTCAAGACACTGTCCATTCCGCTCAACTGCTCTTCGAGGTCCTTTGCTGTCTCTGACAGAATTACAATGTCATCGGCGAAGCCGAAAGTTTTTATTTCTTCTCCGTGGATTTTAATTCCTACTCCGAGTTTTTCTTTTGTTTCCTTTACTGCTTGCTCAATATACAGATTGAATAACATCGGGGAGAGGCTACAACCCTGTCTCACTCCCTTCCCAACCGCTGCTTCCCTTTCATGTCCATCGACTCTTATAACTGCCATCTGGCTTGTGTACAAATTGTAAATATTCTTTCGCTCCCTGTATTTTACCCCTGCCACCTTCAGAATATGAAAGAGAGTATTCCAGTCAACATTGTGAAAAGCTTACTCCAAGTCCACAAATACTAGAAACGTAGGCTTGCCTTTCCTTAATCTATTCTCTAAGATAAGTCGTAGGGTCAGTATTGCCTCACGTGTTCCAACATTTCTATGGAATCCAAACTGATCTTCCCTGGGGTCGGCTTCTACCAGTTTTTCCATTCGTCTGTAAAGAATTCGCGTTAGTATTTTGCAGCCGTGGCTTATTAAACTGACAGTTCGGTAATTTTCACATCTGTCAGCACCTGTTTTCTTTGGTATTGGAATTATTATATTCTTCTTGAAGTCTGAGGTATTTCGCTTGTCTCATACATCTTGCTCAACAGATGGTAGAGTTTCGTCAGGACTGGCTCTCCCAAGGCTATCAGTAATTCTAATGGAATGTTGTCTGCTCCCAGGGCCTTATTTCGACTTAGGTCTTTCAGTGCTCTGTCAAACTCTTCACGCAGTATCATATCTCCCATTTCTTCTTCTTCTACCTCCTCTTCCATTTCCATAATATTGTCGTTAAGAACATCGCCCTTAAGAAAGTTATTACACCTGGAGCGCCAGGTTCCTGTTCCTCCATTTTTCCGTGTATTTATTTATTTTATTGTGATTGATATAGTCAATGTCTATGTTATGTGCGCCATAAATCTTCCCATACATCTTCCCTAAAGTAATTCTTCGAAACAGTGATCTATAATTTAGCTTGTATTGTCGTATACAACTATCTCTGGATCACCTTCTATAGGTTTGTACAATATATTTTCAAGTTAATGTTTAATATTCATGTGTTGCTTTATTGTATTCTTCTTCGTGTTCTTATTATGACTTTGTCCCACATCGGCGGAGGGGTGTCATTGTTATTTATTTGGCGTGGTTAATTAAAGGGGTGGCCGGATGCCCTTCTGGTCGCCACTGAACGGAATATGTGTACCTCAAATTGTCTGCGTGTTGTGTTATTCGTGTGGAAGTGAGCGAAAGTTTTCTAAATGTCTGCAAATCGAATAACTGGCTGGGCTTGAGTACTAGCCCGGTGCTCACGTAGTGAGATGTGGGGAACCGCCTAAAACACGGATCCAGCCGCGCGGGATTAGCCGAGCGGTCTAAGGCGCTGTAGTCACGCACTGTGCGGCTGGTCTCGGCGGAGGTGCGAGTCCTCCCTCGGGCATGGGTGTGTGTGTTTGTCCTTAGGATAATTTAGGTTAAGTAGTGTGTAAGCTTAGGGACTGATGACCTTAGCAGTTAAGTCCCATAATATTTCCCACACATTTGAACACGGATCCATATTGGCCGGCACACATACCCTCGTCGTTAATCCGCCGGGTGGATTCGATTCGTGACCGACACACCTCTCCGTCCCAGAAGCGGCGCTTAACACGCACGAATATCCGTGCGGGTTTGTATTAATTTTATTTGGCTGACACTGTTAATTTAATTTACACTGTTATACAGGTTTCTAGGATCTTTTTACGACATGTACATCTTCTGTACTGTCGATTATAATTCTTTGAACGCCTTTTCCGCCTTTGCCACCATCCTCGTACTGCATACTCACACAGACGGTTTTTCTTTGCTTAGCATTATGTTTTTCATTGTGTTCCCTTTACATTAATTTACTGTTTAACATTTTCAATTACGTTATTATTGCACTGTCAGAGATGTCATTTACTGTATGTTTGCACCTCATTAACAGTGTTCACCGGTACTGTTTTCTCTTTGAGGATGATAGTCAGTTAAAATCTGATGACAGCTTTGTAAGCCGAAAACTGATTAACGAACTAATGCCATTTCAAGGCCCAAACATTTCTGCTTTTCATTAATAATTTATGTATCAGCTTCCATTGGGCTATGCTAATAAAGAGAAGTTATAAACAGAACAACTAATCAATTAATAAAACACTACATAGAAATTTTATGAGAGAATACACGAATAAACAAAAAAATAACACGGTACAGCGAAACGTTCTCAACTACTGCGATGAACTCCTGTACAGAATAGGAGTGTGTGACAAGGAAAGCTTGCAAATTAGATTTGAATACTTGGAGTTCTTCAGTCTTTCTCATATTCTGCTGGAAGCCTATGGAAAATGAAACCAACTGAATAGTGCACACATTTCTGTATAGTATTCAAGGAAGTGTTACCCAAGTAAAAATCGGTTTTCCATGAGTGAATGTTGCAGTGTCTTCCGAGTGAGCCAGTATTGTAAACAAAAAATATCATGATTGAATTTATGTACAGAGATAGCAGACTTGGAATTCTGAGACCCTTGATCAGTGGCGTTCATTAAGTCCCATATTATCACCGCAGATCAGAGAACTTGATACCTCCAAGAAAGCTTATCATTTACCTACAGTCGTAACAGCTTAAAAATGCTCAACTTCACTGACTGTTTGACCAAGTGCGGAAAACAAGATTTCGCATTTACAAGAGTT
This sequence comes from Schistocerca serialis cubense, assembly GCF_023864345.2. Lineage (NCBI taxonomy): Eukaryota > Metazoa > Arthropoda > Insecta > Orthoptera > Acrididae > Schistocerca > Schistocerca serialis. The sequence continues at coordinate 346,439,348 of NC_064643.1, forward strand.
GCGTGATAGGAACTGTATGCGTTGTGTTGTGTTACAGTTAAGCTCTAACTTGTGCCACGTGCTGTTGTCACCAATTACTCTTTTAGCTGGATCAATTACATCACGTTTTTCGCAGTAATACTTCCGGCATATTTTACGTCTGTACCTACATTTAAGCTCGGCATGCCACTTTTTGGTGTGTGGTTGTGTGTACACTTTACAATGCTGTCGCCTTACTCTAAGGACGAGCATGTAAACTTTTCTGTAACTCTCATCTCAAGGTGATCCTGAAAGGAGTCGTAGCAGTTAAAGAAAATAGTGACTGATCCAGCTAACCTTTGATATAAGTCATTTAATATACAATGACAAGAACGTTTATGATGGATGCGCGTATATTTTCGTGGTTTTCATGCTGACAGACTTCGGACCTGCTGGTGTATTGTGAAAATATGTCACCATTTAAGTACCCGACTTCGTGGACGAAATCACTATCGCACACCTGTGCGGCGGTGCTCGACTAGGAAATTAAAGAGAGCGCCAGAAAACAGGCCGTACTGCGCATGCGCAGCTATGATGACGTAGGCAGCTCGTGCTTGGTGTTTGCTCTGCTCGTACTCCTTCCGTCGCATTTCTGTTTCCAATTTCGTGCGTGGTGGGACATCACGTGGCCATGTACAGCCCTGCGGCATGTTGTTGAGAGGACATAAGTAGTCGCACCTGGAGCAATTGTTTTATCATGTCCTACCCAGTTAAGAAACCCAAATAAGGAAGCAGTTCTTGGCGTAATACTCATTTCAAAATTAGACCCTACAACTCAAAGTTTCCTGACCTTTTGCTATGAGGTGACTTTAAAAGATATTTTTACTCATGTCTAAAGTATTGTTATGTAGCTTTTCCAATCAGGCTTACATCTACACAGAACTGCAAAAAGGTAGTAGGAAGAAATTTTCTTGCAGAAATAAACAGTTCCTTGGGTTACTTACACCAGAGTAAAGGACAATAAATTATTTTATGACTGTTTCAAAATGTGTAAAAAATTAACAAGGTTGTCTGTGAGGCAAAGAAACTGTACAAGTAACAGTTTAGGAATAAATATAAAGCCATGTGGGGAGTTAAACTGATAAAACACGGTATGCTGCCAGTCTACAATTTAGCATGGAATGGCATTCCATGAATTTAAGTTGTAAACAACAAAAATTAAGATATAACGTAAAGCCTAGATGAAGTACTAGACAATTGTCCTGTGATTCAAAAACATCGTGTTTCACGGAAAGCAGATTTGTAAATTTCTACTAAAGTCGTCAATATATTTGATCGAAGTATTTAATTCAAAACTACCGTCCAAATTTGCCTGCTTAGTCAGCTTCAAGTGAATATTTACGCGTATTCGTACTTATATAGCGTTAAAAGATCTTACAGTGTCATAAAAGAAACAGGACATCAGAGACTACTCCAAGACCATCGAAATTTCGTAAACCAAACTAAAATGCTTAATACGGCTTAAAGTGCACGTTTGTATGTCCAGATGTACACTGAAGTACCAGACATTCAGCTTTTCTATGTGTTTTCGGGATACCAGTTTTCTTGGGACACCAGTATTGTACAATCTCATGTTTGGTTCTTTATTATGGTTTAATGCCATTCGTGCCAGAAAAAGAAAATGTGCACTTCAAACTGAACTAAGTTCAAACTAGCCAATAGTGTGAAATGAAACACTTCGTTTCAAATGAATTGACTGTCTCGGCGGAAAAGATTAATAGAAGCAAATTTCTCCAGGAAACCGACAAAAATAACTTCTTTAAGACGATTAATAGTTCATTGCTAATAATGTGGATACAATACAAAATCAGAAAATTGAAACCACTAACTTATTTTAGTCTTCCATGATTGTTGTGTTGTTGTGGTCTTCAGTCTTGAGACTGGTTTGATGCAGCTCTCCATGCTACTGTATCCTGTGCAAGCTTCTTCATCTCCCAGTACTTACTGCAACCTACATCCTTCTGAATCTGCTTAGTGTATTCATCTCTTGGTTTCCCTCTACGATTTTTATCCTCTACGCTGCCTTCCAATACTAAATTTGTGATCCCTTGATGCCTCAGAACATGTCCTACCAACCGGTCCCTTCTTCTTGTCAAGTTGTGCTACAAACTCCTCCCCAATTCTATTCAATACCTCCTCATTAGTTATGTGATCTACCCATATAATCTTCAGCATTCTTCTGTAGCACCACGTTTCAAAAGCTTCTATTCTCTTCTTGTCCAGACTGTTTATCGTCCATGTTTCACTTCCATACATGGCTACACTCCATACAAATACTTTCAGAATCGACTTCCTGACACTTAAATCAACACTAGATGTCAACAAATTCCTCTTCTTCAGAAACGCTTTCCTTGCCATTGCCAGTCTACATTTTATATCCTCTCTACTTCGACCATCATCAGTTATTTTGCTCCCCAAATAGGAAAACTTCTTTACTACTTTAGGTGTCTCATTTCCTAATCTAATTCCATGGTTATGAGAATGTATATTAGTTCACTTGATGACTCCCGGTCACAGAAATCTGTTTTGTTTTCATTTGACGTGGGAGCTGTAAATGAAGAGTGAACAGCAATATCACGAAACATATGCACGGGTCACGTGGAGAATGACGCCCTACTATAACTCAGATTGTTCTGCGAATGCGCGAATCTGGCACCTTGGGCGCACCAGAAAAATTTTTCCGGTTAGTATCTGGCTACTTGCTGTTACTGCTCGTACGGCAAACAGCCACACTTCAAATAGCCAGAAGCGGGAGGCGGCATTGGTCATACGTGAAATCAGCTCTGCTCATGCGCACGAGCCCGCTGCCAGCTGCTCAAACGAACCTTAGTCGTCAGTGTCAATAAATTCACAAACAGCAGTGTACTTTAAGGTATTGTTTTATTTTATTCTGAAGGCAACCAGTTTCGGCAATTCATTAAGCCATCTTCAGGCCTCTACGCACAATGGCATAATGAATTGCCGATACTAGTTGCTTCAGAATAAAATAATACCTTAAAATACACGGCTGTTGGTGAATTTATTGACGCTGACAATTACTTAATCAGCCGATGTCCCCTGGCCATGATAGACCAACAGAGAAAGAGGAAATTAGATGGTCGGTTGGCTGATTCGAGGTGATCGGTCCCATCAGATTAGGGAAGAATGAGGAAGGAAGTCGCCCGCGCTCTTTAACAGGAACCATTCTGGCATTCACCTGAAGCGATTTATGGAAATCACGAACAACCTAAATCAGAATAGCCAGAGGCGGGTTTGAACCGTCGTCCCCCTGAATGCGAGTCCAGTGTACTAACCACTGCGCATCCTCGCTCGGTGACTAGGAAATGTGCCGATTAGAATGCTGGCGATGGATGAGATTTTCACTGATATAATTTGGCCGGAAAGGGGAGGTGGTGGCGTAAGGATCCAGATCACCTGTCTTTGCTCCAATGACTGAATTAGATTACAAAACTCACCGCAGTCCCTCTTGAATTGAGGGAAGGCGACAGTTGAGGGTGATGCGTCCGTCGGATGGGGATCTTAAGTTCGATGGACCTTTGGTGTTATTTGAGACGAGTAGGTCACGTGCCTGTAATGGGTTTCTCCCTTTGTTCATGAAGTTCGTCACTGAAAGCCTCATACGTTGCCAGTTACCTTCCGTAGATGTAACTTCTGGCCTTATCTCTGCGATCAGAAGTAACAAATACACTACTGGTCATTAAAATTGCTACACCAAGAAGAAATGCAGATGATAAACGGGTATTCATTGGATAAATATATTATATTAGAACTGATATGTGATTACATTTTCAGGCAATTTGGGTGCATAGATCCTGCGAAATCAGTGCCCAGAACAACCACCTCTGGCCGTAATAACGGCCTTTATACTCCTGGGCATTGAGTCAAAGAGAGCTTGGATGGCGTGTACAGGTACAACTGCCCATTCAGCTTCAACACGATACCACAGTTCATCAAGAGTAGTGACTGGCGTATTGTGACGAACCAGTTGCTCGGCCACCATGGACCAGACGTTTTCAATTGGTGAGAGATCTTGAGAATGTGCTGGCCAGGGCAGCAGTCGAACATTTTCTGTATCCAGAAAAGCCCTTACAGGACCTGCAACATGCGGTCGGGCGTTATCCTGCTGAAATGTAGGGTTTCGCAGGGATCGAATGAAGGGTAGAGTCACGGGTCGTAACACTTCTGAAATGTAACGTCCACTGTTCAAAGTGCCGTTAATGTGAACAAGAGGTGACCGAGACGTGTAACCAGTGGCACCCCATACCATCACGCCGGGTGATACGCCTGTATGGCGATGACGAATATACGCTTCCAATGTGCGTTTACCGCGATGCTGCCAAACACGGACGCGACCATCATGATGCTGTAAACACAACCTGCATTCATCCGAAAAAAATGACGTTTTGCCATTCCTGCACCCAGGTTCGTCGTCGAGTGCACCATCGCAGGCGCTCCTGTCTGTGATGCAGCGTCGAGTGTAACCTCAGCCATGGTCTCCGAGCTGATAGTCCAAGCTGCTACAAACGTCGTCGAACTGTTCGTGAAGATGGTTGTCGTCTTGCAAACGTCCCCATTTGTTGACTCAGGGACCGAGACGTGGCTGTACGATCCGTTACAGTCATGGGGATAAGATGCCTGTCATCTCGACTGCTAGTGATACGAGGTCGTTGGGATCCAGCACGGCGTTCCGTATTACCCTCCTGAACCCACCGATTCCATATTCTGCTAACAGTCATTGGATCTCGACCAACGCGAGCAGCAATGTCGCGATACGATAAACCACAATCGCGGTAGGCTACAATCAGACCTTTATCAAAGTCGGAAACGTGATGGTACGCATTTCTCCTTCTTACACGAGGCATCACAACAACATTTCACCAGGCAACGCCGGTCAACTGCTGTTTGTGAATGAGAAATCGGTTGGAGACTTTCCTCATGTCAGCACGTTGTAGGTGTCGCCACCGGCGCCAACCTTGTGTGCATGCTCTGGAAAGCTAATCATTTTCATATCACTGCATCTTCTTCCCGTCGGTTACAATTCGCGTCTGTAGCACGTCATCTTCGTGGTGTAGCAATTTTAATGGTCAGTAGTGTATGTAGCATCCACTTGTACTGTTTCCAGTGATTAGCGGAGCGTAGGACTTGTGTCTGCGTTTTAGATGGAAAATACATAGTCGGACTTTAGCTGATGTGATGTGGAGGCCTTGCGCTGTATGTGAGTAGGAAAAGAGCGGTTGGAGTTGCCTAGGTGTAAGGTATGAGTGGCCGCGGCTCGCCGGGACGCAGTCGAAGCGTGCACGGGCTGACTCAGGCGGGCGGAATGTCGGTCTCTCCACACATGGCTGCTTCCCCAGTCCCAGTCGCCGCTGCCCAGCGGAATTCCTCCGGCTTATCTCGTCACACAGTGGATACTTATACTCCGGCAAAGCACCGCCCAGTTCCGCCACGCAGTTTGTCAGGCGACCTCAGGCGCGGAATGTGCCGATTGAATTCTTAAACAAAATTAAGACATTGCTAGCTTTTTACGCCACCGGTATCCACGGTGTCAGCCACTTACGGGAATCGTCACCTTAGTTGGCGCAAGTAATGAGTGGAGGGGCAAATATCTATTAGGAACATTACGTATGTAGATTGTGGACAGTTGGAAATGTGAGTCTCACGGGAAGCGTGCAAGGGACAAGCTCCTGCAGTCGCGCTATTCATATGTGTCCTCGGTGTCTCAGATGGATATAGTGTCTGCCATGTAAGCAGGAGATCCCGGGCTCGAGTCCCGATTGGGGCACGCATTTTCAGCTGTCCCCATCGAGGTATATCAACAACACCTTTCGGCAGCTGAGGGTTTCAATTAATTATTATTCATTCTAGAGAAGCTGCACAGTCATCAGTGGTATCTTTTCTTTCGAGGACAGTTACTATCTTCATATATCATTCCTGGATCTCAGGTGTGCTAACTGGTCATGTCGAAGACAGCACGGTCGCGTAACATAAGGAACAAACTCGGAAGGCATGGCTTCGTTGCCAAAATGTGTGACCGGCCGCTGTGGCCGAGCGTTTCTAGGCGCTTCAGTCTGTAACCACGCGGCTACTGCGGTCGCAGGTTCGAATCCTGCCTCGGGCATGGATGTGTGTGATGTCCGAAGATTAGTTAGGTTTACATCGTTCTAAGTCTAGGGACTGATAACCTCGGATGTTATGTAGAAAATGGTTATAAGTACTACCGGACTTTTTTAAACATCTGAGGTCATCAGTCCCCTAAACTTAGAACTACTTAATGTAACTAATCTAAGGACATCACACACATCCATGCTCGAGGCAGGATTCGAACCTGCGACCGTAGCAGCAGCGCGGTTCCGGACTGAAGCCAGATGTTAAGTCCCATAGTGCTTAGAGCCATTTGAACCATTAAAAATTGGCCAAGGCGTATAAGAAAGATTATGAATGAAGTGTCTCTCTTTGCTTCTTTCGTTGGCCTGAATCTTCTTCACAATGACTGCACTATCTAAAGTAAAACAATAAACTGGTAGTCAAGCTCGCAGAAATTCTTTCCGTTCCATGGAATAAAAAGAATTCCAGTGAGTTTGGCTACTAATTTATTGTTTTATAAGCATCTAGATCGCTCCCACATGAGCACAATGTCCTCCCTACAAAACTACCTAAAGTGTCGCATCACTGCAGAAACAGCTGCCACGTAAACGATTTGATGTGGACGTTATTGAGGAATCGCCTAGTGCCAAACAAACAAGGAATAATGACACTGTAAACCATTTCCATGTATTTCTGATTTCTGCTTAATACTGCATCTTGTTCTGCCGAATATTAAAAACGGAATCTGAGACAACTTTTCTCTTTTTGTTACAGGTTAGTATGGCTTGGCACTAGCTTCTGAGTACGTCACGTGTCTCTATCTCCAGATAAAATCCTTCAGGTAAATGTAACGTCATTATAGATTCGTAGAAGCAGTAAAATTTTATTCGATGTTATTATTTCCTCTGCTTCAGCAAGCAAACTCGAGCGGTAGCAGAACAATTATTCATTAATGTTCCTTGTGGTATTTCTTTTAATTTCTTCAATTGCTTCATTCTTCTGGTTTCAAGTCTTTTCGATTTTCAATTAACTTTCGAATTTTTGTTACTATAATTATCATTCTAATTCTTATTATTTCTGCTGCTGCTGCTGTTGTTGATGATGATGATGATGATGATGATGATGACAACGTTGTAATATATATTTTCGTTTTGACAGTAGCTGAAAAGGACCCGCTTCGTCAAATTTCCTTGTCTTTTATTCCCTGCATTGGAAAAAAATGTACAATTAATCGTCACTATTATATGGCATTTAAGTATTTCAAAGTATGTTCTTACAAATTACATTTTGTGTTCTGCTTTTGGATGCGAAGACGAATAAGTTTTTTTGGTTGTGCAATACGTGATCGCGCTACGTACAGCTGTCTGTGAGAGAAAATGATTCTTTTAAATTCATTCCAAAACAGTCGAATGTTTGCCTATTCTGAATTTCATAAGGTGTTGTTGAACAAAATTACGTTTTGCTGCCAAAATTTTTCGTGTCACGCATTCATAGTTAAGTAGCGATGCCTATTAAGTGCGATTTAAGCAGTGGATGAAAAACAGAAAAAATTGGACGATTATTATGCCACAATGAACTGGAGAAACGAAATACAGTATCTTTTAAGTGCGATTTTACAAGTCAGTTTCCGGTGAATATCGCGGAGTAGGATTTCAAACGTCTTAGAACTCTGAGGCAAGCGCTTTCCTCGTTCAGGCTGCACTTCCTGCTGTTGACCGTGAGAGACTACGTCCGTTTGTGTAAACTTACTACCATGTTGCTGACGAAGCCCGTTGCCAGGGAGATACCATCAAAGAGAATATAGAATGGACTCCCTCAAGGATCAGTATTAGCTCCACTACTTTTTAATGTTTGCTTCAGTGACATGCCACATAGTAGTTCATGTAAATTTTGCTACGCTGACGATGGAGAGCTGGAAAGACGTGGTTGCGCAAAAGACACTCATAGCGCTTACCAATGACGGTACAGGTAACAGGACCGGAAACACCTGTCTCTTCGAAAAAATATGGCCCTATGGTAAATGATGCCGTAAACCCGCACAACACAGAGACCTTGTCAGGATGAAATGGTACTGGTTGATTTACGTGTGGATTTTCCGTTGTCCATATTCGATAATTCTGTGTATTCACATATCCTGTCAGATGGAAGTGGGGTTCGTCTGTCCACAAAATCTTCCACGGCCAATCATTGTCCACTTCCATGCGAGTAAGAAATTCCAAAGCAAGGATCTCTCTTGCTGGCAAGTCAACAGGAAGCAACTCGTGCATATGGCTAATTTTAAATGGCTAGCAAAGAAGGACGTTCTGTAAGATTTTAGGCACCTTGCTCACGGATATGTCCAATGTTTGGGCAATTCTCCGTGTACTACACGTTTGTCCATCACCACTCGTCTCCTCTTCCATTGCTGTGGCCACTGCTTCCACTGGCGTCGAATCAATTCGTTTCCTCCACCAGGTTGCACACCAAAAGAACCTGTCTTTTCGAAATTCCGAATCATTTTCAACCAGACCCACGGCATTCATCGGACCAACGCCGTTTTTCAAACCCTTCAGTGTCCAGAACTTCTGCAAAACGTCGTGTGCACAGTCATCATTCTTGTAATAAAGCTTTACGAGCAGAGCGCAATCCTGCATTGAGACAGCCATGGCGAACGTCGCAGACGCGAAAGGAGGAAAAACCGTATACCCGGCGTGCTTATACCAACTTCAGTGGGTCATGCGCATGACAGGTGTTTTCATTTACGTATTCTGACACATACAGCGCCATATATTCATTAGTTTTCACACTGATTTTCTTTTCTTCTGCCATACGTTTTCCCCGTTCTCCGATAATATTCTGTTGCAGTTTGATGTCATTTTCACCAGTGTATTATTTCTACAGCGTTTTGAAAGTTTAATTTTAATTCTAATCACCCTATATATAACCGATTGGCAGACAAGGAACTAAACGTAACCTTTTTGCGGAGAGGGAGTCAAATACAACAAATATCCCATATATATAGGCATAGCTCTTGGCAGATCAGTTACCTTCAAAAACACCTTGGACTAGCTAGCCAGAAATTGGGAACCCGAAATAACATCATTGCGAAGTTGGTTGGTACCGTATGGGAAGCAGATGCAATTATACTACGGCCTTCAGCACAAGCACTGGTCGACTCCATGGCTGAGTGCTGTGCCCTTTGTGGTGTAGGAGTATTTCTGTGAAGAAAATTGACGCCCAAGTCAATGAAACTACGAGAATACTAACAGGAAAGTTAAAGTAGACTCCACGAACTTGGCTTCATACCTGCCAAATATTCCACCTCCAGAAATCCGAAGAGAGCTGGCAACAATCCAGGAATGACAAAACACATCCAGGCATGGCAAGATGCTGCCTGTACACCAAGTACTAGGTGAATATTGCTAAAATCGCCTGAAATCAAAAGTGCCCATATGGAAAGATAGAATACTTGCCCAAGGAACTACTTATGGCAGCCGTAAATCCTGGGAAAAAAGTGGAATAACGTTGACGTTAACCGAGAAGACCCTAACCAACAAGTATCGGGAACCCAGCTTCCCCGCAAAATATGGTGTCAATTAAACCGTGTAAGAACTGGAAGCGCAAAAACTAAATCCATGATGTGCAATTGGGGTACTACTCACAACCCAGTGTGTGACTGTGAAACTGCCAACAAACTTTGCTACATACAGTACAAGATTGCTCGTTGCATAGAGTCTCTGGAAAATGGGAGAGATCGTATCGAGGCCAGCCCGGCTGATATTGAGTGGCTGTCTCGTTTGGATTTAGCTCAGCTGAAAGATAAGAAAACAAATAAATCACCAGGTCCGGATAGAATCCCGTTTAGTCCAGGAAAGAGTGAGTTTGTGACATCCAGCGGATGAAGATGTAATCCGGATATAGTTTGGAATCTATGGGCTGAAAGTTTATTAGAAACCTCAAAGAGTACTCTACGGAACTAGCTCCTTGCATTTACCGTGAATGTCTTTCTCAGCGTAAAGCCCTAACCGCGTGGGAGAAAGGGCAGGTGACTCCAGTATATATGAAGGGTAAAAGAACGGACCCGCAAAATTACAGACCAATATCCCACACTTCGTTTTGCTGCAGAATCCTTGAACATTTTCTCAGTTCGAATACAATAAACTTCCTTGAGACTGAGAAGTTTATGACCACGAATAAGCATGAATGTAGGAAGTATCGCTCGAGCGAAACTCAGCTTGTCCTTTTCTCACATGATATACTGCGTACAAAGGATGAAGGGCAACAGGCAGATTCTGTATTTTTAGGTTTCCGGGAAGCATTTGACACTGTACCACATTGCAGGCCGTTAACGAAGGTACGATTGTATGGAATAAGTTCACAGATATATGAGTGGCTCGAAGACTTCTAAAGTAATAGAAATCAGCATGTTGTCATCGACGACGAATGTTCGTCTGGGACAAGGGTGTTGTCAGGAGTACCCCAGGGAAGGGTGATAGGACCGCTGTTATACACACAAATGATATGCTGAACATAGTGGGCAGCAATCTGCCGTTGTTTGCTGAACCGCTCGGCCACTCCGGTCGGCAATACCTGGAGGAAAGGCGAGGGTGTTACAAAAAGGTACAGCCAAACTTTCAGGAAACATTCCTCACACACAAATAAAGAAAAGATGTTATTTGGACATGTGTCCGGAAACGCTTAATTTCCATGTTAGAGCTCATTTTAGTTTCGTTCTTCCACCTACGCTCAGTGGAGCACGTTATCATGATTTCATACGGGATACTATACCTGTACCGCTAGAACATGTGCCTTTACAAGCACGACACAACATTTGGTTCATGCACGATGGAGCTCCTGCACATTTCAGTCGAAGTGTTCGTACGCTTCTCAACAACAGATTCGGTGACCGATGGATTGGTAGAGGCGGACCAATTGCATGGCCTCCACCCTTCTGCTGACCTCAACCCTCTTGACTTTAATTTATGGGGACTTTTGAAAGCTCTTGTCTACGCAACCCCGGCACCAAATGTAGAGACTCTTCGTGCTCGTATTGTGGTCAGGTGTGATACAATACGCCATTCTCCAGGGCTGCATCAGCGCATCAGGGATTCCATGCGGCGGAGGGTGGATACATGTAGCCTCACTAACGGAGGACATTTTGAACATTTCCTGTAACGAAGTGTTCGAAGTCACGCTGGTACGTTCTGTTGCTGTGTGTTTCCATTCCATGATAAATGTGATTTGAAGAGAAGTAATAAAATGAGCTCTAACATGGCAAGTAAGCGTTTCCGGACACATGTCCACATAACATATTTTCTTTCTTTGTGTGTGAGGAATGCTTCCTGATAGTTTGGCCGTACCTTTTTGTAACATCCTGTATATTAGTATTTGTAATGTATCTGTGCCACATTCGAACATTATATATGAAGGGCTTTTTCCAATAGTGGTACAAGTCCATTTTTGTTCATTGTGAGATACAGAGTCCTAAAGTTAATTGAGCGCTGAAAAATCTGCAGTTGGGATACCAGAAATATTCAAACATATGGCTTCTTTCTGTTTGTTTGGATCATAAATTTCAGAAGCATTATAGGCAGAAAAGTGGAGGTAATGGACTCGTATCACTATTTAAATAAGTCCTTCATATATTACATGCATCTGTAAGGCTATACGATAAATAAATAAATAAATTTCAAATGTGACATGTAACTTGTTTCATAAATACAGTAAATAGCGGTTTCCGGTGGAAGCTCGTGTATTTTTGATTACTCGTGCTTTTCGGTTATCCGTGCAGTGACGTGTCCGTGTTGATACCCGTATATTCGGGAAGTTACAGTAAATGTATTTCTCATTCCTGTGACGAAAGTCGGCGGGAAAAACTGTGGACGGTTGCAGCAACCGTAGACTGGAATGGTTTCGCTACGGTTCGCCAGCAAGCAAGACAACGCTGCTTGTCCCTGAATGCCTAAAAGGCGAGCGCGGCAATGTGGCGGCTTATTCATATGGCGCGCCTTCACTCTCTGGTCGCCTGGTACTCAGGCAGAAAATGGGAGGAGGGGTGGGGGTGTAAAAAAGAAAAGGGGTGGGATGAAAAGGGAAGTGTAGGGGCAGCGAAGCACGGCAAACCGGCGCATGTATTACCGGCGGGCCATTGATTAAATCCGCGTCGTGCTTTGGGAATCTGCAGAGTGCAGCGACGGAACAAAGGACGTAGCGGAGCCGCCACCCCCCACCCCTTCCACCACCCCTCCTGCTCTCCCCCGCCCCTCTCTCCCAGCCGCCGCCCCGCGAGATGGATCTCTCGCCTTCTCCTCTCTGGCTGCCGGAGCCGTCACAGCAGAAGCAGCTGCCTGCCTCTTTCTGCTTTCGCAGAAAGACGCGGCTCTTGACGACACGTGCTCACCCAACGCTGCCTCTGTGTCGGCAGGGAACACTTCCTCTCTGTGACGCGCGACGCCGCTCAGTTTACCGATTCCCTCTCTCAATTGTCTGCAGGGAAAGTTTTGACCAAGTTTGCGCGCGAGAATGGGAAGGCTCTTCGCAGTTGTTGCTTTCCGTAACAGTTGTTCTCCGATGCTTGTGTTTTCAGGCAAGCAACATGTAGCTAGAGAAACATCCGACATGTACACGTTGTAATGCACCTCTTTCTCCGGGGGACAAATATTAATTATTATCAGTAGTAGTATATTAAGCTACAAATTATTATTTTAAACCTGTGTGGTCTGCCTGGTGTGCCTAGTCGACCACAAGTCCCCGTCACGCTGTTCACTCTAAAGCCCGGTCCACACGCAACGATCTGTCTGCGCAGACATCGGCGCAGATGTCTGTACATGCAAAAGATCGCTGCAAATGTGGTGTTTTCACACGACACGAACTCCAATCTACTACTCGCCCGCCATCTGTCGGCGTAGAAAAGAAATATCAGTGGCAAGCGACTACGCTCCCCGTAAACGTCAAACATTTAATTCAGTGATTTTGAAATATAGAAATGGAGGAAGTTCTGTTGTGGTCTGTGTTCGCAACTTGTGTTGCAAAAAACATTCAGACCAACCGCAGGAAACAGAGAAAGCGGGCAAAATGGTGTAGACACTGGCTGCTAAATCGAAAGCAGTTTCCTCACGTAAATTTACTGAGAGAGTTGCAGGGCGAACCTAACGACTGGCGAAATTATTTGTGGATGGATGTCAAAACTTATAATTATCTCTTAAAGCTTGTAACCCTTCATATTATGAGCAAAAATACATGTATGAGAAGGGCAATTTCTGCTCATGAACGGCTGGTGGTAACATTGACACTCCAATTTCATGTTCAGTTGTACTCCTGCTTGGTCTTGGCGTTTGTTGATCACTAAGAAAGCCAAGCAGATCAAAATCCCATAACGTTGGCTGGTATACTTGATCTACTCCTTCACCAGATCTTCTAGATTTCTGAACTTTGGATAACTCTTTTCGGTAAACAGTTCGCAACGAACTTTTTTTTAATTTTTTTTTTATTTTTTATTACTGCTTCTCTGTTTGCCGAGGCGTCAACTGCCCGCAGTTTTTCAATTAGAGCATTGTATGGTGCTGTCTTTTTGTCTCGGTCACTATATTCTTTACTTTTAATGTTCCACAAACATTGGTGGTTTCTACATATTTCAATGAATTCACTTACAAACTCTCGAGAACACTGACTAGTATCAGCCATTTTAATGCCCTGTGCGTACAAACACTAGATTGAGCAAACAGCAGTTTCGCGCCAGATTTGCGGCGATCTCCTGTCCACACGCTCCAACTTGTCTGCGCAGATGTGGTTTGAACCCACAGATTTGAGAGGTTTCGCTCAAGCCTCCAACTCCAACTTCCAGGTTTGCACACACCTCAGGTTGGTGCAAATCTTCTGTCCACACGCAACGATCTGTCTGCGCAGATGTGATGTGCGCAGACAGAATGTTGCGTGTGGACGGGCCTTAACAACAGAGTACATACAGGGTTGAAGACATGGAGAAAGAAAGGTATCATCACAATTTGAATTTAGAGTAATATAACTTTCTTACCTTTATTGGTCGTTGTTGCACGCTCGTGGTTCAGTGATGAATCTCGCCATCCGCTGTTTGTTAAATCAATTTGAGGTCCTGGGTGTGTATTCTGCTGCGTAAAAACTGACACATATTTAAACTTTCAGCTTTTATTTTATAAACGCTGATCGTGACGATATTCAATAATTTTAAATGTAACACCTTTTCCAATACATCATTTCGTTCCCTCTATCCTTGACCTTCTCAAAGCAAGCGTATTGCAAGACAATTTTGTCGTATGATGACATGATGGAGACCGGGGCTGTTGTTTGAAGACAAATGTTGATGGTGTTAGGACAGCAACCAGCCACAAATTTACTTTCAGTTCCTTTATTCAAAGGCTACCGTCACTGGTTTCGAATCGTTGTGATTCATCCTCAGACGGTTTACATGCTTTCTTTATGACATGTGGTGTGTTTTTTACAGATTAATTGTCGTGAAACGTCGGTTTCGAGTGTTTGTTTTCATAAAATTCATCCAGCAGATGTAAATGCATTCCCTCTGCATTCTTGTTGTTGCACACGTCAATTGTTCTCACTGAACACTTAAGATTTTGCACTGAGATGATTTCTACCACGCACCACCATTTTATGAAAACAAACACTCGAAACCGACTTTTCACGACAATTAATCTGTAAAAAGCACACCACATGTCATAAAGAAAGCATGTAAACCGTCTGAGGATGAATCACAACGATTCGAAACCGGTAACGGTAGCCTTTGAATAAAGGAACTGAAAGTAAATTTGTGGCTGGTTGCTGTCCTAACACCATCAAGTATTACAAGACGTCTCCACACCAACTGCCCATTGTCTCTACCCCCGCCAACAACCGGCTCCTGTTCACAGAGCTTACAATCTGTGCAGTACTGCCAACCTTGGTTGTATATCGATATTTTGCACATCGCACGTATACATATATGAAAACATGGTATGAAAAATGAAAAGTGTTTATAATATAGTTCTGTGGCAATATATCTCATGATTGTCCTCATATTAACAGTTTTGTAACAAAATAATAATATTTCAGTTTTTGTTTACGTAGTTAAAGTTCACTTGCACCTTCAAGTTGATTGACGGCACCGCACACCTCACCAGCCGATGGTATCGGTTGTTTCAGTAGTCCGTTACATTACAACGTGCTGCTTAGAGCTGAATGTTCACTCTTCAGCGGAGTGTTCGCTGTTTTGGAACTTCGTGGCAGATTTAAACGGCGTGTCGGGCTGGGATCCGAGCACGGAACATTTGCCTTCGCGGACATCTGCTCTGCCAACTGAGCTATCCAGGCGCGACACAGGGCCTGCTCTCATAGCTTTATTTCCGTCACTATATCTCCCCTCTCCAAAGTCCACAGAAGTGCTCCTACAGACCTTGCGGGAGAGAGTTGTCGTGGTGGCGGTTCTTGAGTTTGGCTAGCTCAATGCCAGCACGGCAGCTCAGCGTGTACGGTCCTGGACCTAGTCACCCTCTGTAACAAAAAAAAGAGAGTGATAATCTCATCGATAGAATTTGAAAGATATCATGCCATATCCTCACAAGAACCTTATTAATTAATTAATGTTCATTAACAGTACAGAGTAACCCACCGCCTTGAAATCTAAAGTGGCTTGGATGCTTCTGAATACAACAGCAAAGACTTCTCATTGTTACAATCTTAATTGGGTTGTTTTGGGGAAGGAGACCAGACAGCGAGGTCGTCGGTCTCATCGGATTAGGGAAGGACGGGGAAGGAAGTCGGCCGTGCCCTTTGAAAGGAACCATCCCGGCATTTGCCTGTAGCGATTTAGGAAAATCACGGAAAACCTAAATCAGGATGGCCGGACGCGGGATTGAACCGTCGTCCTCCCGAATGTGAGTCCAGTGTCCAACCACTGCGCCACCTCGCTCGGTTTACAATCTTAATGGTAAACAATTGTTAATGCTTTTTCTAATAAGTAATATAAAGAACATAATACATAAATATTTCTCTGAGGCTACAGCGAACTGATTGCTTAACAATTGTTAAAATGGTTCCATATAATTTGTATAATGCAAATGTTAAAGAAAAAGAAAAAAAGAA
The DNA here is from genome assembly GCF_023864345.2 of Schistocerca serialis cubense. NCBI lineage: Eukaryota > Metazoa > Arthropoda > Insecta > Orthoptera > Acrididae > Schistocerca > Schistocerca serialis. Next base: position 346,455,539 of record NC_064643.1, read on the forward strand.
AATGTAATACAATGAGTGTGGTGAAAATAATTTGTAGTGTGTAGAGGGAAGTGGTAGACTGTATTTGGATGTGTAATATAGTCTAAGTAGCATGTTGGTTGATAATCTCCTATTTCTACCTATTTCAGATGAGAAGGTCTTTGTAGAACCTCGAGCTATTCTCATCTGAAATGGTTTGTGTTAATGATGTTTACACAGATTATACAGATTAAATACTGATTGAGCACTTCATACATGGAATACATGAATTTTAGCTCTGCATGAGAAATACACTTATGTTTGTAATTTGTTAGTAGATTAGAATGTAGTTCATTGGTACTTGAATACATTGTACCATAAATAACTTAATACATTACATTTTTAGTGTTATACACACTTTATATAGAAAATACTTTTTATGTATAAAATTCATTTACTGTAGCTTTGAATAGAGAATAGTGTATAAGACGAGCAATACATTACTGCTTGTGTGCAGTATGTTTTAAACACTATGCAGTATGTCTTTGGGAAGGACGAGAGTCGGAATAAAAGTTCTTCGAGCCTTCTCCTCCCAAGCGACGTTGCCTTATTACTACAGTCTTAGTATGGTGCTGGTGTTTATTTGTTTTATGATTGTTATGTTGTTTGTGACCGTGTTATGGCCTGCAGTGTCATGCATTGTTGGTTTGGGTCTCTTACATGTTGATCCCTTCTGAGTCATGTTCACTTAGTGTTCCTTCCCCGGTTTCGGAATCTGTTGTCGTGCTTGTGTCCTCCCATGTGGTTTGTTGTTTGTGCTTGTCTACGCCTCCTTCCATACGAGTTTTGGCGCTTGTATTCTTCGTGCAGAGTGTTCGATACAATATCGGCTACCGCGCGGGATTAGCCGGGTGGTCTTAGGCGCTGCAGTCATGGACTGTGCGGCTGGTCGCGGCGGAGGTTCGAGTCCTCTCTCGGGCATGGGTGTGGGTGTTTGTCATTAGGATAATTTAGGTTAAGTAGTGTGTAAGCTTAGGGACTGATGACCTTAGCAGTTAAGTCCAATAAGATTTCACACACACACACACGATACCGGCTACACTATTTATTGTGTTCCAGTCATCGGGATTACGTATTATTCTGGCGATGTCATTGTCGTTCTGTATAGGTCTCACTTGTGCTAGCGTGTTGCATAGCAGTGTAACATGTTCTGGTTTCCCAGTTTCTCCGCGAACACATACTTCATCCTTAGTTAGTCCGATGCTGTTTAAGTGTACCGGATACGGCCCGTGGTCTGTCAGGAAATGTACCATCCCCCGGCTTGGGTTGACGTGTTTCAGTTGTAATCTTTCGCCCACGTGAGGAAAGAAAGCGTGCACTCGTCGACCCTTATCGGATGCACCCCTCTCTCTCTGCCATGTTTGTGTTTTGTTCATAATGTTGGTTCCCGTAATTTCGGTGACTTTATCAAGCCTGTCCTTCCTAAGTCAGCAAAGTGCAGCTCTGTAACGTATTGTTATGTCTATAGGGCAGGTTCCCCTCACAACGCAAAGTGCCTCTAGTGGTGTTGAAGGCTCCGCTTATTCTCAGGAGTACACTACGTTGACGTCGTCTTGCAATTGTCTTGTTAGTCTGTGAATGTTCAGGCTGTGAGACCAAGCACTTGCGGCGAAGCATGCGATGGATTCAAATTTATGTGGTAGGTACTTATCATCTTAACAGGTAATTTGTTCTGAGTTGTGTGTAGTCTTGCTAGTTTGTGCATAATTTTCGAGGCTTTGTTTATTCTCAATTTGATATGATGGTTGGAAGTCTGTTTTTCGTCAAGATGCAGTCCTAGATAACGTTTGGCTTGCTTCCTCTGTATGCTTTTATTGTCTAATTTTAGAATTGGATTCCCCTGTAGCGTCCCTCTGAGCAGTAAGTATACAGTTTTGCTGGGAGCTATTTCTAATTTATTTTCTTTGCACCAACTGTTAATTTTTTGAAGCAGTTGCGTGCCTTTTGTCTCTAGTGCTGCTCTAGAGTAGGCTGAAACCACTACGAGCAGGTCATCTGCGTTAGGCACCACACCTCTTACACTGTCGTCACTGCCCAGGGTGTTCAGCAAGGGCTCGATTGCGATATCCCAGAATATTGGTCCGCAGATCTAGCCCTGTGGATAGCCCTTTGCTATTCTCTTGACAACCTTCCGTGTACCAGCCCTCCACTCCGCCACTCTGCCTCTACAGTAATCGAGGAAGCTATTGTAGAGGGAACCTGATAGCCTCATTTCCCTTAACCTGGCGAAGAAGGACCTCAAGTTGTCAAAAGCCCCGGCTATGTCGATTAGTATGGCGGCCACATATTTGTCGCTGATGCTATTTGTAATTGTCAGTGCTTGGTTGAAGGCGTCTTGTATTGATCTTCCTTCCTTGAAGCAGAATTGATCGGGCGTTAGGGCGAGGAGGCGTCTGTGCGATTGTAAACGGTTACACAGCAGCCTTTCCTGTACCTTGTCGAGAGTGTTTATGAGGCAGATCGGTCGGTACGTTTTGGCGTCTGTTGGCTCTTTGTCTTGTGATTTCCTGATTATTGCTACATTAGCAGTTTTCCAGAGGTTTGGAATTCTGCCTGTTGGTAGCGCCTCGTTGAACATGTGTGTAAGAAAAGGTGTGATTTGTGTTACTGTTTGTTTTAATGTTGTCCGCAGCTCGTGGTCGTGCGGTAGCGTTCTCGCTTCCCGCGCCCGGGTTCCCGGGCTCGACTCCCGGCGGGGTCAGGAATTTTCTCTGCCTCGTGATGACTGGGTGTTGTGTGATGTCCTTAGGTTATTTAGGTTTAAGTAGTTCTAAGTTCAAGGGGACTGATGATCATAGATGTTAAGTCCCATAGTGCTCAGAGCCATTTGAACCATTTTTTGAACTGTCGGTGCCTTAATTCGTTCTGTTTCTATCTTGAATGGTTGTCCCCAGATGCCGTTCTGTAGCTGGGTTTTGACAAAATTGGTCCTGTAGGCTTGCCTTGTTGTGTTTAGTTGTTTTTGGTATTTCTGTTTAGCGTCGCCATACAGAGCAAGTCTTATCTGTCTTTCAGGAGCTGTCTTTGCTTGTTTGTAGTACTTTCTTTTGTCCCGTGAATCCTTCCTTAGTCTTGCCCGTACTGTCGACCACGATTGTTTCTCTCCCCACCCAGTTTTTGCTCGTGGTATAGTTGCTTCCTGTGCTCTTTGTAGGACCTCTGTCAGCACATGCGTTTTGTAATCTGTACTCCCTATTCAGTATGAAGAGGTTTCATTCATTTACCACGTCAAGCACTAGCTGCCCTCTGTCGTCAGTTCTATCCGAGTTTCACAAGGGTTTTTTTGGGTTGATATCAATTAGAATGATCAGCCTTTTACTTTTTGCGTGTCGTGCAATGACTTATTTTGTCTCAGAAAGGTTCTATATCATACGAGTACTGAGCGTTAACAGGCGACATGAGACATACATCCTGTCCGTCAGTTATTTTTGCTGTGGCAATGTGTTCAGAGCAAAACTGAGTGATCTGTGTTACCACGAGGTTTTTATTAATTACTATTATCGCGACTTCCGCGTTTGGTGTTCCTGCTATTATGATGCAATGTGAGGGGAGTCCTGAAATCTTCCCGCCTCACAGGTGTTCTCTGCTTTTGTTTCTTCTAAGAGCCTACCTAGTTCCATTTTTACTAGGATACTGCCCTGGCAATTTATTTGTATTACCTTCAGAAGGGATATCTAGTGAAGGAAAAACACTTGGGTGGGGTGTCTTTAAAATCCAGAAACACGCGTCCATGTGCTCTCACGAAGTCCTTGTATCCTTTCTCTAGGTTTAGGCCCTCTCCCTTTCGCACACATGCCTCCCCTGGAACCTTACACAGCTCTTTGGGGTTCGTTGGCATATTTTCAACTCTTAGGATCATCCTGCCAGTTTGTTCTGTAGTTGGGAAGCAGTTTGTATCCCCGTTTTCATTCTCATTTTGTATTACATAGCGAAGAGCTGTGTGGAATATATCCTTGTTTTGTAGTCTGCTAAGCCATGTGTTAACTTCTAAGTTTTCGTACTATACTTAATTAACGGTATTCAGCTTGCGGTCTTTGGTTGTGTCTAGTTGGTGTTCTTGACTGTTTGTTTGTTGCTCCGATTTCGAGTAATTTTCACAAGAACCAATGACGAAACTATGACAAGCGTACATATCAAAGAGAAGGAGGGGGGGGGGGGGGGCGGGTGAAATCGGTTGAGCACCTCCCTCTGCAAGGCAACGCCGAAGGTTCTAGGTTCGAGTACCGTTCCAGTATACCATTTTAATCTGTCACGAAGTTTTAAACCCGTATTAAATTCGTAAATATTTGACAACCCAGAAGCATCAGATTATTTATTTGTTTCCATCGCTCGTTTTGCGATACGCCGAACCTCCAGTTATAAACGCCGATTATTATTTATTATTTGTAAGTATAAGCCGCATCAGCAGACATTCATACCGATTTGGGTTCCGTCTTGTATCAGTTTGTGCTGCAATTGTTTGTTTACTGTAGTCAGTTTCTTCAGCGATCTTACTCTGCAACCGCCTACATTTCTACAGCAGCAGGTTTTTCACTTCAGGTTGTACACTGTTTGTAGTCATTATGGCTTTACTGCCTAGAACTGATTAATGCTATGACTGATGGTCTGCCCCTGTCACTGTTCCAGGCCGAAAGATTACATTGCCGAATCGGAAGTTTCGCATAACTGATCCTGTATCGGAAGACCTCCATTTTTCACAGTTTTCATTGCTATCTTGAGTCTCACATCTGTTCAATTTATTGCTGTACTGTTTTTATTTTAAATACTGTGTTGATATGTTTAACTGTGTTTCTGCATCTCTCTTCGTCTAATTGTTAACTTTGTTCTGTTTTCCTAAAGTGTTAATTTGTTTGTCTATTACAAGCTCTCCTACAGATAAGTCTTTTCCCCAAGTTGTCGAGGGAGTTCCTTAATATTTTCTTGCAGGTTGCTATCAAGTCCAAGCTCTGTAGCCACTGGCCGCACCACACTAATGGAATTTGACCTGATGGCCTGTGGACTGTCTCTAACGGCTGGAAATCCTCTACCGCTTTGTCCCTCTGCCAGGCCTTGAGCCATGGGCCCGAAGTGCTGTCAGAGTCATTCAGTCTGCGAGTATGGGGCATGGGCTGTTCTATCCTTGAACTTAAACTTCAGTGACGAACCTCTACACACATCTTTGAGACCCACTCTGATGCTCCCTACACAACATCTCCAGCAGCGTTTGTTCCCTGGAGGAGTCGCTCTTGTGTTGTCACACGTCTGCTGGAATGCTGTAGCCACTCTGGGCCTTGTGGAGGTCCACCTTGCAGCAGTGTGTACTGGCCCAGTGGCGGTCCACCTTGCAGCAGTGTGTACTGGCCCAGTGGAGGTCCAGCTTGCAGCAGTGCGTACTGGCCCAGTGGAGGTCCAGATTTCAGTGGCAGGAATGGTTCTGGCCGAGATCCAGGTTTCCCCAGTGGGTACGCGCCATGCAAAGCTCCAGGTTTCCCCTGCGAGTACGCACCATGCGAGCTCCAGGTTTCCTCGGCGAGAACGCGCCATGCGGAGGTCCAGGTTTCCCCGGCGAGTATGTGCCATGCGAAGGTCCAGGTTTCCCCGGCGAGTACGCGCCATGCGAAGGTCCAGGTTTCCCCAGCGAATACGCGCCATGCGAAGCTCCAGGTTTCCCCAGCGAGTATGCACCATGTGAAGGTCCAGGTTTCCCCGGCGAGTATGCGCCATGCGAAGCTCCAGGTTTCCCCAGCGAGTATGCACCATGCGAGCTCCAGGTTTCCTCGGCGACAACGCGCCATGCGAAGGTTCAGGTTTCCCCGGCGAGTATGCACCATGCAAAGGCCCAGGTTTCCCTGGTGAGTATGCGCCATGCGAAACTCCAGGTTTCCATAGCGAGTACGCGCCATGCGAAGGTCCAGGTTTCCCCTGCGAGTACGCGCCATGCGAAGCTCCAGGTTTCCCCAGCGAGTATGCACCATGTGAAGCTCCAGGTTTCCTCAGCGAGTACGCACCATGCGAAGGTCCTGGTTTCCCCAGTGAGTATGCACCATGCAAAGCTCCAGGTTTTCCCAGTGAGTTCACGCCATGCGAAGCTCCAGGTTTCCCCAGCAAGTATGCGCCAAGCTGGGGAAACCTGGAGCTTTGCATGGTGTGTACCCACCGGGTAAACCTGGAACATTGCATTGCTCGTACCCGCTGGGGAAACCTGGAGCTTTGCATAGCGCATACCTGCTGGGTAAACCTGGAGCTTTGCATGGCGTGTACCCGCCGGGTAAACCTGGAGCTTTGCATGACACATACAAGCCAAGTAAACCGGGAGCTTTTGATTGCACGTTCCCACTGGGTAAACTTGGAGCTTTGCATGGTGCATACCTGCCAGGTAGAGCTGGAGCATTTCATGGCGTGTAGCTGCAGGGTAAACCTGGATCTTTGCATGGCATGTTCCCACCGAGTAAACCTGGAGCTTTGCATGGCACATACCTGCCGGGTAAACCTGGAGCTTTGCATGGCGCGGACCTGCCGGGTAAACCTGGAGCTTTACATGGCGCGTACCCACCAGGGAAACCTGGAGCTTTGCATCGCACGGACCCGCTGGGTAAACCTGGAGCTTTGCATGGCGCGTACCCATCGGGTAAACCTGGAGCTTTGCATGGCATGTACCTGCCAGGGAGACTGGACCTCCGCCAGACCCATACCTGCCACATCAACCTGGACCTCCATTTGGCCAGTACGCGCCGCTGCAAGCTGGACATCCGCTGGTCCAGTACATGCCGCTGCAAGCTGGACCTTCACTATGGCAGTACACGCCGCCACAAGCTGGACCTCTATAAGGCCCAGACTGGCCACAGCATTCCAGCAGAGGTGTGGCAACACAAGCAACTCCTCCAAGGAACAAACGCTGCTAGAGAAGCTGTGTTGGTAGCACGAGAGTGGGTTCCAAAAATGTGCATAGGGGTTCATCGCTGAGGTTGAAGGTCAAAGGTAGATCAGCGTACACTCCGTACTCGCAGACTGACCTAGCCTGACAGGCCTTTGGGCTCATGGCTCAAGGCCTGGCAGAGTGGCAAAGCGGTAGAGGAATTTCAGCCATTGGAGGCAGTAAACAGTCCGTTTGTGTGGTGCGGCCAATGGCTTCAGAGAAAGATCTACGAAGGACAACGTGTGACAGCTTCCTAGCTGGCTTGCACCAAAGGACCAGATTCTACACCCCTCCAGAGCATGTCGTCAGAAGCAATGTGGAAGCAACGTACAGCATCGGAACACTGGGAATGGCAGCAGCGTATCAAAGGTGCATAAACAAGTGGCTTGCCACAGGTGCTAGTTCCCAGCACCTACTGTGGCATGCGGGAGCTAGTCCCAGGCACAGCCAATGAAGAATACTACTCCACGACACAAACCAGATTCATTCCAACCTCAACGACTGGACAAGGCTACCATGATGAACGCAGCGCAGGAAGCGACGTGGAGTCAACGTACGGCATCGGAACAATAACGAACATTTTATAAATCAAACTGACGAATCTAACTTCACTCATGAAGGTATTTTCAACCTCCACAACAAACATTATTGGTCGGAACACAACCCACATGTCAACCATGAAAGTGGCTTTCAGGCACGCTTTGGCCTGAACCTGTGGGCTGGAATCATGGAAGGACTGCTTTCGGCCCCGGACAAGTTGAATTCCCGCGTATCTCGTACGTTTCTTTGCAATACTTCGCCTGACAAACTAGAAAATGTTGCACTTGGTGTTCGGCGACTGCTGTGCTTTTAGTACAATGGTGCACTGCCATGAATGTGCATAACTATTTAAATGCACCATTTCTAGGGACGTATCTTGGTCAAGGAGGTTCAATGTTCTGGCCTCCACGTTTCCCCGACCTTATTCCACTACATTTCATTTGTGGAGACACTTACAGGAAAAATTTTATAGTACTCCACCCACGCGTGTACATGACCTTGAACACGTTCTCTAAAGTTAACAATGAACATATGTGTACGTACCAGCTCCGTGAAGATAAGACTCGATATCAAGTGTACAGAATATAATTATTGTGCGCAGCAATGTGCAGTCTAGTGTAGTCTGCCTATTGTGTTTTTGGTACCTCACTGGATACAGACGATGTTACTGTTTCCACTATTACGTTCTATTCACTTTGTTTGTGTCATGGACGAAACGAAGTGGTCGTTTACGCCAGTAAGAAGCTCATGTTACATCTTAATATTTGAATAAAGGTAACTGTAACAGCAAGAAAGACACGAGAACCACATTGTGAAGTCTTGAATTGGATACAATTTGATGCTGTAACTGGAAAAAATGTTTGGTGTGAAGGCGACTCGAACTTCTGCGAAATTGCATATCATTTCCCCCACAGCATTGCCAAACCTCACTGAGCTAACGGGGCAGCAACGGCACCGCACAGAGCTCATCGTACCTGTTCTTGGCCACGCTGCACGTCGTTACAGCGTTTCCAGAGCCCCATTTCGTAAATCGAGTTTATGTTAACCTATTGGCGGGTCCTGGTTTTACTAAATACTCCGTTTTGAACTAGGATGAGAAGTCGCGTGCCGACCGTCAGGTGCGGCATACACTACTGGCCATTAAAACTGCTGCACCAAGAAGAAATGCAGATGATAAACGAGTGTTCACTGGACAAATATATTACACTAGAACTGACGTGTGATCACATTTTCACGCAGTTTGGGTGCATAGATCCTGAGAAATCAGTACCCAGAACAACCACCTCTGGCCGTAATAACGGGCTTGATACGTCTAGGCATTGAGTCAAACAGAGCTTTGATGGCGTGTACAGGTGCAGCTGCCCATGCAGCTTCAACACGATACCACCGTTCATCAAGAGTAGTGACTGGCGTATTGGGACGAGCCAGTTGCTCGGTCACCATTGACCAGACGTTTTCAATTGGTGAGAGATCTGGAGAATGTATCCAGAAAGGCCCGTACAGGAAGTGCAACATGCAGTCGTGAATTATCCTGTTGAAATGTAGGGTTTCACAGGGATCGAATGAAGGGTAGAGCCACGGGTCGTAACACATCTGAATGTAACGTCCGCTGTTCAATGTGTCGTCAATGTGAACAAGAGTTGACTGAGACGTGTAACCAATGGCACCCCATGCCATCACGCCGGGTGATACACCAGAATTGCGATTACGAATACAAACTTCTAATGTGCGTTCACCGCGACGTCGCCAAAACCGGATGCGACCATCATGATGCTGTAAACAGAACCTGGATTCATCCGAAAAAATGTCGTTTTGCCATTCGTGCACCCAGGTTCGTCGATGAATACACCATCGCAGGCGCTCCTGTCTGTGATGCAGCGATAAGGGTAACCGCTGCCATGGTCTCCGAGCTGATAGTCCATGCTGCTGCAAACGTCGTCGAACTGTTCGTGCAGATGGTTGTTGTCTCACAAACGTCCCCATCTGTTGACTCAGGGATCGAAACGTGGCTGCACCATCCGTTACAGCCATGCAGATAAGATGCCTGTCATCTCGACTGCTAGTGATACGAGGCCGTTGGGATCCAGCACAGCGTTCCGTGTTACCCTCCTGTACCCACCGATTCCATATTCTGCTAACAGTCATTGGATCTCGACCAACGCGAGCAGGAATGTCGCAATACGATACACCGCCATCTCGATAGGCTACGATCAGATCTTTATCAAAGTCGGAAACGTGATGGTACGCATTTCTCTGAGGCATCACAACAACGTTTCACCGGGCAACGCCAGTCAACTGGTGTTTGTGTATGAGAAATCGGTTGGAAACTTTCCTCATGTCACCACGTTGTAGGTGTCGCCACCGACGCCAACCTTGTGTGAATGGTATGAAAAGCTAATCGTATGCATATCACAGCGTCTTCTTCCTGTAGGTTAAATTTCGTGTCTGTAGCACGTCATCTTCGTGGTGCAGCAATTTTAATGGCCAGTAGTGTATTTTCTTCACCCTGTATATGCAGTAGACGGGCGACTGCAGCTGCGCATTTGCCTTTTGTCTTTCCCCTGAAAGTATGAAGAGGTTTCATTCATTTACCACGTCAAGCACTAGCTGCCCTCTGTCGTCAGTTCTATCCGAGTTTCACAAGGGTTTTTTTGGGTTGATATCAATTAGAATGATCAGCCTTTTACTTTTTGCGTGTGGTGCAATGACTTATTTTGTCTCAGAAAGGTTCTATATCATACGAGTACTGAGCGTTAACAGACGGCATGAGACATACATCCTGTCCGTCAGTTATTTTTGCTGTGGCAATGTGTTCAGAGCAAAACTGAGTGATCTGTGTTACCACGAGGTTTTTATTAACTACTATTCCGTGTTTGGTGTTCCTGCTATTATGATGCAATGTGAGGGGAGTCCTGAAATCTTCCCGCCTCACAGGTGTTCTCTGCTTTTGTTTCTTCTAAGAGCTTACCTAGTTCCATTTTTACTAGGATACTGCCATGGCAATTTATTTGTATTACCTTCAGAAGGGATATCTAGTGAAGGAAAAACACTTGGGTGTGGTGTCTTTAAAATCCAGAAACACGCGTCCATGTGCTCTCACGAAGTCCTTGTATCCTTTCTCTAGGTTTAGGCCCTCTCCCCTTCGCACACATGCCTCCCCTGGAACCTTACACAGCTCTTTGGGGTTCGTTGGCATATTTTCAACTCTTAGGATCATCCTGCCAGTTTGTTCTGTAGTTGGGAAGCAGTTTTATCCCCGTTTTCATTCTTATTTTGTATTACATAGCGAAGAGGTGTTTGGAATATATCCTTGTTTTGTAGTCTGCTAAGCCGTGTGTTAACTTCTAAGTTTTCGTACTATACTTAATTAACGGTATTCAGCTTGCAGTCTTTGGTTGTGTCTAGTTGGTGTTCTTGACTGTTTGTTTGTTGTTCCGATTTCGAGTAATTTGCACAAGAACCAATGACGAAACTATGACAAGCGTACATATCAAAGAGAGGGAGGGGGGGGGGGAGAGTGAAATCGGTTGAGCACCTCCCTCTGCAAGGCAACGCCGAAGGTTCTAGGTTCGAGTACCGGTCCAGTATACCATTTTAATCTGTCACGAAGTTTTAAACCCGTATTAAATTCGTAAGTATTTGACAACCCAGAAGCATCAGATTATTTATTTGTTTCCATCGCTCGTTTTGCGATACGCCAAACCTCCAGTTATAAACGCCGATTATTATTTATTATTTGTAAGTATAAGCCGCATCAGCAGACATTCATACCGATTTGGGTTCCGTCTTGTATCAGTTCGTGCTGCAATTGTTTGTTTACTGTAGTCAGTTTCTTCAGCGATCTTACTCTGCAACCGCCTACATTTCTACACCAGTAGGTTTTTCACTTCAGGTTGTACACTGTTTGTAGTCATTATGGCTTTACTTCCTAGAACTGATTAATGCTATGACTGATGGTCTGCCCCTGTTTGTTATGGTGTCACTCTTCCAGGCCGAAAGATTACTTTGCCGAATCGGAAGTTTCGCATAACTGATCCTGTATCGGAAGACCTCCGTTTTTCACAGTTTTCAATGCTATCTTGAGTCTCACATCTGTTCAATTTATTGCTGTACTGTTTTTATTTTAAATACTGTGTTGATATGTTTAACTGTGTTTCTGCATCTCTCTTAGTCTAATTGTTAACTTTGTTCTGTTTTCCTAAAGTGTTAATTTGTTTGTCTATTACAAGCTCTCCTACAGATAAGTCTTTTCCCCAAGTTGTCGAGGGAGTTCCTTAATATTTTCTTGCAGGTTGCTATCAAGTCCAAGCTCTGTAGCCACTGGCCGCACCACACTAATGGAATTTGACCTGATGGCCTGTGGACTGTCTCTAACGGCTGGAAATCCTCTACCGCTTTGTCCCTCTGCCAGGCCTTGAGCCATGGGCCCGAAGTGCTGTCAGGGTCATTCAGTCTGCGAGTATGGGGCATGGGCTGTTCTATCCTTGAACTTAAACTTCAGTGACGAACCTCTACCCACATCTTTGAGACCCACTCTGATGCTCCCTACACAACATCTCCAGCAGCGTTTGTTCCCTGGAGGAGTCGCTCTTGTGTTGCCACACGTCTGCTGGAATGCTGTAGCCACTCTGGGCCTTGTGGAGGTCCACCTTGCAGCAGTGTGTACTGGCCCAGTGGCGGTCCACCTTGCAGCAGTGTGTACTGGCCTAGTGGAGGTCCAGCTTGCAGCAGTGCGTACTGGCCCAGTGGAGGTCCAGATTTCAGTGGCAGGAATGGTTCTGGCCGAGATCCAGGTTTCCCCAGTAGGTACGCGCCATGCAAAGCTCCAGGTTTCCCCTGCGAGTACGCACCATGCGAGCTCCAGGTTTCCTTGGCGAGAACGCGCCATGCGAAGGTCCAGGTTTCCCCGGCGAGTATGCGCCATGCGAAGGTCCAGGTTTCCCCGGCGAGTACGCGCCATGCGTAGGTCCAGGTTTCCCCGGCGAATACGCGCCATGCGAAGCTCCAGGTTTCCCCAGCGAGTATGCACCATGTGAAGGTCCAGCTTTCCCCGGCGAGTATGCGCCATGTGAAGCTCCAGGTTTCCCCAGCGAGTATGCACCATGCGAGCTCCAGGTTTCCTCGGCGAGAACGCGCCATGCAAAGGTTCAGGTTTCCCCGGCGAGTACGCACCATGCAAAGGCCCAGGTTTCCCTGGCGAGTACGCGCCATGCGAAACTCCGGGTTTCCCCAGCGTGTACGCGCCATGCGAAGGTCCAGGTTTCCCCGGCGAGTACGCGCCATGCAAAGCTCCAGGTTTCCCCAGTGACTACACACCATGTGAAGCTCCAGGTTTCCCCAGCGAGTACGCACCATGCGAAGGTCCTATTTTCCCCAGTGAGTATGCACCATGCAAAGCTCCAGGTTTTCCCAGTGAGTTCACGCCATGCGAAGCTCCAGGTTTCCCCAGTGACTACGCACCATGTGAAGCTCCAGGTTTCCCCAGCGAGTACGCACCATGCGAAGGTCCTATTTTCCCCAGTGAGTATGCACCATGCAAAGCTCCAGGTTTTCCCAGTGAGTTCACGCCATGCGAAGCTCCAGGTTTCCCCAGCAAGTATGCGCCAAGCTGGGGAAACCTGGAGCTTTGCATGGTGTGTACCCACCGGGTAAACCTGGAACATTGCATTGCGCGTACCCGCTGGGGAAACCTGGAGCTTTGCATAGCGCATACCTGCCGGGTAAACCTGGAGCTTTGCATGTCGTGTACCCGCCGGGTAAACCTGGAGCTTTGCATGACACATACAAGCCAAGTAAACCGGGAGCTTTTGATTGCGCGTTCCCACTGGGTAAACTTGGAGCTTTGCATGGCGCATACTTGCCAGGTAGAGCTGGAGCATTGCATGGCGTGTAGCTGCAGGGCAAACCTGGAGCTTTGCATGGCATGTTCCCACCGAGTAAACCTGGAGCTTTGCATGGCACATAACTGCCGGGTAAACCTGGAGCTTCGCATGGCGCGGACCTGCCGGGTAAACCTGGAGCTTTACATGGCGCGTACCCACCAGGGAAACCTGGAGCTTTGCATGGCACGGACCCGCTGGGTAAACCTGGAGCTTTGCATGGCACGTACCCATCGGGTAAACCTGGAGCTTTGCATGGCATATACCTGCCAGGGAGACTGGACCTCCACCAGACCCATACCTGCCACTTCAACCTGGACCTCCATTTGGCCAGTACGCGCCGCTGCAAGCTGGACATCCGCTGGTCCAGTACATGCCGCTGCAAGCTGGACCTTCACTATGGCAGTACACGCCGCCACAAGCTGGACCTCTATAAGGCCCAGACTGGCCACAGCATTCCAGCAGAGGTGTGGCAACACAAGCAACTCCTCCAAGGAACAAACGCTGCTAGAGAAGCTGTGTTGGTAGCACGAGAGTGGGTTCCAAAAATGTGCATAGGGGTTCATCGCTGAGGTTGAAGGTCAAAGGTAGATCAGCGTACACTCCATACTCGCAGACTGACCTAGCCTGACAGGCCTTTGGGCTCGTGGCTCAAGGCCTGGCAGAGTGGCAAAGCGGTAGAGGAATTTCAGCCATTAGAGGCAGTAAACAGTCCATTTGTGTGGTGCGGCCAATGGCTTCAGAGAAAGATCTACGAAGGACAACGTGTGACAGCTTCCTAGCTGGCTTGCACCAAAGGACCAGATTCTACACCCCTCCAGAGCATGTCGCCAGAAGCAATGTGGAAGCAACGTACAGTATCGGAAAACTGGGAGTGGCAGCAGCGTATCAAAGGTGCATAAGCAAGTGGCTTGCCACAGGTGCTAGTTCCCAGCCCCTACCGTGGCATGCGGGAGCTAGTCCCAGGCACAGCCAATGAAGAATACTACTCCACGACACAAACCAGATTCATTCCAACCTCAATGACTGGACAAGGCCACCATGATGAACGCAGCGCAGGAAGCGACGTGGAGTCAACGTACGGCATCGGAACAATAACGAACATTTTATAAATAGTGTGATGCAAACTCACGAATCTAGCTTCACTCATGAAGGTATTTTCAGCCTCCACAACAAACATTATTGGTCGGAACACAACCCACATGTCAACCATGTAAGTGGCTTTCAGGCACGCTTTGGCCTGAACCTGTGGGCTGGAATCATGGAAGGACTGCTTTTGGCCCCGGACAAGTTGAATTCCCGCGTATCTCGTACGTTTCTTTGCAATACTTCGCCTGACAAACTAGAAAATGTTGCACTTTATGTTCGGCGACTGCTGTGGTTTTAGTACAATGGTGCACTGCTATGAATGTGCATAACTATTTAAATGCAGCATTTCTAGGGACGTATCTTGGTCAAGGAGGTTCAATGTTCTGGCCTCCACGTTTCCCCGACCTTATTCCACTACATTTCATTTGTGGGGACACTTAAAGGAAAAATTTTATAGTACTCCACCCATGCGTGTACATGACCTTGAACACGTTCTCTAAAGTTAACAATGAACATATGTGTACGTACCAGCTCCGTGAAGATAAGACTCGATGTCAAGTGTACAGAATATAATTATTGTGCGCAGCAATGTGCAGTCTAGTGTAGTCTGCGGATTGTGTTTTTGGTACCTCACTGGATACAGCCGATGTTACTGTTTCCACTATTACGTTCTATTCACTTTATTTGTGTCATGGACGAAACGAAGTGGTCGTTTACGCCTGTAAGAAGCTCATGTTACATCTTAATATTTGAATAAAGGTAACTGTAACAGCAAGAAAGACACGAGAACCACATTGTGAAGTCTTGAATTGGATACAATTTGATGCTGAAACTGGAAAAAATGTTTGGTGTGAAGGCGACTCGAACTTCTGCGAAATTGCATATCATTTCCCCCACAGCATTGCCAAACCTCACTGAGCTAACGGGGCAGCAACGGCACCGCACAGAGCTCATCGTACCTGTTCTTGGCCACGCTGCACGTCGTTACAGCGTTTCCAGAGCCCCATTTCGTAAATCGAGTTTATGTTAACCTATTGGCGGGTCCTGGTTTTACTAAATACTCTGTTTTGAACTAGGATGAGGAGTCGCGTGCCGACCGTCAGGTGCGGCATACACTACTGGCCATTAAAACTGCTGCACCAAGAAGAAATGCAGATGATAAACGAGTGTTCACTGGACAAATATATTACACTAGAACTGACGTGTGATTACATTTTCACGCAGTTTGGGTGCATAGATCCTGAGAAATCAGTACCCAGAACAACCACCTCTGGCCGTAATAACGGCCTTGATACGTCTAGGCATTGAGTCAAACATAGCTTGGATGGCGTGTACAGGTACAGCTGCCCATGCAGCTTCAACACGATACCACCGTTCATCAAGAGTAGTGACTGGCGTTTTGTGACGAGCCAGTTGCTCGGCCACCATTGACCAGACGTTTTCAATTGGTGAGAGATCTGGAGAATGTATCCAGAAAGGCCCGTACAGGAAGTGCAACATGCAGTCGTGAATTATCCTGCTGAAATGTAGGGTTTCACAGGGATCGAATGAAGGGTAGAGCCACGGGTCGTAACACATCTGAAATGTAACGTCCGCTGTTCATTGTGTCGTCAATGTGAACAAGAGTTGACTGAGACGTGTAACCAATGGCACCCCATACCATCACGCCAGGTGATACGCCAGAATTGCGATGACGAATACAAACTTCTAATGTGCGTTCACCGCGACGTCGCCAAAACCGGATGCGACCATCATGATGCTGTAAACAGAACCTGGATTCATCCGAAAAAATGACGTTTTGCCATTCGTGCACCCAGGTTCGTCGTTGAGTACACCATCGCAGGCGCTACTGTCTGTGATGCAGCGTCAAGGGTAGCCGCAGCCATGGTCTCCGAGCTGATTGTCCATGCTTCTGCAAACGGCGTCGTACTGTTCATGCAGATGGTTGTTGTCTCACAAACGTCCCCATCTGTTGACTCAGGGATCGAAACGTGGCTGCACGATCCGTTACAGCCATGCAGATAAGATGCCTGTCATCTCGACTGCTAGTGATACGAGGCCGTTGGGATCCAGCACAGCGTTTCGTGTTACCCTCCTGTACCCACCGATTCCATATTCTGCTAACAGTCATTGGATCTCGACCAACGCGAGCGGCAATGTCGCAATACCATAAACCGCCATCTCGATAGGCTACGATCAGATCTTTATCAAAGTCGGAAACGTGATGGTACGCATTTCTCTGAGGCATCACAACAACGTTTCACCGGGCAACGCCGGTCAACTGGTGTTTGTGTATGAGAAATCGGTTGGAAACGTTCCTCATGTCAGCACGTTGTAGGTGTCGCCACCGAAGCCAACCTTGTGTGAATGGTATGAAAAGCTAATCGTATGCATATCACAGCGTCTTCTTCCTGTAGGTTAAATTTCGTGTCTGTAGCACGTCATCTTCGTGGTGCAGCAATTTTAATGGCCAGTAGTGTATTTTCTTCACCCTGTATATGCAGTAGACAGGCGACTGCAGCTGCGCATTTGCCTTTTGTCTTTCCCCTGAAACGCCACGCTGACGTCTTCGTGTAGTGCTTACAGAAGACCTACTCTCAGTGTGTAACTACGCATCGTGGTGCCAGAAACCATCTGCGCCGCCTGTTCGTGCCGTCGTATTTAATTTATCCGTGCACTCTACGCAGGTTCCTCCTTGCCCTCCAGCTGTCAGCTCGCGGAAACGCGTGCTGCAGCAGAGATATTCCTTGATAAATGCCGACCGAGGTGAAATATGTGCTCCTTGAGCACTTCTCGTGCAGTGTCCCCGCGACCGAGACAAATGCAGAGTGTAATCTGTCGCTGTTCTGGAGAAGTGGCGGAGAGTGGATGTATGAATTGTCTGCGTGGCGGTTTTCTTTGTTCTTAGAGCACGAAATCATAGTGACGGAAAGCAGTGTTGTCACGCTCTGGAAATCTAACCACTCAGGAAGAATATCGCCAAGAACTCCTGCATATATATTAATTCCAAATCGGTGTTGATGGCCTCCAACTGCGTGTGGATTTGCATCAGTCCACACATGTTCTTTATCAAAGTTGACGATCCCATCTCCATGAAATCAGCCTCGCCTGCGAACGGTATCTTCGTTGTGAAAGTGGATCATCACCACATCTTTGCAAATCAATTTGGCAGAGCTGTTGATCTTACGGCATGAGGGCTTGAACATTCTAACGTAATACGGGTACAGCAACTGTTCGTGCTGGATGGCCCAGACTGGAGGATGAGTATCTACGACAGATGCTGGGATTCTACGTACACAAGCTCCAGGACCTTCTTCGACTCGTTCCAATACCCGCTTCTCCACAATAGGAGTGGGAATGGTGTGGGATCTGCAGCGATTCGCGGTTGTTGGAAATGCCTCAGCCAGAATCCGCTAGTCGCTCAAAAGACGGCTGAATAATTGTGCCGGTGGTACCCTGCGTTTCGGATATTTTTCAGCATACAGGACACGAGCGTGATTGCTGCTACCAAGTGCCAGACCGTAACAGATCATGTCTGCCACTTCCTGTGTGGAATAATTGGCTTCCATTATGCTGGGAAGTGCAAAATTAAAGCTACAAGGCACATATTAACAGAATCTTCCGTCAGGTCTTTGTAGAACAACATTATAATAAATGAAAAGCATCAGTTTGCTTTTGTTCGACAATATTACTTTTATTGTTAACCGGTTTTCGGCGTACTAGGCCATCTTCAGACATTTACGGAGTATTATCACCAAAGTAGTTAAATATTACCAAACAACATTGGAAGAGAAGTTCTGTTCTGATTGTGACAAATTTTACATTGGTCAGTCAGGCAGAGACATATCAACTAGGCTGGCTGAACATGAACGCAGCTGGAGGTTGCAGAATTCAGACTCTGCATTTGCTGAGCATGTACTGAGTGAGGGTCACAACTACCAGCCAGTGTCCATGTACTTCACTTAGCAAACAAAGGCCATAAACTCAACCTGCTGGAAGTCCTGGAAATTAACAAACATCTTGCTCACAGTCCAGATCTCATCCTAAATGACCGGACACAGCTCAACACTTCCCCTCTCCTAAATTTCATATAATCATCTTTGTTGTTCATTACTTCCCACACTCTCTCTTCCAACATATTCCCATTTTCCTGTATTCATTAAGTTGTTTTGTTTTGTTGAAGTTGTCTTTGTATTCCACATAGAATGTAGTTTCAATAGTTAAGGCTTTCTTTTAACTGGAACTTGTATTAATATGTTTAACACCCCTTGTAGTTGTCTCATCAAATACTGTTCATATTTTACTTTGCTCATTTATTTAATGAAAATTGTTACACAACCACTGCTTTGATTATAATGTTAATGTTAAAATACAGTACCACCACACTCTCAAACTGTAGATTCCCTCAAACACCTTCATTTTTCTACATTTATTTATTTCTGTTTATCTAATGATATTGCTTAAGTTCCTTATGTATTCTGTAGTTACATTGATAACTGTCCCTTTAATTGGTTGTGTATCACTCTCCATGTTTCATACCTCCTGATGCAGCCTTGTCTACTACTAATTTCATTTTGCTTTATTAGTTTTGTTTATTAATGTAGGCATGCTATTCCTATTTCGTGCTAAAGGTTTTCCTGTCTACTCCATTGTTATTTATGTACTGTTCAGTTTTTACTTTTTCATTGCAAAGATGTTACTTACTGTATGTTTCTACTTCAGTCTAGATGTGTTACTTCTCTTCCAATGTTGTTTGCTAACATTTAACTTCTTTGGTGATAATACTCAGTAAATGTGTGAAGATGGCCTAGTAAGCCGAAAACCGGTTAACAATAAAAGTAATATTGTAGAACAAAAGCTAACTCGTGCTTTTCGTTTACTACATAGTACAGTTTACGGTACTGACACTAACAGATGTTCGAGTGTATGTTCGCTTGTTTGCTGCATTTTGTAGGTCGTTCGTAATCGAAAAGAGCTTGCAGTAGAAGAGATATACTTCACAATAGCGAAGAAGAACCAGATTTAGGTTTTCCGTGATTTCCCTAGATCACTTAAGACAAATGCCAAGGCTGGGTAGTTTGAAATAGCTTAACCGATTTCGTTCCTCATCCTTCTACAATCCGAGCTTACGGTCTCTTCGTGGGACTGTAAATCCAAATCTTCTTGTTATATATTTTCGAGTTCGTCCTACGGAGGATTTTACATCTGCAGTAGGGATAAAAATTATGCTGTCAAGTAATCGATATGAAAATAGTAATAAATATACCCTGTTTGGGCCATTAGTTACGTCTAAAGAATAGCAAATAAATTAGATAATATAAGTACTGACAGTAAAGGACTTAACAAATTTTCAGTCTCATAATATTACCTGCTGTTATAGTAAAGGAACCAGCAACAAACTCAACCAAGTGAGCTGCAAGGTGTTTATTTTCTATTTATCGAACGAGTCAAAAGACTGATGACCAAAAAAAGTGTTGGTGAAATCGGTTACAGTAATTTCCCCTTTATGTGTGTGTTTCCTCTGTATTAGTTAGTGTTTCATTGATCAATCTCGCGGTAACCGCTATGATGTGTCGAGTGCATAAAAAAAGCTTAAAATTTTTCTTACCTACCTCACGCCCTTAAATGGCACAAAATACATATATTATATCTATAGATTTGTTTCTTCCTATTCAAGAATTCATCTGTGGTATAGAGGGAGTTGTCAACGAGACTTCTTAAGTAATAGAACCCAGTACGTTGTCCTCGATGGTGAGTGTTCATCGGAGATGAGGGTACCATCTGGAGTGCCCCAGGGAAGTGTGGTAGGTCCGCTGTTGTTTTCTATCTACATAAATGATCTTTTGTGTAGGGTGGATAGCAATATGCGGCTGTTTGCTGATGATGCTGTGGTGTACGGGAAGGTGTCGTCGTTGAGTGACTGTAGGAGGATACAAGATGACTTGGACAGGATTTGTGATTGGTGTAAAGAATGGCAGCTAACTCAAAATATAGATAAATGTAAATTAATGTAGATGAATAGGAAAAAGAATCCCGTAATGTTTGAATACTCCAATAGGAGTGTAGCGCTTGACACAGTCAAGTCGATTAAATATTTAGGCGCAACTTTTCAGAGCGATATGAAGTGGGACAAGCATGTAATGGCAGTTGTGGGGAAGGCGGATAGTCGTCTTCGGTTCATTGGTAGAATTTTTGGGAAGATGTGGTTCATCTGTAAAGGAGACCGCTTATGAAACACTAATACGACCTATTCTTGAGTACTGCTCGAGCGTTTGGGATCCCTATCAGGTCGATTCAAATGGCTCTGAGCACTATGGGACTCAACTGCTGAGGTCATTAGTCCCCTAGAACTTAGAACTAGTTAAACCTAACTAACCTAAGGACATCACAAACATCCATGCCCGAGGCAGGATTCGAACCTGCGACCGTAGCGGTCTTGCGGTTCCAGACTGCAGCGCCTTTAACCGCACGGCCACTTCGGCCGGCCCTATCAGGTCGGACTGAGGGAGGACATAGAAGCAATTTAGAGGCGGGTTGCTAGATTTGTTACTGGTAGCTTTGATCATCACGCGAGTGTTACAGAAATGCTTCAGGAACTCGGGTGGGAGTCTCTAGAGGAAAGGAGGCGTTCTTTTCGTGAATCGCTACTGAGGAAATTTAGAGAACCAGCATTTGAGGCTGACTGCAGTACAATTTTACTGCCGCCAACTTACATTTCGCGGAAAGACCACAAAGATAAGATAAGAGAGATTAGGGCTCGTACAGAGGCATATAGGCAGTCATTTTTCCCTCGTTCGGTTTGGGAGTGGAACATGGAGAGAAGATGCTAGTTGTGGTACGAGGTACCCTCCGCCACGCACCGTATGGTAGATTGCGGAGTATGTATGTAGGTGTAGATGTAGATATGATTTCAACTTATTTTTAAAACTGTTACTGCTGTCTGTCAGACATTTTCTTTCATCTGGTAATTTATCGAAAATTTTTACAGCACCATATTTTACCCCTTTCTGTGCCAAAGATAGGTTAAGAAGAGGATAGAGTAATTTTTTTTATTCTGGTATTATAATCACGAATCTCGCTATTGTTTTTAAACTGGTCCATGATGTTGAGAACAAATTTCATTACTGTGTAAATGTACTGCGAGGTTGTTGTAAGAATTCCTAACCTTTTAAGGAGATGCCTACAATATGTGCGACTATGAGCAGTGAATACTTTTTGCCTAAGTGTTGAGTTACCCCGAAATATTATTCCGTATCACATCAGAGAGTGAAAGTATGTTAGCTTGCTAATTTCTATATCCTCAAAATTAGCAATTCTTCTGACTACAAAAGTTGCTGAACCTAGTCGCTTTAGGAGATCCTCGTCTTGTGCTCAAAATGAAGAGAAACTAACTGCAAATAGTGTAATGGAACCGAACAGCGAGGTAGCGGCCCAGAAGTCACGGCTGCAAGCGCCAAGGTAGACTCGAGCGTTTCGCAATCATTTGTGAACATAAATCACATGCATGGCAGCACTCTCAAACAATAATAGAATATAAACTAACAAGTGATGAGATTCGCTTTATAAAGATAAATACAACTCTTAATCTTATAAAACAAATAGTTAAAGTCAAACTTAAATTAATAAACTAAGTATATATATATTGATATATTGTTGTTGCGGGCTTCAGTCCTGAGACTGGTTTGCTGCAGCTCTCCGTGCTACTCTATCCTGTGCAAGCTTCTTCATCTCCCAGTACCTACTGCAGCCTACATCCTTCTGAATCTGCTTAGTGTATTCATCTCTTGGTCTCCCTTTACGATTATTACCCTCCACGCTGCCCTCCAATACTAAATTGGTGATCCCTCGATGTCTCAGAAAATGTCCTACCAACCGATCCCTTCTTCTAGTCAAGTTGTGCCACAAACTCCTCTTCTCCCCAATTCTATTGTATAGCTCCTCATTAGTTATGTTGTCTACCCATCTAATCTTCAGCATTCTTCTGTTGCACCACATTTCGAAAGCTTCTCTCCTCTTCTTGTCCAACCTGTTTATCGTCCATGTTTCACTTCCATACATGGCTGCACTCCATACAAATACTTTCAGAAACGACTTCCTGACGCTTAAATCTATACTCGATGTTAACAAATTTCTCTTCTTCTGAAACGCTTTCCTTGCCATTGCCAGTCTACATATTATATCCTCTCTACTTCGACCATCATCAGCTATTTTGTTCCCCAAACAGCAATACCCTTTTTCTACTTTAAGTGTCTCATTTCCTAATCTAATTCCCTCAGCATCACCGGACTAAATTCGACTACATTCTATTATCCTCGTTTTGCTTTTGTTGTTGTTCATCTTATATCCTCCTTTCAAGGCACTGTCCATTCCGTTCAACTGCTCTTCCAAGTCCTTTGCTGTCTCTGACAGAATTACAATGTCGTCAGCGAACCTCAAAGTTTTTATTTCTTCTCCATGGATTTTAAATCCTACTCCGAATTGTTCTTTTGTTTCCTTTACAGCATGCTCAATATACAGAATAACATCGGGGAGAGGCTACAACCCTGTCTCACTCCCTTCCCACCCCCTGCTTCTCTTTCATGTCCCTCGAGTCTCATAACTGCCATCTGGTTTCTGTACAAATCGTAAATAGCCTTTCGCTCCATGTATTTTACCCCTGCCACATTCAGCATTTGTAGACTTTAAAAAAAATGGCTCTGAGCACTATGGGACTCAACTGCTGCGGTCATAAGTCCCCTAGAACTTAGAACTACTTAAACCTAACTAACCTAAGGACAGCACACAACACCCAGCCATCACGAGGCAGAGAAAATCCCTGACCCCGCCGGGAATCGAACCCGGGAACCCGGGCGTGGGAAGCGAGAACGCTACCGCACGACCACGAGATGCGGGCATTTGTAGACTTTGAGGAAGCTTTTGACAACGTTGATGGAATACTCTCTTTCAAATTCTGAAGGTGGCAGGGGTAAAATACAGGGAGGGAAACGCTATTTAAAATTTGTATTTGTTAATATATATATATATTCGTGTGTGTGTTCAAAAATGGTTCAAATGGCTCTGAGCACTATGGGACTTAACAGCTGAGGTCATCAGTCCCCTAGAACTTAGAACTACTTAAATCTAACTAACCTAAGGACGTCACACACATCCATGCCCGAGGCAGGATTCGAACCTGCGACCGTAGCGGTCGTGCGGTTCCAGACAGAAGTGCCTAGAACCGCTCGGCCACAACGGCCGGCTGTGTGTGTGTGTATGTGTGTGTGTGTGTGTGTGTGTGTGTGTAATATACACAGCCCTTCACAAGGCTTTTTTTAAAAATCAGATTGGGGGAAAATCGCTAGATTAACAGAGATAATAAGAATGGACTTTGTCGTACACAGTAAATATATACGCCTCTTTCTAAATAAAATGATAAGCGAGTACATGTAACGGACAGGGTGCAGGTATGAACAAATCAGTTGCAGATAAACCCCCTAAGGCATGGCTAACTATGCTAAAACGCCTTAAGAAAAACTAGATAGGGTGAGTTTAAGCAAAGCAGAAAATCTGGCTCAGTAGTAGCGCTACGTAACTCAGTTATGACTAACAATGTAAGATACATCAACGGAGGTTAGTATAAATACACCTTACTAAATCGCAATTAGAGTACAGAGTCGTTCCCAGTACCTGACCCAGTACCGTGGTATTGCCCCCGGGTACAGTGCCACTCAGCGGTGTTACCACTTGAATTCATAACATCGCACCCCAAACGGATGCACACAAGCAGTTTACCAATTAACAGAATCACTTGGCTTCAAAGGAGACGCTCTAACAACCATTGGTCACTCTCAAGCAGAGGCACGCTGCAGAACAAACAAATACATGCTATTCACTGAACAAGACACAATAATATTGCGTAAATTTTCCTTTAAACAATAAAACCACAGGGCCAGAATGTCCATAGGCAGTATGTTACGGTGCACTCTCCCCACCGTGAATTATCCTTTCAGAAGCACTCCGTCTTCAGGCCTACCGGGACCATCCGACCGCCATGTCATCCTCAGTGTAGGATGCGGATAGGAGGGGCGTGGGGTCCGCACACCGCTCTCCCGGTCGTTGTGATGGTATTGTTGACCGAAGGCGCTACTTTCGGTCGAGTAGCTCCTCAATTGGCATCACGAGGCTGAGTGCACCCCGAAAAATGGAAACAGAGCATGGCGGCCTTGATTGTCACCCATCCAAGTGCCGACCACGCCCGACAGCACTTAACTTCGGCGATCTCCCGGGAACCGGTGTATCCACTGCGGCAAGGCCGTTTGCTGAATTATCCTTTCAACTCCTCTTCAGATAACAGGAGGCCCCGTCACCAGAGCTCGAGAGCATGACCTTCGTCACCTTCTTCAGCGGCTGCCCAACATTCGACATTCGGCGATCCGGCTGGGTACATGCGTTGTCGAACCCAAATCGGCCCAACCAAATCCCCCGCCAGGCACTGCTACTCCAGCCCTCCTCCTTCCATCACAGCGCTGTTTACAGCTCACTGCCCGCTCACGTCACCCAG
Organism: Schistocerca serialis cubense; assembly: GCF_023864345.2. NCBI lineage: Eukaryota > Metazoa > Arthropoda > Insecta > Orthoptera > Acrididae > Schistocerca > Schistocerca serialis. The sequence continues at coordinate 346,480,500 of NC_064643.1, forward strand.
GAAAACCAAAGATAGGTTACAGGGGAGGTGACTATCAATACCGGTTAGGCCAACAAACCAAACCGCCACGGCTCATTGGCGTTTACCATGCCCAGTAATGGCCCAATTCCATAACTGAGCTCGCTAAAGTACCCTACGAAAACACAGGTCACAGTCGTGGCGTAGTTGGTTGAAATCTTAGTTACACAAGAAATTTTCATCACGAAAATATGGCTAGTAATGAGCAGAGAGACAGTGGCGTAATAACCAGACTACGAATCATGTCCCGAGTTTGATCCCAGACCTATCAGCAGTGTCCCATAGTGTGGGAACTGGTCCCAACGGAACACACTAGGAGGAGAGCGGTTTCCCATGGGCCACAAGTGTTTTGCTGAAAACAGGAGGCACAGCTGCCGTAAAGCCGTTCACACAGTTCACTCTTCGGAGGCAGTAAACCGAACAGGCATCCACTGTTCTTGAATGCCACGGGGGAGAACTACTATTCTATCAGGTCAGCGACCTTTGAAAGGATAGCCACGTTTCTACTTACCATTCTTTCAGCGTAAACTGCCCTTTGTTTTAGAAATCGTGTGTGAAAAAACTGTTCAGATAATGTTTTATTCACATTAATTGTAGTTAAACCTTTCGGATAGCGGAGTATGTATTCAGCTGTAGACTGCCATCATCAGACTCAAGAAGAAAGTAATATTTAGTACAGAATAGGCCATCAAATTTCGTTTTTAATAGTTGCATGCATATGTGGAAATTTAGTTGCTGCTATGATTCAGTGCAAAATCTGACATGTTATGCATTGATTATTTCATTCTCCTTAAGCCTGATGATGTCAGCCTGCCGAAATGCTAAATTTTTAATTTATGTACACTAAGTGTAATCTAGACGCTGTTACGTCGTGTAACTGCGCCATTATCGCTGACCTCTTTCAAGACTTTCTGTCTTTCATCTTTGCAGCAGAGATGGCCAACATGTGTTTCAAATGGCTCTGAGCACTATGGGACTTAACATCTGAGGTCATCAGTCCCCTAGAACTTAGAACAACCTAACTAACCTAAGGACATCACACACATCCATGCCCGAGGCAGGATTCGAACCTGCGACCGTAGATGTCGCGCGCTTCCAGACTGAAGCGCCTAGAACGGCTCGGCCACTGCGGCCGGCGCCAATATGTGCTAGTGTGGTAGTGGTGGCGGTAAAAATTCACATGCTTGATATTTGGCTCCCAAGAAGATAATAAGGCCAACGGCCTTGCCGCAGTGGTAACACCGGTTCCTGTCAGATCACCAAAGTTAAGTACTGTCGGGCTAGGCTAGCACTTGGATGGATGACCATCTGGTACCCCGAGCGCTGTTGGCAAGCGGGGTGCACTCAGCCCTTTTGAGGCAAACGGAGGAGCTACTTGATTGAGAATTAGCGGCTCCGGTCTCGGAATCTGACATAGGCCGGGAGAGCGGTGTGCTGACCACGTGCCCCTCCGTATCCGCATCCAGTGACGTATGTGGTCTGAGGATGACATGGCGGCCAGTCGGTTCCTTTGGGCCTTCATGGCCTGTGCTGGAGGAAGGGGATAATAAGAGGTATTGCTCAGTTTGTGACTTTTAGACACAACTCCAATGACCTTTGTTAATCCTAAATCATTTTCGCGGTTTTGTAATGGGGTGAACGATTGTGGTAATTTTAATAGTGATCCTTCTGTTGAACTGGGAAGTTAACCTCGCTCACTGCTGGTGTTTGAGAAGTTCCTTTCGTACTTATCTGTATCAATACACAGAAGCAACAAGGATGCCAGTATTGAACTCGTACAAGCAATTCTCAGAGTTATTCATGCGAGAAAGACTCGTAGTATACACTTCATAACAGGTAGAAAGTAAAAGCTGAATACAAGGTCTCGTTGCTATATAAATCAATAAAATCCTCTCCATGTTAAAACCACACTTCAGGAATAATGAAGAACACGTCAGAGCTTTTAGTTAGCGCTGGGAGATGGTGTCTCTAAGAATCTTACCCTCAGGCCCATGCACTACTTTCAGCTCTGTGAGCTACCCAGAATACACAAAACAAAAGTGCTCCTTACACCCATCGTGAACGCCATTGGGACGTCTTCTTATTCTGCATATGCATCGTATCAGGAATAAGGATGGTGTCATCAGCGAAATTAAGCATCTGCGTCTTGAAGAAAGATATACAGTACTCTCATTATTTACACGTGTCAAAGACAACATAGAATGCTCGCCCAGTTCTTTTATAGTACAGGATGTCCCACACAAAATCGTCACGCCTCTCGCCCGATATTCAAGTACCACTGAACTAACTAAAAAAATAGATAATAGTAACGTTAAAGAACAAGTCGTTCTTGTTTACAAGAGATGCAGGAAGTGATGCAAAAAATGTTCAAATTTGTGAAATCTTATGGGACTTTGCTGCTAAAGTCATCGGTCCCTAAGCTAAATTATCCTAAGGACGGACACACACACCCATGCCCGAGGGGGGACTCGAACCTCCGCCGGGACCAGCCGCATAGCCCATGACTGCAGCGCCCCAGACCGCTCGGCTAATCCCGCACGGCCGGAAGTGATGCCCATGGTCATTTAGGCATCGCTGGCTTCGTGTGTTGTCGTTACCAATAGTAACACACGGTAATTCTATAGGCGTGATGCTGTTAATTTCTCTAGTAATGTTCGATTTAAGACTGTCTATTGTGGGAGGACTGTCAGCATACACTTCGCTCTTTACTCTGCCCTATAAATAAAAATCAGACGATGTTGAGTCCGGGGACATTGGCGGCCAGAGGTCTCTACTGACAAGTCTGTCTTCAGAGAACACGTTGGTGCTGTGGCTGGGTGTGTGAGCTGTTGTTCCATCTTGGTAGAATACTGCAAACTGCTTCTTCGTGAACTGTGAATAGAAAGAGTCAAAGATCGCTGGATGTCTAGCACTGTTTAAGAATTAACTGAAAAATATGGGTCTAGTAATGCGCATGCTGGACAATGCGCACCAAACACCTAGAGAGGTTCTTTATGCAAAATATGCAATTCTGGGAGTTTACATAACCTGAAAAATGAAACCACGCCTCATCTGACATGAAGAAAAGCAAGGGGTCCAAGTAACTGTTAGCAATTAATGTCAACAGCCAGTTGCAAAAATGAACTCTTTTTTTTTCCTGATCCTCAAATTTCAACTCTCCACTACACACACACGAGAGGCTTTTAATTTCATACCTTTAGTACACGGTGACACGATGTACGAGATACGCCAATCTGCTGTGGTAACCTCCTTACCGACTTGAGGGAACTTCTCGTAATGTCCACGTGAATTCTATTTATAGTTCCCGGGTTTCTCATTGTCGGTCGTCTTTTCCTCTGTACATTCTGAACGGATCCTACAATCCTCCATTTCTTGTGCAGATCTTGAATAGTGCTGGTCGTGGGGCATTTTCTATCAGGATCCATCGCTTCATATATTTCTTTACATTCATCGATGGAGACGTCTTTAAGTAAGATTCAACAATATCAATTCGCTGTTCTGATCCAAGATTGCCCATTTCTTTAACAACTCAATAACACAAGCTTCTCGTAGCAACGGACGCACGAACACGCAGCTCGCCTCGACTTCCCGATAAAATGTAGTGTAGCCAACGTTCCGGGTAGCATACATTTCACGCCAGGTGAGGGGAACCCTACGTCACAGTGACGTAACGCTACGTCATCGTGAAGTAAATAAACCTAAGCCAACTTCATGAGTACGTATATCGATCTTTGCAGTTGTACTACAGAAGTTGCACCGATAACGTGAAAGCTAAATGTGTGGTATGCTCATCCCAGTTAAATTATTTATTAAGCTGTAATCTCAACAATTTTGGATGTTATTGTGTGTTTCTTGGTGTAATGAATGTCGGTACCATAACAATAACGAAAGCCAAAAATAGCGTCTAGTCATTTTTTTAAAGAAATCCCATTAATTGTGCACAAATCATGTGGGTAGAAACGTGAAACAGAGAGAAATTAGAGTGTTTCGTGTTTTTATAAAAGCCAATGGATTGTACATAATTCTTCTGGGTAGAAACATTAAACTGAGAAATTAATGTGGTTCCAAAGATAATTCCAAATGTTGCTAGAATTTTAATTTTGCCTCCATGCTATAGATCAGCAAAGAAACTTTTGCTCTTCAGAAATAAATTATAGCTGTTGATTGTAATGTACTGACTTGTTATAACACGTGTCATTATTTTCCTTCATACGTTGTATATTGTGAAAAAACAGTGACATGCAAGTCACATTTACCAGCATTTTAAGCAACTGAAAGCAGTGAGTGCTATTGCCATTTTCAGCTACTTTTTGTATGACACTCTCGGCAATATGGAAATATCTATAGTAAACACCCCCTAAATTTATACCATGTCTATTGAGAGAATAAACAAACACAGTATTCCACCATCGCATATGAAACATCACTTAGAGCTGCTAAAATCTGTGGGTTGTTGAGGTTTTTTTGTCAAGTAGGTTACCCATTGTGACAGTCAGTGTTCAACATATTTGGCAACTACTAGGAAACTTACTTTTTTATAGTTGATACTCCTTAAATATTAAAATGTAACAATTGTAGACGAAATATCATTGTTTTTTTCACAGTATACAGCATATAAAGAAAAATAATGACGTTTGTTATAAACAGGTTACATAATTCATTATAATCATCAGCAATAATTTATTTCTGAAGAGCAAAATTTTCTGAGTTGATCTGCAACATGAAGGCAAAATTAAAATTCCAGCAACATTCGGAATTATCTTTGGAACCACATTAATTTCTCAGTTTAACGTTTCTGTCCAGAAGAATTATGTACAATTCATTGGCTTTTATAAAAATACGAAACATTTTAATTTCTCCCTATTTCACGTTTCTGTCCACATGATTTATGCACAATTAACTGTAATTTAAAAAAAAATGACTACTCGCTTTTTTTTACTTTCGTTGTGGCTATGGTTCCTTCGTTCAGATATCCGTCATGTTCATGAAACACACAATAACATCCCACAGTCTTTGGACTAGAGCTTAATAATTAATTATTTCGCGTTTCCGTCGACACAATCATGCACGATTCATGGGATTTTTTTGAAATGATTACAAGCTTTGTTTGACTTTCGTTATGTTCATGAAATACCGAATAACATCCCAAATTCTTTGGATTACAACTTAATAATTAATTACTTCGAGTTTCTGTCCACATGATTTATGGACGATTCACCGGATTTAAAAAAATGACTGCCAGCGTTTCTTTTTTTCTTTCGTTATGGTTCCTTCGTTCAGACATTCATTATGTTCAAGAAACACACAATAACATCCCAAATTGTTGGGATTCCAGCTTAATAACTAACTGAACTGGACTGAACATACCACACAACTTCTGTAACTTCGTTTCTACACGTGTATTTACATTTTGCTTTCACGTTACCATGTAACCTCTGTGGTACAACTGCAAAGATCGATATACGTACTCATGAAGACGATTTAGGTTTATTTACGTCAGTATGACGTAGCGTCACGTCACTATGACGTAGGCTTCTCCTCACCTAACGTGAGATGAATTCTACCCAAACTTTACGGGCAGTGTTGCCACTTCACAAGCACTTCGACCACAGATGTTTAACTGGCACTTGAGGCGTACAGTTGTGATGTGGGACACCCTGTGTGTTAGTTTTCAGCACACCTTGATATCATCGCATTTTGTGTATGACAATCAGTGTTTCAATCAGATGGAAGGCGATCCAGTCGACAGTCCGTTAGCTCCATCCGTAGCAAACCTTTTTACAGAGTAATTTTATGACTTCACCTTTGATGTGTCTCGAGCAAAACCTAATTGCTGTTATTGCTAGGTCGAGGACACATCGTTTAACTCGCCGTGTGAGCGTGAACAGAATTCATGACCGCACCACCTTTACAACACAGTAGAATACAGACGGTGCGTTGCCATTCACAAATTGGTGTGTCACTCATAGTGTGCACAGGAAACCCACCGGTATGTACCAGTGGCACCGTGGCACTCTTCAACATTTGAAAATCATGTAACTGTCAAATTTTCTCACACTGCAGATGTTTATTGAAGCGTCGTGTACGATAAATAAAAAATTGCTATCGCTGATTGGGATACTCTGATTTTTTGGGGAATGCTTTTGAAATTCTGACGCTTTTCTCAGCATTTTAAAAGTGTGAACACAACGTTTGTACTGGTAAAAAATAAATTCTGCGGTTCTGATCGTTTTTCGTCAGAGGTACAGTACCGTGTTTCCGGCGCATATAGTCACAAATCAAACAGTTTCGGATGAAGCGTCACTGCCAAGTAGAACAGATCGATGAAATTTGGACCATACGTAGAAAGATCTATTGCAGCAGTATAGTGAAGGAGGTAACTGAAAGATATGCGCAATGAGACGAACAGAAATGATGATGTATTCTTCATTCCGAAGACTGGCCAGACGCAGCTCTCCATGCTACTCTATCCTATGCAAGCCTCTTCATCTCCGAATAATTACTGCAACGTCCATCCTTCTGAATCTGGTTACTGTATTCATCTCTTGGTCTTCCTCCACGACTTTTACCCCTCAAACTTTCCTTCAGTACTATATTGGTGAATCTTTCATGTTTCGTAATGTTTCCTATCAAAGGATTCCGTCTTCTAGTCAGTTTGTGCCACAATTTTTCTTTCCAGTTCTGTTCAGTATGTCCTCGTAAGTTACGTGATATACACATTTAATCTTCAGCATCCTTCTGTAGCACCGTATTTCAAAAGCCTCTGTTCTCTTGCAGCTAGAGTCCACATCTATCCCTGGAAATGTCTTACAGTTCCTAATCTCTATGCCGGCCGCAGTGGCCGTGCGGTTAAAGGCGCTGCAGTCTGGAACCGCAAGACCGCTACGGTCGCAGGTTCGAATCCTGCCTCGGGCATGGATGTTTGTGATGTCCTTAGGTTAGTTAGGTTTAACTAGTTCTAAGTTCTAGGGGACTAATGACCTCAGCAGTTGAGTCCCATAGTGCTCAGAGCCATTTGAACCACTTCAGTTCCTAATCTGGTTCCGAAATCTCTATCTTACCATTATACAATCAGTCTGAAACCTTTCGTTGTCACCAGGTCTCTTCCACATGTACATATTTCTTTCGTGATTCTTAAACCAAGTGTTACCAATGATTAAATTATGCTCTGTGCAAAACTCTTCCTCTTTCATTCCTTTTCCTCAGTCCATATTCACCTAGAAGTTTTTCTTCTCTTCGCTTTCCTACTATCGAATTCCTGTCCCTCTTCACTATTAAATTTTCGTCTCCTTTAACTATATGTGTGATTTCTTTTATCTCGTCACACATTTCTTCAATCTCTTCATCGCATGCGGAGCTAGTCGGCACATAAACTTGAATTACTGTAGTGGCGTCGGTTTGGTGCCTGTCTTGACAGGGTTTACTATGCTGTTCACAGTAGCGTATTTTCTTATTCATTCTTAAATGGACTCCTGCAATCCACTATTTGATTTAGTGTTTATAACCCTGTATTCACACGATCAGAAGTCCTATTACTCCTGCCACCAAACTTCACTAATTCCTGCTATAACTAACTGTAACCTAACCACTTCCCTTTTCAAATTTTCTAACGTAGCTGCCCGATTAAGGGATATGACATACCACGCTCTGATTCGTAGAACGCCAGTTTTGTTTCTCCTGATGACAACTTCAAAATGTTTAAATGTGTGTGAATTCCTAAGGGACCAAACTGCTGAGGTCATCGGTCCCTTGACTTACACACTACTTAAACTAACTTATGCTAAGAACAACACACACACACACACACACACACACACACATACCCGAGGTCCGGCCGTTGTGGTCAAGCGGTTCTAGGCGCTTCATTTCGGAACCACGCGGCTGCTACGATCGCAGGTTCGAATCCTGCCTCGGGCATGGATGTGTGTGATGTCCTTAGGTTAGTTGGGTTTAAGTTGTTCTAAGTCTAGGGGACTGATGACCTCTGATGTTAAGTCCCATAGTGCTTAGAGCCATTTGAACCATGCCCGAAGGAGGATTCGAACCTGCGGCGGGAGAGGCCGCGCAATCCGTGACATTGCGCCTCAAACAGCGCGACCACTTCGCGCTGCGATGACAACATCCGCTTGCGTTGTCCCTGCCCAGAGATCCGAATGAGGGACTGTTTTACCTCCGGAATGTTTTACCGAAGAGGACGCCATCATCATTTAACCATACAGTATTGCTGCATGCCCTTGCGAAAAATTACGGATGCAGTTTCCTCTTGCCTTCTACTGTTCGCGGCACTAGCACATCAATGCCGGTTTGATTGACGTTACAAGGCCAGATAGTCAATCATCCATGCTGTTATCCTTGCAACTACTGAAAATGTTGCCGTCTCTCTGCAGGAATGACACGTTTGTCAGGCTCCCCAACCGGCAAGGTTCATCTGAACGGGACAGAAATGATTCATTGAAAGACAATAATTACACTTAAGTCACTGCGATTAATGATGATTCCCTGGGAGTTAAAAAAAGGCGGGACATGATTCTTAGTAGCGTCTGTTATCACCACAGATGACAACGCGTGCTCTGTGACTTGCTCCCATGCTGGTCACAAGATTGGTAAGGAATTAATGAATTTTTTTTTAAATTTTTAATTTTTTTAAATTTGTCGTAAGTTCCTATGGGACTAAACTGCTGACATCATCGGTCCCTAGACTTACACACTACTTAATCTAACTTAAACTAACTTACGCTGACGACACACACAATCATGGCCGAGGGAGAACTAGAACCTCCAGCGGGGGGATCCGCGCGGACCCTGGCCCGCACCGCTACCCCGCGCGGCGATTGGTAAGGGATTCTTGTGGTAGGGCGTTCCATTATTCTACCAGCGTGGTTGAGAAATGCTGGATGATCGTTGGTACTTGTGGAAGTGCTACAGCACGTCTCCCCAACGCATTCCACACGTGCACGAAGTGATTTAATTTGGAGGTCCGGGTATGCCATTCCATTCCCAAAATGTCCTATTGTTCCTAGAGCCTCTGAGAAAACGCACCTGCGTCTGGAGCACAGTGTCATAATAACATTGACCGGCGAGTGTACTGTGTGCTTAAGTTTTCACTAAGTACTGTTTACCAAATTTAACTATATTAATATCCCATCTGTTAGTAACCATTTACTTTTACCAATATGAGAACCAGGAAGTGGAAGCAGAAGTGCATAGAATTTTTTCTGAAAACACGCTAGATCCATTATGTGTTTGTGATATAATTTATCCCACACCACTCAAAAATTAACGACATTTTTCTTTTTAAATGTTTTGGGATTGTTCTCCGTGTTGATAAGCACCTTCCTCGGTACTTCGTAGGAAAGAAATGATTAGTTGATAGATGAGGAAGTAGTGGACTGGTCTCGTCTGTGTGGACTGCATGGAATTGAAGTGTAGAGCTGTTCTAGGAAGAAGCATGCAAACTCTTCTGTCTTATCGATCACGTTCCTGGAATACTCTGCTGCTTCTGCGCAGCATAGGAAGATCGCGTGACGAAATGCTGTCAGCTTTCGGTAATACACGAACGACTTGATAATCTAAAGAGGAGAGATTTCCACCTACAACAGTTCTTTCTCTAATACGTCATTCGTGGCTAGATAATAGGTGCCGACATGACCTAAATATTGAACTAGAAACTCCCAGTCCTGCTTATACGGAGTGTTCAAAAAGTCCCTCCGCAGCGCCGTATGATGGTTAGCCATGCGTGCCGTATGACGCAGTGAATATACCGAAATGAAACTCAGCGAAATACAAGTTATTAATTTATTGAATATTCATTTTTACTTACAAATTTCCACATTAAATGTTGAAAGTGTCTCCCCTGTTGTTGAATTCACAATTCAATTTATGTAATCATGTACACAAGCTGTAACATTTCTTCTGTAACATGCACAGAAAAGCAAATGGTTCTAATTTCAGAAAAATTCGATGAAATATTCTAGGGAAAGAGCTTCATGAACTGAGCAAGTCAGTAACACGTTGGTCCACCTCTGGACATTGCGCAAGCATCTATTCGGCTTCTCATTGGCTGAGTTGCTGGATGTTTTTCTGAGTGATGTGCCAACTTCTGTCCAATTGGCGCGTTATATCGTCCAATTCTCGAGCTGGTTGGAGAGCCTTGCACGTAATGCACCAAACATTCTCAATTGGGGAGAGATCTGGAGACATTGGTGGCCACGGTAGGGTTTGGCAATCACGAAGACAAGTAGTAAAAACTCTTGCCGTGTGCAGCAAGCATTATCTAGCTAAAATGTCAGCCTAGGATAGCTTGTAAGCCTAGGCTAGCTTGCCATTATGGGCAACAAAAGGGGCGTAGACTATCGTCTGCAAGAATGCCGCGGATGAAAACGAAAGGGGTCCTGCTATCACGTGAAGTGGTATCCCAGACCATAACTTGTGTTTATTGGGCCGTATGTCGGGCGACAGTCAGATTGGCATCCGACCGTCCTCCTGGGGTCTCCAGATGTCTTCGCTGGTTATCGGGACTCTATGGCAAGCGGGACTGCTTACTGAAGACAATTATATTCCCGCCAATGAGATTCCAGGCGTTTTTTATATATTTTTTAATCTTATGGGACTTAACTGCTAAGGTCATCAGTCCCTGAGCTTACACACTACTTAACCTAAATTATCCTAAGGACAAACACACACACCATGCCCGAGGGGGACTCGAACCTCCGTCGGGACCAACCGCACAGTCCATGACTGCAGCGCCTAAGACCGCTCGGCTAATCCCGCGCGGCCAGGCGTTGTTACATGCGGTTAAACTGTTATACAAAAACAAGTGTTAATTTCGAAATTCGCTTTTCATGCACCTTCACGAAAGTTATTACTTGGAGGTATCGAGGCGAGCCACTTGCGGCCCAGCGAACACGCAACATTGAAAAAAAAAAAGAACAAAAAAAACCACCAGATCTTGAGACGATAGGAGAAGCTTTCAGAATACATGTCGCTCACAACTCACTCGTTTACTTAAGGAAAAACAAAATAATCGACCGACTGGCGAATTACGAAATGTGCCAGAAAAAGGAATAATTAATTTCACTACTGTTTCCGATATGCCTAGCACGGAAAAGATCATCGTAAGTGCGTATTGAGTGCCACAGTTTTACTGTAATATGTGTCTGTAAACAACGTTCCGATACTTCTTGCTCTCTGCGTGGGACGTAGAGATTTCTGACTCTCGATACATGCGGCCAGCCGAGGTACAGCAGGCTGTGCGAAAATCACTGTGTGCCCAGATGAGTGCCTACCACTTTTAACGTTTGTCCTTGACTCTTATTTAAAGTGATTGAGAAGACCACTTTCCAAGGGAACTGCGAGCGTTTGAACTAGGAAGGCAACTTTGTTGGGATGATAGTTAAGCCGGCCGCAGTGGCCGGGCGGTTCTAGGCGCTTCAGTCTGGAGCAGCGCGACCGCTACGCTCGCAGGTTCGAATCCTGCCCCGGGCATGGAAGTGTGTGATGTCCTTAGGTTAGTTAGGTTTAAGTAGTTCTAAGTTCTCGGGGACTGATGACATCAGATGTTAAGTCCCATAGTGCTCAGACCCATTTGAACCATTTTTTGATGATAGTTAACTTTTCTGGATGACTTTTAGTCGCATTTCCTGTCCCATGGGAACAGTGATTTCTTTTCCGGAATAAAGGGCACCCTATGTGTTAATTCAGGGTATAGGCTATCTGCATTCCGAAGTTCATCAAAATCCATTCAGCCGTTCCAGCGTGAAGGTGTAACAGACATACGCACAAACTCTCGCATTTATAATATATATGGGATTCCCTTCCTACATGAGGGTGAGTTTAACGAAGGCGATGTTGGCCTGATATATTCGACGATGCCCTTTGGCTACACTGACTGAAGGATTCTTAAGAAATACCGAGTTAAGATAACCTGAAGATGCCTAAATAAGGCGAAACGCGTCGTTGAAAAATTTAAAAAATCTAAAATTGCAACCAAGACTGTTTTTAACCAATACTGTTAAACACTGGTTGCTGTTATGCCACATATGGACAGGAAGAATTTCTGAGGGGTGAGGTTATTGGCTCAAGGAACAAAGACATGCAGTGCAGTTCTAGGCGAGCAGAGTGGGAAACGACTTGCGAACAAAGCCAGATCAGCATCTTCAAAGATGGTAGCGAGAACTGTCGCCGACAATGAGACCGTCTGCCGTAGCAAAAACGCCGCAGACATATCCTGATAGCGTTTTCATTTTAGTGGCTGAAAGGTCCGTCTGGCTTCATTCTCGGAAGCAAAAGGTCGTACGCTGCACGTCCCAGTTTTATGGCAACAATAAAAAAGATGGTTGGAGCTTGGAGCGCCCTGCGATGTCGTAAGAGACAGGAAGGGAGGGAGGGTGAGAGAGAGAGAGAGAGAGAGAGAGGGAGATGGCTGTTTGTTCTGTTCTGTGTCTTTGAAGGCGTAGTTAATAGGCTTGGACAGGGACTGCTTGAAACGTGACTGGGACAAAACTAAGCATCCGTATCTCTGTAAGTCATGGTAGGTTACTGTCAAAGTGCCAGACTAGGGCGGCTGACGTCTGGGGATCGACACCAAGTCAGTCATCACTTCTTTCGCCACTGGCAATATTTGTCAAAGTGAAAAAAAAAAAAACACCGAGATTCACCACATAAACTATAGTCTGGGTATGTCAGTTCAATTGATCAGTTTATGTGATCGCTCTAAGTTTGTTGATACCAGTGCCTACCAATTGTAATTGTATATTACAGCACTGAGGATGGTCAGTAAGTGACCGAAAATCGATTTTTCGGATAATAAAACAAAAAAAATACGGCCAATGCTGAGTCTCCTTCCAATTCTATCCACCATTTGGTCGTGGTGCACAGAACACTCCATGGAGTCGCCAATCAATATGTAGAAGTCATTACAGAACTGATTATCGAACTCGCGAACACTGTCAGCATCAGGACAACATGAAGGGAGCCCCGTAAACAGGGAACTGCAGGGCGTGTTGGAAATCCAAAACCACTCACCAGTGATACAAATGCCGGTAACAGGAAAACGTGGTCCCGAAACCGTAAAACATGGATTGCGGAGCATTGGAAAAAAGTTATATGTTTAGATGAGTTATTTTTCACGCTGTTTCCAAATTCTGGACGAGTTTACATCTCAAGTGTGAAATTTTGCGCGGGTTCGTGGTTTTCCGTGGGTTCCAGGGATACTGTGTAAGGTCGGATTACTGTCAAAGATTATTTGACCAGTTTGGCTGATCAGGTCCATCCCATGGTACAGTTTTAATCAAGGCTGCGTAGTCAGCGACTGTTAATAAATTAGATTTAAAGCAATTACAGCCCTCAGTCACACAGTCAGAACTGTCTGTTTCTACCTGTGGTTTTATATGTATGAGCAGCCCATAGTGGCTCGCCTTCCATGTATTCTTTTTTAAATTTTTGTGACGAAGACCTTTATCGCTTGATATTTGTCTTACACGTGGCACGCCAACTTGAATATCTAGTTTCTGATGAAGGCACTCATGGAAGTGTTGAAACCTGGTCAAAAGACTTAAATTTTTGTGACCGAGGGCTGTAATTGCTTTAACTTTAATTCCATGGTACAGTGTTTATTCTCCAATAACGATGCCGTGTTTCAGGATAACAGGGCCCTTGATAACACAGCTTGAACCGTCCGGGACTAGTTTTGTGAGCACGAGGATATATCACAAGCTGCGAAATCGTCGCGAAAAAACACAGTGACTCGTATATGTAATAAGTTTCCTTTAATTTACGTCTATGGTCACAATCTGTTTTGTTTAACAGATTACCGGTTTCGGTCTTTAATGACCATCATCAGATCAGTTTCATAAAAACAAAGCCCTAATGTACTGCAGCCATAGTGGAGGAGGCTATATTGTCGCATCTGCGCTGGTCAGTCAGTCACTATATCGCAATATTATTTAGCCTTTCCGGTCTACTTCGGAGAGAAGGGGGCTTGCTCGCTATTCATCTGGATCATCGTTAGCTGAACCTGCCGCTGTTTTGCAGGAAGAATGGGAGAAGATTCACATGAAAATCTTGTAGGACCTGAATTTATCCATTCTGAGACGACTGGAAGCTTTTTTTCTTACACCATATTAGCCATGATAATGTGTTGTGTTTCCATATTTTTGGTCACCTCCTGTACATTGAGAATTATTTTAAGGTGTCGGGCCCTCGTAGGCTCCCTTTCACCGTTTACTACTAGAGATGTCAGGTTGACGTACAGTGTAGGTGGCGAGCGGTATTCCCAGAACTCGCAGCGCCTCGAGGCCCCCTCCCAACCCCCCTCCACCCTTTTCCAAAACTGCTCCGCCGTGGCGCCGTGTTCCTCGCGAGTTGAGGCAGGAGGTAAACGGCTTTGTGGCCCGTCGTCTTTGTCAACTCCCGGTGAAATCCACTCACAATGGAGTGGGGGCCGTGGACCTGGCGGCTGTTCTGCTCACAACTGCCGGAGCAGTTTCAAACTCAGCCCCCCCCCCCCCCCCCCGGCCGAATACTGCTCTCTGCCTGCATTATTCTCAATCGGCAGCGGCGAAAGTTAAGCACTACTGATCGCAGCGCAGGCCTGCTAGACAAATGCAACGAACTCACCGGTAGTATTTCCTGCCGCGAACTGTATTGGGATTGTGGAATAAGTCACGCAGAACGATCGTTACTTATCGCTATGTAACGTTGCTGAGAAAGGCGATGTCAGCTGTTCCATCGTACGACCTTTTTGCTTCAAATAAAATACTGAAATACTGGATATAAATAAGATAACTAGTAACGGCCGGAAGGTCATAGGGACGCTTAGCTCAACCTTACGAAGCAGGAATGTGATGAATCATATTCAAGTGGAAATTAGAGAGTATAGTCTTACATGGTCTATAGGCCTGGACAACTAATCAAGAACAACTGACATTATTCGAAGGAGATTTCAAGAAAAGAAGTGAGTTTAAAAAGGTCTGTAAGACTATTTTGTAAACGATAGCAGAAGTAACAACTTCAAAATGCCACGATCGCTTCGTAAAGCATTTATTCAGATTACATGGTTTCTGCAAACTATGTTGGCATCGCCGGATCTTACGAACTACACTTCAAAGTACCTCGTCCGCTTGTACAACAACTTGTGTCACATGAGAAACAGACATTCCAAGAACATGCACTGCATAGTGCATCGGTATGTCAAAACTAAAATAGTCATTATATGAAATATATTACACAGTGTACGGAATATATACTCTCATGTTCGCTTAGAAATCGCATGATTATTGGTGCTTCTTCATCTCACCCAGTGCATGGCGAGCGCTGCTAGCTCTGGATCACAGAGTCCCTGGTTCGATTCCCGGCCGGGTTCGGGATTTCACTGCCCGAGCACTGGGTGTTTGTGTTGTCCTTATAATTTCATCATCATCATCATCATCCCTGACAATGGCTAGGTTGGATCGGGTAAAAAAAAATGGTGTAAAACTGAGACTTGGTACGGGCGCTGATGACCGCGCAGTTGAGCGCCCTGCAAATCAAATATCATCATCTCACCCAATGCGATATAAGACAGCATATATCAATAAAATATCAATAACAGTTACGTTTGGACACAAAATATAGAAAACAAGAGCTAATAACATCAAAACACATCGCTGTTACTAAAGGCTAATCGATGACCTTTGAAGTGTCTCTGGATGAGCCGCTTCATGATTCAGCCATAGCACTCAGCTTCATTTGTTTGCCTCTTGCACCTCAGTTGTTGGTTCAAAATGGCTCTGAGCACTACGGGACTTAACATCTGTAGTCATCAGTCCCCTAGAACTTAGAACTAATTAAACCTAACTAACCTAAGGACATCACACACATCCATGCCCGAGGCAGGATTCGAACCTGCGACCGTAGCGGTCACGCGGTTCCAAACTGAAGCGCCTAGAACCGCACGGTCACACCGGCCGGCTTCAGTTGTTGGTTCAAATGGTCTGATACCATAGATGTAAAGAAGAAAAGGGAAAAGACCGGGCAGCAGAGTGTGTTTGTGGTGGCCACAGTATATTATCCATATTTAGTTTTAACATTTCATTAGGGTATTGGTACTTGCCGGAGCCCCACACGCATGTTTGATACATTTAAGTACCATATTTCAATGTATCTGTTAATTCCTCTTCTTGTCCGATCAGTTGAATGTATGAATGAGAGTGTGCAAGGATTTCAGTGTGTACATCCTTGGGAGTGTAGTAGTTGCCACTGAATCAGAATAGCCAACTGTAGGAAACACGTACCAGGTAGTAAAGAGGTTTCTGTTTTGCCCTGGACGAACCTTTTGTGTAGTTTGGCACCACAACAGGGGTTCCTCTGGCCACTTCCATAGGTGCTGCGGCGGTTTTGGTTGGAGAGCGAATGCTTGGGGAGAGTTTCGTGGGACGCTAATCAAAGTAAATGATTCCTTTCATCGTTCATAGTTCATTATCGTGTGTGAAAAATTTTACTTGCTAATTTGCAAGTGTGAAAAGCGTTAAAATCCAGGGACGGTGTAGGCTTTTGTTCAGTTGAACTGTTAATCAAACACGTGGAGCCATGCTGAATTTATTGTGATTCAATTCATTTTGTTTAGTATCCCTTCCACGAGAACATATAGATTGCGTGTGATTTCCGTGATTTTATGACTGAATTTTGTGGAATTCATCTCACTTGATAGCTTTCTTTGTGCACCATTTTGTTTGTGAGGACCACGTGGTCGTGATCTAATGCGAAAGTTTACAGTGCCAACGCCACAGTGATCTTCCGCTGTAGAGCATCTGAATTTATTGTGAATCTTCATTATGCTTCATTTTTATAGCAATTCACTTTAATAGAAATTTCATTCATTTATGCCGCATGTTAAAATCAAGAGAACAGCCCCTCCTGCTACCCACGTGTGCTGTGGTAAAGGTTTTTAGTTCTTTTCCTTCTTCTTAGTCTCTCATGTGCGTGTGAATGTATGTGTTCGTGATTAAACCATCCTTTGATCTTTCCTCTTCCATAGATCATAGACCTTGCATGGGACTCCAAAGTAAAGTTCTAGGCTTAATTAATATGCGACGTAATAGATTGCAGCCAACAGCGACCATCATATTACTCACTGTATACCACCATTAAATTTACTGATCTAATAAATGCTCTAATGCCAGAATCTTTGTTTACGCTTTCACTGCTAAAATTCCACTCCATCTTCATCCAACAGCATTCCGTTTGCGTGACAGTTGTATTGAGGCCACACTTTACCCCCCCCCCCCATACGCAGGTTAATTTTAAAGATACCCCTTTACTGTAAAGGTACCTTTCATATGGCGACCCAGACCTCCGAGTACCCTCTTCCTAGGAATTTTCTGTGAAAAAGTATGTTTCCGTAGGATGTAGCAATGCATTAACATTCACAATTTCTTCCCTTTAGCACTTGATCAATTTCTGCGTTGTTTCAAGTGACAGCGTTGTGATCTATAAAGCGTTGTTTCTTTCGTTTTATTTATGATTTTATATTTGTATTTCTGGTGTGTTAAATCGTAGTCCCGTAGTAGGATCGTGTGATAATATCAATTTCCGAGGAAATATTGTATGTATTGATAATTTGTTATTGTTTTGCGTCCAAATGGTTCAAATGTCTCTGAGCACTATGGGACTTAACATCTGAGGTCATCAGTCCCCTAGAACTTAGAACTACTTAAACGTAACTAACCAAACACATCCATGCCCGAGGCAGAATTCGAACCTGCAACCGTAGCGGTCACGCGGTTCCAGACTGAAGCGCCTAGAAATGCTCGGCCACTTCGGCCGGCGTTTTGCGTCCGAAAGATATTATTTGTGTTAGACAGTTTCAATCTCGTTGTCGTCTACGCGTAACGTATAGTAATTTTGGTGCTAGGAGCGTATGAGAATTTTCGCATATCAAGCAGTAGTCTTGTATAAGTGACTGGTGAACGAAATTAGTCAGCTATACATGATGCACACGCTCTGAGAGCAACTCGAGACGCAACGAAACAGAAAATACCGTGCCTTCCGGAGAGATTTCACCTAGGGAACCGGAAATTATCGCAAACGAACTAAACAATATTTCCGCTTCCCAAAGTGTTAGCGAATCAAACGATTCGTTCTGTGCAACTGACTTCAGTAGTGTTACAGGAATATTAACCTCACAAAGTGCGAAACAGCTACTACCAGTAAGCTCTAAGGAACAATGTGCAACACAGAGCCGGCCTTTGTGGCCGGGCGGTTCTAGGCGCTTCAGTCTGGAACCGCGCTGCTGCTACGGTCGCAGTTTCGAATCCTGCCTCGGGCATGGATGTGTGTGATGTCCTCAGGTTAGTTGGGTTTAATTAGTTCTAAGTTTAGGGGACTGATGACCTCAGATGTTAAGTCCCTTAGTACCTAGAGTCATTTGAACCATTTTGCAACCCAGAGTTCCCAAAGTGCACACAACATATTTGCTGGATCCTTCAACAGCATAGCCACGGACCAAGTGCCGTGTTTACTTGATTGGTCGCAGTTCATGGTGCAATTTGAGGCGCTAATGATCGCGAACAGTGCACACATGACTGAAAATTAAGGGACGCAGATGACTACGAATAATAAAACCAATAAGAGGCGCGGATCTCCGCTATCAATGAAGATTTAGGAGCGCAGATGATGGGGAATTCGGATCAAATGGGTGATGTACAAGGCAAAATATGAGACGTAACAACGAACATTAAGGAAGCTATCGTCTCTGAACTTGGGCCGAGATTTGAATCCATTGAACAGCGTCTCTACACAATAGAAGCGACGCAGGTATGCGTGACAAAGGCGAGGGAGAATTCAGCAACCGAATAGAGCGGGATTTCCAGGCTTTTAAGGAATAGTGTCAAAACAAACGCTAAGTAGCGTAAGCGTTGCTCTAAAGCTGGAGGGCGGAGGACAATAGGGCCGCTGATGCCGGGATAGATAACAACATTTGGCTATTTCTTCACTGGAAGAGCGTTTCCTACAACTCACACTAAATTGCAAGGAGGGAATCTCTAAGGTGAAGTTTTATGTGGAGAGCGGAGTGCATCTGCGGGTGGGTAGTGGATAAACCGTGCCGACACCAGTAAACGTAACAGAGAAAGTGCGGTCCCCGTTAAGATTTCACCTAAGGCAGTGTGAAGTCAACAGGAGACAAAGAGAGGCTACTGAGGACTTAAATGAGCGCGTATCTTCATTAGAGAACCGGCTCAAAGTTAATGAAGCGAGCGAAGGAAACAGGCAAAGACAGACGATACAATGAGGACACAGACTCGGCCCGTGAGGACGACTCTGATCTCAGGCACGAAAGTGAAGTGGCGCTTGGACGAACGAAATGCGATAATTTTCGCGCGCTTTCTACGAGAGAGGAAACGTACGATTTCGACCATAAACATTTTCTCACCATCAGGCGATTTGAAGTGGTCAGAGACGATAAGAACGGAATTCATCCTCAAGCCTGGGCTCATCAATTCCAGTTTTCGTTTTCTCCCACATGGCCTCGCGCACAATAGATAAGAGTTTATGTCCGGCTATCTCGAACGAGAACCGGCATTACGAATGAGATCGGTTGCGCGAAACTGCAACACGGATTACGAGGTCTATGAGGCATTCATGCCGACTAGGCAGAAGCGGTCCAGGAACAAGTGAAACATGGCATCATAATGCTACCAAACTTCAGCCAGTCCGGCTACACGAGACCGGCGCGCTTCTTCGACGACATGCTACAGAGAAATCAATTCCTTTACAATCCGTATGGGGGCGGCGGAGATTATCCGCATTTGTGTCACAAAGCTGCCACCACATCTTCCAAATAGACTCCTAGCTAGTAGGTGCTAGGATGACCTAGAGCCGGCCGGAGTGGCCGAGCGGTTCTAGGCGCTTCAAACAAATGGCTCTGAGCACTATGCGACTTAACTTCTGAGGTCATCAGTCGCCTAGAACTTAGAACTAATTAAACCTAACTAACCTAAGGACATCACACACATCCATGCCCGAGGCAGGATTCGAACCTGCGACCGTAGCATCTAGGCGCTTCAGTCTGGCACCGCGCGACCGCTACGGTCGCAGGTTCGAATCCCGGCTAGGGCATGGGTGTGTGTGCTGTCCTTAGGTTAGTTAGGTTTAAGTAGTTTTAACTTCTGGGGGACTGATGACCTCAGATGTTAAGTCCCATAGTGCTCAGATCCATTTTTTTGATGACCTAGAGTCTTTCAAAAACTTCCTACACGAGCTGGAGTACGACGCGAATGAGAGTGCCCCACGAAGTAATTATGGGCCGCGCCTGCGCGATAAGAGTCGCGAACACAGCAGGACGAGCGGAAACCGCTCGCGGTGCAACAATCAGCATGACAATCGACAACAACCATACCATATCAATTGGCAACTTAATGGTGGGAATGATCGGAATGCTGACGCGAGGAGCAATAGACGTGATGAACGAAACGCCGCAAGCGATACTAGACACACTTACATCTATCACGACCAATTCCGCAACGAATAGGCAGGCAGCAAAATCAAAACATTTCTCCGGGACGTGACGCTGAAATAACGTCAGCTAATCCCTCCGCTACAATCGGCCGAACGACAGACCCTGGACGCCGCAGTGACGTTTGTTGGATGCGGAGGGCGTCGTCACCGAGCAAAACATAAAGGAAATTTGCGATGTACGGCTTATTGCTAGGGAAGAATTACTGTGTGAAACTAGTTGCATGGCGGCTCCAGCCGTTAGCCCTGTTGTTAGTGAAGTGTCACGTGCGTAAACGACACTGGGAGTCCGTTCAATATTCTGAGATAAACGGCGTTTCAAAGATGTGAGGAGGCAGGGGAATTGCCCACTCTTCCGTTGCATGGAACGAAGGAAAGAGTTTCGAAATCAGAAAGCAGACTCGAATTACGAGGGTAATCCCAAAAGTAAGGTCTCCTATTTTTTTTATAAGTACATAGACATGTTTATTTCTACAATGGTTTACATCAGTTTACAGCTTGAACATTTAGCTATTTTTCGACGTAATCACCATTTCCTTCAATGCATTTTTGTAGACGCTGTGGCAATTTTTGTATGCCCATATCAGACCCGTGGTCTAGGGGTAGCGTCTTTGATTCATAATGAAAACGTCTTCGGTCCCGGGTTCGATCCCCGCCATTGCCTAAATTTTGATAAATAATCAGCATTGGCGCCCGAAGACTTCTGGCATAAGGAGTCAGCCTCATTCAGCCAACGCCCTTGTCAAAGAGGGCGGAGGAGCGGATAGAGGTTCAGGGCACTCTCTTGTCCTAGGAGTGGGAAATTACCCCTAAAGGCGGAAGAATCAGCAATGATCAACGACATGAGGACGCAGAAGGCAATGGAAACCACTGCATTAAAGACACGTAACGTGTATCCACAGGACATGTGGCCTGTAATTGAAGAAGTGTCATGATGATCTCTCCATTGGCAAAAGATTCCGGAATAGTCCCCCATTCGGATCTCCGGGAGGGGACTGCCAAGGGGGAGGTTACCATGAGAAAAAGATTGAATAATCAACGAAAGGATAACGTTCTACGAGTCGGGGCGTGGAATGTCAGAAGGGTGTGTTACTGTGAACAGTTCAGTGACCGGGTTGTTCTAATCAGAATCGACAGCAGACCAACACCGACAACGATAGTTCAGGTATACATGCCGACGTCGCGAGCTGAAGATGAACAGATAGAGAAAGTGTATGAGGATATTGAAAGGGTAATGCAGTATGTAAAGGGGGGCGAAAATCTAATAGTCATAGGCGACTGGAATGCAGTTGTAGGGGAAGGAGTAAAAGAAAAGGTTACAGGAGAATATGGGCTTGGGACAAGGAATGAAAGAGGAGAAAGACTAACTGAGTTCTGTAACAAGTTTCAGCTAGTAATAGCGAATACCCTGTTCAAGAATCACAAGAGGAGGAGGTATACTTGGAAATGGCGGGGAGATTCGGGAAGATTTCAGTTAGATTACATCATGGTCAGACAGAGATTCCGAAATCAGATACTGGATTGTAAGGCGTACCCAGGAGCAGATATAGACTCAGATCACAATATAGTAGTGATGAAGAGTAGGCTGAAGTTCAAGACATTAGTCACGAAGAATCAGTGCGCAAAGAAGTGGTATACGGAAGTACTAAGGAATGACGAGATACGTTTGAAGTTCTCTAACGCTATAGATACAGCAATAAGGAATAGCGCAGTAGGCAGTACAGTTGAAGAGGAATGGACATCTCTAGAAAGGGCCATCACAGAAGTTGGGAAGGAAAACATAGGTACAAAGAAGGTAGCTGCGAAGAAACCATGGGTAACAGAAGAAATACTTCAGTTGATTGATGAAAGGAGGAAGTACAAACATGTTCCGGGAAAATCAGGAATACAGAAATACAAGTCGCTGAGGAATGAAATAAATAGGAAGTGCAGGGAAGCTAAGACGAAATGGCTGCAGGAAAAATGTGAAGACATCGAAAAAGATATGATTGTCGGAAGGACAGACTCAGCATACAGGAAAGTCAAAACAACCTTTGGTGACATTAAAAGCAACGGTGGTAACAACGGGAATTCCACTGTTAAATGCAGAGGAGAGAGCAGATAGGTGGAAAGAATACATTGAAAGCCTCTATGAGAGTGAAGATTTGTCTGATGTGATAGAAGAAGAAACAGGAGTCGATTTAGAAGAGATAGGGGATCCAGTATTAGAATCGGAATTTAAAAGAGCTTTGGAGGACTTATGGTCAAATAAGGCAGAAGGGATAGATAACATTCCATCAGAATTTCTAAAATCATTGGGGGAAGAGGCAACAAAACGACTATTCACGTTGGTGTGTAGAATATATGAGTCTGGCGATATACCATCTGACTTTCGGAAAAGCATCATCCACACAATTCCAAAGACGGCAAGAGCTGACAAGTGCGAGAATTATCGCACAATCAGCTTAACAGCTCATGCATCGAAGCTGCTTACAAGAATATTATACAGAAGAATGGAAAAGAAAATTGAGAATGCGCTAGGTGACGATCAGTTTGGCTTTAGGAAAAGTAATGGGACGAGAGAGGCAATTCTGACGTTACGGCTAATAATGGAAGCAAGGCTAAAGAAAAATCAAGACACTTTCATAGGATTTGTCGACCTGGAAAAAGCGTTCGACAATATAAAATGGTGCAAGCTGTTCGAGATTCTGAAAAAAGTAGGGGTAAGCTATAGGGAGAGACGGGTCATATACAATATGTACAACAACCAAGAGGGAATAATAAGAGTGGACGATCAAGAACGAAGTGCCCGTATTAAGAAGGGTGGAAGACAAGGCTGTAGCCTTTCGCCCCTACTCTTCAATCTGTACATCGAGGAAGCAATGATGGAAATAAAAGAAAAGTTCAGAAGTGGAATTAAAATACAAGGTGAAAGGATATCAATGATACGATTCGCTGATGACATTGCTATCCTGAGTGAAAGTGAAGAAGAATTAAATGATCTGCTGAACGGAATGAACAATCTAATGAGTACACAGTATGGTTTGAGAGTAAATCGGAGAAAGACGAAGGTAGTAGAAATGAGAACAGCGAGAAACTTAACATCAGGATTGATGGTCACGAAGTCAATGAAGTTAAGGAATTCTGCTACCTAGGCAGTAAAATAACCAATGACGGACGGAGCAAGGAGGACATCAAAAGCAGACTCGCTATGGCAAAAAAGGCATTTCTGGCCAAGAGACGTCTACTAATATCAAATACCGGCATTAATTTGGGGAAGAAATTTCTGAGGATGTACGTCTGGAGTACAGCATTGTATGGTAGTGAAACATGGACTGTGGGAAAACCGGAACAGAAGAGAATCGAAGCATTTGAGATGTGGTGCTATAGACGAATGTTGAAAATTAGGCGGACTGATAAGGTAAGGAATGAGGAGGTTCTACGCAGAATCGGAGAGGAAAGGAATATGTGGAAAACACTGGACAGGATGATAGGACATCTGCTAAGACATGAGGGAATGACTTCCATGGTACTAGAGGGAGCGGTAGAGGGCAAAAACTGTAGAGGAAGACAGAGATTGGAATACATCAAGCAAATAATTGAGGACGTATGTTGCAAGTGCTACTCTGAGATGAAGAGGTTAGCACAGGAAAGGAATTCGTGACGGGCCGCATCAAACCAGTCAGTAGACTGATGACCGAAAAAAAAAAAAAATATCATACCAGCTCGCCGCCATGCTGTTCAGAAAGTTATGAACCTCTTCTTTCACCTCGTCGTCGGAGCTGAATCGCTTTCCGGCCAAATGTTCTTTTAACCTAGGGAACATGTGTTAGTCACTGGGCTAAGTTAGGACTATAGGGTGGGTGGGTGATTGTGTTCCACCGAAATTGTTGCAGTAGAGCAACTGTTTCAAAATGGTTCAAATGGCTCTGAGCACTATTGGACTTAACATGTGAGGTCATCATTCCTCTAGAACTTAGAACTATTTAAACCTAACTAACCTAAGGACATCACACACATCCATGCCCGATGCAGGATTCGAGCAATGTTTTGCCGAGCGATGTGTGGGCGAGCGTTTTCATGGAGAATGTGTACGCCCTTGCTCACCATTCCTCTTCTCCGGTTCTGAATTGCCCGTTTGAGTTTTTTCGGAGTCTCACAGTACCTATCAGCGTTAACTGTGTTTCCAACGATTCAGCTCAGACGACGAGGTGAAAGAAGGGATTCATAACTTTCTAAAACAGCATGGCGGCGAGCTGGTATGACATGGGCATACAAAAACTGCCACAGCGTCTACAAAAATGCATCGACGGAAATGGTGATTATGTCGAAAAATAGCTAAATGTTCAAGCTGTAAACTGATATAAACTATTGTAGAAATAAACAGGTCTATTTACTTATAAAAAATAGGAGACCTTACTTTTGGGATTACCCTCGTATGTTTAAGTGTCAAGGGAGAGAATTTGAATGGAATTTCTTAATCGTGCCGCTGCTTAACGTCGAAGCAATTCTGGGCACTGGTTTTATGCATGCCCACCAGGCGGTAATTGACCTGGCCGGAGGAACCTTGTCGGTTAAAATTGGGGAAGGCTCCATGATAACTTGCTTTTAATGAATGCGTCCTGCGTGACGAATCTGAGGTAAGCTGCTTGAAATTTTGTACTCGGTCCCAATCGCGACCCGAACTGGAGATCCTTGTGTGTGTGTGTGTGTGTGTGTGTTTGAAATTTAATGGGACCTAACTGCTAAGGTCATCAGTCCCTAAGCTTACACACTACTTAACCTAAATTATCCTAAGGACAAACACACACACACCCATGCCCGAGGGAGGCCTCGAAACTTCGCCGGAGATCCTTGTCACTACGTTAGTCGGTTGAGCTATCCATTCGACGAGCCTAACAGAGATCCTGTTTTCGTGAAGATTGCGGAGAGGTGTATTGTCGATGTCGGAGCGTTGGAATTTGACCAACAGAGGCTAGAACACATTTTGCGGAGTCATTCGTGGGTATTTTCGGACGCGTCTGGCGCGATCCAAGGCTTCATATATCAATTTATGGTACATGAACACAACCCATTCTTCGTGAAGTCATAACCCATTCCACTGACGTATAACGTGCAAGTGGAGAAGGAGATTAATGACATGCTGGACCAGGGCGTGATTGAACTTGTAGTTTAAAAGCGTGATGGGTCTGCACGCTTAGTATTAGACTCAAGGCATGTGAATGAATACCATTATTATACCCGAAGCGGACAGACCGCAGAGCTTGGACGAGTTTTACAACGGTTACATGGTATAGAAGTTTTGTCATAAATTGATTTACGCGCAAGCTTTTGGAAAATAATTCTTCACCCCTCACGCGGACCGTTCACTGTGTTTCTGTGTTATGGGAACTGTTAGTAGTTCAAACGCCTATCGTTCGGGCTGAATATCTCATCAGCCGTCATTATTCGAGGCCTTAACAACATCATTCTGGAGGATCTGCGATCACGCGTTACTCTATAAGTGGACGACATGCTCGTAGCAGAAAAGTCATGGGCTGACCACAATGAAGTGGTGGACCGTTTATTGGAAGTCTTTGAAAAGGCGGGAGTGACTGAAAACTTAGACGAGTCACAATTCGACACAAAAGAGATTAAGTTCATAGTACACGTATCTGCGGACGGGATACGACTCGATCCGGACAAAATTAGTGCGATTGCGGAACGCGCAAGTCCAACTAACAAAAAACAATTAAGAAGTTTCTTAGGACTCTGCAATTTCTACAAGCCTTTTGTGAACCTAAACTTGATCTCCACACCACGTCTTTGTGCCCTGACTAGGAGGAATGCCCAGCAGGCGCAAGACGAATTTACGAAACTCAAAGAGGCACAAGTCAATGCAGCTACTTCTTGCGCACCCCGACCTATCGCAGGATTTCTGTGTCATGTCTGACAGCTCATTGTCAGGCTTGGGCGTTATTTTATCCCAGTCAGAGGATATCAAATACTCATCTTCTAGGAAAACAATTTCTCGCAAGTCGGGTGCACACTCGCTGTGAAAGAAATTAGTCGGTTACAGAATTGGAGACGCTGGCGATCGTGTGGGTGTTTACCCAATTCCTGCACTACCTTTTTGGTCGAACGAGAAGGGTGTTTACCAACCACCGGGCTCTGCAATTTCTGCTGACCGCTAAACTGTCCCACAAGAGACTAACAAGGTGGCCGTTGCACCTCCAAGAATTCCGGTTTACGGTGGAGTATATGCAGAATATGGTGGTCCTGGAGAGAACAACTTCAGCATCCTTTATCTGAAAGGTCTGGGCCGGCCGTTGTGGCCGAGAGGTTCTAGGCGCTTCAGTCCGGAACCACGCTGCTGCTACGGTCGCAGGTTCGAATGCTGCCTCGGGTATGGATGTGCGTGATGTCCGTAGGTTAGTTGGATTTAATTAGTTCTAAGTCTCTGGGAATGATGAACTCAGATGTTAAGTCCCATAGTGCTCAGAGCCATTTGAACCATTTGAAAGGGGCGGCAGGAGAAAATTCCATAACAACTTCTCTAAGGGACATCGCACACGAGCAGGACAGAGGTGAGGTGTTGAAGGATATCAAAGAAAAATGGGGCGATCTGTTTAATAAAATACGGCGTTCTATTCCAAAGACGTGGTCAGACGGTACGCGTTGGTTGCTAGCAATTCCCAATGTACTTGTGGGCAGATTAGTGTGGTACACACACCGCCGGGCATTTCGGCGCGCGGAAATGCTTCGAGAAATTGCGTGAGACCTGTTACTTTAATGACATGCTCAGGCGAATACGTCGCGTCAGTAAAGTGTGCGGGCCATGCCAGCGAACTAAACCAGCTGCAGTGGCGTACGCTGCAGCTCTCCACCCAATAATCCCCACGAAGTTATGTGAGATTGCCGCAGTCGACTTGTTCGGACCAGGAACCCGCACTAAATCAGGCTTTCTCTATGTACTGGTGGCTGTGGAAATGACGTCCAAGTTTGTTTCCCTCAGGCCACCGAGGAGAGCAACTGGCAACACTGTGGCAAAGGCGTTCGCAAACAACTTCTTGCGGGAAGTGGGAACTGTGAAGAGGTTGATTTGCGACAATGGTCTGCAGTTTCGTTCTAATGAATGGTTACAAATGCTGAGGCGTCGGAGAGTAAAGCCTATATGCATTTTAATCTATCAAGCGAGCTGTAAACCCGCGGAACGCGTGATACGAGAACTCGTAAAGTTATGCAAAATCTATTGCCGCAGTAACCACAGAACGCGGGACAAGCATCTGAAGTCGTTTCAGGACATACTAAACGAACTGCCGCATTCATCGTCCAGGTTACCCCAATCTTGGTACTAAAACACATGGAACCGCCGAGTAAGATCAAAGAGGAAGTTTGCTGGCCAAACGAACGGAGACTGCGGCGTCAAGTAATTGTAGACTTACCACTAAAGAACATTAAACAGGCTGCCGAGGATAGAAAAAAGGCTTATATGAAAGGTGTTAGAACGATTGTATTTCGGATTGGATAAAAGGTCCTAGTCAGAAATCTCAAGCTCTCAAATAAACGTTCTGCCCCATGCAAAAAGTTTCTCAGTGTTTTCAGTGGACCATATGCGGTGCGGCGCATTCCACATCCCAACACACTGGAAGTGGAGACACTCCGATCCAATCGATCGAAAGGTCCGCACCACATCTCTAATGTAAGGCCAGTTCTCGAATGTGCGGAAGCGGCAGATGAGGGAATCGCCGGATGTTGGGGTGACAATAGACTTAATCACAACATTCTGTTGTCCTCATATTCTTGTACATAGTAATTAACATAGTGCAATAATAATTAATAAAGAAGTTATGTATCTCATGGAGAAGCTGAAAATATGTGTACTGAATGACAAGAAAAAAAAAATGTGTGTGAAATCTTTTGGGACTTAACTGCGAAGGTCATCAGTCCCTAAGCTTACACACTAGTTAACCTAAATTATCCTAAGGACAAACACACACGCACACACACACACACACACACACACACACACACACACGCGCGCCCGAGGGAGGACTCGAACCTCCGCCGGGACCAGCTGCACAGTCCATGACTGCAGCGCCCCAGACCGCTTGGCTGATCCCGCGCGGCTAATGACAAGATGTTATTCCTCTTAAAATAATTTTTTTTGATAATGCTGCCACATTTCTGTCGTTCATTCACCATCTTGACGTGAACCTACGAGCATCTCGATGACCATCAAGAAGCATAGGGCCATCGTACGGAATAAGGGAGGAAGATCTATGTTTAAAGAGAACAGAGAGTATTCTAGAAGGTGTTCTATGTGGTAATATGGGTGTTGTATGTATCTGTATGCGTCATGAAGTAGTTGGGAGTAGGTAGCATGTGTTCTGTGTCGTACTGTAAGTGTGTTATGTGCCTGAGTACGTAATTAAGTAGTTCGTACTAGCTAGAGTATATGTGTAGATAGCAATATTTAGACTGGGTGAATGTTGATTGTGTGAGGCCATGAACGCAAACAGCAATAAACAAATTAGATTTCTGATCTGAGGTTTTTCCGGCGTACAGAAATCAAAATTTATCGGGTAATCAGCCGGGTAGCGTCGTCCAAAAGGCGTGATATTTCGGCAAGCCGACTTCTTGCCATCTTCAGGCGTTCAAGAACTTTTCTTTTATAAAATCGTGATGAAACTAATATTATACCACATCAAGGTAAACAGGCTCGATTAAGGTTTTTTTCCCTATTTAAAGCAACTGGGAACATTATATTTTTACACCGCATCACGGTGCTTAGACTAGATCCATTTCAATGCCCAATTATAAAGTTTCTGGGGCAATTCATTATATTGTTTCATTAGTTCATAGGATTAATTAAGTTTTTGTTTTATCGCATTTTGTCGTCACAAGTACGGATTTCAATCTAGTTCGCAGGATCTATCTGGTGGCATATTTCTGTAAGTTTAGATCTGATATCTCGCGGCGAGGCTGCAGACAGAGGGCCAACGCCTGCGGCGCAGTCGTCACGTCATTGGAATGCGGCATTTACCGGTTCCTGTGAATGCGGTGTCCCGCGGCCATCAGCGAGTCCACGTGAGCCGATTAGCGCCGTGGCCGCCCAGAACAAAGAGGCGCGCGACCGACCCTTCCTCTGGACAGAACAGCGGACCTCACTACCTGGACGCACTTTGGCTGACCTGGAACAGACGGCAGGCGACGTCACACCCAGTGTAGACTGAGCATGGCGTACTGAAGCGCCGACAACACCGCTAGGTACACCCGACCTGCACCTGACACCTGCACTACTGGCCGGCAAAATTGCTACACCACGAAGATGACGTGCTACAGACGCGAAATTTAACCGACAGGAAAAAGATGCTGTGATATGCAAATGATTAGCTTTTCAGAGCATTCACACAAGGTTGGCGCCGGTCGCGACACCTACAACCGATTTCTCATACACAAATAGCAGTTCACCGACGTTGCGTGATGAAACGTTGTTGTGATGCCTAGTGTAAGGAGGAGAAAGCGTACCATCGAGTTTCCGACTTTGATAAAGGTCGGATTGTAGCCTAACGCGATTGCGGTTTATCGTATCGCGACATTGCTGCTCTCGCTGGTCGAGATCCAATCACTGTCAGCAGAATATGGAATCGGTGGGTTCAGGAGGGTAATACGGAACGCCGTGGTGGATCCCAACGGCCTAGTATCACTGGCAGTCGAGATGACGGGCATCTTATCCGCATGGTTGTAACGGATCGTGTAGCCACGTCTCGATCCCTAAGTCAACAGATGGGGACGTTTGAAAGACAACAACCATCTGCACGAACAGTTCGACGACGTTTGCAGCTGCATGGACTATCAGCTCGGAGACTGTGGCTGCGGTTACCCTTGACGCTGTATCACAGGCAGGAGCGCCTGCGATGGTGTACTCAACGACGAACCTGGGTGCACGAATGGCAAAACGTCATTTTCTCAGATGAATCCAGGTTCTGTTTACAGCATCGTGATGGCCGCATCCGTGTTTGGCGACAACGCGGTGAAAGCACATTGGACGCATGTGATAGTCGTCGCCATACTGCTGTATCACCCGGCGTGATGGCATGGGATTCCACTGGTTACACCTCTCGGTCATCTCATGTGCGCATTGACGGCAATTTGAACAGTGGACGTTACATTTCAGATGTGTTACGACCCGTGGCTCTACCCTTCATTCGATCCCTGCGAAACCCTACATTTCAGCAGGATATTGCACGACCGCATGTTGCAGGTCCTGTGCGGGCCTTTCTGGACACAGAAAATGTTCGACTGCTGCCCTGGCCAGCACATTCTCCATATCTCCCACCAATTGAAAACGTCTGGTCAATGGTGGCCGAGCAACTGGCTCGTCGCAATATGCCAGTCACTACTCTTATGAACTGTGGTATCGTGTTGAAGCTGCATGGGCAGCTGTACCTGTAAAACGCCATCCAAACTCTGACTCAATGCCCAGGCGTATCAAGGCCGTTATTACAGCCAGAGGTGGTTGTTGTGGGTAATGATTTCTCAGGATCTATGCATGCAAATTGCGTGAAAATGTAATCACATGTCAGTTCTCGTATAATGTATTTTTCCAATGAATACCCGTTTATCATCTGCATTTCTTCTTGGTGTAGCAATTATAATGGTCAGTAGTGTATCAAAAGCGTCGCGGGCAGTGCTTCTTCACGAGCCGGCCTCCTGCGATATCAATGTAGAAGAGTGCGCTGAAGAACAGTGTGTCACTGCAATACACGCGGTGCACGGAGAGGGTGTACTAAGCATGACTGTGGCCATTGCGAGTCGGCAAACGACGCATAATATCGCGGACAGTGGACAGAGTTCTCTGTTGCCTAGGAGGGCACGCAGAAGAGCTCTTTAGTGCCACCCTTGCATGGGAACTCGCCAGTGATCACTCTTCGAGCCACGGCAACGCGAGCACTACCTGGCACGACTTCCATCATGGAGAGGGCGCACACGAGCCGTCGTGGAGAGGACCGCAAGATTTCAATGACAGGAGGGTCGGGTCTCGTACATAAACAGTCATGCCCACTGACATCTGCGGTGACGAAACCCCTCCTCCTCTTCCCTCGACAATGGACTCCACAGGAATGCCCCCTGCCCCCCACCCCCTCCCGCCCTATGTGCGTTGTGTTTGTGCTGTGACAGATATCAATCTCTAGTACAGCCAAACCTATATGGAAAGTGATTTTTTTAACGTAAATTATATTAATTAGGTGTATAATCTGTGTCATTAACTCACTAAATCTGAGTCTGTCAACTGTCACTGTTTCTTGTATTGCTTTTTAGTGGATAATAATTTCCTTCAAAAAAGTGCAAAGAATTGCGTCTTACATAGTGGCACTTTAATATTTCTCACACTTCACTATGATTTTACAATTACGTGCTTAACCATCATTACACTTTTGTGTCATTACTCGCTACTCAGTCGATCATGTAATTGAATTTGTTTACTAGTGGCATATTATTTTTTATCATGTTACACACTATTCATTTATTACTCAGTGCCTTGTGTTTTAATAGCATTTCTTTTTGTTTTATGTGTTTATTTGCTATAACTGTGACACGTTTGATCAAAAGGTTCAAATGGCTCTGAGCACTATGGGACTTAATATGTGAGGTCATCAGTCCCCTAGAACTTAGAACTACTTAAACCTAACTAGCCTAAGGACATCACACACATCCATTTCCGAGGCAGGATTCGAACTTGCGACCCTAGCGGTCGCGCGGTTCCCCTCTGAAGCGCCTAGAACCGCTAGACCACACCGGCCGGCGTGATACGTTTGCACCTCATTGTTTTTTCGTAAATATTTTCTGTCTTTTTTGTGACATACAGTTTTCAGTTTCATAACAAAATTAATTTAGATTTTGAAACCAGTATCACAGAAACTGATGACGAATTTGTAAAATATTATATTTAAGTACTGTGGTGGTTGCCTGTCATCACTCTTGGTTATATTTCATACTGTTCCTGTTTCTCTTATACAACTGTTTACAATTCTCTGTCGGTGACATGGATCAAAGCCTGCTTGGCTGTGCCCTTGCATGGCAAAACCACTCCCTGCACAGTATTTTCTCTGGTGTGTGTGTGTGTGTGTGTGTGTGTGTGTGTGTGTTTGTGATAAAGGGTCCCTACATCAGCCTCTTCATGATTCTGCCATACCACACAGCTTCGTTTGTTTGCCTCTAGCACCTCAGTTGTTGGTGCAAAAGTTCTGTTACCATAGATGTAAAGAAGAAAAGGGAAAAGACTGAGCAGCTGAATGTGTTTGTGGTGGCCACAGTATACTATCCATATTTAGTTTTAACATTTAATTAGGGTATTGGTACTTGTCGGAGCCCCACACGCATGTTTGATACATGTAAGTGGCGTATTTCAGTGTATCTATTCTTTCACCTTCTTGTGCGATTAGTTGAATGTATGAATGAGAGTATGCAAGGATTTCAGGGTGAAGATCTGTGGGAGTGTAGTAGTCTGCCACTGTATCAGAACAGCCAACTGTAGGAAACACGTACCAGGTAGTAAAGAGGTTTCTGTTTGCCTTGTACGAATCTTTTGTATAGGTTGGCACCAAAATAGGGGTTCCTCTGGCCACTTTCGTAGGTACGGGGGCGGTTTTGGTTGGAGAGCGAATGCTTGTGGAGTGATTCGTGGGACGCTAGTCAAAGTAAATGATTCCTTTATTCGTACATAGTTCATTATCGTGTGTGACAAATTTTACTTGCTAATTTGCGAGTGCTAAAAGCGTTAAAACCCAGCAACGGTGTTGGCTATTGTTCAGTTGAACTATTAATCAAACACGTGGGGCCGTGTTGAGTTTACTGTGATTCGGTTAATCTTGTTTAGTATCCCTTTCGCGAGATCATATATATTGTGTGTGTTTTCCATGATTTTATGACTGAATTTTGTTGAATTCTTCTCACTTGATAACTTTTTTTCTGCATCCTTTTGTTTGTGAGGACCACGTGGTCGTGATCTAATGAGAAAGTTTACAGTGCCAAGGCCACAGCGATCTTCCGCTGTAGAGCTTATGAATGAACTGTGAATCTTTACTATGCTTCATTCACTTTAATACAAATTTCATTCACTTATCCCGCACGTTAAAGTCAAGGGAACAGCCCCTCTTGCTTCTCACGTATGTTGTGGTGAAGGTTTTTAGACGTAAACAGAATAAATTGAAGTGTCCGTTTCTTTTGCACGTCTTTTGGCATTAGCTACGTGTTTCCCACTTCATTAGCCGCGACGTCCGAAATACATGTATGGCTGCCTTCGCCTAAAACTAAGTTGTTTCTGGCGGATAGCCTTCATTTAAACTTCTTTTTTACGTTTACGCACCGCCAATAACTTACACATTCATTGTTGGTATAGTCCACTACATACTGGTAACTGTTATAAATCACTAGAGGCTTCCCTTTCGTTGTTGTGGTGAATTCCATCTTTAGAACAGCAGTACGAACTGCGGTGCGCTACCTGTTTGGTGTCCCTGTAAACCGCCCGCTACCTATTCGGCCGGGTGTCCTCACGACTGTCACTCCTCCTCACAAGTGTCCCAACCCCAACGTAACATGAACTATGCGAAAACAGCAACAGAAGAGAACCGAAGCATTTGTGATTTGGTGCAACAGACGATTGTTGGAAATTAGGTAGACTGTTAAGATAAGGAATGAAGATGTTCCCAGCAGAACTGACCAGGAAAAGAAGATATAGAAAACACTGACAAGAAGAAGCGACTAGATGACAGGAGACCTGTTAAGACATCAGGCAATAACTTCCAAGGTACTAGAGGGAAGTGCAGAGGGCAAAAACTGTAGAGGGACACGGAGATTGGGATACACCCAGCAAATAATTGAGATGAAAGGGTTGGCATAGGAATGAAATTCGTGGCGGGCCACACCAAACCAGTCAGAAGGCTGACGACTCATAAATAAATAAAAATATAAATAAATAAAATAAAAAAGAGGTTCTCTTCTCGGTGGATCTATGGAGCAAGGAGTATGTTTCATGTAATGCAACCTGTCCTTTTAAGTTTTCTTTTGTCTTTTCTCTTTGATTTTGACTCACTGTCGTCTATTGCCGATCACAAAGTGCAGTTCTCTTCGTCTAATACAACTTGTAAGGTGAAAACGGTGCCAGAAGCAGGATTTCTAGGCCGCAGACAGCTGCTGTGTGACTTCCAGAGCGCGCATTGTCAGCGGCGAGGGTCGGCGCCTCCAGTGTACCGCGCCAGCTGCAGGTCCTCGTCTGCGTGGCCAGGCTCCATCTCGACGCGGCCGCCAGCTAAACGGGAGGCGTTTAGCGGCGACGGCTCTAATGAAATTATCAGCGCTGCCTGCGACTGCCGCCGGCAGCCGCTTTACGCCTTATCGCGTATAAGGCGGCTCTCGCCAAACGCGACGCTCCCTAATGCCGCGCTGCGGATCTTCTCGCGGAAGCTCCGCTGTGTCTGCCAACACTGCCTTCCACCGCCGTCTCAGGATGCTCGCCAAACACTGGTACTGGACGTGCTCCGGCATTCACACACAGCGGCGTATAATAAGTATACCGTGCAGATACTAGGGACGTTCGATGAATAATGCAACACTTTTAACCGGGAAGTAGGTTGTTTTTTTTTCTACATTAGTGGCCATTAAAATTGCTACACCAAGAAGAAATGCAGATGATTAACGGGTATTAATTGGACAAATATATTATACTAGATCTGACATGTGATTACATTTTCACGCAATTTGGGTGCAGAGATCCTGGGAAATCAGTACCCAGAACAACCACCGTTGCCCGTAATAACGGCTTTGATACGCCTGGGCATTGAATCAAACAGAGCTTGGATGGCGTGTACAGGTACAGCTGCCCATGCAGCTTCAACACGATACCACAGTTCATCAAGAGTAGTGACTGGCGTATTATGACGAGCCAGTTGCTCGGCCACCATTGACCAGAAGTTTTCAATTGGTGAGAGATTTGGAGAATGTGCTGGCCAGGGCAGCAGTCGAACATTTTCTGTATCCAGAAAGG
Organism: Schistocerca serialis cubense; assembly: GCF_023864345.2. Lineage (NCBI taxonomy): Eukaryota > Metazoa > Arthropoda > Insecta > Orthoptera > Acrididae > Schistocerca > Schistocerca serialis. The sequence goes on from NC_064643.1 coordinate 346,516,015, forward strand.
CCCGTACAGGACCTGCAATATGCGGTCCTGCATTATCCTGCTGAAATGTAGAGTTTCGCAGGGATCGAATGAAGGGTAGAGCCACGGGTCGTAACACATCTGAAATGTAAAGTCCAAAGTAAAGTTCAAAGTTTCATCAGTGGAAACAAGAGGTGACCGAGACGTGTAACCAAAACCACCCCATAGCATCACGTCGGTTGATACGCCAGTACAGCGATGACGAATACACGCTTCCAATGTGCGCTCACCGCAATGTCGCCAAACACGGATGCAACCATCATGATGCTGTAAAGAGAACCTAGATTCATCCGAAAAAATGACGTTTTGCCTTTCGTGCAGCCAGGTTCGTCGTTGAGTACACCATCTGTGATGCAGCGTCAACGGTAACCACAGCCATGGTCTCCGAGCTGATAGTCCATGCTGCTGCAAACGTCGTCGAACTGTTCGTGCAGATGGTTGTTGTCTTGCAAACGTATGTTGACTCAGGGGTCGAGACGTGGCTGCACGATCCGTTACAGCCTTGCGGATAAGTTGCCTTTCATCTCGACTGCTAGTGATACGAGGCCGTTGGGATCCAGCATGGCGTTCCGTATTACCCTCCTGAACCCGCCGATTCCATGTTCTGCTAACAGTCATTGGATCTCGACCAATGCGAGCAGCAATGTCGCGATACGATAAACCGCAGATAGGCTACAATCCGACCTTTATCAAAGTCGGAAACGTGATGGTACCATTTCTCCTCCTTACACGAGGCATCACAACAACGTTTCACCAGGCAATGCCGGTCAACGTTGTAGGTGTCGCCACCGGCGCAATCTTGTGTGAATGCTCTGATTAGCTAATCATTTGCGCATCACAGCATCTTCTTCCTGTGGGTTAAATTTCGCGTCTGTAGCACGTCATCTTCGTGGTGTAGCAATTTTAAAGGCCAGTAGTGTATTAATTGTCTCGGAGTGACATTTATGTTTGGTGACAAGCTACAGTTCCAAATATTGAAATTTATTTCTGAGATTAATTCTGTCATAGGTAAAGATGAACTCCCTAAAGCGACATTTGAAAATCTGTGCAAGACCGGGACTCGAACCCACGATCACCCACTAAAAGCGAACGGTTGCGATCTCTTTCTCCTCGTAGATTATCAGTTCAGTCACTCGCACATCTTGTGAGTATACATATATATACATCGAAGACTGGCCTGTGACGAAATGGATAACGATAGTCTATGACTCGTTCTCTTGATTCTAAAACCTGCATGAGAACCATGAGACGTCCTAGTGTGGATAAATGAATTTATAATGTATGAGAAGAAGTAGATTACTATGTAACGTATTGAAGTTTGTGTTGGCCCTGAAGGCGTGCTCGCGACATGTGGGAAATCCTGGTTCGAGTCCCGGTCGTACAAAAGTTTTCAGACATCTATACCTATTACAGTTAAGCTGAATTTCACGAATAAATTTCAAAATTTCTCGGAGAGCTCTCTAAGAAAATTTTCATAGCGTACACCGAAAACATTTAATAAAACAAATCAGATGCAGAAACTTGATGGTTTTGTGAGACGAATGTGTTGGTCTTACGTCTCATGTGTTTTGGTTCTGTACGTGTATTTATGGCGTGAAATATACGTTCTTGTTGATGTAGGCGCACATTAAATGCCGCTGCACAACTCGGGCTCACGTGTTGCGATGTTTAGCCTGTTGTCATTTTCCACACAAACGGGAAACATTTGGTGCCTTGTCGGCTCTGCTCTGTTGGCCGCTCCAAAGATAGCGATGCACGTGTTCCCACTGACGTCAGAGATAACACTCCGAGTGGCTCACTGCTTCAGGTTATTACTGAAGCTGCTGCTTTGATGCTCACACAACAGTGGGCAAATTGATCCGAAGGCTGCTGCTCGTTATTCCTTGGCGGTGCTGGCGGTGTTTCCCGTTTCTTTTCCAATGACAAACCCTCAATCAAAATTATCCTGCACATCACAAACAAAAAAAGAATACTTTATTTCAGTATCGGCTATGGGAGACTATGTGTGTGTGTGTGTGTGTGTGTGTGTGTGTGTGTGTGTGTGTGTGTGTTTTGGGCGCTCAACTGTGAGGTTGTTTGAGATTTTTAATGCCCTCGCTACAATAATCTGCGACGAATGTGGCCATAACAGGTGAAATGAAGTTTGTATAGTATACACTCCTATCCATTATAACTGCGGCACTAAAAGTGAAAGGAAATAACGATGTTTTACTTATCGTAAATATATAGAATAGTAGGAGGATTACATGATTAAATTTGTTGGTGTTCCAGGAGGCGGGGCATACGGAAGTGTTTATTATAAATGTATCACAGTTGCAGCACACATATGTGTTTGCCTATTTTCGGACCTACTGAGGCTGCATGAAAGTGCCTGATCTTAATGACAACCATCTAAAATTGTACGTGAATCACACATTGACGGTAGACAAATGTCACTATATTCGTCAGCTCATTATACAAGTGAGATTCAAGTTTGATTCGGACTTGCACAGTGAGTGTATGAATATTGTGACATTTATCTACGGTCACAGTGTGATACATCCATTGCCAGTTTTAGATGCTTGTATTAAGATCAGGTACTCCATGAAATAAAAAGATTGCTAGTCCTACATCAACAAAACTTTGAAAGTACTTAAATGTTACCAGTCGCGACCGGATTTGGCCGCTAGACTGGTGCAGATGCAGCGCTCCTGCAAATGCCTCCAACGTCTGCCTGATCGGAATGTACATCGAGTCCCACATTATGCGCGTGAAGATGCATTTTTCTGGTTTCCAAATGGATTGAAATTATATTGGAAAGCAGCAATTACAGATGTTCAAATACATAATGAAAACTGGCTTGATTATACAGAGAGTTCCAGAAAGATTCATACGTTATCTCAAGACTAAACCTTCTAGATGAATGAATATAGAAACTTGAATTTTAACTGAGGCATAAAAGTACAGTATTTTTGTATTCAAACTAGCGACCTGTCGTAGCTTTGCACTGTTAGCACTAACTATGTATGGCCGGACCACTTGTCTGGCGTAGTAGAAATAAATTTAATACACGAACCTTCCTCGTGAAACAGTCTGTTAGTGAAAACCGTAACAAAATCCACAGACAGAAAAACCAGGCAGGGGCTTTAAGTTACAATATGTATACAAGAAGAAGATACGTATAGATTCGGTCAACAATAATTTTGTATGGGTCAGTGTCGTGCTAATCTTTCAACTGCACACTACTTCGGCGACCTGTGTGTCGCTAACTCACCCCAGTTTTCGACCTGGGGAATGGGGGCCTACACCTTAACGTGAAATCCGAACCACGACCCATTTCTGGCGAGTCTCCTCATCATTGAGAAGTGAATGCTAGATTAAAGGATTGAAAAATCCGAGGTCTGAGGGGGATTCAGTCTCGCGACCTTTGGACGCAGGCACGTGCTTTACCGCTGGACACCAGGACCATCACGGATAGTACTCAAGCTTCGCTGCGCTCGGGACTCGTGGTGGCTGTTAATTACTGCTTTTCTGCCAGATACTGCCACATCTGTAGCTAACCAATTTGTAACTCCCACCGTTGCCACAAGATGTCACTCCACATGCCAGTTGAATGTTACAAACAACAATACACAAATTACACTCTCTTCAGTAATTAGCGGTAATAAATTGTACACACAAAGCTTCCTCATGACTCAGTCTGTCTATTAGTGAAAACCGATCTTACTTCCTACGGTAGTTCCTGATAGTATCCTTCACATGCAGACAGGAAAATGCAGCGGAGAACTTTGATTTATAGTTGTAAAGAAGAAGGGTATATATTTTACTTGCATGCCCATATGACTGGGACGTACCTTTACAATTACGCTTAAATTCTAAGTTTTTATTACCTTTGACCAATGTTCAGTGTGCCTTCCGCTGGATTCACGACAAACATCCAAATTGCTGCATTCATTACCAAACAGCTTTATTACCCATCTCGAATGCATTAGATTTTTTTTTTTAGTGTACCATACTGAGATTTTAATGTGTCAATTACAAAAATAACTTGAAACTCCCTGGCAGATTAAAACTGTGTGCCGGACCGAGACTCGAACTCGGGACCTTTGCCTTTCGCGGGCAAGTGCTCTACCAACTGAGCTACCCAAGCACGACTCACGCCCCGTCCTCACAGCTTTACTTCTGCCAGCACCTCGTCACCCACCTTCCAAACTTTACAGAAGCTCTCCTGCGAACCTTGCAATATCCTTTCTTTCAGGAGGTTCACAGGAGGGCTTCTGTAAAGTTTGGAAGATAGGAGACGAGGTACTGGCAGAAGTAAAACTGTGAGGACGGGGCGTGAGTCGTGCTTGGTTAGCTCAGCTGGTAGAGCACTTGCCCGCGAAAGGCAAAGGTCCCGAGTTCGAGTCTCGGTCCGGCACACAGTTTTAATCTGCCAGGAAGTTTCATTCAGCGCACACTCCGCTGCAAAGTGAAAATCTCATTCTGGAAGAATAACTTGTCCAACTATCAGCGAACTTGCATGTTACAAACCGATGGATAGTGTGACTTCAACAGACGTGCAGGATGCCCCCGCAGACGTATGCACGAACCATACCGTCAAATCATTACGTTTGAAAGACGGCACGTTATTGGGATGAGAGAATATGATGCATCCACCCTGCAAATTGCTGCTTTTGTGGGACAAAGTGTTTCGGTAGTGCGACAAGCGTGTGCAGAATGGTTCACGGGAGGCCGTAGAACATGACGAGATGGGTCAGGTCCCACCAGTCAGACTAGCCCCATGGAAGACTGACACCACATCCGAAGGGCATAGGGCAAGGGTTGCGGCCTCCTCGGCTCTGGCGCAATAGTGGAACAGTGTAACACATCACACACAATCAGGTGCGACAGTCCGTCGCCGTTTGTTACGGCATGGGTGCCGTGCGCGTCGTCCACTTCGCCACCTACCTTTGACGGAGAAATATGCTAGACGCAAATGATGTATGGAACGATGTCAGGGAGGACAGGAATGCTATCAGACAGCGTTTTCGGACGAATCCAGGTTTTGTTGTTTGAAAATAATGGCCGGATTTTGGTTCGCCGCAGACGTGGGGAGCGGTGCCACAGTGATTGAAATCGAAGGAGACCTACGGCGCCAAATCACGGCCTTATGGAGCGGGGTGCTATTGGGTACAACCAAAAATCAAATTCGTACGTGTCCAGGGCACTGTGACCAGTGTGACTTCCCTAAAGACGTCCTGCAACCTGTAGTTTACCCTTTCTGCGCAACACACCAGACGTCATTTTCCGGCAAGACAATGCATGACCACAAATTGCTGCACGAACACGTGCCTTCTTGGTGTCACAGGATACCATACTTTTGCTCTGTCCCGCCAGATCACCAGGCTTGCCACCAACCGAAAATGTGTGGGATACGGTGAAACGACGGGTGCAGTGCTGTAACCCAGCGCCAACCGACATAGATGAACGTTGGAACCAGGTAATGCAACATGGATGGCTATAGCATAGGGCGCTATTCACGCCTTACACGCGTCGATACCATGAAGCATGGAACATGTTATCGGGGCCCATGGCGGACACTGCCTACTAGGCAAAAGGACATAGGCTGAACCGAGGTGACTGAAATGTTAATCATTCTTGTAGAACATACTACTGTACCCGTCCTGTGAATGTGAACGTCCTATCGCTACTCGTTCCAGGTGTACTATTTTTTCTGAACATGATTGCGTAAGAAAAAATTGATGTACGTAAAAATCAGTTCACTGCTGGTAACAAATAAAATAAGAAGAGGGCACTTGTACGACATAGTCCAAATCATAGATGTTACTGCGTTTTAGCTACATCTACATCCATACTCCGCAATCCACCACATGGTGCGTGGCGGAGGGTACCTCGTACCACAACTAGCATCTTCTCTCCCTGTTCCACTCCCAAACCGAACGAGGGAAAAATGACTGCCTATATGCCTCTGTACGAGCCCTAATCTCTCTTATCTTATCTTTGTGGTCTTTCCGCGAAATGTAAATTGGCGGCAGTAAAATTGTACTGCAGTCAGCCTCAAATGCTGGTTCTCTAAATTTCCTCAGTAGCGATTCACGAAAAGAACGCCTCCTTTCCTCTAGAGACTCCCACCCGAGTTCCTGAAGCATTTCCGTAACACTCGCGTGATGATCAAACCTACCAGTAACAAATCTAGCAGCCCGCCTCTGAATTGCTTCTATGCCCTCTCTCAATCCGTCCTGATAGGGATCCCAAACGCTCGAGCAGTACTCAAGAATAGGTCGTATTAGTGTTTTATAAGCGGTCTCCTTTACAGATGAACCACATCTTCGCAAAATTCTACCAATGAACCGAAGACGACTATCCGCCTTCCCCACAACTGCCATTACATGCTTGTCCCACTTCATATCGCTCTGGAAAGTTACGCCCAAACTAATCGACGTGACTGTGTCAAGCGCTACACTCCTAATTGAGTATTCAAACATTACGGGATTCTTTTTCGTATTCATCTGCATTAATTTAAATTTATCTATATTTAGAGTTAGCTGCCAATTACCGTACACCACAGCATCATCAGCAAACAGCCGCACATTGCTATCCACCCTCTCCAAAAGATCATTTATGTAGATAGAAAACAACAGCGGACCTACCACACTTCCCTGGGGCACTCCAGATGATACCCTCACCTCCTATGAACACTCACAATAGAGGACAACGTACTGGGCCTTAATCCCGCCAAGCTTGAGTAGATCTGTGTGTGGCTTGATTTTCTGTCGGGCATCTGCAAGAGGACGCTAGATCGGACGCTCCGGATTACCGCTTCAACGCACAGAGCTGGAACTGACTGCGTGTGTGTTTCGCGCCACCACTGTGTAAAGCAGTGGTTCCGTGGCGGCAGCTGTTGGGCTAAAGTGTCTGAACACGGCAGGCAGGCTCCAAATAGACTGGTGGTCGCATGCGGGGGCTAGCGCGCCTGCCGAATAGCCGACAAGGCCCGCTTTGAGCAGGCGGCTGTCCGTGGGAGATTTACGGGCAGGGGTACAGCCACAGGGCGGGCATTTAGGCGCAGGCCTCTGCACACGGCAAAGGCAGCTCCCTGTCCGTGGCCGATGGCTCGAGCGCATGCGTCAGGCGCAGCGAGTAACACTGCGGGGCTGTGTGTAAGCCAGCGACTGTGGGCTGCCCCGACAGCGGTGGAAGTACAATGCCAAGGCGAAAAAATCTTTCTGTGTGTGTGTGTGTGTGTGTGTGTCAGTCAGTGAAGTGCTGTGTTAATTGTCAAAGGTTCTTCTGAATAGAATGAACTGTCTACAGAGCACAGAATGTGGCCTGATTGTAAATCAAGAGCCGCGCGGGATTAGCCGAGCGGTCTAGGGCGCTGCAGTCATGGACTGTGCGGCTGGTCCCGGCGGAGGTTCGAGTCCTCCCTCAGGCATGGGTGTGTGTGCCTGTTTGTCCTTAGGATAATTTAAGTTAAGTAGCGTGTAATCCGAGCGGTCTAGGGCGCTGCAGTCATGGACTGTGCGGCTGGTCCCGGCGGAGGTTCGAGTCCTCCCTCAGGCATGGGTGTGTGTGTTTGTCCTTAGGATAATTTAAGTAGCGTGTACGCTTAGGGGCTTATGATCTTAGCAGTGAAGTCCCATAAGATTTCACATACATTGGAACATTGTAAATCAAGGACAAACAAGATAATGGAACAGCGGAATTAAAGATGAGATTAGCACCAAAATTGTGGATTGTGAAGCGGGTAATGTGCTACTGTGGAAGCAAAATAACATGTGCCGGGCGAAGCAAAAGAGGATATCACATGCAGACGAGCACAGGCAAAAAGGGCATACCTCGCGCAAAGACCTTATTTTGAGGAAGAAAATTCTGAGAATATACGTTTGTTGTACTGCATTGTATGTAAATGAACCATTGACTATTGATAAGAGGAGAAGCGAAGCGTTTGAGATGTAGTGTTACAGAAGAATGATGGAAATTAAGTAGACTTATAAGGAATGAAAACGTTCTCCGCAGAGTCGGAGAGAAAAAAATATGTGGAAAACAGTGACTAGGAGAAGAGATAGTACGCTGGAACAGAAGTCAAAAGCTGTAGGGCAAGACGGAAGTTAGCTTATGTATGAGTACCATCTACCTGTGGCTGAAGTAATAATAAAATTTACATAGCGGGCCCTGTGTATTCATAAGTCGATATGCCTAGTGTGTGTTATCTCTAAGAAGTTCTTCGTAATTGTAGTGTGTCTGCACTAGAGGTGAACAGAAAAACAATGATGATCGAGACAGATTTAATTTAACAGAATTACCACTTCGTTTCCGCAGTTCAAGGGACTGAAAACAAGCCCTAGGATACTAAGACTTGTCCTGGTGATACGGAGTCTGCTTGGCCGACTCCTCGTTCAATTCGGTATTTCTCACAAACCTGTTGTCGTCGGAAATAATCAGTAGCATTCAAGTCTACAGTATACATTCTCAAGTGCATTAACATAGACTGAATCAATGCCTTGCTAGTGAGGGCATATAGAATAGATTTGATTGTTGTAATTGAGTCAGCCGGCCGCTGTGGCCAAGCGGTTCTAGGCGCTTCAGTCCGGAACCGCGCTGCTGCTACGGTCGCAGGTTCGAACCCTGCCTCGGGCATGGATGTGTGTGATGTCGTTAGGTTAGGTAATTCTAGGGGACTAATGACCTCAGATGTTAAGTCCCATAGTGCTTAGAGCGATTTGAACCATTTTTAATTGAATCACAAAACTCTCAGAATCTGTCAGTGTCAACCAAAGTGATGATTCATACTCTACAGTCTCGTACTTTACATGAAAATGACCCATTCTGCTTAATGCACTTAGAACTACAGCCTACTAATTTGCTATATTAAAATCCTTTTTTTCTAAAATAATATCTTGATAATAACGTCATTGATAACAATGCATTATGTGAGTGAATCAGGGGTCTGCTCGCCGAGAGTTGGAGAAACAAGTGTACTTTGTAAAACTCTAAATCCGCTACCTGGCTACCTATCCGCTACCCCTCCGTAAGTGCTAAGTGTAGTATAGGCAAGCTGGTTAGGATAGTTGTCCGAAGCTCGTGGTTTAGTGATTAGCGTTGCTGCCCCTGGGTCCCGGGTTCGATTCTCGGCCCGGTCGGGGATTTTCTCAGCCCGGAGACTAGATGCTTGAGCTGTCCTCCCCATTTCATCATCATTCAGGAAAATGCCGAAAATGGACAGCGAAAAGATCAGGAATTTGTACGGGCGCTGGTAACCACGCCGTTGAGCGCACCACAAACCAAAATCATCATAATTGATCTTCTGAGTTTTCTTTCAATAAAAAGCTATATTCGATTCACCTTTCTCACAACATTTTCTATGTGGTGGTTCCAATTTTAGTTGGTCGTAATTGCAATCCCTAGATATTTAGTTGAATCAACAACCTTTAAGTTTGTGTGATTTATCGTCTAAAATAAATTTTACAGAATTATTTTTAGTACTCGTTTGTAAGACCTCTCACGTTCTGTTTTTTAGGTTCAAGTGCGGCTTTTCGCAACGTAAAGATATCGTGTCTAAATCGTTGTGCAGTTCGTTCTGAACTTTTGATAACTTTACTAGACGGTGAACGATATCATCTGCAAGCAATCATGTCGTCTCCTAAATCGTTTGCATAGATTAAGAGCAGCAGAAGGTCTGTAACATTTCCTTTGGGAATCGCAGGTATAGCTTGCATTTCACTAGATGACATCCCGTCAGTAACTTCGAACTGTGACCTTCCTGATAGGAAAGGTCATGTCACTATAAACGAAGACTACATTCTGCTGCAGCAACATGCGCAAGTTACGAACGTTTGTGACCAGTTAACGTTGTGTGTGACACTGCTACCTGTTACGCTATTCGCACGCGTTCGTACATCAGGGTTCAAATCCCGGTCTTCACACAAAATTAACTTTTCACACGTTTTATTGCAGCAAGTCGGTCAAATAACAGAAAAATTTCCGTTGCTTATTAATTTTATTCGAGAATTCGTCTAATTTTCTCACTGTTGGTGCTTCGAACGACTGTATTTAGTATTTCATATTTTGAGAATGAAGCTTTCTTTTCACAAGTCAATGCATTCTGCCCAAACCGAAGCAATATTTTGTTTCTCCAGCTCTCGTCGATGATTGTTAGGTGAAATTTCCTTAGTGTTTGAGTGGTTTCGTTAACGAAGTGTGTTGCGTATACTCTCCTTTCCATGTCGTTGTCGTAGCTAAAATTTTTTTCCCCGCCCCCAAGAGAGTCGAATTGACCCGCGCCGTTTTCCGCTCCTCCGCTCTATTACTAAGCGAGCGTTTGCATACGCTAACCTAGAACTCATTCTCTCGCCGAAGCGTAGTCGGTGATAACAGGATTGCATCGCGTGAGAATGAAGCTTCGTCGGAAGGGCATCTGCCGGGTCAGATACACTAGGAAGTGCCGGAATTCAGAAGAAAAATATTCTCAGCACGAATTTAGCTATTCACAGCATCTGCAGGAAAGGGAATGAGTCAGTATTTTACGAGAGACTTTTCCCATCTGAGCTACAAAGCAATGTACGGAAAAGTATCGCATGCAATCCAAGAAAGGAAATCGAAAAGCCAGTTTCCTAGTAAACTGTGATGAGATGCGGTGGGGTGACGCGCCTGAGCTGAATATCGTTAGATATTGGCGATATTTGAGCAACCCTTTTTTTAAATTTCTGCAGTAAATGAATGCACGGCATTAATTCTACCGATGCGTATGAGCGTTTTACGCCATCTTAAGTAATTCACATCTTTCTCCAATGAGAGTTTCTCTTCTTTCACCAATCACTTTGTCGTCGAAGGGAAGTTAAACCCTAATCTCCCTTCCTTTAGTTCAAATGGCTCTGAGCACTATGGGACTTAACATCTGAAGTCATCAGTCCCCTAGAACTTAGAACTACTTAAACCTAACCAACCTAAGGACATCACACACATCCATGCCCGAGGCAGGATTCGAACCTGCGACCGTAGCGGTCGCTCGGTTCCCCCTGTCCCTTCTTCCTCACCCCTCTCTGTCCATCACATCCTCCTCCATTCCATGTCCGTCTGCCCCTCACCCCTCTCCCTATCCCCTCCTTTCCACTTTCTGTTTCATTTTCCTGCCACCCTTCTGTCCATCTCCCCCCCCCCCCCCCCCCCCTCTCTGACACTGAGCTTTGCTTATTCTTATTGCAAATTGAGATGCCCTAGTAGTATTCTAATCATAATCCGATAAGCCATAAATTCTACTTCCCTGTTTGCTAACAACGTTTCACTATTGTATATTTTAAACATACGATGGCAGTATTAATTACGTTAGCATTACAATATTTGCCATTCACAACCACCCACCGCGACCAAAACATTACAGTACACAATGTGAGAGTTAAGTCTACTCCCGTGCATAAACGCCCTGCTCTGCAGTGAAGGCTACAAATTGGCAGATGATAAACGGGTATTCATTGGACAAATATATTGTACTGGAACTGACATGTGATTACATTTAGACGCAATTTGGGTGCATAGATTCTGAGAAATCAGTACCCAGAACAGCCACCTCTGGCCCTAATAACGGCCTTGATAAGCCTGGGTACTGAGTCAAACAGAGCTTGGATGGTGTGTACAGGTACAGCTGCCCATGCAGCTTCAACACGATATCACAGTTCATCAAGAGTAGTGACTTGTGTATTGTGACGAGCCAGTTGCTCGGCCACCATTGACCAGACGTTTTCAGTTGGTTAGAGATCTGGATAATGTGCTGGCCAGGACAGCAGTCGAACATTTTCTGTATCCAGAAAGGCCTGTACAGGACTTGCAACATGCGGTCGTGCATTATCCTACTGAAATGTAGGGTTTCGCAGGGATCGAATGAAGGGTGAGCCACGGATAGTAACACATCTGAAATGTAACGTCCACTTTTCAAAGTGTCGTCAAGGCGAACAAGAGGTGACCGAGACGTGTCACCTCTTGTTTTTAGAGTAGGATCGAACCGGTTTTGGTAATTGATATTTTGAGTTCTGAACTTCACATACCATAAAAATAAACAAATAAAAAATCCGATTACCGTGTGGTCTCTTTGCAGTTACGGAGGCGGACATCTTAGAAACCACAATAGTGATTTTGATACGGTTTTCACTGATAAATAGCTTGGTACTGAACTCTACAACAGTGGAAACGTCGAAAAGGAAGTTAGAACACAAACAGCAAAAGGCAAGAGAATGACACGGTGTTTAAATGATACTATTTGGAAAAAAAACGAAAATGTCGGAAAAAATGCAAAGGCAAGATATTCAAAACTATATTGAGACCAGTTATGACACACAGCTTAGACAAGACCGGAAACAACAAAAAGACTTTTGGAAACCACCGGAATGAAAATAGTGTGAAGGATTACAGGAAAGACACTGAGACATAGAGATAAAAGTGTCCGCCAGTTCGCCTACCAAGCAAGCGGGCCCAGTTTCGATTCCTGGCCGGGTTGGAAATTTTCTCCTCTCGTGGACTGGGTGTTGTGTTGTCCTCATCATCATTTCATCCTCATCACCGGCAGGCGAGTTGCCCAGTGTGGCGTCGACTGAAATAAGACTTGCACTTGGCGGCCGAACTTCCCCGGTTGGGGCCTCCCGGCCAACGATGCCCTACGCTCATCGTCTTCATAGAGATAAATGTGAAAGCATTAGAAAAGGATGTAACTTGGAATCCATTCATGAGTGGGTATATGAGAGGAAGCATGATGCACCGAACACAAGACGGGTGAACGGAAGATTGTGAAAATCATAAGAAATAAATTACCAGGTGGTAAAAGAAATATTCATCGTCCAAGGAAAAGATGGAGCGACAATCTCAAGGTGAATCGAGGGGTACGGGAGGAGGCAGGCTTTAGGCTAGGAAAAAAGGCAAAGAAGAAGAAGAAATAGACAGAATCACGGGGAAGATAGGTGTCTATAATTTATTTCCCCTATGCCAGAGAAGTCGACCGGCCGGCTACCGTGCGAAGCTGGGGCTAGTCGCTAGTTTAACTAAGATTTTGTTTCAGTGAGACTGAATTTCCGAATTCTGTATGTTCACTGTATTTAGATTTCCGCTCTGGTATACTTTTGTCTCTGTGTAATTTTTGTTAAGTACAACGTAACTTTAGTATATGTTTATTCAGCCTAATGAAACATGTTTCTCCGCTGTAAAACTTACTGCAACACCAGTGGACGCTAGAGGACGTTTGTCAGCAAAACGGCAGATTCGTAGAAACAAGATATCAGTTGGTAAACAAATAAAGCTGAGTTATTAAAGTAGCAGTTGACCGTAACTGCCCTAAAGCTCATTTCTTGACATGACAGACGACGTGAGTACAAGAGAACAGGAGTTGCCTGATAAGCAAGGCTGGGGATGTCCTCCTCAGGCGCGACCTTGGCCCCGGGCCAGCATCCGCCTGCAGCGTAGGAGATAAGCCCGCAGTGGACAAGCAGACAGCCCGTGCTGGCTCATTCTCCGGCAAGTCTCTTCCCGTCTCCCGTCGCCGCGTCACACACCATACTGAGTCCCAAAGACAAACAAGTCGCGATCAGTGCAGGTAAGTCGAGTGGACTGATCCTATCACTTCCTAACTTGCGTCAATATTTTCATCCCTACGCGACCACTGCATCCGTCATCCTGTCTAATCCGATTAGCATATTCTAGTCTCGGTCCGCCCCTCCACTGCTCCTTCCAGCTCCACGTTAACTATTCCTGTCCCTTCAAAAAATGGTTCAAATGGCTCTGAGCACTATGGGACCTAACATCTGTGGTCATCAGTCCCCTAGAACTACTTAAACCTAACTAACCTAAGGACATCACACACATCCATGCCCGAGGCAGGATTCGAACCTGCGACCGTAGCGGTCACGCGGCTCCAGACTGAAGCGCCTAGAATCCTGTCCCTTCCTTCGATAATGGTCGTCCACAGACTTCTTTCATGACCTATTAGTACTTCTTCATTCTTCGATAGCTCCGGTGGACCATGTTCCAAAAATGGCTCTGAGCACTATGGGACTTAACATCTATGGTCGTCAGTCCCCTAGAACTTAGAACTACTTAAACCTAACTAACCTAAGGACAGCACACAACACCCAGTCATCGCGAGGCAGAGAAAATCCCTGACCCCGCCGGGAATCGAACCCGGGAACCCGGGCGTGGGAAGCGAGAACGCTACCGCACGACCACGAGTTGCGGACAACCATGTTCCACTTTCATACAATGCAGCGTTGTACAAGTGTAATTTCGAGGACTGCTTCCATATTCATATACACCCATGTCCACTTCTGTAGGGATCGTAATAAGGTTTTTACTAATAGACAGACAAAATTTGTAAATACACTACTGGCCATTAAAATTGCTACACCACGAAGATGACGTGCTACAGACAAGAAATAGTTCAAATGGCTCTGAGCACTATGGGCCTTAACTTCTGAGGTCATCAGTCCCCTAGAACTTAGAACTACTTAAACCTAACTAACCTAAGGACGTCACACACATCCATGCCCGAGGCAGGATTCGAACCTGCGACCGCAGCGGTCGCGCGGTTTTAGACTGTAGCGCCTAGAACCGCTCGGCCACTCCGCCCGGCTTACACACAAGAAATTTAACCGACAGGAAGAAGATGCTCTGATATGCAAACGGTTAGCTTTTCAGATCATTCACACAAGGTTGGCACCGGTGGCGACACCTACAACGTGCTGACATGAGGACAGTTTCCAACCGATTTCTCATACACAAATAGTAGTTGACTGGCGTTTCCTGGTAGAACGTTGTTGTGATTCCTCGTGTACGGAGGAGAAATGCGTACCATCACGTTTCCGACTTTGATAAAGGTCGGATTGTAGCCTATCGCGATTGCGGTTTATCGTATCGCGACATTGCTGCTCGCGTTGGTCGAGATCCAATGACTGTTAGCAGAATATGGAATCGGTGGGTTCAGGAGGGTAATACGGAACGCCTTGCTGGATCCCAACGGCCTCGTATCACTAGCAGTCGAGATGACAGGCATCTTATCCACATGACTGTAACGGATCATGCAGCCACGTCTCGATCCCTGAGTCAACAGATGGGGACGTTTCGACGACGTTCGCAGCAGCGTGGACTATCAGCTTGGAGACCATGGCTGCGGTTACCCTTGACGCTGCATCACAGAAAGGAACGCCTACTATGCTGTACTCAACGATGAACCTGGGTGCACGAATGGCAAAACGTCATTTTTTCGGATGAATCCAGGTTCTTTTTACAGCATCATAATGGTCCCATCCGTGTTTGGCGACATCGCGGTGAACGAACATTGGAAGCGTGTATTCGTTATCGCCATATTGGCGAATCACCCGGCGTGATGGTATGGGGTGCCATTGGTTACATGTCTCGGTCACCTCTTGTTCGCCTTGACGACACTTTGAACAGTGGGCGTTACATTTCAGATGTGTTACGACCCGTGGCTCTACCCTTCATTCGATCTCTGCGAAACCCTACATTTCAGTAGGATAGTGCACGACCGCATGTTGCAGGTCCTGTACGGGCCTTTCTGGATACAGAAGATGTTCGATTGCTGCCCTGGCCAGCACATTCTCCAGATCTCTCACCAACTGAAAACGTCTGGTCAATGGTGGCCGAACAACATGCTCGTCACAATACGCCAGTTACTACTCTTGATGAACTGTGGTATCGTGTTGAAGCTGCATAGTCAGCTGTACCTGTACACGTCATCCAAGCTCTGTTCGACTCAATCCCCATCGGTATCAAGGCTATTATTACGGCCAGATTTGGTTGGTCTGGGTACTGATTTCTCAGGATCAATGCACCCAAATTGCGTGAAAATATAATCACACGTCAGTTCTAGTATAACATATTTGTGCAATGAATACCCGTTTATCATCTGCATTTCTGCTTGGTGTAGCAATTTTAAAGACCAGTAGTGTACTTAGTGCAGACTGGCTGAACTATGATGAATTATTCCCCGCCCCTCTCCCCCCCCTCCCACCCCACCCCATCCACTCGGCCGCCAACGCTGTGAAAACAATGCCTTTTATATATATAGCGGTGACGATCAACCACACACCGACTGCAGCACCAGGCCAGCGCGAGCTATCATCGACTTCCTCAACGACTTGCGGTACAGGACATACCAGCTGTTAAGCTGATAAGGCCACATTCTTTGGAGCAGAGTTTACGTTTCAGGAGAGCGAACAGGCGAAGTAGTCGGGTGAACTGGGTGGCGCGATAGAGTGGAACTCCAATCATTGCCACGAGATCTCACTCCAAATGCCAATTAAATATGGAATGGATAGTATTCGTGCCTCCTGAGACCTTTCTTTGCCTTGTGCGGAAGTGTTGATATTCAGTCACCTTACAATGTTCTCTGAAATTATAACTGTCCGCAGAGGCCTGTAAACAAAATTAGCGCTACGTAAGACAAGTCGTGTGGCCATAGATAGTTACTGCAATCCCTGTGAAGCCAGGGAGGATTGTTAGTTTCCATATAAAGATGTGAAACCAGTAGACTTTTCTTGAAGGAAACTTTCCCACCTGTGCCAGTTATTTGTAATTTCTTGTTTACTTCGTCCATTTTATACTATTCCGGATACGACTATTGTTTAACTTCTTGCACTACTTTCTCGCCCCCAACTTTGATACTAAAGAAGCCTTTAATCTTCATTTAGCTACAATTTGTCTCCTTCGCCTTCGTTCTGTTCATCCTTAAAAAAAAATCTGTGTGAAGTATTTTGTTGCTTTCAGTATGTCTTCTAGGCCTTCCAATGAGGAAGACCCAAAAGGGATACGTCTTCTATGAACCTTAGTACTGGTATTTTACGTAATGGCCATTATAAGAGGACACGATCATCTGGTAAGGATATTTTAATGGATTGTGCAATTCGTCTGTCATCTGTTTTTATTTAATTTTAACATTCTTCCATTGCACAGCACTTGAAATGCTTTCTGTTTCTTCTTCTTCGTATTTCCGATGCTGCGCTCATTACAACAATCCACACGTTCACTTTCGAGAACTTCTTCCTCATTTCTGTACCAGTATCTGAAGCCAGTTAAGCTCTTTGTTGAAGGAGCCTTTCTTTGCCTCCTCACTTTAGCCGCAGTTTAGATCCTTACACGCTAGACATGAGAATCCTTTCACTTTTTCCACTACTCTGACGTTTCTAATTTTGGAGTCACTCAAGTCGTTGTTTTCCTCGCTATTGTTCTTCGTTGTCTTCGGCTTTGCTTCGTTTATCGTTAAAAAACAAGTTGTATGTCCGCTCCTTGCAAATGTGCTTCGTTTATCGTTAAAAAACAAGTTGTATGTCCGTTCCTTGCAAATGGTCCAAGTTTTCTTACAAGCGCGCAGAAGGTGTATGTTTTCTGTGAATCTTAGCATTGGTGACTTTTCCTCTGCCATTTTTTTTTCCTCTTCGGCATTATTCTTCCACTTCCTTCATTGCTGTTGCGACGTATAACTACAAATTTATCCATGTTTTCTGGAACTGGATGAAATCAGCAACTGTATTATTAATTTATGAAGGAATTTTTACATTTTACTACACATCAACTGCAACACTGCAATATAAACACATCCAGTTAAACACATACAATCAGGCATTTACAAAATAGTGTGTAGCACATCAAAGCCATTAATACAGGTCTAACGGGGAGAGATTTGAAAAAAAAAAGATATAACAGACACATAAACAGTTACCACACAATTATGCTAAACAGCAATTAGACGCTAGCGACTCATTCCAGTATATCATGAATGATCCTCATGTATCGCATAAAATGGACAAGAGACGCCAAATGGGCTTCTATGAAAAACTAGACATTTTCACCCATGATGCAGTACGTGGTAAAAGGCTGCTAAATGATAAACTACAAAGTAACAGCGTAAATTACTTCAAAAAATTCTACAATGTGAAATGCTTGTTTCATTAATATAAAAAGTTATCGGAACGAATTATTCTCTTAACGTTACTCAACAACCAAGAACTACCAAGCAATCATACTACTTAATATGTGCTACAAGATAAACATGCTTATATGTAATTAATACAAATTGTACAGTGAAAATACAATCTTACATATTTTCATTGTTTGTACAATTTTAGCAGGTGAAGTAAGTTTGAAATTCTAGAGCAGCAACAAGTCACATGTAACTTTTCCTTTGTTTTCACAACTTTCATTCGACCAAGACGAGCATCTTCAGAAATTACGCAGTCGAGGGCTCTGTGTGACGGCGGCGCTATACACAACCCGTTATTTGTAGCGTGTGGCCCTCGGCTACGTAATTTCCGAGAACGGTCGCATTCGTCGAGTGAAACGTGTCAAAATGAAAAAAAAAAAGTTATATGCTACTTGTGGCTGCTGCTCTGGAATTTTAATTTATAACGGCCGGTCTTCCCTTGTTGGCAAATGCCTGCGCTGGTGAAATAAGTGTATCTTAGCAGTTCAGTCTTTGGAATGTAAACAACTGAATGTGAAAGTGCCAAGTGATGATGATTTATATAATACTGTGCTCTGTGCACCAGACAAACAAATTTCCATCAGAATTGTAGATAAATAGATTAATGAAATGATTTAAATATACATTTCACGTAAGGAATACACTAAAATTAATCGATCTTAACTGTACAGGGTTAAATTTAGGTACGTAAACTCACTAGCACACCCATGAAAAGAGCCTCATCACATGTTACTTAGTGCATTTGATCATGTCGGCATGAAAAGGCGTCGTCCTAATAAATATTAATAAAAAGTGACTGAAAAATTATTCCTTATTAACATGTTTGATAGACGTAGATTTTTCGGCAGCTATTGTACGCTTTATAGTGTAAAATACATACTGTATGTAGGTCTACACACCCGCACAGGCAATGAGAGAGAGAGAGAGAGAGAGAGAGATTTGAATTATTGTCTACGAAACGCGTTCATTAGCTAGGTGCTGTACAAGCTGTTTTCAAAAGTAAATAACAACATATAAATCTCGGATTCAATCGCGACATGAATAAACAAAAACAGCATTGAATGCTGTTGGCATACTGGCATTTATATGGAAACTAGACAAAAGACTGAATATCATGTACAATCAGTTCAGGACTCCACTCTAGACTGAAAAAAGTAAAACATAAAAATATTCCAGTGTAACGCTCCCGAAGTATTTCAGACTACGACTAGGCAATGAGTCTTTGTACTTGGGAAAGAGACAAAAGCAGTCGAAACTGGATTTCGTACTCAATACAGCGAACAGTTAACAGATGGTTGTGCCATACCGATCATTATGTTTGCTTTTGTTATGGATGTGTGGTGGCAGCTTTATTGCTTTCTTCCTCGGCACTTCAGGGTAGCCTAGCGTTTCTCGCACCTTGTTCACACACAATGAGGGAACACTGCATGGTCTGGCCGTCTCTATACCACCGACGATTGAACGGTAGTGATCTGTTAACGACGTCTAAGCAGGGGGACAAGGCTGTTTGTGGCCCCGCTTCACTAAGTGGCCAGGGCCAGTCCATTACCTTTGTGAAGCAAGAAGGGCGGCTCTTTTGTACTTGTGTGGTCAGGCCCAAGGTTTTTCCACTGCCATTGGTTTTGTCTGGAACTATTTGCTGACTCAGCTGCAGCGGTAACAATTTGCGAACTGCTCCTTCAGTTCAAGGGAGCCCACCTTACCGCCTACTTGGGTGCCACAACTTTACCCTGCGTTGAGCACCGAGCGAAAAGCAAAAAACGTGTACCATCCTCGGAAAAATATTTGAATCGATTTAGAAATATCACTGTAGTTTATTCGTTTATGTGAGTAAAAAGAAAAAAAAAACACTAAAATGCAAGAACTGCAGTCTAATGTCCACCCCTTAGCTGAGGTGTCAGCGCGACTGACAGCCTGTGGAAGATCCGGGTTCGATTCCTGACACTGAGGGCGATTTTTTTTCTTGGCGGGAGGACTGAAAGGTTGTCCGCTCTGCCCCGCTATGTCAATCGAGGAACTACTTGACCAAGTAGTGATGTCTCCAGGTCACTAAAACTGACAAGGGCCGGGTGTGCTAATCCTGCAGCCCAACGTATCCCGTTCAATGACCGCCATTGGCGGAGGATGACACGGCAGTCGGTCGGTAGCGATGGACCCAACGGGACCTGTGAACGGAGTTTACATTCTAATATTGATGACTGAGAGACGTTAACGCTATTTGAGAGCGATGTTCAACAGCCTAAGCGGCAAAGTCATTCACAGCAGACAAATCTTCCATGTCACAGGATTCGTTCAGGTCACTGCAAACCAACAAGTGTTCAGAGTCCTGCTCTGACCCACACTCACGTAGCTCGTCGCCAGATACCCGTATCTTCAAATTAGTCACCCACCTTGTCACTCCTCAGCCTCTTGATGGTCCACCAAAGCCCGAATTGGAATTGGCAGTCTAGTGACAGCTTCTTGTTGCTGCCCGTAATCTTCCAGGGGTCTTTCTTCTTCACAGCTCAGTTCGGCAGGATTCTGCTGGAGTTGGAATTGGCGCTACTGTAAGCCTACTTTTCGCTGTTTTCAGCAGGACTGAGCGCAGTGAACGGTAGACGCGTGAACGTTCAAGCTCTGTAGACATTTGAGTGATCGCTACTGTCCTCCAACAAGCAACTTTGTGACCACAGCGCTCTTGCAGGAAGCATACTTTATTCCGTTGGCAAAGACCTCACGATCCCTTCAGTGGTTGTCATTTTATAGCTTTCGGCTCGTTTATCCTGTTCTGTGTGTTGAAATTCAAAATGGTTCAAATGGCTCTGAGCACTATGCGACTTAACTTCTGAAGTCATCAGTCGCCTAGAACTTAGAACTAATTAAACCTAACTAACCTAGGGACATCACACACATCCATGTCCGAGGCAGGATTCGAACCTGCGACCGGAGCGGCCGCTCGGCTCCAGACTGTAGCGCCTAGAACCGCACGGCCACTCCGGCCGGCTGTGTTGAAATAGTGAGACGTGGTGTAATAAATAGCTATGTCGTTCTGCTGATTATTTTATTACTGCAGGCCATATATCTACAAGTACTAAATATATTAGACGGCATGGCGGTGTGCTGCCAGACAATCCACTGAATGTATACACATTTCGAGCAATTTTCACCTACGGGTAGGGCTTACACAGGTTGGTCAGAAACAGTCTAAAAGGCTTGGAAGGGTGTTGCAGTGGAGGGTGTGCTGAGAAATAGTTCTTAAGAAAACAATTCGATACGTTGGTCCCTTCCCAAGTGATTTAGTACTGAAGTTAACCTGTCAGGTCGTTGCGGACTCAAATTCAGGCACTTGCACGCGCTAAAATGCTGTAATGCGCAGACCATCTATGGGTTCGTGAGTTACCACTTGTTCCAGTGCTCACTACCAGTTAAAACGTGTCTTTTTCCAGAAGTGATAAATCCAAGCTAAGTGAGCGAAAGCTGCATTTGCTCGGTTTGAGGAATCCAAACGAACAACAAGTTTGTCGACATTTTCTGTGGCAGGCTGCGTGAATTTGAGCACACGACGTCTTGATTGGCAGCTTCAATGCCAAATAACGCGGAAACATTTTTTTTCTTAACAATTATTTCGCAGCACAACCTAGTCTGCGACACAAGCTTTTCAGACTGTTTCTGATCACCTGCGCCGGTCGCTATGGTCGAGCGGTTCTAGGCGCTTAACTGCGCTGCTGCTACGGTCGCAGCTTCGAATCCTGCCTCGGGCATGGATGTGTGTGATGTCCTTTAGGTTAAGTTAGGTTTAGGTAGTTCTAAGTCTAGGGGACTGATGACCTCAGATGTTAAGTCTCATAGTGCTCAGAGCCATTTGAACCATTTTTGATCACCTGCACACTTCAGTCCTGATTCATTACTTCCACATAATACAGACGTCCAAATCATTATGCTAATTTGAAATTAGGGAACTGTAGCACGATTAATACTTTAGCTCTCGAAAAAACGAACAAAAGTTACACATTTGGTGCCAGGAGGGTAAATGAGAAGAATTCTGTCCTTATAAATATTTAACTTCGTAATAAATGGGCCATTTACTATATGTCACAGCTCCAAATGTGATGTTTTTCTTCGGAATACTTCCGCTATGGCGTGGTAGTAAACAATTTCGCGACGCCACGTCAGCAAGATTTAGAAAAATAGAGACTCGGCTGTACGAATAAGAATATTACAAAACCTAAAAATTAGTAGTGGCAGCCTCTTGGTTTCCTGCAGCTCAGCAATGTGTGACATTTGTCACAAACAAGCAACACGCCTTTGCGTTTATCTCTCCAAAGCTGCAAGTCAGTTTCTTTCCAGACATCGAATGCCATTTACTGAGACGGCTGTGAAACGCCTGTAGAAAAGCGCAGTACCTCTGAGCGGGACCTGTCCGTGCTAGTGACGTAATTATACGCAATATCTGCAGGACTCTTACGGACAAACCATACGCCGCATCACAGCTGCATGACTGTTGGAGTCACTGTATGTCGAGACACAAAATCTTAAATGAAACTGTACGGTTCCAGACCTTTCCAAGTCTCAAACATCTGTGATGTATATATGCATGCTGATGCACAAATGAAAATTTGCACCAAGGATCTGACCCGAGCCGTGCGGAGTGGCCGCGTTGTTTGAGGCTCCATGTCACGGACAGGAGGTTCGAGGTTCGAGTCCTGCCTCGGGCATGGGTGTGAGTGTTGTTCTTAGCATAGGTTCGTCTTAGTTAGTTTAAGTAGTGTGTAAGTCTAGGGACTGATGATCCAAGCAGTTTGGTCCCTTAGGAATTCACACACATTTGAATCCAGGTCTCCTGTTCACCAGGCAGAAACTGTAACCACTAAGCCACTGCATTCAAGGGGAATACCACGGTGGCTAAGGCGTAAATAGGAATTTGCGTTGAGTAGGGAGGCGTGCTAGTGTAGTCGATGCAT
The DNA here is from genome assembly GCF_023864345.2 of Schistocerca serialis cubense. Classification (NCBI taxonomy): domain Eukaryota; kingdom Metazoa; phylum Arthropoda; class Insecta; order Orthoptera; family Acrididae; genus Schistocerca; species Schistocerca serialis. Next base: position 346,538,929 of record NC_064643.1, read on the forward strand.
TTGTGCAAAGCCATTGTGTCAGGTTGCATCTGCCTAGTGCGCAAACAGACCCGGAATCGAATCCCGGCCTCACTACAAATTTCCATTCGTCGCTTCAGTCTGCATATATACATGACAGCAAATCTGTGCTGCGCATCTTAATGCTACGAACGCTAACTTCGGTAACTCAATCTGGCAACACTACTACTTCTTAGAGATTCAAAGCCGCGCGGGATTAGCCGAGCGGTCTTGGGCGCTGCAGTCATGGATGGTGCGGCTGGTCCCAGCGGAGGTTCGAGTCCTTCCTCGGGCATGGGTGTGTGTGTTTGTTCTTAGGATAATTTAGGTTAAGCTGTGTGTAAGCTCTGGGACTGATGACCTTAGCAGCTAAGTCCCATAAGATTTCACACACATTTTTTTAGAGATTCAAAACTACTCCTTAGAGATTCAAAACTATTCGATGATGTTGACTTTTACGACAGACGGTCTGTATGGTAAATCTACCGCAGTCTGCCGTGTGCGCTCTCTCTCTCTCTCTCTCTCTCTCTCTCTCTCTCTCTCTCTCTCTCTCTCTCTCTCTCTTTCTCTCTTTCTGCCTCTCTCATTCTCTTAGAAGTATCGTGTGGAGCACGCATCTTAATGCTACGAATGCAGACGTCGGGAACTCAATCTGGAAACACCACTACTGCTTAGAGATTCAAAACCAATCGATGATGTTTGCTTTTCCGACAGGTAGTGTCTGTAGAAAATATACCGGCAGTCTGCCCTGTGCACTCTCCTCTCTCTCTCTCTCTCTCTGTTTCTGCCTCTCTCATTCTCTTAGAAGTATAGAAGTACCAGCCGCTGCTTGGCTGTTGTGATCTGGTCTGAGCCATCGACAGCCACTAGGCGGGAACGCGATCTGCACGCTTCTCAGGTGGCTGGCAGCTACCTGCTTCTCCCCTCCCTGCATCTCTCCTCCTGAGGCTCCTATCGACCCGGGGCGGTCATTTGTTGCTCTCGCCGTCTTCCTCGTGTCCCCCAGCGAAGGCGCGGATATCTCTAGCTGGCGGACAAACAGCCGGGGTTGCTTCCTGGCGCCCCTTCTCAAACAGTTCTAAGCCATTGCGCGCCGACACACAAAGACACACCTCACGCACCAGTGCCACGAAAGAAAAAAAAAAGGAAAAACACTTCAGTAAATCAGCTCAATAGGCTCAATATGACCACCGCCTATGTTCGACGTCAGCGTGCAATAGCAGCGTATGGTAGCACTAGCAGTGGAGGTTATATAAAGCCTGTCAGGCGGGGGAGAGGGGGGGGAGGGGGAGTGAACGCGACAAAAAGCAGTGGTTGTCATAACGCGGAAAAAGTAGCGACTCATCTGACTTCCAAAATGGTCTGATCATAGGGTTTCGGGCCAACGATGGAAGCATTCCGGAAATGGCTAAGTTTGTAAACTGTTTTCATGGCGCCGTGATTAAAGCATACTACGCTTGGCAAAATGGCACTATCCGCTAACGGCGCCGAGGCTACTTTGGTGCAAAAAATGTTCAAATGTGTGTGAATTACTAAGGGACCAAACTGCTTAGGTCATCGGTCCCTAGACTTACACACTACGTAAACTAACTTATCCTAAGAACAACACACACACCCATGCCCGAGGGAGGACTCGAACCTCTGGCGGGAGGGGCCGCGCATTCCGTGATATGACGCCTCAACCCGCGTGGCCACTCCGCGCGGCAATTTTGTTGCACCACGGGCTTTAGGGGACGTGTAACTATTGAGCAGCTGACCATCCAGAAGACCCAAGCAGCTACCAACAGTGTCTCCTCACCGAGCGTTCAAAAATGGTTCAAATGGCTCCGAGCACTATGGGAGTTAACATCTGAGGTAATCATTCCCCTAGACTTAGAACTACTTAAACCTAACTAACCTAAGAACATCACAGACATCCATGTCCGAGGCAGGATTCGAACCTGCGACCGTAGCAGTCACGCGGTTCCGGACTGAAGCGCCTAGAACCGCTCGGCCACCGCGGCCGGCACATCAATAGTTCACCTCCTAACTATTATCTGTTACATTCTTTAGAGATTTTACAAGCTTGTCATAGCTATTAAAAATTCACAAGCACAAAATTTCAGGACTATCTTTATCTCTATGTGCCTAGTCTAACATATGGTGTTACATCCCTCCCAAGAACGTCACGTACAGTGACGAGCGAGTGGACGGCCGTGCAAGGCCGGAAACAAAGGATGAGTTGAGGAGTTATTAATGGATATGAAATCAGATGACAGATTTTGGACCTTTTGATGAGGAACAAACAGCTGCTCTATGCACAATTTGCATATCAGATTCAACCACATATTAAAGCATCCAAATAATTCCAGAAACGAAAGGAACCTCGGAACAACAATTCCCTACATACAGATTTCAGCTGCCATCATTGTTAGGGAAATTAGTAAATTTTTCAGTATGTGCGGTGGCCGTTAAAATGATTGGAGCTCAAACCGAGCGTCTTCTTGATCTTGAGGCGTGCACGAACACAGAACGCCACACCGTTCCAACGGGCGACGCTGTGCCGGGCTAGGAAGCTTCTGGGGCAAAAAGGAAGCGGCCATGTGTATGGCCCAGAAGGCAACAGCTAGCCGCTTGGCCACCCAGCAAGTTGGCAGCGGAACTAGTTTTCTTTTCAGCTGTAGACACACTATTGTGAGGTGCCGACCAGCTAACAAAAGCCCAGAGCATCGCTGCTCAAGGCCGTTCTGGAACGTCTTCTTGGAAGGTCCTCTTGCTGCCGTTTCGCCCGCCACCGCCTATTGTCCACAGGTACGCTCCGCCATGCGACGGTAGAGCTTAACGATTAGCCTAATAATGGTGCTCGGGTTCTAATACCGTTTCGGTTGTTTGGCTATCGCGAGTATTCTTCAATACAACTGGAGTGCAGCAGCGCCGGCCATGCGGTAATGTTCACAGAATTCTGCCAACTAACTTCCTCCTCTCCTCCCCCCCCCCCTTCAACCTTTTGTTGCCGAAATCCAGTTCACGCGGTTCCGTATTCTCTCTCCAAAGTGTTCTCAGTTTAACTTGTGTAGCTAGGTAAACGCTTTTTCCATATGTCATTCCGAAAATCTGTCAGTGGAGGCTGCCCTCGGTTCAAGGGAAGTTGTTATGCGTTGATTTCAGAATATCTGTCTTTGTGACATTTTCTAAATCTTTTATTTCTTTTGCGGTTTCTACCACCTTCCCCTAGTATCCATTTAAATCAATGGCGCTCTGCAAGAAGGGTCGTAGTCTGTGTCTTCGCACGGCCTGATACTGGGTGCAATAACAACATGAGATCCCGATGGCTTGTCAGCATTTATCTCACCCGCTAACTGGGACAGCTCTTGTCATTCAGAGCGCCTGGGATGCGAAAACTGTCGCAGTCTGTTTAGGTGCTGTAGCGCGCTAGGATAAATTTATTTTATACTTCGTCTGATTTAAAAACGTGTTATATTAAAAATATTTTTATTTAAATAATTATTCACAATAAAGGATGGCAGCCAAAAACAGTTGCAGGATAGAATTTTTTTTATTAAAATTCTTGACCAAGGTTTCGGTACATATAAATATACCTTCATCAGAAGTACATTTCTAAAATTACATCATGCACTGGAGAATAATGAAACAATTATGCCAAAAGGCGTCGTCAGTAATTAAAATATCATCTCCATTTGTACAACATGTGTAATGGGTACAGGATCAAAGCGAACAGTTTAACAATGTTACGTCGCCTATGAACTGTTGAGACACGAGTGTTCACAATAAATAGACACTCGTGTCTCAACAGTTCATAGGCGACGTAACATTGTTAAACTGTTCGCTTTGATCCTGTACCCATTACACATGTTGTACAAATGGAGATGATATTTTAATTACTGACGACGCCTTTTGGCATAATTGTTTCATTATTCTCCAGTGCATGATGTAATTTTAGAAATGTACTTCTGATGAAGGTATATTTATATGTACCGAAACCCTGGTCAAGAATTTTAATAAAAAAAATTCTATCCTGCAACTGTTTTTGGCTGCCATCCTTTATTGTGAAGAATTTTAACAGTTGCTGCTGCAGCCATGTTTAAAATCTTTAAATAATTATTATCTGATCTTTAGTCTTGTCTGTGCGAAACTTTAAACAATTTTTTGAGATTATTCTTTTTCTTTCACTACATATAGTGATGGCAACGGCCTTGCCGCAGTGAATACACCGGTTCCCGTGAGATCAGCGAAGTTAAGCGCTGTCGGGCTTGGCCGGCACTTGGATGGGTGACCATCCAGGCCGCCATGTACTGTTGTCATTTTTCGGGGTGCACTCAGCCTCGTGATGCCAATTGAGTAGCGGCTTCGGTCAAGAATACCATCGTAACGACCGGGAGAGAGGTGTGCTGACCACACGCCCCTCCTATCAGCGGTCGGATGGTCACGATGGGCCACTCGTGGCCTGAAGACGGAGTGCTTTATTTTATTTTATTTTTTTTTTTTTACATACAGTGATCTGCCAGAACATTATGACCACCTACATAATAGCCGCTATGTCCACCTTTGGCAGGGTAACAGCGGCAACGCGTCGTGACATGGAAGCAATGAGGCCTTGGTAGGTTGCTGGAGGGCGCTGACGTCACATCTACACACACAAATGACCTAATTCTAGTAAATTCTGACGCCACGTTCAGTCACAACCCAGATGTGTTCGATCGGGTTCAGATCTGGCAAGCAGTGGGGTCCAGCACATCAATTGGAACTGGCCACTGTGTTCTGCGAACCACTCCATCATACTCGTGACCTTCTGACATGGTGCATTAGCTTGTTGAAAAATGCCACTGCCATAGGCAAACATGATAGTCATGAAGGAGTGTGTATGGTCAGCACCCAATGCACAAGACTCCTTGGTCGTCATGGTGCCTTTCACGAGCTTCACCGGACGCATAGAGATTTCCCAGAGCATAATGGAGCCACGGCCTGCTTGTCTCTGTCCCGCAGTACAGGTGTCAAGAAACTGTTGCCCTGGAAGACGACGTAATCGCTCCCTTCCATCGGCATGACGAAGAAGATATCGGAATTCATCGGATCACGATGAAGGAGATACCGGGATTCATCAGACCATACAACGCTCTGCCACTGCGCCTGCGTGCCGTGCTGGTGATCACGTGCCCATTTCAGTCGTAGGTGCCGATGTCTTAGTGTTAGCGTTGGCACACGCATGGGTCGTCGGCTGCGGAGGCCCATGGCTAGCAGTGTTCGGTGCACTGTTTGTTCAGACACACTTGTAGTCTGCCCAGCATTAAAGTTTGATGTTAGTTCCATCACAGTTCGCCGCCCATCCTGTTTTACCAGTCTACCCAGCCTATGACGTGCACACCTGTGCCGGCCACGGTCGTCTCGCGGTTCTAGGCGCTCAGTTCGGAACCGCGCGACTGCTACGGTCGCAGGTTCGAATCCTGCCTCGGGCATGGATGTGTGTGATGTCTTTAGGTTAGTTAGGTTTAAGTTGTTCTAAGTTCTAGGGGACTGATGACTACAGATGTTAAGTCCCATAGTGCTCAGAGCCATTCGAACCATTTTTGCACACCTGTAATGAGGGACGGCCGTCCAAACCCACATCGTCTGAATGTGGTTTCACTTTGGTTTCGCCACGTGTTGAAGACACTCACCACAAAACTCTTCGAACACCCGACAAATCGTGCAGGTTCCGATATGCTCGTGCTGAGCCTCCGGGCTGTCACAGTCTGCCCACGGCCAAACCCTGGTAGATCGCTCGTCTCCCCATTGACAGCACGCTCACTGATGCTACATGCATCGTGAGTATGTGTGGCCAGCAGTCATTACTCGCTAGGTGACGCTGCTATCGCCTGGACGGGTTTATATGGATAGTAGGTCATTGGTCATTATGTTGTGGCTGATCATTGTATTTATCGTTATAATTCCCAAAGCTTTGCCTGCGTATGCACATGTTTCATATAATACACACATCTCCTCCTCCTCCCTCCCCCCCCCCCCCCCCCAAGCCGCCCACTCCTCTCTCTCTCTCTCTCTCTCTCTCTCTCTCTATGTGTGTGTGTGTGTGTGTGTGTGTGTGTGTGTGTGTGTGTGTGTCCATCCCCTCTACTCGACTCGACTCGACTCTGCTCTGCTTAACCTTTCCCATCTGTTAGCATACCGCCTGGAACGTTTTTCGATATCAGCCGAACATGCCAGTCTTGCAGGGCAACGGAGATCTCAGGCGTTACGAACCTTTTTCAGCCCCATCCTTGCCAGACAGATCGACAAGAAAGGTAGTTAATATTGCACCGTCACACAGTTCACAATTACGTACAAACTTTCAAGTCCCTAACTCAACGGGAACATAGTTTTAAATCAATTGCAAAATTTGTACCGAACATACGGGCAGACAAGAAAGCACCCTAATAAAAATGCGGTAAAATAGTCTCCAACATCCATGACGTAACTGAAAGCATCTATACAATTAATTCGACCACCCCCTTATTAAATTTAAGGTGCTGATATAAAATTATCATATTAAAAACAAACTGAAGTTATTTCTGTTTGACAGCTCTTTCTACTCCATAAATAGCATGTTTGTGACTGGCTCGTACATATAAAGTTTTGTTGCGGATTACACTTTTTTTAAAAAAAAAAGTTATGTAAATGGCTTGCATCTAACCATACTTTCGCATTTTCGCAAGAGAAAATGTTTGTAAACCCAATGACACAGCCCCCTTCATAGCGATTGGTCCGTGGGACATGCAAAAAAATTAAACCAAACTAATCTAAACACTGCATGTTTTAAAGCAGCGTCCAGAGATTTCTGTTGTGTGACAGAACCAGTAACCGTCAGTTTTGTTCGTCCAAAACGACCGAGAGACAAAAGCTACGCACTGTAATCCTGTTAGAATTTCCACTTGAGAGTTGTTTGAGCTCTGAATTTACTTGAGTGCCAGTGTTCTGAAGACTGCTGCCGGGAATAAAATTATCCAATGTGGAGCGGATGCCACGTTATGCTACGTTGTATGTCCTGTAATAATATCGTGACCTCTGTTTCATTTCGTCTTCCTGGAAATTACAGCTCGTCGTGTTCTTTGAAAATATACATTACATTTTTACTGTAGCTGTACAGGTTTTTCAAAAGGTGACGCGAATAGTAGCAGCTTGTACGGTTCACCATTTTCCTTTTTGTGTAGTTTGCTATGTCATGTATTTAGTTATCCATATCCCGAGGTAATTATCAGATTAAGCTACTTTTTCAACCGGCAGCGCTTTCGTGAATGAGACACCGTGGATGGCTTTCATTAGAACGAATGTTGTGTCAAGCGACAGAGTGGCTTAATCTCCGGAATGGCCAACATTTCGGCGGTTTCACGAGCCGTAATTCTGCGACACTGCTTTTTCAGTCATTCACAAGCGCCGACGTTAACACGAGTGTACCAAATCAGTATTCTCCCGCGATTGCGCTCTAGATTTTCAGAAATTTACGTTTGCCTCGCTTGTGAGTTTGTGCACCACAGCCAAACACTTCCTTATCGATTATTGACGAAAGTGCTTGCAATCTGCATTTTCTTTAATTGCTCCTGGTGGTAATCTGATAACAGATACAGAAAGCTACAAAAACCACAGAATGTTTTGACAAAGTACATATCAAAAAAAGTTTGTCTATTTTCATATTAGTGAGTACTTTTCTTAAAACATGAAATTCTCTATATACAGATAGAAAAGGAAAATTTTTCTGTTATTTCATAGAAAGAAAGTAAGGCCCCTCCTGCCGGAGGTTTGAGTCCTCCCTCGGGCATGTGTGTGTGTGTGTGTGTGTGTGTGTGTGTGTGTGTGTGTTGTTCTTAGCATAAGTTAGTTTAAGTAGTGTGTAAGTCTAGGGACCGATGACATAAGCAGTTTGGTTCCTTAGAGATTTAAACACATTTGAACATCTGAAAGAAAGTAAATCCCCGTTAATGCTGTTGTAACATCAGCGAAGCACGGCTGGTTAGAAATGAGGAAATGGAATATGGCCTTCGTATGCGAATCTAGTGCCATGATGGCGAACTTCTCGATGATTACTCGCCATTTTGACACATCGATAGAATTTGGCCCATCGAAAAAGTGCGCTTACTTCACGCTCACCGGACATCACACGCACCTTGACTAAAGGAGGCGCAATAGAGAGTACTGATGTACGAAGGACGACAGTACAACACGAAATGTAATTCTTCCTGTGCGAAAGCCGAGTCTGCGGTGCTTAGAGAAGCAGTACAGCACCAACAGATGGAAGAAACTTCTCCCTCTCTACGACGCGTGTACAGTGGGTTAATTAGGTTAATAACGTTTAACGACCTCGTTGTCGGTCGGCCGATGAAACCTAAGCAAAAAGAAGACGCGATAACAGTCGGAGGGTAAAGAGGTGGACTGAAAAAAAAAAACAACGTGGGAAAGCGTGCTTTGGCCTTTGAGGCGAGAATCTGTTGGATAACTTACCATCAAGAGTTGTTGCGCGTGTCACTCCAACTCATCGTACGCCCCACATAAAAGGTCTCGTTCGTAGAAGCTACTATACGCGTTGACTTAGACCTGACACCCTTGTCTGCGCAGGCGCGCCATTGCAGTCTACATCTATACTCCGAAGCCAGCATACAGCGTGTTGCTGTGGGTGCTTCTGGTACAACTACCTGATCTCGACTACCCCGTTCCATTCACAAATGGCGCGTGGGCAGAACTGTTGTCGGTAGAGCCCCGTACGAATAAGTTTCCTGATTTTCTCGTAGTGATCATTTCGCGAGACGAGTGTAGGGGAAAGTAATATGTTGCCCGACTCTTCTCGGAATATGTGCACTTGAAATTTCAAGTCCGCAGCTCGTGGTCGTGCGGTAGCGTTCTCGCTTCCCGCGCCCGGGTTCCCGGGTTCGATTCCCGGCGGGGTCAGGGATTTTCTCTGCCTCGTGATGACTGGGTGTTGTGTGCTGTCCTTAGGTTAGTTAGGTTTAAGTAGTTCTAAGTTCTAGGGGACTGATGACCATAGATGTTAAGTCCCATAGTGCTCAGAGCCATTTTTTTGAAATTTCAACAGTAAAATAGAGTTTGTTGAGCATATTAGAAATGCTTTCGCTCCAACTAAACGGTCCCGCGAGGAAACACGCCGCTCTTCGTTGGGTCTTATCTGTGAGTATCTCCCTTAACAACGTCGTTTGACAATGCATTTTTTGTTAAATGTAAAGGGTTTCTTTGTGTACTTTTGCGACCTGACTTCGTATAAAGTACTCAGAAAGTCAAATGGCATGCAGTTTTCATAGAAATTCAGAATTTCTGTGAGGTATGAATAATGTAGCTATTTAACCGTTGTACAACTTTGCAGTGTTACCCGCTTCAAAAATAAATTTCATTTAACGGTCTGTAATACAGCTACCTATATCTGGTTGGTTGGTTGTTTTGGGGGAAGAGACCAAACTGCGAGGTCATCGGTCTCATCGGATTAGGAAGGACGGGGAAGGAAGTCGGCCGTGCCCTTTCAAAGGAACCATCCCGGCATTTGCCTGGAGCGATTTGGGGAAATCACGGAAAACCTAAATGAGGATGGCCGGACGCGCGATTGAACCGTCGTCCTCCCGAATGCGAGTCCAGTGTGCTAACCACTGCGCCACCTCGCTCGGTACACCTATATATGTCGGTGACATGTAATGTTGAGGCCTATATGTTTTGTGCAGGAGCCACATGTTTGAGGGAGTGTGGAAAATTATAAGGGTCAGTCAAATGAAAACCGGATACCCGCCACAACGGGACCATGGATCGGTTTTATTCAAAAGTAATCGCCCCAGGTTTTAAGACATTTATCGCACTGTGAGACCAGACGATCAGTTCTTATTTCGTGGAACGCGTTCCAACGCTGACAATTCCACAACACCCACTCTTGTAATTCCTTGTCCAGCTGAAACCGAAGTGCAAGCATGTCTTTCTTCAGGTCACCAAAAGTGAGAGAATCCCAGGGTGAAAGAGCCGGGCTGTACGGGGAAGGTTGCAGTGTTTCCCAACCAAGTAACCGGGACGTAGCCTTCGCCCGATTGGGAGTGTGCCAGACTGATGAGTAGCACTGGAGCAATTGTTTTATAAGCCACTTCTTTACCGGGTGAATTACATTTCCTTACGCTTCTCTCAATGAATCAAAGTCTGGCATCTACTTTAATTGCTTTTTGTTTTGCGTGTTCATACCAACTAATGTCGCTCCCTAATATTGCTCCTAGGCGTTTTACAATACTTACTCTTTGCGATGATTTGTAGTTAATAGTGTAGTGTAGTCCGCTTCAAATTGGAAGGCACAGCTAAGGAAACTGCACAGGTGCGTTTATGTCGGCCGTCGACTGGAAGAAATATCTGCGGTCGTTCGAGATAACCGTCGCGGTCTTTACCATACAGACACTTTGGCGTGGACCATGTCGAAGTGTAGTGCATACGTAGATAAACTAGTGGATGGCGTCTCAAAATCATGAAGAGTGCTGGACGATCTGGTTGAAGTCTACCGTCTGGAACTAGCCTGTGGCAAATTAATTGAGAGGTATGTTACGATCGCTGGGAGAATCGAGAGGCGTGGTCAAAATTCACAGAAGAAACTGAAAGATATGGAACCTGCTGGCAGCAAACTTAAGATTGAAAACCGAGCAATATTTGAAGCAACTGCCTTAAGAAACTAATACAAAATTATGGAAACTAGGTAACCACTAAGAGATTAGTTGAAATATTTTAGCTAAAGGCAAGGTACAACAAGACAGTATGTTGCACGAAGCTCATGTTTTAATATCGAAAGTGATAACGAATCTCCTTCAACAAAAATGGCTCTGAGCACTATGGGATTTAACGTCTGTGGTCATCAGCCAAAAAAATGGTTCAGATGGCTCTGAGCACTATGGGACTTAACATCTATGGTCATCAGTCCCCTAGAACTTAGAACTACTTAAACCTAACTAACCTAAGGACAGCACACAACACCCAGCCATCACGAGGCAGAGAAAATCACTGACCCCGCCGGGAATCGAACCCGGGAACCCGGGCGTGGGAAGCGGGTCATCAGTCCCCTAGAACTTAGAACTAATTAAACCTAACTAACATAAGGACATCACACACATCCATGCCCGAGGCAGGATTCGAACCTGCGACCGTAGCAGTCGCGCGGTTCCGGACTGAGCGCCTAGAACCGCTAGACCACCGCGGCCGGCTCTCCTTCAACAGAGCGAAGTAAAATAAAATGCTTGATGTAACAATTTGATGTATGAATACGCTTGCTTTTCTTCCATCCCGTATTGACATATCGCTTTTCTTATAAGTTAAAGTTTTGGCTTTCCAGAATTTAGCTGATTATTCCCCAAGCATTGTTTGTTGAGACCACGATGCGCCAGTAAACTGACTGGTTTCGTTTGTAACGTTTGTGTGTGTGTGTGTGTGTGCGTTCACGCGACAGATGACCGGTTCTACCTGCACGTGTGGAGCCAGCGCTGACCTGTAATGTCGATAGCAAGATGCGACTTTACCCCTGGTAGTTCAGTAAGTCGGCTGCATCAGCGAACTGCGTTCTCATCGTTTGTTCTACTCCCTCTCCATACTTCCCCTGCATTGCCGTACATCTTTGACCAACATTTCTTTTTCAATCATCGCTCTCGTTTAAGACAATGACCGTGTACACCGTCTTACTGTCTAACTGTACTAGAGATAACCGCTACTTCAGTCGAGGATATGAATTATTATTAGGCGTTCGACAATTCCTGTAGGGCAATTTTAGAATCTGCGGAGAGGACTAGGTATACAGGAGGTACAAAAAGCTTTACAGCAACGAGTTCTTGTACTTAAACAGTACAGCTTTCTTTTTCTGTCATGTAGCTGGTCTGGCTACCCAGTAACATTGCTTCCATCCGTATAACAATGGCCGATCCCGCAGTGGAACTGCACAAGGCGAAGATGCCAACGACGAAGAAGAAAAACTAAGACTTGCTTTCTGCGAATGGTCCGTGAATAATTTCACTCTGGACCCATTAAGAGGTGTTACGTTCACTAATGAATCAGATTTCACAATTTATCGTTCAATCTGCTGTTATAATAAGCACTATTGCGTCACAGAAAATTCAAGGTGGCTACATCATGTCGATCGATAAAAGAGGAGGTCCATTAATGTGTGGTGTGAACCCTTGGACATGAAATCATCGGTCCACACTCCTTCGCACGTAATCTGACAAGTGAGATGTCGACGGTTTAGCTGCTCTCCTTGAAAATTTCGGTCTGCACATTAGAGCTATATGTGGATGGAGCACTATGGTCGCCCAGTCCATTCTGCGCGTGTTGTCACGGAAGAACTGAACGACTGATTTCCTGCGGTATGGTTAGGATGACGTGGTCCTCAGGAACGGCCCGCACCATCGCCCGATTTAATATCAGTAGATTTCGTTTTTTTTTTTTTTTTTTTTTGTCTGTATAGCTAAAGAATCGAACTCACAGAGCGAGATGATTACAGACAGCGGATCGAGGAAGCTACTCGCTCTATGACTCCCCGTAACTTCACAGTTTGTCAGCACATCGATCGAAAGGCACATTTCGTTCTGCATTCAGGAAATTGGGCACTCGTCCGAACACTTCCCTTAAGCATTGTCACCCATTCGGCACAGTCAATATATATAGCATGTTACCATCCATCCCTAAAAGTCTGAACCTCCTTAGCTCCCCAACTAAAACTGATTAATGATTTCTATTTAAATTCCCTGTATTTTTTATGTATACTTTTTAGCTTAACTCTTTCTTCTACATAACGACAGTTAAAGTAGAGTGAGCTCCAGACAGAATTGTATTCTATCATGAACACTATTTGAATTTCCTGTACGTTTATGTATTGTTTTTTTTTTCTAGCTTAAGCCATTCTTTTGCGTATGGGCAATAACTAGAGGGCATTGTTTATCCAGTATGACATAAGCCAAGGTTAGCTGTATGGATTTGTGAACAGCATCCTTAGTTGGACTAATGCTTGTACATGCCTGACTTAGACTGGATTGCACTGATGAGCCAAAACATTATGACCACTCCCTACCGCGACGTTGGATGCCACCTGGTGGTGTTTGGGCACGTGACGCGGTAACAAAAGTATGTAAGCGGAGCAGAAAAAATGGTTCAAATGGCTCTGAGCACTATGCGACTTAACTTCTGAGGTCATCAGTCGCCTAGAACTTAGAACTACTTAAACCTAACTAACCTAAGGACATGACACACATCCATGCCAGAGGCAGGATTCGAAAGTGCGACCGTAGCGGTCGCTCGGTTCCAGACTGTAGCGCCTAGAACCGCACGGCCACTCCGGCCGGCTAAGCGGAGCAGACGCGGACGGGAGATTACCCTTGCAAATATGTGAGCTGCAAATGGCGAAATCATGGAGATAATAGACTTTGACAAAGGGCTTATTACGTACAGCCTGTAAACGAGTATCTCGAAAACGGCGAAGCTGGTCGAATATTCACGTGCTACTGTCGTGAGCATCTATGGAAAGAGGTAGAACAGTGAAACTACCACTAGGCGCTAAGTGGTTGGACGTCCACCACTCTTCACAGAACTTGGGGTTTGGAGGGTTATCTGCTCTGTAAAGTAGGACAGATATGATATGTGGCACCTCTGCCGAAATAACACGTTTCTGGTTCACGCAAGAGTTTCGGAGCACACTGCTCATCGTACATTGATGAACCTGGAGCTCCGCAGCATATTAAATGGCTCTAAGCGCTACGGGATTTAACATCTGAAGTCATCAGTCCCCTAGACTTAGAACTACTTAAACCTAACTAACCTAAGGACATCACACACATCCATGCCCGAGGCAAGATTCGAACCTGCGACCGTAGCAGCAGCGCGGTTCCGGACTGAAGCGCCTAGAATCGCTCGCCGACAGCGGCCGGCGCAGCATATCAACCCAACGAGTTCACATGTTGACCCAACGACGATTGCAGTGGGCTCCAGACCATCGGTCGATCAATGGAAACTCGTCGGCTCTCCGGGTGAATCACATTTTTGCTGCATTAGGTCGCTGGTCGTCTCCACAAACGCCGACATCGAGGTGAACGGCGGCACGAAACGTGCAGCTCGTCACGGACGCAGGCTGGTGGGAGCAGTATTATGATATGGGAGACATCCGACCTGCGCTTGCATGGGACCTGTGGTGGTAATCTAAGACACGTTGACAGCTGGGAATCACCCGCAGTCCTTCACGCGTAATATATTCTCCGACGGCGACATCATCTTTCTGCAGTATAATTGTCTGTGTCTCGGAACGAGAACCGTGCTACAGTAATTTGAGGAGCATTACAGTGAACTCACGTTGATGTCTCGCCGACCATATTCGCCTTATGTAAATCCTGTGGAACCCATTTGGGGCTGTATCGGGCGCCGTCGCAGCGTACGCCAGGCAGCGACCCGTTATTTACAGGAATTACGTGATCGCTGCGTAGACAACTGATGCCGGATTCCTTCACAAACCTACCAAGAAACTGTCGGGTCCCTAATACGCAGAATCAGTGATGTATTTCGTTCGAAAGACGGACAAACAAGCCATTAAGCCAGTGGTCATAATGTTTTGGCTCATCAATGTATGTGTCGTCGTAATTACGGTCAGTCAACATGATTACTTATAACGGTATGTAGTTGTGGAATTGTAACTGTGTACAACGTGATATCGCGTTCTATGTCTGAATCTGGTGTTACTTGTATGTGTAGCACTGATGATAGATGCACTATCGGCTCAAGTCTAGATCTACAATGCGATAAAAAAGACAGATGACGCTACGGCCGATGCCGACCTCCTTTCTGTCCTGGACAACTGGATACTGCACGGTCGTGGGCGAGCTGGGCTCGGATTAATCAGACCTAATCAGAACTAATCAGAATACACGGATCCCTCATTTGTACCTATAAAATGACCATAGGGCTAATTTTGTGCTGCGGAGGTATGAACGACGTCCATTACAAAAAGGCAAATCATAACCGAGAGACGAATATTCATTGCGACAATCATCGCGAAATGACGCAAGAATCGTAGATGAAATTTCCAGTGTAGAGCCACTAACCACGTATTTGTAACCTCTGAAGACGTATTAGGAAGTGAATATTAAGCCGAGACGCCTCAGAGCTATGGTCGCCGACCTTAGGAAGCTTATGAGCGACCGTGCAGCATTTAAATACTCTCGTGAGCTACCAAAAGAAAGTAGGATAGCGATAAGAGCTTTTCTTTAAAGAAATCTGACAGTTGTGTATTGCCTATAAAGTTTTATTTCCAGTAAATATGAATTGAAATTCAATGAAATTTTATTCTGAAGCTATCAAATAATGACTCTGCGTCTTTAAAACGCAGTTTTGATAAATGCACTGTGATGGTAGGGTATCTTATTATGTGCAATAATTTTTGAAACTCAGAACGACGCTATAGTTTTTCATTTATTCTTGTCTAATAATTATAAAAATGTTTTAGCTACCTTACCTCTCCTTCCTTAAAGCAGAATCCCGTAGGAAACTCTTTTCAATCCCTGAGTGAACACAAAGTGACGTTCGGCGTTCCCCCTCTTCCCGACTGATACACTTACAAAGCACATTGACTTTTATCTGAGTAAAAAAAGTAATTGATTTCCCGTTCGGAATGGAAGTGATAATTGTTTTGCTTTGTAATTGAACACGCCACCATTGGAACAAACCTAGCGCAGCATCAATGTGTAAATCAAACTATCCACTTTGACAAATGTCTGAGGTACACACTAAAAACATAACGTGCATAACCTTAGGCCTATACAATCAGCTAGGAGGCTGACAATATAGTAGCCTTGACTGACAGTGGCAAAAAAAAAAAAAAAAAAGTGGTTCAAATGGCTCTGAGCACTATGGGACTTAACAGCTGTGGTCATCAGTCCCCTAGAACTTAGAACTACTTAAACCTAACTAACCTAAGGACATCACACACATCCATGCCCGAGGCACCATTCGAACCTGCGACCGTAGCAGTCGCGCGGTTCCGGATTGCGCGCCTAGATCCGCGAGACCACCGCGGCCGGCGACAGTGGCAGTTGCGTGGGAGAAACAACCAATGGTTGCAATGAGACAGCGACTCTAGAGAGCGGTTTTTTTCCACAGTTTCCGGGGAAAATATTTTTTGGGGGAACTGCTGGGGATACGGAAATATTGGGGAACTTTTTGGGGAGTAAAATTTCGGTACCGGGAAAATTGTGGAAGCATTTCACCTGACTAGTCTTACTACAGATATCACCTTTGATAATTTAGTTCAGACAATGCATACTTAGTTTTCTAGATATTCAGTAGATGTCACTTCCTCTTCAGATCAATCGATACAGCTTTGCTTTAGTGGGAGACGTTAGGCTCACTGTGGTTATACCCCTCCGTGACGTCACTATGACGTGAAATCCCAGTTTCGACCGTTCGGGATTTCTATCCACTTTCGCTGTACTATCGAGTTATGAGGAGATGCCGTATTGAATTTCGTCGTTTTAATTTACGGTTCTGAATACAAAATTACACCTCTTCAGGCTGCCCCCACACAAATAACAGGTTAAATGAGTAGCTAGATTCAAGATATTTTCCGATGTGGTATCATTTAGGGGAATTTCTTATCTGATATGGGGGAATTTCGAAAACTCAGTTTGGAAACCCTGACGTTATTGTGGTCTGAGCTCAGTGAAGCAATCCAGGTTGTCCAACCTGACTGAACGTTATCGCGGTCTACCGGAAATGTCCCCGCGAGCTACTAGTAACTAGCGATCGACGGTTTCGCGTTCACTGACTTAGACCATGTTCTAATGACCATAAAACAGAAATTGTCAAGAATGTAAATACCAGCCGTGAAAGCCTCCGTAAATGCTCCGTTCGACCGTTATTCCGAGTAATTTGATCTCTCTGGCGCAATTACCCTGTCATCAGCAACCCTTAAGGCTTGTATTTGTCCTGTTTTAATTTCTTTCCTTACTGCAGACTACGGACTGAATCACTGCGTTATTCTCTGACAATCGCTCCTTTGGTCGTTTCTGTGTAGCGTCATATAATTAGTGCACATCTCTCCGATCTGTTGCTGCTATTGTTCAAAGTCTGGTTTGACGATGAATCTCCCAAAACTATTCTCTGCAGATTTCTTCTTCTCTGAATAATTATTACAATCTTCGTCCGTTAAAACGTGTTTATTGTAATCAAGCCTTGATTTCCTACAATTTTTACTCTGCACACTTCCCTCCACTACCAAATTAACAACGCCTTGTTCCCTTAGCATGTGTTTCATCACTCTGTCCGTTCTGTTAATCAAGTTGTGCCGTCATTTTTTTCTCGCCGATTCGATTCGGTACCTTATCCAATTTACTCATCTAATTTTCAGAATTCTTCTGTAGCTCCACATTTCAAAAGCTTCTATTCTCTTCTTGCCTGAACTGTTCATCATCCACGGTTCACTTCCATACAAGACTACACTCCGGACAAATACTTTCAGAAGAGGTATGCAAAGACATAAATTTATATTCGAAGTCAACATTTTTTTTATTGGGTATTAACAACCGCTTAAGATGTATTTAGTTCTTTATTATTGGAGCACTACCGGTTTCGTGGCACTAAAAGCAACGTTTTCAGGTGAACATATTAATGAAACGTTAGAGCAGGTCGCCAGTGTGCGTTTCATAACCTCGTTACTTCCGCCATAGCGCCTCCTTGTTTACAGTCAGTTCCGTTATGAAGGGGAGTGCAAGGAAATTAGTAGGTGACTGCAGTAAACAGGTTTATTTTGATGTAGTTTGCAGTGTCACAGGATAGACTTGCAGAGAGAACTGCATTAAACTAGTTTTCTTTGACTCATCTTCCAAAGCCATTTGCGTCTTTGACAGAATTACGGCGTCATCGGGAAGCTTTAAAGGTTTTATTTCTTTGCTTTTAACTTTAACTTCCACTCCACTGTCGCTCTAGCGCCTACTTGCAGCATGCTGAACCTGAGGAGAGTCAAAGGTGCTAGAGCAGCAGCGGAACGACACTCAGCTAAAGTGGTGTCAAAGTCCCTTTAAAGTGTTCAACAAATATGTGCGTGAGGCATTAAGGGTGGCCTATCTAGGGAATCTTAAAGGTGTCCTTTACCGTTTTACTCACGCACGTGATCATGCCACACCAGGGCGCTAAACAGGAGGGCTCGGAAATCGATGAACACCCTTTGCTGTCTGGGTCACGATCAGATCTTGAACTGTCCCTAGTAGATCCACCCTGTACACCACCACAAAAATTGCATCACATCAATGGTGTTGCAGTTCGACAATATACTTAGAGAAGGGTTGAATCGTGCAGGAGGTGTTACCAGTGACGAATGTTGTCAAGAACGCTGTCCTATTGCTCATCGTAAACAGTCGTTTTCGACTGTGAAATGTTTGGGAATCAACATCCCAAAAGAAGAGGTGATTACATTTCCGGTCTTTGTGCAATCCAATGAGGGCGATTCTAAGTGGCGGATTGTCTGAAATGTTTTCCTCGGCTACTCATAAGAAAACCTCATGATTTCAACGCTGGGCGTCGCGGTTCTGATTTCCATCGCAGTTGCATCAAAAGAAAGGATTAATCTGGGTAAGGGGGAGTGAGGGAGGAAGGGGAGAGGGGTACGAATAAACTTTCTATTGCGTGACACGTCCACTGTGGCTGTGGTGAAAGTTAAATGCAGAAGTGACATCATTGGCCACGTTACACTTCACATGAACTGAGCCCTCGCCGTTTTTCCGCATGTGCCGACGCCTTGCTGTTTGAAGAGTCGCCGAATCCGACTGTGACGTCACAGGGCGCCACGCTTTTGCACCGCTATAGAGGAAGTTTTTGGGCACCTTTGAGCCAACTTTCAAACTTCTGCATTGCAGTGGGAGAGTTTTTTTTGAGTCATTAGTCTTCTGACTGGTTTCATGCCGCCACCACTAATTCCTCTCCTGTGCCAACCTTTTCACCTCAGATCAGCATCTGTTGCAACCAACGTTCTCAATTGTTTGCTGGATATAGTTCAATATCTCTCTTTCTCTACACTTCTATCCTATGCATCACCCTCTAGCACGACGGAAGTTATTTCCTGATGTCTTATCAGATGTCTTATAATCCTGTCCCTTCTTCTTGTGTTTCCAATGTATTACTTTCCTCGCCAACACTGCGGACAACCTTCTCAGTCCTTATATTATAAATCCAACTAATTTTCAACATCATTCTGTAGCACCACAGAAATGCTCCGATTCTCTTCTATTCCAGTTTTCCTACAGCCTATGTTCCGCTACCATATAACGCTGTGCTCCAAACGTACATTCTCAGAAATTTCTTCCTCAAATTAAGGCCTATGTTTGATACTAGTAGACTTCTCTTGGCCACGAATGGCCTTTTTGCCACTGTTAGTCTGCCTTTTTATGTCACCCTTGTTCCGTCCGTCATTATTTTGCTGCTTAGGTAGCAGAATTCCTTAACTTTGTCTACTTCGTGATCCCTAATTCTGATGTTAAGTTTCTCGTTGTTCTCAAATGGTTCAAATGGCTCTGAGCACTATGGGACTTAACATCTGAGGTCATCAGTCGCGTGGACTTAGAACCACTTAAACCTAACTAACCTAAGGACATCACACATATTCATGCCCGAGGCAGGATTCGAACCTGCGACCGTAGCAGCAGCGTGGCGCCTAGAACCTCTCGGCCACAACGGCCGGCCGTTGTTCTCATTTCTGTTACTTTTGATGACTTTCGTCTTTCTTCAGTTTACTCTCAATCCATGTTCTGTACTCATTGGATTGTACAGTCAACAGATTCTGCAATTCTTCACTTTAAGGACCGCAGTGTGGTAAGCGAATCTTGTTATTGATATCCTTTCACCTTGAATTTTAATCACGCTCTTGAACCCTTCTTTTATTTCCCCTCATTGCTTCTTCGATGTGTGGGTCCAACAGTAGAGGACAGAGACTACATCCCTGTCTTACACCCCTTTTAATACGAGCAGTTATTGGTTTATAGTTTAATTGTGTTGCTCTGTGTAGACTGCATTGTAGAATGTTTTGCCTTTCCGTTCTGTCACGTGTGAACCGGCACCAGCGCGCGACGGGGAGCCAGACCTGGCGCGCCCGCGTTGTGCACCCCTGCAGGTGACGTCACCGGCCGTGCTCCTCTCGCAGGCAGCGGCTAGACGCCTTGTAGCGCTGGGCGCGGTTACCCTTCGCGCCGTCTGGCTGTGTCGCGGCCTCTCTGCTCCTCCCACACCTCCGCGCACGCCTCCTGAGTTTCCCTGGCCGCTTGCTTTCATGCGCCTCTGTGCATGTGACATCTCTGCGTATTTCATCTAATAATGGACCTCACCTGTTTGTTTTTTATTACCGTCTGAGTTGTTCGTATCTTTTTAAGCCTTATTACACAGGTGTTAAAAGCAATATTTTTGATAGCTTTTGATAAAATTCGCTGTTTCCACATAAAGCACTGGCAAGTACTCTCTTTTTCGAAGCATTTATCCTATTCTTATTCATGATTTCTCAAATTTATTTTATTTTAACTTTGTGGCCAGATGCCATTTCTCTTGCCATAGCTGTCAGTGAATCGAAAGGAGGAAGTCGTGTGCCAGCCGGCCGCTGTGGCTGAGCGTTTTTAGGCACTTCAGCCCGGAACCGCGCTGCTGCTATGGTTGCACGTTCGAATCCTGCCTCGGGCATGGATGTGTGTGATGTCATTAGGTTAGTTGGGTTTAATTATTCTAAGTCTAGGGGACTGATGACCTCAGATGTTAAGTCCCATAGTGCTTAGAGCCATTTGAACCATTTTTGTAGTCGTGTGCCCCGTCTGTCAATGAATAGACTGCTCTGTGCTACCATACAGGATTATTATAAGCGACTGAAGCAATTCCACAGACTTCATGTACTCAAATTTTTTGACATATTCTCACAGGGGTTCGCGCACACATAGAAAAACTATTACATGTGCTCTGCCTGTGCCCCCTACTGATTCTGCAGATATCAAGTCAATAACAAAGTTCTCCCCACGTTCGGCGCAGCATGTCGCTATCAATCTGCTCAAATGCTCTATTAGCGTGAGCTCGCTGTTCTCGTTAAGTTTGTTGGTAGAGGAGGCATAAACATGAAATCTTTCGCATAACTCACACACACAAAAAAATCGTATTAATGTAGGTCCGGAGAGCGTGGACGCCATGACGTGAATTGCTGATCGTCAGCCCCTGGTTTTTCAATTCTCTGTTTAAGAATTCACTAACATCATTATGGAAGTGGAGTGGAGCACTACCCTGTTCGTAGATGAAGTCCATACCGTCTGTCTTCACCGTCACGGTTTAAATCCACGCCGAAGCAGGTCAGTATACCGGATATAGGGTGTTCATCCGCCGCGAGCGTAGGACCCGTATCTGCCTCAAAAATGGTTCAAATGGCTCTCGGCGCTATGGGACTTAACTGCTGAGGTTATCAGTCCCCTAGACTTAGAACTACTTAAACCTAACTAACCTAAGGATATCACACACATCCATGCCCGAGGCAGGATTCGAACCTGCGACCGTAGCGGTCTCGCGGTTCCAGACTGCAGCGCCAGAACCGCGCGGCCACTTCGGCCGGCAAGTCCCATAGTGCTCAGAGCCATTTGAACCATCTGCGGGTCGTGATGGCACGTCGCAGCTTGTCCAATGACAAACAGTGACGGTCCCGGTTAATTGTGGAGCCAGGTTCCAAAAAGCAAATGAAAATAACACCAAATTGTTCCCAGAAGGAGGAGGCCATCACCTTTCGGCCTGCTGTTCGTGAAAGTCTTGATTTCTTCATCCGAGGAGAACCCGGATGGCGCCACTTATTGGATTGGGTTTTGCTCTCAGGTTCTGATGAAATCAACCATGTTTCATCCTGGGTAATGACGCCGTCAAAACACTGTTTCCACTCTTCAGTAAAGGTCTTCATGAGACCCTCGCACACATACTTCCTCGACGTTTTCATTTCTCTTGTCAGTAATCTAGGCACCCAACGTGCACAGATTTTTCTGTACCATAGTGACTGTACTAGCGATACCACACTACCCAATGACAAACGAGTCATTTCAGCAAGCTGTCGTGCCGTCACACATCTGTCATTTTGGATGATTTGATCAATGGTCTCCTTATTCACATCACTCACTGTCGTCGGTGGTGTACCGCATCGTGAATTGTCCAGTAGAGAGAAATTACCTACTTTAAACCTCTGCAACCACCGCTGGCTACTTCTGCGATCCACTGAGCAACTTCCTGTAAATCGATGTGGCAGAGTCATCGGCGGTCTTGAGAACGAACTCTACTACCGACCGTTGTCTCAACCTGACATCTACTTCACGGTGCATTACTATAAAAGAATATATCTTTTATATACCAACTTATAGCTAAATGTTCCAAGTATGTTCACAAAATATTTCGTTCTTCTCCCGCAAAAAATAAAAACATGGCAATCGTGTCCATCCGTCTCGCATGCGGTAAATGGGAAAAAGTGCACTATGTCGATGTTGTTAGCAAACGCGTCTACAAAGGACCAACGTGCTGTTGTTCCTTTCATGGCTGCAGAAGGATGAACACCGGTAGACTTCCGTAGGTGAGTGAAGAATGTGTATGGGGCAGCATGTACGTCGAAAACCACCGTTGAGGAATGGTGCGCCGCCGGCCGTAGTGGCCGAGCAGTTCTAGGCACTTCTGTCTGGAACCGCGTGACCGCTACGGTCGCAGGTTCGAATCCTGCCTCGGGCATGGATGTGTGTGATGTCCTTAGGTTAGATCTTAAGCCCCATAGTGCTCAGAGCCAAAGGTGCGCCAACTCCCGTGCTGGTCACGATTTGACACAAGTCGGTGGTCGCATGTCATCGTACCCGAAATGTCGTAACGCAGAAGTTCCGCCAACTCAAGTGGAAGGAACTCGAGTTACCGCCCTGTAGTCCAAATCTCTCCCCATGTGGTTATCAGGCTTTCATTCCTTTAAAATAGACCTTGAAAGGTGTACGATACCTGACGGACGGGGAGGTGCAGCAGGCAGTTACAGACTTCGTCATGCAGCAGGTCACGGCATTTTACCAAATGGGTACCTTCAACCAAGTGCGTTGCTGAGGTGATTGCCTCAGTGCTCAGGGCGATTTTGCCTGATTGGTATACCGATTCTGGACTGTACGGCCTTCGAACAGAAATTTTTTGATTGTCCCTTATACTAAGACACTTCAAAATGAATTATTGCTGCACCACAGAAATGGAGATACTATCGAAGACAGCAGAGTTACTAAACACAGCGTTCCGAAACGCCATCACAAAAGAAGACGAAGTAAATATTCCAGAATTTGAATCGAGAACAGCTGCCAACATGAATAACGTAGAAATAAATATCATCGCAGTACTGAAGCAACTTAAATCACTTAACAAAATCAAAAGTTCTGGTCCAGACTGTATACCAATGAAGTTCCTTTCGGAGTATGCTGATGCATTAGCTCCATACTTAATCATATATAGCCGTTCGCTCGACGAAAGATCCGTACCGAAAGTTGCACAGGTCACACCAATATTCAAGAAAGGTAGTAGGAGTAATCCACTAAATTACAGGCCCATATCGTTAACGTCGATATGCAGCAGTATTTTGGAATATATATCGTGTTCGGACATAATGAATTACCTCGAAGAAAATACTCTTATTGACACACAGTCAATATGGGTTTAAAAAACATCGTTCCTGCGAAACACAACTAGCTCTTTATTCACATGAAGTGTTGAGTGTTATTGACAAGGGATTTCAGATCGATTCCGTATTTCTGGATTTCCGGAAGGCTTTTGACACTGTACCACACAAGCGGCTCGTAGTGAAATTGCGTGCTTATGGAATATCGTCTCAGTTATATGACTGGATTTGTGATTTCCTGTCAGAGAGGTCACAGTTCGTAGTAATTGACGGAAAGTCATCGAGTAAAACAGAAGTGATTTCTGGCGTTCCCCAAGGTATTGTTATAGGGCCTTTGCTGTTCCTTATCTATAGTAACGATTTGGGAGACAATCTTGAAACGTCCCCTTTGAAAAATTGTACAGGACTGTGCTTAAACTGACATACAATATTTTTAGCGCAACGCAATTTGACTTTCAGAAATCCCTACAAAGGAATGGCCCTGACTAACATTAACCTATGCGTTTCACAAATCGCTTACCTCACAAAAGTCTTGGTTACTCGAACTACTGCAATACAGCGAGCGCCACTACTGCCAGCTAAATAAAAGATTCAAACTACGGAAGGCACTAACTACTGATAGGCATAGTTAGCAAAATGAAAGATTTTAATAGAGAACAAACAATGTATTTACCTTAATAGTCATAATATATATAGCAGTTCATGACAAATTACAAAACTCCGCCATCTCTCTCCCCACATCCACCACTGCTGGCGGCTCACCTCCAACTGCGCAACGCTACGCGCTGTTCACATCCAGCTGCCGCTGCCCAACACTACAATGGCAGATAACAATGCAAACTAGCCACAGACTGCACACAGCACAGCCAGTGATTTTTATACAGAGGTGGCGTTACCAATAAAAACACCTAAAAGCCTACTTACAATCTGAGCAGCCGTCTTCGGTTGTTTGCAGATGACGCTGTCGTTTATCGACTAATAAAGTGATCAGAAGACCAAATCAAACTGCAAAATGATTTAGAAAAGATGTCTGAATGGTGCGAAAAGTGGCAATTGACCCTAAATAACGAAACGTGTGAGGTCATCCACATGAGTGCTAAAAGGAACTAGTTAAACTTTGGTTACACGATAAATCAGTCTAATCTAAAAGCCTTAAATTCAACTAAATACCTACGTATTACTATTACGAACAACTTAAATTGGAAGGAACTCACAGAAAATGTTGTGGGGAAGGCTAACCAAAGACTGCGCTTTATTGGCAGGACACTTAGAAAATGTAACAGATCTACTAAGGAGACTGCCTACACTACGCTTGTCAGTCCTCTTTTAGAATACTGCTGCGCGGTGTGGGATCCTTACCAGATAGTGCTGACGGAGTATAGCGAAAAAGTTCAAAGAAAGGCAGCACGTTTTGTATTATCGCGAAATATGGGACAGAGTGTCACAGAAATGATACAGGATTTGGGCTGGCCATCATTAAAAGAAAGGCGTTTTTCGTTGCGACGGAATCTTCTCACGAAATTCCAATCACCAAATTTCTCCTCCGAATGCGAAAATATTTTTTTGACACCGGCCTACATAGGGAGGAACGATCACCAAGATAAAATAAGAGAAATCAGAGCTCATACGGAAAGATATATGTGTTCATTCTTTCCGCGCGCTATACTATATTGGAATAATAGAGAATTGTGAAGGTGGTTCGATGAACCCTCTGCCAGGCACTTAAATGTGATTTGCAGAGTATCCATGTAGATGTAAGAAAGTGACAAATAAAAGAAAGAAATTTATGTTGTGTACTAAGATGGTGAACACGTGTGTGTGTGTGTGTGTGTGTGTGTGTGTGTGTGTGTGTGTGTGTGAACGTGTTGAATTTACTGTATCATTACAGACAGTAATTTTTAATTTAATTTTTTGTGTTGCCGCCTACATAAATAGCCTTCATACAAATGCACCCCTGCTCCTGACGAGTACACACTCAGTATCGTGTAACGTATGACCTCCCTCTGAAACGAGACGGCGTGCCCTAAAGTGAAATGCAGCATCATATAAATAAAACAGGTTGCTGGTTCACAATTCCCTCCCCTACCGCGGCTGCTTGTGCTCCGTGAAGCGCCATTATTAATTCCGACCCGTTATGCTGTAACGCCTGACGGCTGCTTTTATGGCAACGTGCACTCGGCCTTCCTAACGTTTCGCTCGAAGCTCCGCTTTGCGCTGTGCGCCGTTTCGGTAGATTAGTTCTCACACCTGGAACGGGAAAAGTACGTTACTGTGCCGTGTACAACGGCAGACGTTACTGGAAATGTAAAATGCTGAGTTGTTATAAGTGAAGAGTCACACGAATTTGCACTCACCTGTGTATAGCATAACTGGAGTCCGGGGATACACGGAGCGGAGTTTATACGAACAACTTGTCGCAATTTTAAACATGACATGTCTATACACGGTGTTCTAACTATTACAGCTGCAAAGGAAAGGGGCGAGTAGACGAAAATGAAACACGGAAATAATCCCAATAATCATAGTGCTCGGAAGCAATAGTTTCCCCACAACGACTAATGCGACTCACGAGGAGACCACACAGCTATCAGGTTTTTGTATTTTTTTTAATATTTATGGTACGTGAAGTTCGGAATTGAAATATGTTTTCCAAAGCAGTTTGCAACTTTCGAAAATTTACGAGAAAATAGACTTTCAGGTTGTCTGAGGATGTTTGATACCTAAAAGCAAGGTCATTTTTCGGTGGCATGTGTGGCTGTTTAGTAGAACGCTTACTTATCATTTGGGTAGGCTGGGTTCGATTGGTGGCTGTGGCAAATTTTTAAACAAAGGTGAATGTTCTATGAGCATTTATGCTAGACGTAAAATACACAGAGACGAAAAAATTGATTTGTGATGGTTTTAAAAATGTAAACAATTTTTATTAAGAATTTGTAATGAAAAAATTTAATATTTTTCCAGTTGGAATTAAAATCGGATTTTTGTGTGCGATATTTATATAGAAGTTATATTTGAAACTAGCAATCTAGACAACGCTAAATATGTATCTACTCCTGCCCCTCTCTGTCGATCTCCTCCTAACCTCTCTTTGTCTATCTCCTCATCCTACCCCTCTTTATCTCCACCTGTCCTCCTCTGTCCATCTCCTCCCTCCATCTCTCTGTGTCAACATCTACGTTTCCTCCCTCTCTCTGATCTCAATCCTTGTTTATCGTTATTGCAAATTAAAGCTAGCCCAGTGCTAATGTAATCTCATCCCAGTAAGCTATAAATAAAACTTTCCTGTTTTTTATCAAACCGTCTGCAACGACGAAAAGAAAACAGCGTTGTGTATAAATTTTTTATTAAAAAATACATAATACGATGACAAAGAATCCGTATGGGAGAAACAATTTGTCTAATGATTTAAATACCTCGCTAATGTAGTTAAAACTGACATGTAGAGAGAAATGGAAATGAGCGTTTGGCGTCATTGGCCGGGAGGCCCATTGCGGGGCAGGTCCGGCCGCCTTGGTGCAGGTCTTATTACATTCGGCGGCACATTGGGAGACCTGCGCGCTGGATGGGGATGAAATGATGATAAAGACAACACCACTCCCAGTCGCTGAGCGGAGAAAATACCCGACCCAGCCGCGAATCGAACCCGAGCCCGTAGGACGGCAATACGTCACGCTGACCACAATTTTTTTTTAATCTCATTTTGTTCTATTGTTCGTTGACTTTGTTGGTGGTAGGCGTCCGATGACACTCGTTCGGGTTGTTCGTTGATCCGTTCACTCAGTTTTATATTACAGAGGCAGCTAATCCCTCTGACCGCTGAGCTACCGTGCCGGCTACAGATAGAAAGAGAGAAAACGGAATTACACATTGTCACAGCACAGTACAAAACAGCCTTCTTTTTCTGACAATTTATGGCCAATGTCTGGCCGAACGTTCGTTACAGTGTGTTGTAAAAATCTGAAGTAAATCGGTCAAGCATTTGTTAGACATATTTCTAACAGAATTTCTCCTTAATTTATTAAATATATTTATGTAACACTTGTACGAGGGTTGGAACTTAAATAGTTCAAATATTTATTTACAGTTGGTTCAAAATAGATACATGTTTCAAAGTTTTACTAACCTTCAAAGTAGTCACCAGTATCGTGTATAACCTGTTGCCAGCGATGTGGAAGTCGTATGATACTCTTAGCAGTGCCAATTGTGTTACAGTTCGAGTGGCGCAGTCTATTGCCCGACGAATTTGTAGCAGTTCTGAAGCGAATGTCGTGAAGTGTTTCCTTCAGTTTAGAAATCGAGTTGAACTCACGAGGGCTTAAGTCAGGGGAGTGCAGTAGGTGGTATAGCACTTAGGAGCCCCATCAGTGAAACAAAGCAGTAACAGCTTGCACTGTACGTGCCTGAACATTGTCCTGCAAAATGATGGTCAGGTCCTGCAGAAAGTGTCATCACTTCTGTCTCTATGCTGTTCATTTTTGGAACACAACCTTCGACCAGCTTAGAGACAGAATTGATGACACTTTCTGGAGGATCCGACCATCATTTTGCAGGACAATGCTCAAGCACGTAGTAAAGTTACAACTCTCGTATTAAAAACACATTTAGCCTATTTCCGGCAGAACCTTTATTGGAGTATCCTGTAACAATCTGAAGTTAGTCGGTCAAGCACTTTTTGAGATTTTTGGTAACAGCTTTAAACAGCAATAGTATGGATACAGATAAGGATGACGTAACTGTTCTAACTGAACGAAAAAAGGAAGAAAATATGACCGAATGAGATTACCATTCACCATTCTCCCTTTCCTAATTTTGCACTTCACAGATATGCTGGAACACCGTACACATTTGTAAAAGAATTTGCATCAGATGGGAATGGAACCAAGGCCGCCTATATGGCTGACGAGAATTCTTCCACAGAGCTACGCTACCAATCGAAACAGCAGCTTTACTGCAGTGCGTTAAAGGCACTGAGAAAACTTCAAAGTTGGTTTTCTCGAGAATTTTTTAGATTTGCATCA
This sequence comes from Schistocerca serialis cubense, assembly GCF_023864345.2. NCBI lineage: Eukaryota > Metazoa > Arthropoda > Insecta > Orthoptera > Acrididae > Schistocerca > Schistocerca serialis. The sequence goes on from NC_064643.1 coordinate 346,567,579, forward strand.
AATTGCTTTGGGGGATTGATAGCTGCTTTGGGGATTGACATTAGAGTTTTAAACTTCCCCTTCCGTTAAGTGTAAAAAATTACAAAAATCTGCTTCCTGTTTGGACTCATTGTGAGTACATGAACACCTAATAAACAGAGTCTCCGAGGATCCAATAAGCAGATTTACTCTTGAGGACAAACATATTAGAACAAGCGTTCCACGTGACTCCACTGTTCATGTGAAGGCATCAGCACGTCTCCACTGTTTTCAGATTTTCGGAATGCAATGCCTATTTACAGAGACAGCACCCTACGAACAGGCTGAGAACTTATGAATCAAAATGTTGTCCAGTTCTATGGCTTCGACACATTTCGCTTTATTCTGACTGGCTTGCATACTGCTTTTCGGACAGTGTATTCGTGCTAACATATAATAATCGACAAGACAGAGTGATGTCTATTTGTTACGTCATCTTGCATATTATAGAAACAATGTTTCGTCATGATTTTCGATACACGTACACGACGATCATGTTGACAGAGGAAAGAAAAAATTCAGTCGACAAGTTATTTGCTGCAATAGTCAAAGTTCTCATGAGAGTTTGATTTAGTAGGTTCAGAAATCATTGACTGAATTGTAAAATCGCGCAACACGGAAACTTAATTTGTTATTGTTTGTAAAATTATTCAACAGATCACATTTCAAATCGTTCCGTTTTTCGAAGGTAGCGCTACAGCCTACAGGCTCTCGATGTGTACGTAATACGACAGTCATTTGTAACGAAACTACTGTTGTTATGTGGGGAAGACAGTGAAATTTTGCTGGGGCGAAAAGTTTCAACATCGAAAAGAAACTGTTTGATTTAAACAAAAAATCTCAAAAATTGGTTGTTATTCTTTTGTTCCATAGGCATCAATACGTTTGATCATGGGGGTGTTTCTTACTGATCACATTGGCCTCCACCACTCAAAGAATTACTTTGAGGCAAATGCAAATGTTTACTGCTAGAACAGTTTTCAAAACATTACACTTCAGTTATTAGTCCTGCAGTGATACTTACATAGTTCAGTTGTTTTCTTATACGTATCTTAGTTCGGTGTAACTTGGAGTAATCTGCTTCCTGCTGCTGCTGCTGAAGTAGTCGTTGCCTCGGTCCATTTCATCTGGTAACTGGATCCAGTTACGTGGATTCCATGAAATAATCCAGGTACCAAGTCGTTTTATAGTGGTTTATTTATGACAGGCTGCACCATTTCTTCTTAGTGGGAGCTCACTCCACATAACAGGCTACATAGTCACTATACTGTATTAGAACAATTACATTATTGCACAGACTTGCTACACAGTGGTTGCGTCTCAAAACTGTCTGCAACTGTCCATTCTTGAGTCTTATACTCCTCCTATTTATACGTATTTTAACAATCAAGTCAACAAAACTACAGTGTAAATTTATTAAATTAATATTTTTATGAGTAACTATCCACAAGGCCTTGCTTATATTATGCTGAAACTGGCGCATACAATAGAAAAGATTTCTACATAGGATATACATCAAATTATATAAAATACTGAAAAATAACAATGCTAACCTAAATATTCTTAATTATGGCTTCATTTGTAAATGCAAAATATTACTAACATATATTGGATAAGTATGACCTACTCGTAAACAAATGGAATAACAAATTTTATGAGATTTACTGTATTACGCGAAATTACAGAACTTTCAAAACAGGAATGTAAAACAAAAGGGTTGTTTTATATCACGTTCAATAAGAAATTCAACGCACTTTTATTTCCTCGGCCAATTTCTGTTTAAGAAATGCGGAATGTTGTTGTGGGACTTCCGAATATTCCTGCTTCAGCCGCTGTAGTTTCAAGAAGTTCCGATATGTGGCTGTGCTATACCCAGCCTTCAAAACGGTGTCTGAAACGGAGGTGCGTTTCTTACAGCGGAAAACCAGAGCATCTGAGGTATTTAGGCGCTTGAAGAACGTCTATGGAGACATGGCAGTGAAGAAAAGGACGGGTCGTTGGGCAAGGCGTTCGCCATCATTGCAACAAGGTCGCGCAAACCTGTCCATCTCCAGCATAGCGGCTGGCCGCACACAGCCGTGATTCTTACTATGTTGGAACGTATTGACACCCTCATTCGAGGTGATCGGCGGATCACGATCAAACACCCCACTACACGACTGGACGTCTCTGTTGGCGCAGTGGTTAGCACACTGGACTCGCATTCGGGAGGACGACAGTTCAATCCCGCGTCTGGCCATCCTGATTTAGGTTTTCCGTGATTTCCCTAAATCGCTCCAGGCAAATGCCGGGATGGTTCCTGCGAAAGGGCAGGGCCGACTTCCTTCCCTAATCCGATTAGACCGATGACCTCGCTATTTGGTATCCACCCGCAAACAACCCTACCCAACACTCGTCCACCAGTTGGTGTACTCAAAGGTGTGTGTCCGCTGACTTTCAGTTTGAAGAGGAAAAATGACAATGTTATGTGTAGGTAGCACCTCTATAGACTGTGTAACAAATGCAAAATTTCTAGGAATGAATGTTGATTCTCAGTTGAAGTGGTGTGAACACACAAAGGTACTTGCAAACAGAATGTCATCAGCATGTTATGACCTTAGAATCCTATCATCAGTGTGTAACATGCAGTGTCTTTTAGTTACATATTATTCATATGTACATTCAGATCTTAGCTATATGAACACAATTTTCAAACTCCAGAAAAGAGCCATAAGAATAATAACCAAAAATACTCATTGTAAAGATCTGTTCAGAACACTGGGGATTTTTACTGCTCCATGTGAATGCATTTACCAGTCAGTTGTACACATCAAAAATAACATTGGTAATTACTGGAAAAACAGCTCCGTCCATAACCATGCAACAATAGATAGACTCAACTTGCATCTACCAGGAAAAAATAAACATAAAACCCAAAACAGCATTTTCTACCAAGTAATAAAACTGTACAATAAATTACCAAAAGAGATTAAAGAAATTGCCAAAATACATTTATTTAAAAAGGCAGCTAAAAAGTACCCATTATGGAATACATTTTATACATTGAAGGATTACTTAGCTGCAACAGAGTAGAGGTTTGATAAAAAATGTTATACAAATAAATAATAATAATTATAAAATATCCAACATTCCACATAACACCTTCACTTTGTTTTTTTCCTACTTTTTTTCCTCTCTAGAAATACTTACCCCAAGCTATGCATAGCACAATACTAACACCTCTTCCTCTTTCTGAGCTCAACATCTCACTCATTATAGAGGGACGCTGACTAAGTTTTTCAGGATAGCAAGTGGGAAGCTGCAGTACAGAAAATGACGCAGAGATCACCAGTGTGTGTGTGTGTGTGTGTGTGTGTGTGTGTGTGTGTGTGTGTAGTGAGTGAAGTGTTATGAAACAATGTGTGTACAGTGTGTGTAGTGAGTGATAATGAGATATGAGTGAACAATGTGGCGGTACATTATTTAATAAGTTATTTGTAAAAAAAAGTATTGTATACCAGGAGTAAATCTAATGAGTGTCTGTAACTACAAGTCTGTAAATATGCGTGTATGCAAATTAGCTTATTTTAAATTGATCTAAATTTGTAAATACTTTGACATGTCTTATATCCTTGTAAAAAGAGATCTACGGATCAATAAGGCTACTACTACTACAACTACTACCAGACCGTAAAGAGGAACGAGGACCACCTCAATTGAATTTCTTGCTCGTTACGAAGATGATCGTGGCACTTTTTGTACAACATCGTCAAAGGCGATGAAACATGGATTCATTACTTCGAACGGGAAAGAAAATAGCAGTCCGTAGAGTAGTGCCACACCAATTCTCCTCCGAAGAAAAAGTGCATAGCCGCACCCTCTGCCGGTAAAGTCATGGTGACGGTCTTCCGGTACTCTGAAGGGGCTGTCTGATGTCCTCCCTTATGGTGCAACGAACAACTTGCAAGAGCATTGTGCTACCCTCAGGACACTGAAGAAACGACGTCGGCGGTACGTCGCCAGAAAAATGCAAACTAACTTCATCTCCATGATAATGCAAGGCTTCACCCAAGTCCAAGCACTCGTGATGAGCTCACAAAACGTAATTGGACTGTTCTTTCTCACCCATCCTACAACCCGGATCTCTCATCTTCTGACTCCCATCTGTTTGGCCCAATGAAGGGTGCACTCCGCGAGAAATAGTACGTGGATGACGGAGAGGTTATGGACGCAAAAAGACGCTGGCTCCGACGCCGACCAGAAGAATGGTACCATGGGTCCACTCAGGCCTTCCCTGTAAGGTGGCGTAAGGCCGTCGCATTGAACGTAGATTACGTTAAAAAACAGGGTTTTGTAGCCAAAAGAGTGGGGAATAATATGGTGTCTTAGAAACCCGAATAAAACCAACTTCCTTTCAGAAAAAAATGTGTTCCGTTAGTTATTGGAACTCCCCTCGTACCATCGTACAAAGTCAGGAGTATAGATGGAAGTTAGAGACGCAGCTTCACCTAATTTTGGTAAATATAGAGAATGAAAACTACCATGGCCTTCTTGAACGAAACATAACGGCACTCGCCTGAAGACATTGTCCTTTACTACCTGCTGTGAGGAGACTAGTAAATATTGTACTAAAATGCAAGAAGAACAACGCCATGGTGAAACTCAGACATATTCATTCCTGTTGAACTCATTTTTCTATCAGAAATAAATTGAACTAAGAAGTTCGGAAGGTAGGAGACGAGGTACTGGCGGAATTGAAGCTGTGAGGACGGGGCGTGAGTCGTGCTTGGGTATCTCAGTTGGCAGAGCGCTTGCCAGCGAAAGGCAAAGGTCCCGAGTTCGAGTCTCGGTCCAGCACACAGTTTTAATCTGCCAGGAAGTTCCTTATTAGGGCACACTCCGCTGCAGAGTGAAAATCTCATTCTGTAAATTGAATTAAATTGTGATAAGACTTATTTTTCACAGCCTTTGGGATGGATATGCGGATCATAACACAGTGTTAAAGTAATTCACGTCCTTTTCCATTAGGCTAACGAGATGTAATACAACGCGACAGCTTGCCAAACTATACGGGACGAGCATAGCAATCCGCATAGCTTTGTACTTGTATATACCACGGATGCAGCATTCTCTGTAAATTCTGCACGCCTTCGGGATGGGCAGTCAGCATGCTGTTTGTTATTTCCGTCTGGGCATGTCATCCAAGTGAGCTGGAGCACCTTATAGCTCTGTTGGCGTGACGGTACGGTTGATTTTCCAGCTTTAACTCCCGGCATCTGGATCTGTACATATGATTTTGAAGCCGTACCGTAAAGGTTTTTCTGTACTTTCTCAACTCTTATCTCCTCTTCCTTTATGCTCCAACTTTTTCAGTACTTTTTCATCTTCCATCCCCTCCACCATTTTTCTCTACACTATTTCCCTCTCTTCCTCTACCGTCCAATCATTCTCTTCTTCCTATTTCCCTTCTGTCCTCCTCACCCCCCCTTTCCTCCTTCTCTTCCTCCTTCTCCTCATTATATGCCTACTCTTTTGCGTGCTTCCCAACTCTAAGGACACTAAAGAAGCGAAAAGATGGAAAGCTGTGTATGATTTCTGATGCGTGGAACACGAAATTAGCGTCATCTTTCTTAACTGTGCAGCTATCGCAGCTGACACAGTACACGATGCTCGTGCTACAGATACTCCGCAGAAATGTTCACGGCAACCGAACTGCGATGTAGCAGGTGTAGGTGATCTCGTAAACCGACGCGACAGTAATAACATTAATATACTGTTATTGGGAAATGTATTGAGCTGTTTATTGATGGTATTTAGTTTACATGACGGATTTAGACATTATACAGCTCCACTTCAAACGTGCTTGTTAATGTCTGAAGACGAAACTGTATAATTTATGTATCTATCAAGTGAATTAAATACCACCGCTAAAACACTCGATTCGATTATCCGGTAGCGGTTTGTCAATGAAATAACCTGAACGCGGTAAGGTTCTGAAACCACTACCAAGTGAAAATCTCCACAGAGAAGCATACTTTTGTTGCCGATACGAAATAACAGCGTATCGGTAATGGAAAAAAATAGTTACCTTTAAATCTGCTAAATGTCTAAATTGGCAGCGTCTTCACAATCTGTGTCTCAGTTCGTACTGGTTTACATGCTGTTCTAGGTGTTCTTACAGTATTGGGATTTACTATGTGCATATAAGGCTGCAAATATTAAAACTGTCAAACAGTTCGTAAACCAATTCGAGCTGAGACACACATCGTGAAGACACTGCCAATTTAGACTTCTGGCAAATTTTAAAGTAACTTTCGCTCACCTGACATTGTCAACATGAGAGCAATCTCTGAATCTGAATAATGTAATCCTCTTACTACAGAAGTTTATTTGCCCAAATCGCAATAAATATATACGAGTATATTACACAGAGAACTAGTTGCGTCAAGTTAAGTTACCATCTTCAGACCTGGAAAAGTATTACAAATAAATTTTACAATCTAACAATCGTTATTTGTTACAAAGAAGAAATTTTAATACATCTGCATTCATACACCGTTGTGCCACTCTACGGAGTACACGGTCATTTAGTCATGGGCATATCCGGGAAAAACTGTAATGTAACTATAAACAGTTATGGAAAATCCAACGTCAAAAACATAAAATATGCACGTTGACTATTGCCCGGCAGTGTGCCATCAGTTGTCAACACCGATACGGCAGGCAGCAACCTACGAGCCCAAAATATTAGAGCAGAAGGACTTAAGTCCGGGGAGTATGGTGGACGGTACAGTACATCCCAGTCCCATCGACCGAACAGAGCAGCCACAGCTTGCGCTTTATGCCCCCGCGCATTGTCCTGCAAAATGATGGGTGGGTTGCGCAGAAAGTGTCGCCGCTTCTTTCGCAAAGCTGGTCGCAGGTGTTGCTCCAAAACCGAACAGTAATATGACTTAAGTTCTTGGGACTTTGATTTGATTCCGAAGATGAAGGAACCACTTCGTGGCATTCGCTTCAGAACTGTTCCAGAGATTCGACAGGCAGTAGATCACTCCATCCGCACCATCAACAGAACAGGCTCTTCTAACGGTATACTACGCCTTCCACATCGCTGGCAACGGGTTCTACACAACGCTGGTGACTTCTTTGAAGGACAGTAACTGGTGCAAACATGTAACTCTTTTGTACCGGTTGTGAATAAATAGTTGCCACTATTAAAGTTCCAACCGTCTTATACAAATAAGTGACTAAGTAAAGAAAAAATATCACGTTTATTCCACAGTTTCACATACTTGTTCACCACGAAAGTCGCGAGGAAGACTCAAGTGGTGTTGAATGGGCTTCCGCACTTTGTCGTTACTAGTGTGTCACTTCAAAAAGAGGTACCAAGTGGTTGTGCTGTCAGGCAGCAGCGAAATCCTGCATGAGGTGCCCCTGCACGAGATGCTGCTGCAGGTGAGACGGTGTCCGCTGCAGTGGGCACCTCTCCCCCCCCCCCCCCTCACCCCTCCCCGACACGCCCACCATGTCGCTGTCCATTGACCAGGTAGCGCTCTGGCGCACTGTTCGGCTTTCCAGTCACAGCGGGAGGAGGCGAACGCAGCGGAGGCGGACGGCCGCTCTGTCTGGACGTTGCTCAATCGGTCGATGGGTGGATGGTGGGTCTCTTCCAACGGTGCGCCACGCCGGTGTCTGCAGTTGTTTGTCGGCGCGGACATTGTTCTTGCGGCTTACATTTCGAGCTCTGTTCCCGTCCTTGAAATTACAGTGAGATCCAATAAACCTGAACTAACACATGAACGAATAACGGAACACATGCACAATTTTGGGATACATATACACATACATACATACACTGTGTGATCAAAAGTATCCGGACACCCCCAAAAACATACGCTTTTGATATTAGGTGCATTGTGGTGCCACCTTCTGCCAAGTACTCCATGTCAGCGACCTCAGTAGTCATTAGAAATCTTGAGAGAGCAGAACTCATGGACTTCGAACGTGGTCAGATGATTGGGTGTCACTTGTCATATGCCTATACGCGAGATTTCCACACTCCTAAACATCCCTAGGTCCACTGTTTCCGATGCGATACTGAAGTGGAAACGCGAAGGGACACGTACAACACAAAAGCGTACAGGCCGACCTCGTCTGTTAACTGACAGAGACGGCCGACAGTTGAAGTGAGCAGTAATGTGTAATAGGCAGATAACTATCGAGACCATCACACAGGAATTCCAAACTGCATCGGTATCCACTGCAGGTACTATGACAGTTACTGAGGAGGTGAGAAAACTTGGATTTCATTTTCGATCGGCTGCTCATAAGACGGACATCACGACGGTAAATGCCAAACGACGCCTCACTTGGTGTAAGGAGCGTAAACATTGGACGATTGAACCGTGAGAAAACTTTATGTTGAGAGACGAATCACGGTACACAATGTGGCGATCCTATGGCAGGGTGTGGGTATGGCGAATGCCTGGTGAACGTCATATGCCAGGGTGTGTAGTTCCAACAGTAAAATTCGGAGGCGGTGTTGTTATGGTATGGTCGCGTTTTTCATGGAGGGGGCTTGTACCCCTTGTTGTCTTGCGTGGCACTGTCACAGCGCAGGCCTACATTGATGTTTTAAGCACCTTCTTGCTTCCCACTGTTGAAGAGCAATTCGGGGATGGCGATTGCATTTTTCAACACGATCGAGTACCTGTTCATAATGCACGGTCTGTGGGGGAGTGGTTACACGACAATAACATCCCTGTAATGAACTGGCCTACACAGAATCCTGACCTGAATCCTATAGACGCCTTTGGGGTGTTTTGGAACGCCGACTACATGCCAGGCCTCACCGAGCGACATCGATACCTCTCCTCAATGCTGCACTCCGTGAAGAATGGTCTGCCATTCCCGAAGAAACCTTTCAACACCTAATTAAACATACACCTGCGAGAATGAAAGCTGTCCTCACGGCTAAGGGTGGGCCAACACCATATTGAATTCTAGCATTACCGACGGAGGGTGCCACGAACCTGTAAGTCATTTTCAGCCAGGTGTTCGTATACTTTTGATCACATAGTGTATATACAAAGCCCTCATCGCAAATGTAAGTGCCCTCCACCAGCATCGATGTACAACTATACTCGTTTCATCATATTCCGCGACGTTCTTTATCATCGCCATATTGCTTACTTCGCGTGTAATGGCTTCGCGTAGTTTTTGCAGTTGCCCGTGGTCTGTTCCTGTACACTCGGCTATTAAGATACCCTCATAACAAAAAATCTGGGGGAGGAGGGGAGGGTAGATCAGATGATCGGGACGGGGGAGGAGGGCGGAGATGATTCGGCCACCAAAGGAAACTGTTACACATTGCGTGATAGCGTTAGACGCGTGACACCTGGCTCCATTTCGTTGGAAATAACATGACTGTAGTGTCTACTACGGTCGTATCAAAGAATATGAGGTCAGCAATTCTGTAAGCTGACGCCACGCACCAAGTTAAAAAAAAAAAAAGGCTCTGATGAGCACTACGGGACTTAACATCTGAGGTCATCATAGAACTTAGAACTACTTAAGACTAACTAACCTAAGGACATCACAACCATCCATGCCCGAGGCAGGATTCGAACCAGACTGAAGTGCCTAGAACCGCTCGGCCACACCAACCGGCCACCACGCTCCAACCTTTTCATCTTGCAGTTGTGTTTCGTGGATGATATGAGGGTTTACACCGCCGTAATATCTGCTGTTTTGTGTTTTGATGTAACCTGACGGATGGAACCATGCCTCATCTGTAAACCAGATACGGAGAGACTATCTGGACATTGAATAAGAAACCCTTGAAATTACCGGCAGTAACGCATTCTTTCCTCATGATCTGTTTCTTGCAATGCTCGCATCGTGTGCACCCTGTAATATCGCAAAGCCGACTTCTTCACAGCTCTCTGACGTGTGTCGTACGAAACGCCTATGTCCTTGCTCAATCGACGCAACGATTTCCCCTTGGAGAGTTCTCCAAGCGTCTTCGAACGTCATCAATAACCTCTCTAATCACGATTTCTTTGTTTATTACTGTCATTGTTTAGTGCTCCAGCATCCTTACAATCGATAAAATTGTTCCACACTGAATTCTCTTAGGAATGCCCGTTGTGTTGTAACCAGTGAGTCTGTCTTCCAGCATGTTTGCACAATAAAAACCCATTCTCAAAATGTGTAGAGGCATGTTTCTGCCAGAAAAAGACTGCCAACGAATCACTAATTTCTCTTTATTGTCATGCGGCCCGAACTACACACCCACAGACTTCACATATCGCGACCGACGACGCTATGAACGAAGTAACAATAGCCAGCACGCGCGGCGCTATACCAAAGGGCGTCATGCGCAGAATCGACAATAAACTTGCCAACAACGAGCGGTACTTCTGATTCTCCCAGACCTGCTGAGGTCATTAAAGCAACTTTCCCGTTTCTACAAGATTTTGGAGGGAAATTATGACCCATTCAAGTAGTTCAGGTTTATATGGGTCGCCCTGCTTTCAGAGTGATTATGATCTGTTGAAGTACTGCAGGTTTATATAAATTGCCCCGTAAAAGTCCTTTCAGAAGTTTTTAACTACAGGGTGCTTGTGAGTTAGTTATACAGAATTAACCTTTAGATGTGAGAAAGGTAAATAACTTACAGGACTGTTTGATGCAGCACTGAATGTAGTACGTCTTCAAGTTTAATTTACAAATGTTGAGTGTCGCTACGCTCTGCAAAACGAAATATGTCCCGTCTGTCATGAGTTTCCTGCCAAATCCTATGAAGCAAGTCTTTATGTAGAGTGGCAACTCCTTGTGTCACCCGTTATCGCAGCTCGTCGACGCTCCCCAGAACACTCTTGTCTTTAATGTAACCTCATACACAGAAGCCCATCGGAGTGAAGTAAGGTGAGTATGGTGACCAGGATATTCTTCCACCACGTCCATTCCAAGTCGGCACATTCCTAGGAGATACGCGGCAACTTCTCTTTGATAATGTTGTTAGAAACTTAATTATATACCATATCCTGTTCCAATTGAGTCATTAGATAATGTTGAAGCATGATCAGGTACGATATGCCAGTAACAGTTAAATGGGCAGCTCGTGATCTCGCTGTCGCGTTCTCGCTTCCCGAGCAGGGGGTCCCAGGTTCGATTCCGGCGGGGTCAGGGATTTTTACCTGCCTCGAGATGATGAGGTGTCTGTATTGTCCTCATAATTTCATGAAAGTGGCGGGATTGGACAGAGCAAAGGTTGGGAATTTGTACAGGCGCTGATAACCGCGCAGTTGAGCGCCCCACAAACCAAACATCACCGTCATCATCATCGGCAAAAAAAGAAACGACCGCAAACCTTGTTACAGCTTATTGTGCAAAAAAAAAAATTGACCTTATGCTAGTCCCGTATATGTTCGATTAAGTGACGTAGTTTCTGCCCAATCCATATCCGAATGTTATGCCAATTCACTTTACCGCAGATACGGGAGATGGCTTCGTCACTGAACACGATTTCATTCATTCTGCATATTGTTAAATATTTCTGCACAAAACTCTTTTGTCACTTTCTCTTAAAGCTTGCAACAGTTCCTGTTTGTGCCGGCCGAAGTGGCCGTGCGGTTAAAGGCGCTGCAGTCTGGAACCGCAAGACCGCTACGGTCGCAGGTTCGAATCCTACCTCGGGCATGGATGTTTGTGATGTCCTTAGGTTAGTTAGGTTTAACTAGTTCTAAGTTCTAGGGGACTAATGACCTCAGCAGTTGAGTCCCATAGTGCTCACAGCAATTTTTGAAGTTCCTGTTTGTGCCGGCCGCGGTAGCCGAGCGGTTATAGGCGCTTCAGTCCGGAACCGCACGACTGCTACAGTCGCAACTTCGAATCCTGCTTCGTGCACGGATGTGTGTGGTGTCCTAGTTTTAAGTGGTTGTGAGTTCTAGGGGACTGATGACCTCAGATGTTAAGTCCCATAGTGCTCAGAGCCATTTTTTTGAAGTTCCAGTTTCTAGAATCTGAATGACAGGCGTTTCCTAATACCTTTCACACTGTAACACTAGGCATATTCAGTTCTAAGCTGGTACATCGTTTCTGAACTACTCAGAACAGTCTGCACGCACTGCATCGCTATGCTACTCCATGAAGACTGATGGAATATTCGCGCATGCCGTCTAGCGGGAACGTCGGGAACTAACAGTGTTTGGCGGAAATAAAACTTGAAGCTTAGTGAATTCATTGCTTTATCAAACATTTCCTTTCAGGTATATACTCTTTTCACAATTAAAGGTTACTTTCGTAAAATTAATTAATAAATGTTTCCAAAAATTACTGCAACAGGTCGCCTTTAGTTTTATTTTTCAAGTTTCATTTTCCATTACCGATATCGAATCGCCTATTGATTCATCGCCAGATGGTATATAGTTTTTGGATGTTGCAGCATAGTGGTACTCCTGTAGAGTTATTAATATCTGTCGGTTTTTACTTTTTGTAAAGTGTGTAAAGGTTGTTACCAGTGGCTAAGTTTGTGAAGTGGAAACAGAATAATGTGTGCATACGTTTAGCTCTACACGACCCCAAAATGCTGCAAACACCCAATAACTGTGTATCTTCTCATGATGAATCGCTAGGCGATTCGATACAGGCAATGGAAAATAAAAATTGAAGAATGAGACAAAAAGCGACTGGTTGCAGTAATTTCTGGAAACCTTTATCCATCACAGTTACAGTGTACCACCTCCACAGTTTTAATTTATAAACACCCTGTATTCGTATAGAGAACAATGAAATAAGCAAATAATCCTAATAAACTCAAGTTCATAAATACGTGGTTTCCCCGATACGTCGTACGCACGAACACAACATAAGAAAATCCCTGTGGATCTAAACTGCAGATATGAGTACAAACGAATCACAAGTGTTCCACATGGTCACAGTTCATGCGAAAGTAGGCTTCAGAATGTCTTCTCATCGATGCCGTACATTTTCATAAATCCCAGGCGTATTCCGAATGCATTAAGAAGCATCCACAATGTGTTTCCTGAATTAATCGACACTATCAACAGGGATGGAATACAAAAAAAGTTTTAATTCATCAACACAAAAAAGTCCAATGACTTCAAGTGGATGGACCTTGGAGGATGTGGGTGGTCGGTGCACCATCGTGCGTGTACCACATACGCTACGCATTCTTTCATTATAAGGGAAACCACCCAGAAGCTGCAGCACAAACATAGCCTTAGACATTAATAGTGCTGTAACCTTTTTGTCATGTTGTTTTACATCAAGATGTGTGTAGCGCTGCAATCCAAAGTGAAATAAAGCGACAAACACCAGTGCCAATCTGTGAAATACATGGATGAAGTGCAAGCAGAAGCAGATGCTAGCGGGAATCGGCCAAAAATTCCATAGGTAAAAATTACACATTAGTATCTATTGAAACGAACTGATTTTAAGTCTAGAAGCAAACAGAAATTGTAAACATAACCCTTTCCAGACCAACGACGGAAGTTTTTAATGAATAAAACTAAACAGATTACGATAAGATAAAGAGCGTATTTTTGTAGACAGGTTTGAAATACGTTTAATACATAATTGTAAAGGCCGGCCGGGGTGCCCGAGCGATTCTAGGCTCTATCGTCTGGAACCGCGTGTCCGCTACGGTCGCAGGTTCGAATCCTGCCTCGGGCATGGATGTGTGTAATGTCCTTAGGTTAGTTATGTTTAAGTAGTTCTACGTTCTAAGGGACTGATTTCCTCAGACGTTAAGTCCCATAGTGCTCAGAGCCATTTGAACCATCATAATTGTAAAGGAAATTCGGACAGTATGGTCACGTAAATGAAGTATCACTCGTAGTTTTCCAAAAATAGCAGGGGATAGACAACATTGGCATACCGAAGAAGGGGAAAGGAGTTGGTTCGCAGATCCAACGGTTCGGTTAGAAAAATAAATGTAAATGTCGTGCGACTAGGGCCTCCCATCGGGTAGACCGTTCGCCGGGTGCAAGTCTTTCGATTTGACGCCACTTCGGCAACTTGCGCGTCGATGGGGATGAAATGATGATGATTAGGACAACATAACAACCACTCCATGAGCGGAGAAAATCTCAGACCCAGCTGGGAATCGAACCCGGGCCTTTAGGATTGACATTCTGTCGCGCTTACACTTTTTTTCCATTTTGTTCGATATAATTCGTTGCGTTTGGTCTGGGCGGACGTCACAAGACATCTGTTCAAGTTGTTCGCTGATGCCTTGACTCAGATTTTTTATTACAGAGAGCACGCAGGCCTCTGACCGATCCACTTTTATTTTTTATTTTTATTTTTTATATCTCATTTTGTTCGCTTTTGTTCGTTGCGTCTGTTCGGGGCGGACGTCGTAAGACATCCGCTTAGGTTCGTTGATGATCGATTAACTCAGTTTTTTTATTACAGAGGGCGCGTAACCCTCCGACCGAACACGCTGAGCTACCGTTCCGGCATCCACTCAGCTACCGTGGGCGGACAGGAAAATAAATGATATTCGCAAACCTAACTCATATCTGCCCCGCCATATAGACATAAATTCAATATCAGTTTGAAGAAAGCTGGAAACATGTAATATAATGCATACTTCAAGCGTGCCCTCAACTAGTTTTCGTGAACAAGTCACCGTGAAGTAAATATGAGTTGGTCTGCTCTCCCTACCATCCTGGGTACACTCTTTGTAGACAACGTAATTTTCGCAACGTAAACATGACGTATGCAGAATGGACGTGAGAAGACAACGCGTGAAAAACATAATTTAAAATATAATTATCGTCGTCGGATGAGGAACATTATCTCCGTAAGGTATCATGCTTCGGCAATTAGTTCCGTACCTCAAGGCCGTTGCGAGGTACAGACATCTGTTCGCTAGAATTCGTAGTCAAAAACAAAAGAGCAGGGGGCGTGAGTAGCAGCTTATGCTGCCATTGTAGTTAAACAGACGGCACAGGCCAAGCAGTCATTTGCAGCCAACGCTAGCGGCAGCTGCGAAGGCGGCGACGGGCGGAACGGCTAACAAGCTCGCCGCGGAGCGGAATTGAGGCGAACGAACTGAGCGACGCGGAGTGTTGGCGGCCCTGCGGCGGCGCTCGCTTGTTTTTACTGGCCGAGCGGCGCGGCCACAGTGAGTCACTTGTGCTGTGCTCCGGCGGTCAAGTGACTGCGCCCTCTGGAATGCCGCCGAAGCTGCACAGCCTCACTTTCTATCTGGTACACGACACAGACCCGTCACCCGGATTAAGCTCCGTTATGGATGAACGGTCGCGGGAAACCGAGGCGATTACTTGCGCTGAAAATAGACTTCTCCGACAGTATACAGGGTGTTTCATCCAAGCTCTCCGATTATTCCTGACTCGTTTGAGATACTGTAATTGTTTCCATCCAGATGACTTTCTCAGAAGTTTTCACTATATAACGTAGATACACTAATCACAGAGAGGTCGGTATCAACTTCATTTTTTCAAGTGAAACTATAGCAATTTCTGCTTTTAGTACCATAGTTCTAGAACAGATGAATTCGAATCGAGAACAAGTGGCAGCACGATTAACTTAGATATCCACGGTGTAGCGAAACATCATCAAGCACGTAATAAACGCAAATCTCCCCGTCCAGATAGCACACCAATGCGGTTCTTTTCAGGGTATGCTTATGCAACAGCCCATACTTAGCATCATATACAACTGCTCGTTCGACCAAAGATACATACCAAGAGACTGGAAAGTTTCACAAGTCACGCCAATAATCAAGAAAGGAAACAGGTGGTAATCCGCTGAATTACAGACCCATATCAATAACGTCGACTCGCAGTAGGATTTTGGAACAAACACTGTGTTCGATCATTATGAACTACCTCGAAGGTAACGGTCTATTGACACATAGCACGGATCCAGAAAATATATTGTTGTGAAACACAGCTTCCCCTTTATTCGAAAGATGTGTAGGTTTCCAGAAGGCTTTTAACATCGTTCCTCAAAAGAGACTACCGATCAGTTGTGCGTGGCTATGGAGTATCACTTTAGTTGTGCGATTGGTTCCCTGATTTCATGTCACAGAAGCCACAGTTCGTTGTGACTACAATCTGAACAGCCCCCTAAGCTCCATTGCAGGTGATGCTGTCTTTTACCGTCTAGCAAAGTCATCAGAAGATGAATACCAGGTACAAAATGACTGCAACGAAATCTGAGTGGTACGGAAAGTGGCAGTTGTCTCTCGGTAAGGAAAAGTGTCAAGTCGTCTACATGAATACAAAAAGAAATCCGTTAAATTTAAATTACACGGTAAATCACGCAAATCAAAATGCTGTCAATTTGGCTTAGTACCGAGGAATTACAGTTAGGAACAATTTAAGTTGGAACGACCACAGAGACAGTGTTGTGGGACAAACGAAATATTACGTTTTATTGTGAGAACACTTATGAGATGCAACAGGCCTACTAAAGAGACTGTCTGCAGTATGCTTGCTCGTCCTCTACTAGAATATTGCTAGGCTGTACGTGATCGTTCCCGGATATGACTGACGAAGGACATCGAAAAAGTGCAAAGAAGGGTAGGTCGTTTTGTTTTATCGCGTAATATGGATGATAGTCTCACGGGTATGATCAGCCAGTTGAAGTGGTAATCATTTAAGGAAAGGCGTTTTTCGTTGCGGCGATATCTTTTCACGGAATTTCAATCACCAACTTTCTTCTCTGAATGTGGAAATATTTTGTCTCTAACCATCATAATAAAATAAGAGAAATCAGAGCTCTTACAGAATGATTTAAATGTTCATTATTCCCGCGCTCTGTTAGAGAGTGTAACGGTAGAGAAATAGCGTGAAGGTGGTTCGAAGAACCCTTTGTCAGTCACTTAAGTGTAAATTGCGGACTAGTCATATAGCTGCAGATGAAGACGTTCCGTTCTTCAAAAAATCCGATTAGTGGTTTCGGAGAAATTACAGTCTACCCGAAGGGAGGCCCTAGTCACCCGACATTTAAAACTTAAGGTTTATCTGTTCTGAAATCGATTGTTGGATTATGCGGAAGTTGCTGTTCGTGTCGCATCTCGCGGTGAAGTGGTTAGCGTTGCAGCCTCTAGATTGCGAGGTCCTGTGTTCGCTTATCGGGCGGGTCGGAGATTTTCTCCGCTTGGAGACAAGGTATTTGTGCTGCACTAAACATTTCTCCTCAGTTTCATCACAAATACGCGCGATTCGCCGAAGTGACGACAAACAGAAAGATTTGCACAAGGCGGCCGAACAAAACCAGATCGTGTCATCACATGTTATTATACGGATCTGTGGCGTCAGGCTGAGAGAGCGTTCTGTTTTCAAGGGCGAGGGGTTGTAGAGAGCATCTTGAGGAACAAATCAAGGGCAGAAACCCGTGTTCGGAAATGTCACCCAACAACGCAACAGAGCGTCGAAGGTGTATGGCCGGCGCCTGCCACTATGCAACACCTTCGGCAGCAAACGTGACCTTGTACACTGACGGATCATACGCGGAACGTCTAGGAATGTTGTTAAGTATTCAGTGATCTCAATGATTTCCGCAATCGCCACTAGCTGCTGCATAAAAAGGTCTTGTCTCGTAAGAATGTGATGCTCTCTTGCCTAAGTGGTTGACGGTTTTGGACACGGGGTTTCATCCTCAGTTTATGTTTCTCCTGAATCCTCTAAAATCTCCAATGTTTTTCGTAATATATGAAAAAAATAAATTGCAGATGGAAACAGGTGTCCCAAACTGTCATCCACCAAGGCAACAGAGCATTGCATTCACAGGAGACAAGACCTGTCTACGCAGAAACTAGCTCCATCTTCTCCACTGGCGATCGTGGCAATCAGTCACGACCAACGAATATCAAAAAACATAGCGAGACATTCCGCCAGTTCCCTCAGCGTACAAAGTCACGCTTGCTGCCGAAGGGATGGCCAGTGGCAGATGCCAGCGCCTATAAACTTCGACGCTTGTTGCGTCGTTGGATGACGTTTCCGTACACATGCTCTTATCTTTCATTTGTTCCTCAAAGCATGCTCCACAACCCCTCGAAGTTTGTCGCGACAGTTCCAGGACAGTCTGTATGTCTGTATGTAGGTGGGCGAACACACCAACTGAAAGGCAAGGGACGTGGCATCGAAGGGAGGGTCGCCAGTTTACTAAGGCAACAGATATGCTCCGATTTCTGCCAAAAACAAAGATGCACACCAAAACTGAATGGACTAGTAAAAAAGGAAATGTATAAAAATTATGAAATAACGAGAGTTTAATGTCAACATAGACACTTAAAGTGCAAAATGACATCTGCAACAGCAACCAAACGGATATAACTTTATAAAATACTTTTATGTAATCAAATGTTAGAAATGACCAGCGTCTAAGCAAGTACTGAGACGGGTATTTCCTGTAGGAAAAACCAGTAGCACTTTGATAAGAAATTGTGCGTTGTTTTACTCGTTAAGATTTCTTCAGTGAAATGAGGACCAATCACGTAGAAATCCACAATCCCATACCAAACAAACGTTCATACTCCACTGGCTATGATTTCCAACCTGCCTCAGGTAGCACGAAGTTCAAGCGGTTCAAATGGTTCAAATGGATCTGAGCACTATGGGACTTAACTGCTGAGGTCATCAGTCCCCTAGAACTTAGAACTACTTAAACCTAACTAACCTAAGAACATCACACTCATCCGTGTCCGAGGTAGGATTCGAACCTGCGACCGTAGCAGCAGCACGGTTCCGGACCGAAGCGGCTAGAAAAATGTTCAAATGTGTGTGAAATCTTATGGGACTTAACTGCTAAGGTCATCAGTCCCTAAGCTTACACACTACTTAACCTAAATTATCCGTAGGACAAACACACACACCCATGCCCTAGGGAGGACTCGAACCTCCGCCGGGATCAGCCGCACAGTCATGATTGCAGCGCCCCTGACCGCTCGGCTAATCCCGCGCGGCGAAGCGCTTAGAACCGCTCGACCACATCAGCTCAGTGCAAAGTCTCACAGGCCTAATGGTGTAATTTCTTACATTCAGCTTTCCATGATTGGTGTAGGTAGATTCGTTAGTAAAGATAATTCTTTGAAGAACGATTCTATTTTGCTAACGTCGCAACTGAAACTGAGCGACAGAATTGCATTCGTCTTCTGCAATCTAGTTGTATAATCTGCTGGTGTAGCGACACATTATGTGGACGGAAGCTGTTCGCGCGCAAAATGCGAACTATGCTGAACTGACTTACTCCAGTGGCACTCGCAATTTCTCTGGAGGTAACATATGGCTTATGAGCAACAGAAATCAGAACATTGCCTTCGGTTGCTCCGCTCATTGGAGGCTTGCTCCTTTACGGGAGGGCCATTAATTATATGAGTTTTATTTTTTAAAATTGGAACTCACCTCCCCCATTGGTGGTGTGTAGTGGAACCCCTCTCCCCACTCCCTCAAGCGAAGTGTACCCCATAGTGGGGTAAGAATAAATAAAAATCAATTTTTTTTTGTTTACTGTAAGCAATGATTAAGACACTTTAATAAAAAGTTTTTTTATTTCGGAAGTGTATCAAACAGCGTTTTTAACACTTGATTAAAACACTTTATTTTAAACAAGCCAACCCTGAATAGTAGTCGGACGGAGAGACGGAAAGAGACAGACGGGTGAAAAGGCTCCACGAAAATAATAGCAACCGTTTTGATGGACCCCCAAAAATCGGATCCTTTATTGTTATTTTATTTACATTAAATATCATTGAACCTTTACTTACTTTCCAGATGAAAGACAACATTGTTTGTTCCTTCGTTTGAACCATATGATACGTAGCTTCTCAATCTTTTTAAGTATATGGCCACAAAGGCTCCTTTTACAAGATCGACTTTCTTGTTTCAATTGATCATTCCAGACAAGTGTGTCTACTGCAGCACCTCTGGCGTTCTCTTCCCGTACAGAGTCTTGTCTGTTTTGAGTGGTCGTTTTCGTTTACACGTCAAAGGCAAAATTCCCCGTATTTTGAGAGCGGTCTGGTGTGTAATTTGACATCTGAACGGTAAAAGTGAGGTTATGAGGGACTATCCTTCATACGGAAAAATAGATATACAGTAAAAAAATGTAGGAAGAAGCTATGTCAATAGTATTTATTAATGACCAAAGCGGAATTCACTGTGAAAGTTCTTGTCAACAGTCGTATGATGAATTATCTACACTCCTGAGAACTGAAAGAATAGGAAAAGTGTTATCCAAACATTTCAGTACATAAGCATGTATTTACTCGAGAAAATATCTGCTAGCAATGACATCGGACAGTATTCAGAACGTAGTAAATAGTGCCGCTTTGCATTATCCTTTGTACCTTGTTTACTTGCTAAGTGCCAAATGATAGCGCAAATTATTTTTCTCGTCCAATGAATCTGACTTTTTCCATGTTGAAACAGTTTTGCTAAAACACCTTTACCTGTTTACATTCTTTCTTGCATAATAGAGATTTGTTTTCTCTATAAAACGTAAATACTCATTGTTTTCAGACATTTCGTCTCTCTCGTAACAGGACGCTAGTAGGAAAAAATACCAGGACCTTATGTAACTTTTCAACGTGCCGCTAAAACAAGCCAAACAACCCAATGGAGATTAAGAAGATACGGAAGAACGAAGTCAGTTTCTATGATAGGAATGAACGCCACCAGAATAGGTTATAACTTCCAGTGCTAGCAGACACCCCTAGAGTCCCTTGTCTCTGCCCATGCGGAATGTGGAGTACACTAGGAAATTTAGAACTCCACACACGGCGTAATCTGTAGTACATTGACGTCATTGACACACTCGCGGTTGGTTGCTGATTCACACGCAGACACGAAAGGCGCATGCAAGTCAAGTAATCGATTTTGATCACAAAAGTCGTTCGATGAGAGAATTCTCGTCGGTTGACTTCAGCTTAGCTTCCTTCAAAATGGTTCACATGGCTCTGAGCACTATGGGACTTAACATCTTAGGTCATCAGTCACCTAGACGTAGAACTACTTTAACCTAACTAGCGTAAGGACATCATACACAGCCATGCCCGAGGCAGGATTCGAAACTGCGACCGTAGCAGCAGCGCGGTTCCGGACTAAAGCGCCTAGAACCGCTCGGTCACAGCGGCCGGCTCCGTACACGTCCATCCGCTCGATAAAGTTTGAAATGAGACTCGTCCGACCAGGCAACATGTCTCCAGTCATCAACAGTCCAATGTTGATGCTGACGGGCCCAGACTAGGCGTTAAACTATGTGTCGTGCATTCATCAAGGGTACACGAGCAGGCCTTCGGCTCTGAAAGCCCATATCGATGGTGTTCCGTTGAATGCCCCAGCATTGAAATCTGCATCAATTTGCGGAAGGCTTGCACTTCTGTCGCGTTGAACGATTCTTTTGACTCCTCGTTGGTTCCGTTCTTGCAGGATCTTTCTCCGGCCGCAGCGATGTCGGAGATTTGATGTTTTACCTGATTCCTGATATTTACGGTACAGGCGGCGCAGTGGTTAGCACACTGGACTCGCATTCGGGATGACGACGGTTCAATCCCGTCTCCAGCCATCCTGATTTAGGTTTTCCGTGATTTCCCTAAATCGTTTCAGGCAAATGCCGGGATGGTTCGTTTTAAAGGGCACGGCCGATTTCCTTCCCCATCCTCCCCTACCCCGAGCTTGCGCTCCGTCTCTAATGACCCCGTTGTCGACGGGACGTTAAATAACACTAACCTAACCTAACCCATTTACGGTACACTCGTCAGATGGTCGTACAGGAAAATGCCCACTTCATCGCTACCTCGTAGATGGTGTCCCACCATTCGTGCGCCGACTAATACACCACGTTCAAACTTACTTAAATCTTGACAATCTGCCATTGTAGCAGCAGTAATCCATCTAAAAACTGCGCCAGACACTTGTTGTCCTATATAGGCGTTGCCGACTGCAGTGCCATATTCTGCCTCTTTACTTATCTCTGTATTTGAATATACATGCCAGTTTGATTGGCGCTGCAGTTTATTTTCGTTTGAAGCGAAGTGTACCTCTTCTTCTTATTCTGCTACTGCCTTTGTCACACATCACACGCAGGGACGGCAGGGTAAAGCATGGATTTGGCATGTTAAATTTAAGGGGTGGCTGACTGGATGCCCTTCCTGCCGCCACCCTATACCACCGCCCCCCCCCCCCCCCCCCCCCAAGACGGAATTAGTGTACCCCAGCTGTCTGCGTCTAATGTAAACCATGAAACAGTGCAAACGTGTTTCAAATGTCTGTGAGGCGTGTAATTAAGGCGGCCAGTATTCACCTAGTGGGATATGGAAAAACGCCTAAAACCCACATCCAGGCTGGCTGGCACACAGGCCCTAGTCGTTAATCTGCCAGGCGGACTCGATCCAGGGCAGGCGCGCCTACCCGAGTCCAGGAAGCAGTACATTAGCGCTCTCGGCTAACCTGGCGGGTATTGGAGGGTACCTCTGGTATCACTATAATTTCCTCGCGTTCTTGTTGCAGTCTCGTACAGGACAAGGAAAGAAGTTCATTTCGAAACCTGCGTACTTCTGATTTTCGCAGTTTCCCAATTTTTTTTTTTTTTGTTTGTTTTTTTTGCGACATTTGTGACGGATGGGGCAAGGAGGACATAGTAAGCAGACTGGCACTGATAAAAAGAGCGTTCCTGACCAAGAGAGGCCTTCTAGCATCAAATATAGGCCTTAATTTGGAGCACAGCATTGTGTGGTATTTAAACGTGGACTGTGGGCAAATCCGGAACAGAAAACAATCGAAGCATTTGAGATGTTGTGTAACAGAAAAATGTTGAAAATTAGGTAAGGACTGAGATTCTCCGCAGAATCGCCGAGGAAAGGAATATATGGGAGACACTGACAAGAAGGGAAGGAATGATAGGACATCTTTTATGACCTCAGGGAATAACTTGCATGGTGCTAGAGTTGCTGTAGAGGGTATAACTGTAGAGGAAGACAGAGATTAGAATACATCCAGCAAATAATTGAGGACGCAGGCTGCAAATGTTAGTCTGAGACGAAAAGGTTGGCATAGGAGAGGAATTCGTAGTGGGCTGCATAAAACCAGTCTGAAGAATGATGACAAAAAAAAAAGAAAAAGAAAAAAGTGGAAGGAGGGAATATGTTTGTTGACTCTTCTTAGAACAAGCGGTCGTTCCAATAAAGCTCTCCATGATTCATAACGCTTCTCTCGTAGCTTCTGCCAGTGGAGTTGGGTAAGCAACTGTGTGACGCTTTCGTTCTAAATGAAACCCGTGACGAAACGCAGTGCTCTTCTCTGAATCCTCTCTCTCTCACTCTGTCTCTCTGTCTGTCCCTCTCTCTCTCTCTCTCTCTCTCTCTCTCTCTCTCTCTCTCTCTCTCTCTCTCTCCTTCCCTCCCCCTCTCCTTCCCCCCTCTCCGCCCTTCCAGCTGTGTTACGTTAGTTGTTTTGAAACATGTGGAATTGCAGAGAAACACGCTGTTTTCTGAAGCAAATACATAGAAAATACGTTGCGGTACGCTCATCTGCAAAAATCCATCAGCGAGCGAAGTGCTTCGACAGCCAACTGAAAAAAAAAAGCAAATCAAAGCCTGTTACGCACTCTATCAAGTCGTAGTCGACAGTCCGCGATGTTATCTGTGAAGGACGTCTCTGACAACATTAATGAACAGCTGATTGTAACTGTCAGTTTGTATATTGAGTGGTTACAGTTAACACTTGCTGTGACGTGTTCGAGATTACACGGCAAGGGCAACATATGTTGTATAGGGACAATGCCAAATGTGTCTTCATACGCGAAATGTTAATTTGATTTATATGCACGTCAGATATGAAGAATCATGAAATGGTTATCCACATGTAAATAGAGGAAACAGGTTATGCCATGTTTGTAGCAAGATTGTTATAGCAAGATTATTAACTCTTGTAATTTTAACAAATTATGTGCTTGTCCTACAATGTTTTCCACGTTGGACGTTTTTATTTAAGGTATCTAAAACTGACATAAATGTCGAAATCGCACAATTAAGAATATTACAGCCTGCTACAGACTGTATGTTTCTTGAAGTTTTCCCCGCGTATCGAATATTCCATAATTTTTCGAACTTTTAAAGGAACGCTCCATTCAAAACCAGTGGTACACTCGCCTTCTACATCAGAACAAAGCTGCTGTGGATGAACATTGTATTTCCAATGGCCATTCCGTGGATTACGGGAAACTTAAGCTCCTGGCCACAGCCCCATCCTTTTGGGATTCAGTGGTCAAGGAAGCATACGGCCTACTGAGCCGAGACGAGGGTTTCCAGCTCGACAAATCATGGAAACCCCTCAATTTACTTCTGCGCTCTCAAAAGAAAGAATTGTTCGAGGTCTTCACTGCCTGGCATTCCAACATTACTTCGTAAGCACTGTGGATTCGCTGACTCGGCGCTTGTCCCCCCTTTTGTTTTACTGTCAGAGGTGTAAAGCTTTGCCTCTGACTGACGCTCTTATTGCCAACAGTGTTATCTTTGTCGCATGCGCGTTTCTTCCACAATGTAAAGTGCTTTAAAAATCCTGCAAATGGCAGACCTTGAAGGCAGTGTACAGAAATATCAGTACAAGAGTTAATAATAGTCCTAATGTTCTCCCGAAAAATTGTGAACTGTTACGGACCATATTTTTCTTTAATAAATTTTTGGAGGCTGTGGTCCCGCGAAAAAAAAAAACAAAAGAAGCAAAAAAAAAACAGAAAATTATTTCGGTAAGTTCACCAGTTTCTTGTACGCCGTGATGTGTTTGACCTTACCTCTAGCCGGGAAAATTTCTCACGTTCAGAAAAAAAGGAAAAAAAAGAAAAGTATCTCAGGTGCTAATTATAATTAAGAAATAATTTGTGACACTGTTACAAAAACCATACAGATCTATACCATAAGCAACTGTCAGACATTTTACGTTATACTTGTAGGCGATCGCTGTGGAAAGCGGGTTAGTTAGTTCGGGTCACAAAAATGTCGCGTCTTTAGATCTTAGTTGTCAGCTAATCTTTTCTTGTCTGGGCTGTCTCGCACTTGCAGAGCCGAAGCTCTTGCGTTTCACGCTATTGGCTACTTGTCTCCAGTCGCTACGACTGCTCACCACTAGCATGTGTCATTGCTCCAAGGAAAAAACCGCTAGCATAACAGAGCATCACGACCCACTTCGCTGTTGGCATGTTGCGGGCGGGAACAGGGCATACTCGTACGTATATGTAAACGTGCGAAGCCCCATCAGCGTGGAAAGCTACGCCAGGCGACGTTTCCATAGCGGCGACACGTTGTTGTTTGCGCGTCAGCAGTTGACTCGCAACGGCTCGGATGCCGGTGGTAGCTGTCAGCTCGGGGAAAGTTGCTGCGTAGCAGACACGGATTACAGGCCCTCGCCTTGGCCTATTGGCTGTGTTTCACTACTCCTCTTAAGTCTTCTTTCCCCCGTAGCGAATGGAAGCGAACGAGCATTTGCTGACAGTTCGACAGTGATCACTAACATTCGCTTGTCTCTCACTTTACACCCGAGCACGACATGAGGGAAGAAGCATAGCGTGTCGGAACGCTGTGTTATTGCTTTTTGCTGCTACGTGGGTTTCACTCGATACAGCACAAGCTACAATGCGACATAAAACTATGGTATTCAGATAGGAGTAGTTTGAATGGCCTGCGCTTTAATTTTGACAAAGCGAGAAAAATGGTGGGAGAAAAGAATAACTTAGTAGCCGGCCGCAGTGGCCGTGCGGTTCTAGGCGCTACAGTCTGGAGCCGCGTGACCGCTACGGTCGCAGGTTAAAATCCTGCCTCGGGCATGGATGTGTGTGTTGTCCTTAAGGTTAGTTAGGTTTAAGTAGTTCTAAGTTCTAGGGGACTGATGACCGCAGCAGTTAAGTCCCATAGTGCTCAGAGCCATTTGAGCCAGAATAACTTAGCCCTATTGTTTCGATTTTTAGGCCAAGTGTGAAGCTCTTGGAGGTAAACTGCGGGTCCAACCTTGTAGCGCTGGCCGCGGTGGTCTTGCGGTTCTAGGCGCGCAGTCCGGAACCGCGCGACTGCTACGATCGCAGGTTCGAATCCTGCCTCGGGAATGGATGTGTGTGATGTCCTTAGGTTATTTAGGTTTAAGTAGTTCTAAGTTTAGGGGACTGATGACGACAGCTGTTAAGTCCCATAGTGCTCAGAGCCATTTGAACCATTTGAACCAACCTTGTAGCATTATTCCAGAATCTTGCACATATCTCACTTGACGTATTTTGCTGGTTTGTCATTACAACTGAGGGGGAAATTGAAAAGAAGAACGTAGGGCTGAAGTGGCCGAGCTGTTCTATGCGCTACAGTCTGGAACCGCGCGACCGCTACGGTCGCAGGTTCGCATCCTGCCTCGGGCATGGATGTGTGTGATGTTCTTAGGTTAGTTAGGTTTAAGTAGTTCTAAGTTCTAGGGGACAGATGACCTCAGAAGTTGAGTCCCATAGTGCTCAGAGCCATTTTTGAAAAGAAGAACGCAAGTAATCGACGATCATCTTTGGCGTACGGCAGTTTCCACTAATGTTTCTTACACCTTCGACTGCGGTGGGCTACGGACTTAATTTAAAAGGCCCTTTGCTTCAAACGATTGGATATGGGCAGGAGAGCCGGGATGGGAATAAACGATTGGTTAATACCGATACCGCTGTTTTAGCTCTGAATAACCGTTATTTTTCGGTATTTGTCTGCTCTCGGATATAACAGGTGTTTTTTTTATTTTTTTTCTGAAAAATCTTATAGAACATCTTTGGGATGTTTTGGAACGCCGACTTCGTGCCAGGCCTCACCGACCGACATCGATACCTCTCCTCAGTGCAGCACTCCGTGAAGAATAGACTGCCATTCCCCAAGAAACCTTCCAGTACCTGATTGAACGTATGCTTGCTAGAGTGGAAGCTGTCATCAAGACTAAGGGTGGGCCAACACCATACTGAATTGCAGCATTACCGACGGAGGGCGCCAAGAACTTGTAAGTCATTTTCAGTCAGGTGTCCGGATAATTTTGATCACATACTGTATTTCCTTAATAAATATACTGCAGCGCGTCCGGAATTGTGTGGCTTAGTTCACCAAATATATTGTAAAATATTCTAACTCATCGCTAGGCGTTGGTGTTCATATTTACTCTTTTAGCACTAAGTTTGAGTAATTGTTTGTGCGTCAGTGGGTTTCGTAATGAGGTTTGTTTGGGCGTCATTGGTTTTTGAAGTAGTTAAGTAAGGCAGTCACTGGGGTACTGGGCTGGAGATGGTCACCTGTCGTCAGTGGTTGTTATTTACAGTTCCTGTTTAGTGACCTTAAGACAATTCTCAATTGTAGTGGAGGTAATGTCCGATATATCTTACATCGGAAAGTGGTGCACTTGCTGTATTTAGTTGTTGGTTCCCATATGAGGCTATATTTCAGCGCTGACCACGGTTACGTTTCTAAGTACTTTGTGAAACACGTACAACCCCAAGCCTTGGTGTGTCGTTTAATTGCCCCATGTCAAAAATTCAGTAAAAGGCTTTTTCTTCAAATCCTCGAAAAAAAATTTCGTAAAACTGCTTTAGCTGTTGATCATCTTCTGTTCGAAGAATATGGCATTTGGCATTGTCATTAGCATTGCCAGTTAAAATGGGCGGTGATTCGTCCAGAGAAAGAAAACCAAGAATTCGGGGCTGTAGGCCTTGTAGCCTACATTCTGAGCGTTGGGAAACCGCACTGTTTCAATGGTCTAATGTTAAATTAGCTACAGTTTTCAGCTGAAGATGCGATTACAAAATCACAAAGCCGGTCGTGTATAATCTTGAAACAACGGATTGTCAACAGATGAAGCGGTGTTCCGTAGTTTTTATTTTTTTAAAGATTTCAACAAAAAAAATTTTACCGGATACATATACGTTAAAATTGTTTTGCTTTTGACTAGATGCTGTATGTCAGATAGTTTTGAAGTCTGCAGTGACATACGCGAAGCACTTTTAGGATTCTGTTAAAGTAAATGTAAGGAAGATAATGTCAATTTAGTACGATTAATGAAGTGTGGATGCAGAGGATGATTCAGTTTGCCTATCACTGGGTGTTATGAAACCTGCAGCACCTTCAAAAACCCCTCGAAAGATTTCCGTATTGTCTCGTTCGCTACACACAGACCATGAGTCCTACAGAAAATGAATGGAGCTCTTTTGTAGGAAATTTGATGTAGTCAAATTTTGTACTGGGATACATTTTCGTTGGAGGCACGGTTTTCGAGTTATTCAAGAAAAACGCGTTTGAAGGTCTCTTTTGTACGTTTTTCTTGAATAATTCGAAAACTACAGCCTCTAGTGAAGACACATTCCAGTACACAATATAACTACGTTTCCGTCAAAAAGGTCCTGTTCATTTTGTGTCTGAGACTTATATTTTGCATGTAGCAAGTGATAAAATATGAAAATTTTGCATGTGGTATTTGAATGTGTTGCGGGTTGCATAAAACCGAGCGGTAGGGGCAACTGAATCACCTTGTACATAGAATATGTCCCATAAGCAGCTTGATGAAATCTGCTATCAACGTTGTTAGAGGGTAGATAAAGTGGTAATGGGAAAACGATGTCTATTTCCTCGGTTATTACAGTTATTCATTAGACATGTAACAGTAACGTTAATCAACATACCGAATGAGAATGATCAGGTCTTTTGTACACTTTTAATTTTAATCGCCGTATATTCGTACTTGTTTACTTTCAAGGAAATTTATTGGGTGCTGTTGCTTTTGGAAAAAAACAGAGTTTCTGCTTATTCACTCCGTTCCCAATCATGGAAGCACTGAATTTATCATCTTATTCATCTGAATTTATCATCTTATTCATGTCTACAGTCGGATCTTAGGGTGCTTTGGCAGTTTTATAGCTATCATATTGCTTTCTGTTCACCGTTTTTGAAGTGTATCTCACCAGTAACTGTGACATATATATGCTGATACTAGAAACATTACATTCTCTTCAGAATGCTCCATCTCTAACGCGAGTCAACGCCAACAAGAAAAGTTCACTCTCAAAACAACAAGCGAACACATTGTCTGCGTTGTTATCGCCAAAGTACAGAAGATGGGAAATTCCTTTGATGATTCACTCGAAGACCAACAACAAGCCCGTGCGGTTCTGGCGCTGCAGTCCGGAACCGCGAGGCTGCTACGGTCGCAGGTTCGAATCCTGCCTCGGGCATGTGTGTGTGTGATGTCCTTAGGTTAGTTAGGTTTAAGTAGTTCTAAGTTCTAGGGGACTGATGACTTCAGCAGTTGAGTCCCATAGTGCTCAGAGCCATTTGAACCATTTGAACCAACAACAAGCGAAACACGATTGCGCAACTGCCATTACGTGCCGAACAGTACGGGATGTTGTCCTCTCTCTCTCTCTCTACCATGCACATATGAGAGAATTCTCTATCGCTAATGCTCGTTCGCCTGCGTTCGGTCAGGTGTAGGCCGGCCTTTAAAGTAACTAAAAGTTACGAGATTTGTACGGTTAATACTCGTAACTTTCATAGCGACATAGTTTTTCCAAAAAAATGTTGAAATGTGTGTGAATTACTAAGGCACCAAACTGTCGAGGTCCTCGGTCCCTGGACTTACTCGCTACTTAAACTGTCTTACGCTAAGGACCCCACACACACTAATGGCCGAGGGAGGACTCGAACCTCCGGCGGGAGGGACCGCGTAATCCGTGACATAGCACCTCAAACCACGCGGCCACACAGCGCGGCTAGTTTATCCACTTTAAGTTGGTAGTCGAGGCGTAACTGATTGGTCAGCTTCGCTTGCTGCGAGAGACATCGTCAAGACGCTACGTAGGTAAATTTTAGCACAGAATGCTACGAAAAACGAATACTTCACGAAATGTTGAAACATTTATTCGTACCCCAATCATAACATTGTTGGGACGTCATCTGAGCACTGTCCGAAGTGGGCGAATAAAGCAGTACACACTTTCAGCAATTTTGGTAAACATTTTTGGAACAGTGATCAATGAAGTATTATATTTTAACTAAAGTTCAGTCTTGATCACAACACTTTTGTCTCAATAACATAGGTGATCGGTTTCGGTTATATTTATATAATCATCTTCAGATCCATGGTAGGCGGAGCTCTCCTCAGCTGCTACGAAGTCAACTGAAAGGACGCAAAAATGTAGACGGGTCCTCCTTTCCTGTTTCTTCAACGTTTGTGACTGTGTTTGTGCAAAGATGATGATGCCTAAAAAACTTTGGTTCCAAGGATTGTATCTGGTGGTACTCCAGTAACTGCAGGAGGTGTGCTGTTGTTATCAAAGACCACAGCCTAAACTCTAAATAACAAGCGTCACTTGGAAAGTAAACATCGGCCGCGAGAGCCTGTCTTGTATGGATAGATCACTCGCAACTTTGGTAAACCAATTATTTCTCTATCTCTCTCTTTGTGCCCCCCCCCCTCCCGCCCCCCCCCCACACACACAGTATCTAGAAGTCTATTAACTACAACAGTGGTGGAGGCAGAACACTATCCCACAACCTACGCTTAATAATGTAACGAGGCTGCCTTCAAATTACAATAGAGAGCGCTGTGTTCATCTACGGAGATATTGGATAACTCTCCCTTATAGAACGATACAGGTTTCTATGAACGGTTCGTGCAACAGCTGTTTAGTTGTCGCTGTCTCTATTTAAAATAGTCCTCCCACCAAGGAAATCCGCGACAGTTGCAGGAATCGAACTCGATTCCTCCGCTTGGATGATGGCATACTGATGGTTTAGCTACGGAGACACTCCCGGCATGGGTTCATATCGTTTTGCCCTGTATCTGGAATACGTCGAAGGTTTCTGTGCGGTATCATTCTAAAGCAATCTCTAGGCTCTACGTAAATGTGTAATACAGCTGTTGATACAGACTGAAGTAAGTGAAACTTTTGGACAGGTTTCTCGCCTTCCAGCCTGCTGTGGACGTGCTGAATTTCGACTTTGTTTTCCTAGCGCCATGACTCCAGCAGGCTTTGTGCCGCGGCCTTGTAGGGAATCCTATTGTCTGCAAACTCGTTCCCTTCGCGGCCCCGTTCGTGCACTGCAGGACGCTGACCCTGAGCATTCGGGATGCTGATATTAATCCCCGACCTTCAGCGGCCGCTTTGAAATCCTAGGTCAACGAACGTGGGCCATCACAATCAAATGGGAAACAGTGGACAAGAAAGGCGACTGAGTATGTAAATGAAGATATACTGTACAATAAAACGGAAAGGAAAAGAATATTACTGTAAGAATTTAGTGAAACTACGAAAAACGTAAATCTGGTTGTCTCGTCGAGACTTGAATGTTAGTAGTCCCGAATAGCTTAGGCACGGAGCTTAATGGGTTTCTCAATACAATAAAAATTAAGGACCACCCGTATTGTCACAATCGACTTTTCGATTAGCCGTCGTCAGCATACTCCATTTGGTAGGTCGTTTCAGGAAAGAATGTGAGTAATTATACAGGGTGTCTGCCGGAGTGGCCGTGCAGTTGTAGGCGCTACAGTCTGGAGCCGAGCGACCGATACGGTCGCAGGTTCGAATCCTGCCTCTGGCATGGATGTGTGTGATGTCCTTAGGTTAGTTAGGTTTAATTAGTTCTAAGTTCTAGGCGACTGATGACCTCAGAAGTTAAGTCGCATAATGCTCAGAGCCATTTGAACCATTTTGTCTGCTTTTCCGGGTATAAACGAAAGGGGCCAAGAGAGGGCAATGAAAGATGCATACAATCCTAATAAACATAGGCCCGTAAACTGATTTCCCCGATAGGACGTATTACGACAGACTACACGAACATCTTATAACAGAGTCATCCAGGATTCAAACTGCAGACATGGATTTAATGACAAACACATTAGAACAAGTGTTCATGTGGAGGCAGGCTTGAGCACGTCTGCTCATCGATGCCCACGCACCTTAGTGTGTCCCAGTCATGTTCCGAATGCACTGACACACAGTGTATTCCAGAAGTTCGACAGTGTCAATAGCACTGGAATAGACCAAAGTTTTTAAATACCCCCACAAAAAAAGTTACGGTTTCTAGTCGGGGGACCTGGAAGGTCATGGTAGCGACGAGCCGCGGCTGTCGAAATGCTACATTCCAGTGCTGTAGTATCCGGAATCACGATAAAATCAAACGAGAGCAGTTTTGCAATTTACGCTCACTTACAGTTTTTCGAAATAAACATATCCTTGACAGTATTACAACAAAAAGAAACGACTGTACTTGTGTGTATTGAATCGGGGAAACCTTTGACATCCGGAGCTGTGTTTATTACGATATTTGCTTGTTTCATTGTCCGGCTCCCGCCTTTCGCTTGTACCTGTGACAGCCCTCTTCAGTATCTGTTTTGTTGCATGGCAACAACAACAGAATTAATGAAGTTTGGTTGATTGATTTGCGGGAGAGGACCAAACAGCGAGGTCATCGGATTAGGGCAGGAAAACGGTCGTGCCTTTCCGAGGAACCGTTCCGGCGATTTTAGTGAACCTAAATCAGGATGGCCGGACGCGGGTTTGAAGCGTCGTCCTTCCGAGCGCGAGTCCAGTGTGCTAACCGCTGCGCTACCTCGCTCGGTGAGTTAGTAATATTTTGTCTCGGGCACACATAGTTTTGTAAATTAAGTAATTGTTTCATAGTGTTTTGCAGTGCCACACCACATAAAATTAAGGCAAAGGAAAGTCCCAGCTCGTTATTATACATCAAACGCCATGAGTAAATTATTTCTGTATTATACTTCACTGAGTGAGTGAGTAAGTGTTGATTTTTGTGATTGTTATTTTTCCTGTTTTCTTTAGAAATCGTTAATGTTATCGCGTGATTGGGGTGAACATATAAAAGGAACATATGTGGATGACCTGTTGGTACAAACATTGGGGTGATTGAGAAACCAGTTACTGAAAGTCTACGTCCTCGGCACAGCATTGAACTGAAGTGAAATGGGGACCATCAGAAATCCGGAAAGAAGGAAATGTAAGCATTTCAAATGTATTCTGTTGAAGAACGTCAGCAACTTAGTATACAGATGAAATACGAAATGACGAGGTACTAAACGAACAGATGATGAAATAATCCTATGGAATATCCTTATCAGCGGCGAGGCAATGCATAGACACGCCGGTTGAATATTGACTTTCCCGTAATGCGTTAACATTAAACGAAATACAGACATTAGTGACTAATATAACTTACTTAACGAACACAACCAACGAAAAACAACCGCACTGCACTATACTGCTAGACGGGAAGCTGATTCTTAAGTCATCCTGTTCGGCATTTTTTAACGTTCTTCGAGGACGAGACACTTCAAATGGCTCTAAGCGCTATGGGACTGAGGTCAGCAGTCCACTGGACTTAGAACTACTTAAACCTAACTAACCTAAGGACATCACACACATCCATGCTCGAGGCAGGATTCGAACCTGCGACCACAGCAGCAGCGCGGTACCGTACTGAAGCGCCTAGAACTGCTCGGCCACAGCTGCCGGCTGAGATACTTCCTCCACCACAAGCGTTGCTCACTGTTCAATTTACATACAGACTGTACATAATCAGAGAATTTGTTTTAAAACGGAATGAAGTCTTTTTATTCGTTTCATCGCTTTTTTTCCCTTTTCTCTGGTGCCTATCTCTAAAATTTTTGAGCAGTTTGTAGTTATGTCGAAGGATCAACACATCTCATCGTGATCCATGTGTCAAATTTAGAAGCTCATTATTTGCGCGCTTTACATAACTGTCACAGAGAGTGTACCAGAATTTTTACCCAGATTTAAAGTGGTCACAGCTTTATAATTAAGATCGATAGAGACAATATTTAGCACATGCATACCCACGATCATCAAGCTGTCGGTCATACGTAATTTCATTTAACGCGCCCAAGGTGATCACTGCTGAACGCAGTATAACCAAACGGTCGCCTATCTCACGCTACACTTTTTACAGCATTTGAGAGGTGATACTGTCAACAGTTTCAATGATCCATTGACGCAATGTGCACACATTCGTTACGCGTGTGGGGTACACCTCAGACCTTACATATCCCCAAAGGCAAAAAATTCTACTGTATAATGTCTGTCGATATTGACGACTATAGGAATGGGCCACCCTTTACAGTCCACGTATGCAGGAAGTCTGCATCCAAGGACACGCGAGCACATCATGCCCAGTGAGGTGGTGCTCGATCTGGTTGAAACATTACATGGGGGGTGCATCTCTTGTATTTGGGTTGTAGCATATTTGATATACAGAGGATGAGTAACACGTTTCATAGAATAGGAGTGGAGCGATGACCATGTACTGCATTGGTGCACATCATACATTGGTCTTCAGTCTCCCAAGCCCTGTCTTCCTGTTTTCCGAAATACGCACGTTACATATATGAGGTGTACAACTTTGCTTCCGCCGTTTTTCCCCAACATTTGAGACTTTAATGAAGCAAATTGGTTAAACATCTATCATTCAAAGTATTTTCCGTCGCTGGCCACTACTTTTTCCCATGTCCCGGGCAATGTACGAATCCTGCGTCGAAAATGTTATTCATCTTTTGAAGCGACCCACGAACCGATCCAATTTGTGACTTCTTCATGAGATCGGAAGTGTTGGTCAGCCAGACCATGCGGCATTGATCTAAACAGGTGATAGTCAGGGGAAACAATGTCTGGAGAATACGGCGGGTGGGGTAGGACTCCACATTTTAGCATTTCCAAGTACTTTTTGACCAGTTTTGCAACGTGGGGTCGAGCGGTGTCGTGCTCCAAAATCACTTTATCGTGCCTATCGCTGTATTGCGGCCATTGGTTTTTTAATGCTCTGCTCAAACGCATTAGTTGCGTTCGATAACGAGCACCTGTGATTGTTTCACTTGGTTTTAACACCTCATAATACACGACGCCGAACTGGTCCCACCAACTGCTGAGCATGATCTTGGAGCCGTGAATATTCGGTTTGGCCGTCGACATGGAAGCATGGCCTGGCTATATCCATGATTTTTTGCGTTTAGGGTTATCGTAATGAACCCACTTTTCGTCTGCGGTCACAATGCGATGCATAAATCCCTTCCATTTTTGCCTCTGAAGCAACTGTTCACAAACACACAAACGCCGTTCAACGTCTCTTGGTTTCACCTCACACGCGACCCAAGTTCCTTCTCACTGAATCATGCCCATAGCCTTGAGACATTTTTAAATGGCTTGCTGTGTCACTCCCACTAATCGTGCCAATTCTTCTTAAGTTTGACGCGAGTCTTCACTCAGCAATGTCTCCAATTCTGCATCTTCGAAAACATTCTCTCTTCCACCACTATGCCGGTGTATGATTTTAAAATCACTGTCCTTGAAGCGTTGAAACCACTCACGACACGTTCTTTCACTAATAGCGTCCTTACCATACGTATTTGAGAGCACTCGATGAGACTCAGTCGCTGTTTTCTTCATACTGAAACAAAACAGTGACACCTCCCGCAAATGACGAGAATTAGGCTCGTAAACTGACATTTTCAATCAAGAACATCTTTATGATGCAGACACAAATCGACTAATGTTTGAATGAGGTTATGTCGACCGAGGTCCAAGCTAACTGCCTGACGTGTGCGATCTGTTTCTTTCGACTGCTACTTACCGATGCCGCCACTTACCGGCAAACGGCGGAAGCAAAGATGTACACCTTGTAGTTACAAAGGCACTTAAATTAAACGTTTCAGCTGAAAACGCAATTTGCTGTAACATATTTTCATCCTCTTTAATATGCAGTAGTCTCTTAGTGGTAAATTCTTGTTGTTGTTCATAATCGAGTGG
The DNA here is from genome assembly GCF_023864345.2 of Schistocerca serialis cubense. Classification (NCBI taxonomy): domain Eukaryota; kingdom Metazoa; phylum Arthropoda; class Insecta; order Orthoptera; family Acrididae; genus Schistocerca; species Schistocerca serialis. The sequence goes on from NC_064643.1 coordinate 346,603,399, forward strand.
TTACAGTTCTTGGAAAATCTGAATTTTGTAAGCATGCCGTTGCAAACAGTTTAAGCAGCAGTCTGTGCACCGAGTTCTTCGGCGTCTGGAAGTGGAGTGACGTGATGCTCGTTTCATTGATTTGGAAGGTGGTCGTTAAACACCGTTTCCGATAAACCTTTATAGACGCTGAGGTCGGCCGCCGCTTTTGTTGTTTTTAAGTGTACCTTGCAGCCAAACATTAATCAACTTGACATCTGGTGGAGGTATCCCCGTATGTTTTCAGAACTTTCGTTGCATCGTAAGTGGAAATGTCGAGACTTTGCCAAGTAGCATTGTGCTTTCTCTGCGCCAGTGCTGCTATTTTACGATTTAACAATGAACTGCTGTCATGGGTGCAGTGCCTTTCGCACGAAGCCACCAATGCCATTGCAAGACAGAGGCTTCTAGCGGTACACTGAGGTACTTCTACGAATATAGTGCATTGTAGCAATCACTTAACAGCGTTCAAAGCGACAGTCGACGAGGAGATTGTGCTACACGACTATAGAGTCTGAGACGTGATATATATATTCACTGGGAGTAAAAGTAAGTAAATTTTGGTTTCTACTACTGCTTTTATGAGTGTAATCGGAATGAAACAAGTATGTAGCATGTTAAATTATAGGTCCATTTTTGATTGTTATTGAGGACTGTAAATTGTTTTCGAAGCCGGCCGGAGTGGCCGAGCGGTTCTAGGCGCTACAGTCTGGAACCGCGTGCTCGCTACGGTCGCAGGTTCGAATCCTGCCTCGGGCATGGATGTGTGTGATGTCCTTAGGTTAGTTACGTTTAAGTAGTTCTAAGTTCTAGGGGACTGATGACCACAGATGTTAAGTCCCATAGTGCTCAGAGCCATTTGAACCACTTTTTTGTCTTCGATATTATGAGATCATGGAAATTTCGGGAAGGGGGAATGTGTTTAGGAAATATGCGAATTTGCTTTCAAATATCACATGAAATGATTGGTATTTGAAAACTGTCGTCTCATTGGTTCCAAAGTGGAACTGCCTCCTTAAAACAATTCATCGTTTATTTTTGCCTATCTCTTCTTGTATTCATTGCTTACTATGACAATAAAAAAATTTACAATTATATTTTGAAGGGCACTCATGTTAAAAAAATAATTGATCGTTCACTTTTTGCCGATCTCTGCTTCTATTCTTCCTTAACGTTTTAAAATTGTTTGTTCTTCCATATTATTGGGAATGTAATTTCCAGCAGCAAGTAGAAGAACGTGCTGTGTGCCGGATGTGTTTCACTCGCTGCACCTGAGCAGTATTTGTGTACACTCGATTATGGATGTACAGTCTACTTGCGTTTGTTATGTCTTCATTTTTACTTTTTTATGTAAGGTATTTATAATGGGAAATCTAAGTAGTGTCAACGGAAATCAGTATGGCGTATTAAAGCAATGCACTGGTTGAACGATGAAGTATATAACTGTGTTCGTGAAATTGGTGAAAATTAGCACCTCCAAGTCACCACCTTCCGGCTACTTTTTACTTTTGTATGTAAGGTATTTATAATGGGAGATCTAAGTAGTGTCAACGGAAATCAGTATGGCGTATTAAAGCAATGCACTGGTTGAACGATGAAGTATATAACTGTGTTCGTGAAATTGGTGAAAATTAGCACCTCCAAGTCACCACCTTCCGGCTACAAATAAGGGAAAGAGGTGTTTATTCCGTTCGCCGAATGCACGAGAGGAGACTCTACGCTCGTGTTCCGGGTGCAAGCTGCCTGTTTGCATGACTTGTTTTAAGTCAATGAGCAGTTCGTCCATGTAACTTGGCTTTTTTTTAGAACGAGATTTTAGATTTCTATTTTGATGCTTTTAAGACGCATCACTTAAAATTTAAGAAAAATTTAGCCTTTCCTGTTTTTGTTTAGTACTTTTAAAACTTCTCTTCGATGGCTTGTTAGGCGTTCAGACTAATTTAGATAAGCGCAAATTAGAGTAAAAAAAAAAGACAATTTCTATCGTTGATTTTGGGAAATACTAAGTTTGTTGATGTTTACGTTCAAAGCTAAACAAGCAGGAATGAAACATATGTTCATTACCATTTCAAAATACCTAGTTCCAGCGGAACCACGACTTTTAGATGGTTGCAACGTTTCAAGACTACAGTTAAGGATTAATCGATAGTGGTGCAGGCAGCCAGAGATTCATAAACTGAGATACGCTATAATGGAAACTTTATAAGCTTGCCAACACCATGAAGAAAATTTAATATCCAAAATCGTACTGAATATTATTTTCTTCCCAATGACCGGTTTCTACAGATGAGACTGCCGTTCTCTGATTTTTTTTTTTTTTTAAAGAAACCTGTTGTCGTACGACCTGTTCACATTATAGAGGATAGTATTTAGTAGATTCTTCTGTACCGTCCGAACAAGACACAGCCAGGGCAAAACCACCACAGGCGCCATTTCACTAACTAATCGCGTGGCAATACCTGCGGTGTCGGACGCTTGTGATCCAGGAGTGTTCACCACAATTACCGGTGACCGTCATTGGCGACTCTCACCAGTGTCCCAGTGTGAAACGGGCATAATATTGTATACTATGTATATCTCTCATGGGCTCTATAAAGCGGATCTCTGACTTTGCACGACCACAGAGCCAAAAATACTGCTTCTGGTCTGAGATTGTAGTGTCGGAGTAAGAGATCGCTTGGTGCACAGCAGTGAGTGTGTTGCAGTCTTTGAACGAAAGGGGATACAGTAGACAGTTTTTGGGGTGCGCTCTGTAAAGCCGCCAAGTGTTAGATTATAACGTAGTAATTTTCTCATAACAATATTTTGTGTTACACCGCACGTAAAATAGTTAAAAAATGGTTCAAATGGCTCTGAGCACTATGGGACTCAACTGCTGAGGTCATTAGTCCCCTAGAACTTAGAACTAGTTAAACCTAACTAACCTAAGGACATCGCAAACATCCATGCCCGAGGCAGGATTAGAACCTGCGACCGTAGCGGTCTTGCGGTTCCAGACTGCAGCGCCTTTAACCGCACGGCCACTTCGGCCGGCAAAATAGTTAAAAATCGTGAGTGATTTTATAATGGAATGTAAAGTGAAACGATGCCATGTAAATTTAATTACGACAAGAAAGGATGACTGGATTGATATTATAAAGAAGCTTTACGAGGACGTGTTGTATTGGAAATATAAATGTGGAAGCAAAAGTCTTCTCGCAGTTAAGGTAAAGAAGTTGATTTTTTTATTACTTTCCTTTTGCCAGCGCGTTAGTGCAAATGAGTTCCCTGATAACTGGTAACAGCGAGTTCTATGTTGAGTAACTCCAGAATGTACATAAACAGATTTGATGTATAGGCTAGTTAGACAAAATGGTTCAAATGGCTCTGAGCACTATGGGACTTAACATCTATGGTCATCAGTCCCCTAGAACTTAGAACTACTTAAACCTAACTAACCTAAGGACAGCACACAACACCCAGCCATCACGAGACAGAGAAAATCCCTGACCCCGCCGGGAATCGAACCCGGGAACCCGGGCGTGGGAAGCGAGAACGCTACCGCACGACCACGAGATGCGGGCTAGGCTAGTTAGATATTTCCATTTTGTAGTGTTTCTAAGATTTGTTAACACAATCATACGTAATTTGATGATTTGTCTTTATGCTTGTTAGTGTTATTACATAATACTTGTTGTAAAAATCTCATTGTTTGTGACTACGTCAGCAAAGGAAGGTTTTTATTTAGTAAAAAAAGGATGTAACTTTCCTGAGTAATGTAATTTCAGTTGTCAGATTTTTGTAAAGCAAAACTAAACTTCGAATATAATTTCACTGTTGAAACAGTCAGAGTTAGTAATTGACATAAATTACTGCCGCCTCCCTGTCCTGGTCATATGTTTTTTTAAAATTGAATTTTTCTTAAATGTTCTCATTTATCAGCCAAAAGAATTTCAAGTATATTTCAAAGAATTACGGCCAGCATTGCACACCGCTGAGTCGGTAGCTAGTACATTTTATTCTTCTTCGTGAGAGAGTAGAATATAACGCGACCCACCGTTGCTGTTTCAGATATAAGACAATTTTATTTATTTGTTACGTGCACGGGGAGCAAAGTTATCAGCTTTGAACAGGCCACAGGATTCAGTACCTAAGCGGCTGAATGTACAGGGTGTCCACAATGAGACTCCAACATTTGAACTCATAAAATCTGAGAGGAAACACAATTTATTGACGATCAAATACAGGAAAATCATACAGCAGATCATCAAGTTTTCATACACAGGTGGACGGTTCAGTACACTAGAACATGGGCGCCATGGGTAGCGCGAAAAATCTCAAGTCTATAATCGATTTCGTGCCATGTGTTGCGGAGCATCTGTACTGTGACAGAGTTGATGACAATTCTTATGCGCTGTTTCAAGTCTTGCAGGTCCTTTACTGGTGTAGCGTACACCCGGTCTTTCACGTAACCCCACAAGAAAAAGTCGAGGGAGGTTATGTCGGGCGAACGTAGCGGCCAAGGAATTGGACCTCCACGGCCAATCCATCGTTGAGGGAATGTGTAATTTAAAAATTTTAGGACATCAAGGCTCCAATGGGGTGGTGCACCGTCCTGTTGAAACATCACATTTGGCTGCAGGTCTGTTATCTGTAGCACGGCAGATTGTTCCAACATGGCTCCATCCACAGTCGGCTGCTGAAAGAAAAACGGCCCAACAATGCGATTTATCATAAAACCACACCACACATTAACTTTAGGACTGTCGCGCTTGTGTTCCCTAGGTGCATGTGGATTTTCGGACCCCCAGATGCGCACATTTTGACGATTGACAGCCCCTGACACGTGAAAGGTTGCCTCGTCAGTAAACATCAGGCGTGATAAAAATGTCTCGCCCGCGGCAATGTGATCTAACATGACATATGCAAATTCTTCTCGCTTTGGTCGATCATCAGGCTTGATTTCTTGCACAACCTGCACTTTATATGCGTACAAACGTAATCGCTGGTGAAGCACTTTGTGCACTGTTGAACGTTTCATACGAAGTTCTCGTGCTGCCTGTCGCACTGACTTCTGTGGACTTTGTTCGAATGACCGCCGCACTTGTTCCACATGATGTTCTCTGATCCCAGGCTTACCACCACCATGCCCTTTCGCAACACTCCCAGTAGCCAAAAACCGATCACACCATTTCTTTCTAGTTTTGAACGACGGGGGACCTTTGTTGTAAACTCGACGAAAGTTTCTTTGCACTTGGGTCGCCGATTTTGTCTCTACGTACCACCAGACCACTTGTGCACGCTCCTTCATATCCTCCATTTTGCTGAAACAAAAGATATAGGATATTAAAATATTTGGGTCTCATTATGGACACCCTGTATTTTGCAGTGACTGTATTTCTTTATTGGTAATGGGAGTTGCATTGCCGTATCAGTTCGTATAAAGGTTTGGTAACACTAACACAGAGTAAGCACACCTCTTGCAGTTACAACATGCTACACGATAACTCCAGTTTTGTATACATTCCCAGTTCAGGCATTCATTTAATTATTTCAATAATTTATAAACAACTTACAATTTTATAAGGAACGTTACGTAATTGTAAAGAAAGTTAGTCTTACAAAAGCGTGATAATAGTAATAATCTTTTGAAAGTAATTTAGTTTCGTGATGAAACACAATCTAATTTTTAACGTCTCACAAGGGGAAGGCCTCAGACACGGTCAACCGATTCGGCTCAAATTTGGCAGGTCGCTTGTGTACAATCTAAAACGAAGGATTCCAGGATATTTTGGGTCAACACCCCCACAATTTTGAGAAAATCACCCCTAAAGTTTATGATAAGCAGTCGACTCAGAATTGGAGGGATCAATAGATAATTGTAAATCGAGCATTTTTCATCATCAGGTATGGGGTCCGCAAACGCAAACTTTTCCAGAAATCGTGGAAAGAAACTTTTACAACTGCCGCCTCTGTACCCACATGGTAAAAGCTTTTCGCCGACTCTTTGGAAGAAAGATTGCATTCATTACATGTTCTTGATGCCGTAAGTATATTTGTTTCGAATGGGTATATGACAAGTACCATCCATCTAGTTGTTCGCAGAAAGGTGAGGACACGTAACAGTGACTGAAAGAGCCATTGTAAAGTGACCTGGAGCACCATTTTAGTTGTTTACTATCCCAAGAGGTTTGAGAAATTTATTTGCCTACATTATTATTATCATTCCTTATTGATTTACTTACCTTATTAACCCTCCAATCCCTGTCAATTGAGACATGGAAAAATACAAACGAAAAGAAGAACATCCGCTAGGTTTCTTCGAGATTCGAACGATTGTTCTCCGATTCCCAGTCAGTTAAATTGGCTGTTGCGCTATTGGTGCTGTCGGCGAGAAGCGTTTACCATGTGGTTACAGAAAGGCAGTTGTAAAAGTTTCTTAACTCGATTTCTGGAAAAGTATGCGTTTTCGGACCCCATACCTGATGAAGAAAAATGCTCTATTTACAATTATCTATCGATCCCGCCAATTTTCAGTCGATTGCTCGTCATAACCTTTAGGGGCGATTTTCCCAAAAACGCGGGGGTGTTGACTCAAAATATCTTAGATTCCTTCGTTTTAAGTTGTACACAAGCAATCTGCCAAATTTGAGCCGAATCGGTTGGCCGTGTCTGAGGCCTTCCCCTTGTGAGAAAAAAATTCATTCTACCCGTAAGGGGGTATTTATCCCCAGGTTGGAAACCACTACTCTAGATTGTGATACCTGTTTAGAATCAGGGTCAAGTACAAGCAGAAACATGCTCTACCCTCCAGTGTGGCGTGAAACGCCAGGAGGTGGTACAGGGAAACACGCTTGTAAGTAATGACGCCGCCGCCGATCCATCGCGCAGCCTCTTCGCCGCCGCCGCCGCCGCCGCCGCCGTCGTCGTCCGCACAATGTGCCATTAGGCGTCGGCGGAAGCGGCGCCAGTAATGAGGTAGGCAGCCGGGGCAGCCAGACTGCTGGCACCCACCGCAGCCCAATTAGACTGGCGAGGTTCGCAGCGGCACGGCCCGGGCCACATCTCTCATTAGGCGCTTTGCTCTGCTTGTTCCAGGTGAGACAGCCGGCCCTCTGCTCTTGCTGGCAGCCGCTGCTCTGCGAAGCAACCGTCCGTCTACCTTACCGTGCGTGAGTACCGGATTAGGATTACGATTTGACACGTCTGCCGCCTCCGACGCTGGCTGGAGTGACAGCCACATCTCCTGTTTTACACGTGCCCCCGCCCCCCCTTCCGCTCTATCGTGCCGAACTCGAGTTTGAATCGAAAATCTCAAACCTCATTATTTAGGTTGCAACGGAAATTTTTTTTTGAGTGACAATAACGTGGGGCATTGCTTTAAAATATCTGTCTGTTAACGTGCCTCAGCAATGCCTCTGCGACGTCTAGGTTACCGTCTACATCTACAACTACATCCATACTCCGCAAGCCACCTGACGGTGAGTAGCGGAGGGTACCTTGAATACCTCTATCGGTTCTCCCTTCTATTCCAGTCTCGTATTGTTCGTGGAAAGAAAGATTGTCGGTATTCCTCTGTGTGGGCTCTAATCTCTCTGATTTTATCGTCATGGTCTCTTCGCTAGATATGCGTAGGAGGGAGCAATATACTGCTTGACTCTTCGGTGAAGGTATGTTCTCGAAACTTCAACAAAAGCCCTTACCGAGCTACTGAGCGTCTCTCCTGCAGAGTGTTCCACTGGAGTTTATCTATCAACTCCGCAACGCTTTCGCGATTACTAAATGATCCTGTAACAAAGCGCGCTGCTCTCCGTTGGACGTTCTCTATCTCTTCTATCAACCCTTTCTGGTACGGATCCCACACTGCTGAGCAGTATTCAAGCAGCGGGCGAACAAGCGTACTGTAACCTACTTCCTTTGTTTTCGGATTGCATTTCCTTAGGATTCTTCCAATGAATCTGTCTGGCATCTGCTTTACCGACGATCAACTTTATATGATCATTCCATTTTAAATCACTCTTAATGCGTACTCCCAGATAATTTTGGCATTAACTGCTTCCAGTTGCTGACCTGCTATGTTGTAGCTAAATGATAAAGGATCTTTCATTCTATGTACTCGCAGCACATTACACTTGTCTACATTGAGATTCAATTGCCATTCCCTGCACCATGCGTCAATTCGCTGCAGATCCTCCTGCATTTCAGTACAATTTTCCATTGTTACAACCTCTCGATATACCACAGCATCATCCGCAAAAAGCCTCAGTGAACTCCCGATGTCTTTCACGAGGTCATTTATGTATATTGTGAATAGCAATGGTCCTACGGCACTCCCCTGCAGCACACCTGAAATCACTCTTACTTCGGAAGACTTCTCTCCATTGAGAATGACATGCTGCGTTCTGTTGTCTAGGAACTCTTCAATCCAATCACACAATTGGTCTGAGAGTCCATATGCTCTTACTTTGTTCCTTAAACGACTGTGGGGGAACTGTATCGAACGCGTTGCGGTAGTCAAGAAACACGGTGAAGTGTACCTGCGTATCAGAGCTTAAAAGCAATTGATATTGACCTGGCTGGACAGTTTGATAAACAGCAATTAATTGGAGGTCCGAATGTGTTTCGTGGACTGCGTATGCAGTTCACTTGTGATGTACAAGCTGTGTTTGGAGGCTCAACATGGCTTACCTTGGCTGTTGTTTGGGGCAATCATGCAGACTTTGGTGGCCTTGAAGCATTTCCAGATGCTAACGTTTTGGCCTCTTGGAGTATTGCTGAGACTATAGGACTGTTGGCTAAACAGCCTTATGCCACACTTGTTCCCAGCGTGCCATTCACTTTGTCAACTAGAAGAAAGAAGAAATTAAATGCAGATGAGTACCTGTTTATTTGGGCCAAAGTGGGTAATGGTGATTGTAAAATAAAGATCAATGGTGACTGTATGTTGTATTATAGACAATAAAGTTCTTAATCGCCTTTACTTATGTCCTTTCTAAAAAAATATTAACAATTATCATACAACTAGTGACAACATGGCCATCGCCAGGCAGCGCGTGACCTTGAACTGCACGTAATATCTCTGACTTTGAGTATTTTATCTGTGGCGTTAAGCTCTTTGGGCAACATGGCGGCGGCCTGCGCCGTCACGGGCCTTAGTTTTACTAGGCCCGTGACGCTGGAAAATTCGCATCCGATCTTGCAACATTCCCTATTCTTAAGCATTTCGTGAGGATTCATTAATTAAATCTAAAATTTTCATATGCATATACAGGGTGTAATGGTAACAGTTGTACCGAGTGAGGTGGTGCAGTGGTTAGCACACTGGACCCGCATTCGGGAGGACGACAGTTCAATCCCGCGTCCGGCCATCCTGATTTAGGTTTCCCGTGATTTCCCTAAATCGCTCTAGGCAAATGCCGGGATGGTTCCTTTGAAAGGGCACGGCCGATTTCCTTTCCCATCCTTCCCTAATCCGATGAGACCGATGACCTCGCTGTTTGGTCTCTTCCCCCCCCCCACCCCCCCCGGAACAACCAAATATTAGTGGTGAAATGAAATGAAATGTCGTGTGACGAGGGCCTCCTGTCGGGTAGACCGTTCGCCTGGTGCAAGTCTTTCGATTTGACGCCACTTCGGCGACTTGCGCGTCGATGGGGATGAAATGATGATGATTAGGACAACACAACACCCAGTACCTGAGCGGAGAAAATCTCCGACCCAGCCGGGAATCGAACCCGGGCCCTTTGGATTGACAGTCTGTCGCGCTGACCACTCAGCTACCGGGGGTGGACAATATTAGTGGTAATAGTTGTACCGTTACAAGTTTAACAAGTTTGTTTGTGTGGCCATTCTCCGCAGCAAGCATATAAATGCTTTTTTTGTAAATAAAACTGCCTTTTCCTGCTGCTAGTTACTTTATTTATCCCAAAGACAGGGAGTAAACATAGCATACACAACAGACAATTCTATACAAAAATACATACCGAAACTGACAAAAACAGAGAAATATACCAGAAAGCACGTACATATCAGCTACAATGTAACACTTGTGAAGGCAAACAGAGAGGAGATTTGATGTCAAATACAAGGAACACATGAGAGCCTGGAAATATGGGACAAATCACTCCATATTTTCACAACACCTAAGAGAAAATGACCATAAACCAACCACTAGAGAAGATGACATGAAAATAGTTAAAATCAACAATAAAAAACACCTCTTGACCATGCAAGAAAATTACCACATACGTAAAACCAAAGGGCATGGATGTGTGTGATGTCCTTAGGTTAGTTAGGTTTAAGTAGTTCTAAGTTCTAGGGGACTGATGACCTTAGAAGTTAAGTCCCATAGTGCTCAGAGCTATTTTTGAGCCATAACACCAAAGCAGAGGGGAAAATCCTGTTGAATGACCAAGTACACATGCCAAACAATTCATTATTTACACTAAAAGATAAAATAATAGAATAATGTTCGCAAAAGGTATTAATATAAATACTGTCCAATGTAATAATAATAGGACCCAACATCTTTACACTCACTCATCCATGAACCCCTCCACAGAATATTGAAACGAAAAGTCAAAACAGCTGTTACCAAAGTTTTCAGCCACTCACTAACAGCTGGTAGACGTGCTACACCCCCCCTCCCCCCCCCCCCCCAAAAAAAAATCGGCTCCATCCCCCTGTCTCTCTCTCTCACTCATACACACACACACACACACGGTATAAACATCATAAATAGAAGTTAGTATCGAACATATACTTCGTCAGGTTGGCAACAAATAGGTAAACACACCAAAGAAGGTGAGACACGTAATGGAGTCGCAATATTTACGCTGTGAAAAGCAGTGTACGACGAAATAGTTGTATCGAGTGACAAAAGAACAATAGTCCACCACGAAAAAGAGTGAGAAACATGGTGAACAGTGTGTGGAAGGCGAGAACACAAAGATGTGATTATATGGCGGCGATTAAAGTGGTAGTGCGACCTCCAGACCAGATGTGAGGAAACGCAGATCAGTAATTCGTAAGTAATTACTTCTTTTACAAAAAATCGTGAAGTTAACTGTTTGATAATCTGTACCTAACAACACTGTATCGTTATAAATCCCACTGATGATGCCTTAGAACAGGAGAAGGCGAAACGCGTATGGGATAAATAAAGTAACTAGCAGCAGGAAAAGGCAGTTTTATCTACAAAAGAAGCATTATAAGTTCGTATGTGGTACTTTAATAGGTTCACACATTATTGTGTTGTTTGTTTTTCTTTGCGTCGAACAGTCTTCTCACAGGCACGTGACAAACTTTACGGTCTGATGTTTTCCGCACTGTCGTAAGTGTACCGCTAAGTGGACTACACCTGTCAGTTAGACTAGGCATTTTGTGTCCATGCGTCCACAGTTCAACACCTGACAATGCCCAGACAAGTAAACATTAACGGCTTGCTCTTGCGTCATGTACTTGGAGGTACTAAACAACCTATGAACTCACTAATAGGTACAATTCTTAGTCTGCAAATGAAGTAAATAACTGATGTAATGTTGTTTAGTACAGAGTCCTCAGTCGCCAACAGAAACATCTGCACTTATACCCGTTACTCCCTTTATACAATAAATTGAGTTTTATTCATTACTATTCCCGAGGAGTACATACTGACGAGTGTTTCAGTGTTATGATGGAAAAACCGTTCATCTTATAAATGGGTAATATACTCGCTTCACTTGTACCACTATATTTGCTGGAAAGGGGCGGAAATAAAATTAATTATGCACCGAATGCCAGAAGTGAAGAGGAAAAAGGCTGTTATTCTTTGATTGTAATAATACACCCGCAATAGTAGAACATTAATATGGATGTGGCAGGAGGCCAGTGTTTGGATGCATGTGTGGAACCAGTATAATAAGACCGACGTAGCCTTCGCTACAAGCAATATTTTCTCACAAGTGATCTTCCAGAAATAATAGCGTGTTGATATTTTTACCCCGCTCACTTCCCCCGCCCGGTTCTTTTCCTGATTGACATAAGAGTCACATCCGAGGGCAGTGGGAGTTGAGTTACAATTGTAGCGCTCCTTCTATCGACTCTTATCATGTCCAGGCAGTTGCCACACGCGGTGCCGTTCGTTAAGCGGCGTCAGGTGGTACACGAGAGCTCACTCAGCCAGAATTAAACCGCTCTCATTGCCGCTAGCCGTAAAATGCCAAACGGTCTGACCTGTATGCCTGACACACACCGGTTGGCCTATCTCGCAAATAACGAAATTTTACTTCTTGTGCATATAAAAAATGTTTCGGGAAATTTAGGAATGCAGAAATATAAGTCACTTAGGAATGAAATAACAGGAAGCGCAGGGAAGCTAGGACGAAATGGCTGTGTGAAAAATGTGAAGAAATATGACCACTATAAAATGCAGAGGAGAGCGCGGGTAGGTGGAAAGAGTACATTGAGGGGCTCTATGAGGGGGAATACTACCTAATGACGTGATAGAACAAACAAGAGTCGATAGGGAAGAGAGTATTAGAATCAGAATTCAGAAGAGCCAGGGAAAATTTAAAATCAAATAAGGCAGAAGGGATTAAATCGGAATTTCTAAAATCACCGGGGACCGTGGCAAAAAATCGATTATTCATGTTGGTGTGCAAAATGTATGAGATTGGTGATATACCATCAGACGTTCGGAAAAAAACAACATCCACACAATTTCAACATAGGATTTAACAGCCAACCTGTTGCACCTAAACGGTAGGTACATTGACCTAGGTTTCGACACCTAATAGGGGTGTATTCGTCAGAATAAATGTTGCTAAATCGTAAAATTACGTTTCTAAAAAGCAGTAGTCAGAATTTGGAGCAGCCATGCTCAAGTCAAAATATAGCGTTCTAGCCTTTGCCACGTGTGCTCAGCTGGGAACATCAGACTCAAACCACACAACTCCCAACACTCGAAGAACCGACAAGGGCGAGAACTATCACACGATCAGTTTAACAGCCCATGCATCCAAGTTACTGACAAGAACAGTAAACAGAGCAACGGAAAAGAAATTTGAGGATGTGGTAGATGACAATCAGTTTGGCCTTAGGAAAGGTCAAGGCAGGAGAGAGGTAATACTGACGTTGCGGTTGCTAATGGATGCAAGACTAAAAAAAAATCAAGACACGTCCATAGGATTTGTCGACCTGAAAAAAGTGTTCGACAATGTCAGATGGTGCAAGATGTTCGTAGTTCTTAGGAAAATGGGGGAAGATGTAGCGAAAGACGGGTAATAAAAATGTACAAGAACCAAGGGCGAACAGTAGAGGAGGAAGACCGAGAAGGAATTGCACGGATTAAAAAGGATGTAACACAGGTATGTAGGCTCTCTCAGCTACTGTTTAATTTATACGTCGAAGAAGCAATCACGGAGGCAGAAAAAAGGTTCAAGAGAGGAGTTAACATTCAAGGTGAAAGGATATCAATGACAAGATCCGTTTATGACTATCCTCAGTGAATGTGAAGAAGAATTACAGGATCTGCTGAGAAAAATCTGTCTAATGGGTACAGAGTATGAACTGAGAGTAAATCGAAGGAAGACAAAGTAAGGAGAAGTGGCAGAAATGAGAATAGCGAGAAACTTAAAATCAGTATTGGCGAACATTACGTAGATGAAGTTGAGGAACTCTGCTACTTAGGCACCAAAATAACACATGACTGACGGAGCAAATATGACATAAAAAGCAGACTAGCTGTGGCAAAACAGGCATTTCTGGCCAAGAGAAGTCTATTAATATCAAACATAGGTCTTAATTTGAAGTAGTAATTTCTGAAAAGTATGTTTGGAGCACAGCATTGTATGTGGGAAAACCGTAACAAAAGACAGTCGAAACCTTTCAGATATGGTGCTGCAGAAGAATGTTGAAAATTAGATGGATGGTAAGACAAGGAATGAGAACATTCTCCACAGAATCGGCGAGGAAAAGAACATATGGAAACATTGACCAGAAGAAGGGACATGTTGATAGAACGTTTGTTAAGACGTCAGGGAATAGGCTAGAGGGAGTTGTAGAGGGTACAAACTGTAGAGAAAGACAGAGATTGGAATACATCCAGGAAATAATTGGGGACGTAGGTTGTAATTGCTACTCAGATGAAAAGGTTAGCACAGGAGAAGAATTCTTGGCAGCCCACATCAAACCATTCATAATACTGATGACTCAAAACGAGGTGGGGAGGGGGAGGGTAAACAGGTTACGAAATTTAGTTCACGAAGCTGCCGCCTGTGGTGGCAACAGGGGCTGTAACCGGGTTGAGAACTGAGTACAATTGGGCTTGAATGACGGATATGAGCTCGACATTCTACGCTGCTTCAGTTCTGTGCCAAACTTTAGCAGTCGTAACGGCTGGCGAGTGGTGGCGTGCCAGTCTCTCGACATTCCACGGTCAGATGGTTTCAGTGCGTGTGAGATTTGGAGAATGTGCTGGCCAGTCCTACAGATTGGAAAATTGCGCAGGTCGCACCAGTGTTCAAGAAAGGTAGTAGGAGTAATCCATCGAACTACAGACCTATATCACTGACGTCGGTTTGCAGTAGGGTTTTGGAGCATATACTGTAATCAAACATTATGAATTGATACGTAATCAGCATGGCTTCAGAAACATCGTTCTTGTGCAACGCAGCTAGCTTTTTATTCGCACGAAGTAATGGCCGCTATCGACAGGGGATCTCAAGTTGATTCCGTATTTCTAGATTTCCGGAAAGCTTTTGACACCGTTCTCACAAGCGACTTCTAATCAAGCTGCGGGCCTACGGGGTATCGTCTCAGTTGTGCGACTGGATTCGTGAGTTCCTGTCAGGAAGGTCGCAGTTCGTAGTAATAGACGGCAAATCATCGAGTAAAACTGAAGTGATATCAGGTGTTCCCCAAGGAAGCGTCCTGGGACCTCTGCTGTTCCTGATCTATATAAATGACCTGGATGACAATCTGAGCAGTTCTCTTAGGTTGTTCGCAGATGATGCTGTAATTTACCGTCTAGTAAGGTCATCCGAAGACCAGTATCAGTTGCAAAGCGATTTAGAAAAGATTGCTGTATGGTGTGGCAGGTGGCAGTTGACGCTAAATAACGAAAAGTGTGAGGTGATCCACATGAGTTCCAAAAGAAATCCTTTGGAATTCGATTACTCGATAAATAGTACAATTCTCAAGGCTGTCAATTCAACTAAGTACCTGGGTGTTAAAATTACGAACAACTTCAGTTGGAAAGAACACATAGATAATATTGTGGGGAAGGCGAGCCAAAGGTTGCGTTTCATTGGCAGGACACTTAGAAGATGCAACAAGTCCACTAAAGAGACAGCTTACACTACTCGTTCTTCCTCTGTTGGAGTATTGCTGCGCGTTGTGGGATCCTTACCAGGTCGGATTGACGGAGGACATCGAAAGGGCGCAAAAAAGGGCAGCTCGTTTTGTATTATCACGTAATAGGGGAGAAAGTGTGGCAGATATGATACGCGAGTTGGGATGGAAGTCATTAAAGCAAAGACGTTTTTCGCCGCGGCGAGATCTATTTACGAAATTTCAGTCACCAACTTTCTCTTCCGAATGCGAAAATATTTTGTTGAGCCTTACCTACATAGGTAGGAATGATCATCAAAATAAAATAAGAGAAATCAGAGCTCGAACAGAAAGGTTTAGGTGTTCGTTTTTCCCACGCGCTGATCGGGAGTGGAATGGTAGAGAGAGTGTACGATTGTGGTTCATAAACCCTCTGCCAAGCACTTAAATGTGAATTGCAGAGTAATCATGTAGATGTAGATTACGTCACCTCAGCAGAGGCATAAGGGGTGACGGAACATCTACTGTGGTCAGATCGTCGCTAATTTGAATGTGTGTTGGTGGGGGAGGGGGGGGGGAGAGGAGGCAGTAAACCATTTCTACAGATGCCAGACAGATTTATTGGAAGAATTCTCGGGCAATTTTGTTCATCATCCAAGGAGGTAGCGTGCAAATCACTCGTTCGACCAATACTTGAATATTGCTCGTCAGTCTGGAATCCGTACCAGTCAGTACTGAGATAGAAAACAGAGAAGAGGGAAATAAGAGCTGTACATTTTGTTACAGGTTCATTCATTACGGACGAAAGCGTCACGGAGATGCTCAGCCAAATCCAGTTGCAGACGCTGCAAGATAGGCGTTCTGCATCACGGTATGGTTTATTATTAAAGTTTCGAGAAAGTGCGTACCTAGAAAATCAACCAATATAGTGCTTCCTCTTACGTATATCCTGCAAAAAGACCGTGAAGATTTGAGTCCACACAGAAGCGTACCAGCTATTGTTCTCTTCACGAACCATTTGTGATTGGAACGGGAAAAGAGAGAAATGACACTGTTACACAAAATAGCCTCCGCCACGTACCATAAGATGGCTTGAGGATTGTAGATCGAGATGCAGATGCACTGGGAATGTACAGAGACAAATGCATTGACCTACATCACATCAGCCGGCCAGTGTGGCCAAGCGGTTCTAGGCGCTTCAGTCTGGAACCGTGGCGACTGCTACGGTCACAGGTTCGAATCCTGCCTCGGGCATGGATGTGTGTGATGTCCTTAGGTTAGTTAGGCTTAAGTCGTTCTAAGTTCTAGGGGACTGATGACCTCAGATGTTAAGTCACATCAAGTGTTTCCCCATGACATTTGGCCACACATTGTGACGGTTCTCGTATTTAGGCTGAAAGATTGGGTTTAACTGATAAAGTCCAACTTCCAGTCCCCACAACAGTGTTAGTTCTGCTAACTGCTCTCGGGTGAACCGGCTTGGTAGGAGTCCAAAATAAAAATCCCGTTCATTGCAACGGATCAGGAACATAAAGTCCTTTAAATGTAGTATATTACTACGTTTGCTGTCCAGCTTCATAGGGTAATAAAACTTCAGCTACTCCGGGCATCTAAACATGCAAAGAGGAGTACAAGCAAAGCCAAGGAAATTACGAGACGGCCTGGAAAGTTCTCGGCCTGGTAGTGAAAACGACAATTTGTGCTTTTAAAGAAGTTTAATTTTTCACCATAATCTCTTCTAATATCAATACATTTCATCCAGCGTTACTCCAATGCCATTATGCCCTCTCTGTAGCGTTCTTCCATAAGTTCTCCAAAGTACCCACCTACAGCCGCATCTTGATTGGACAAGAGCTCAGCAGCGTGGGATTTCTGCAATTTTGAGAAGAGATGTAAGTTTGAGGGAGACAAATCTGGGGAATGAGGTGGATGCTCCAGCACTTCGTAGAGCAAATCCCACAATTTCCCCATTGCCAAGACACTTTCATGGGCAGGTGCTTTGTCCTAATGGAAGTCGATTTTTTTCCTTTTTAAGTCAGGCCTGTTTTCACGAAACTTGCGTCCAGTTTCGTTAGAAGCTGAAAGTAGTATTCTCCAGTTACAGTTTTTTTTTTCAAGATAGTCAATCAACAAAATTCCTTCGCATCCCAAACCAACGACGCCATTATCTTCCCCCTCGATGATACCGTCCTTGCCTTCTTCGGAGGCGAACAACCGGCTTCTACGCTTCTACATACAGCGCTGTTTCAGTGTTGGGATTCATGTGTGTTGTGATGAATCAACGTTTCATCCACTGTCACGTATCGACGCAAAAGGTCACTTGTTTTTCAACGCACCAAGCTCTTTTCGGAAAGCGTTGTGCGAATGCGTTTGTGATCTGCAGTGAGCAAATGCAGCACCCATCTTGCCAGAGCTTTCTCATGTTCAGTATCTGCTGCAAGATGTGACCAACATTTTCCTTTCATATGTCTAGAGTGCTTGCAATTTCACGTCTTTTATACAACGATCTTCCAAAATCATATCATGCACTTTGTCGATGATTTCCGGTGTGCCTGCACTTTTTGGACGTCCTTCGTGTGGGACATCTTGGCCGCTACCATGGCCATGTTTAAACTCTGCCACCCATTTCTTCACGCTGGAAACTGAAGATGAGGAGATATTATGTACATTTACAAGCTGGAAATGAATTTCGGTCGGGGCTAAACCCTCTTATACGAAGAATTTAATCAATACACGATACTCAAATTTTTCCAACACCACAACTGCTTCAAACGACTGCCAACAGTCAACTGCTGTGTAGAATGACACCGTCGTATATTTCTCTACACTTCACATTATATTCATTCGATAATGAGAAAACTGCAGTGTACTGTAATTAATCACTTTAATTCACACCGTCACTCGCTTACTCTCATCAGGTAAAATAAAAACAAAGAATTGCTCAAAAATAGTGTACCAATATATGTTCCAGACTACGTCTCGTATCTATTTACGTAAACATCAAATAAAATATGTGTCTGTATCCTGCCTGGTGGAATAGACACTACACCAGTCGAGTACGAATACAGAAAATGGCTGCTGGTAATAAAAATTAATATAAATGTTATTTTAGCGCGCCAGGAGCATTTGTAGACTCCGTGCTATCCGACCCTTCGTTATATTGCCACCACTGCTGACGTAACCTCCGCCCAGGTGCTCTGTCCCGTGGTGGGTGGAGCTGGGTGGCGGCTCGATACTCAACATGTAGCAGATTTTCAAAACAGTTAATAAAATAATTTTCTCACACTTGCAACCGTTATTCCATCAAACATTTCCATTGCATCATTTAAATACCACGATTTAATCCAACACTTTGCTGGGGAGTAGAAAATGAATGTACAACGAATATAGTCGGAAGATTACAAGGTACCGCTTAATAATTGGCTACGATTGAAAATACGCAGTGGCTTGGTTTAGTATAAAGATATTATTCCTTTATTTTTTCGCCAACGTCTGTATTATTTACTCTTCGCAGCTTTTATTCGCCCTTAACAAATAATCACACGTTCAAATCATTTCAGATATACAGGCAGCTCCATATGCCATATTTCAGCATGACAACGCTCAGCCACATACGGCGGGAAATATGCAAGCCAAGAACGACGGGTACTACAGCTACTCTGGCATGCACCTTTGCCTGACATATCCCACACCGAACACGTCAGGGATATGATTGGTCGGTATATTGTTTGCTTTGGTCCAGCTGCAACCACTGTCGGTGCTTTGTGGTGCGCCTACAAACCACGTGGCAGTGTTTTCCACAGCTGCATAACCTCTCTGATTCCATGCCATGACGTCTACATTCTCTGATATGCAGCATGTGGGGGCTTCATATTCTGCTGAATTCTGACACTCAAAGTGCATGGAAGTTGTATTTTTCAAATCATTTGTGAATGGTCGTGCACCTAAATTGTGGAATAAATGTCATGTAATCATATGTTTCCTTCTAGGTGCTGTAATTTTCACAAACAGTGGCGTAAATCGACAATCCTGTAAACGTGTCTCGATTTTTCTTAAATCTTGCTGGAATCATCACAACGTTAGAACTGATCGTCATGTAAAAGATACTTGTCCTAGAAGAGTGAAATTCAAAATGTACATATCTACGCCTTGTCTACAGCGATCTTTTTGTCGATTGTGTATAAAATATGTACGCAGCATTTGACGTATCGAAGGACTGAAGGTGCGAAAACGATCAATCTAGCACATACAAATGTTAACATTATGCTTCCTATTGACGTTTGTCTCTTCCACGAGCTACCTACGTCGGGCTATGTCGCTATAACATTAACACCAAAAGCAGAGGATGCGTTCCACGACTCAATAACTACGTAGATAGTCCGCAAGCCACGGTACGCTGCTTGGCGGAGGTACCATGTACCACTACTAGTCATTCCCTCCCCTGTTCCTCTCGCAAACAGAGCGACGGAAAAACGATTTCCTATATTTCTCAGTATGAGCCCTAATTTTTCCTATCTTTTGCGTTCTTACATGCCCTATATGATGGCGACAGTAGAATCGTTTGGCAGTCATGCCGGTTCTCTTAATTTTCTCAGTACTGGTCCCCGAAAAGAACGTCGCCTTCCCCCCAGGGAGTCCCATTTGAGAACCCGAATCATCTCTGTAACTCTTACGTGTTGTTCAAACCTCCTGGTCTATGTCTTCCTTCAGTCCGATCTGGCGCGGGTCCGAGACACTCGAGCAGTACTCAAGACTGGGTCGCACTAGCATCCTATATGCCGTCTCCCTTTCATGCGAACCATATTTTCCTAAAATTCTCCCAATAAATCGAAGTCGACCGTTCGCCTTTCCTACCACACTGCTCACATGCTCATTCCATTTCATATTACTTTGCAATGTTACTCCCAGATATTTAAACGACTTGACTGTGTCAAGCAGGACGGCAGCAAAAAGCACTCCCTCTTCAGGCCATAAGTGGCCCATCGGGACCATCCGACCGCCGTGTCATCCTCAATAAGGATGTGGATGGGAGGGGCGTGTGGTCAACACACCGCTCTCCCGCTCGTTATGATGCTATTCTTGACCGAAGCCGCTACTATTCAGTCGAGTAGCTCCTCAGTTGGCATCACGAGGCTGAGTGCACCCCGAAAAATGACAACAGAGCATGGTAGCCCGGATGGCCACCCATCCAAGTGCCGACCACACCCGACAGCGCTTAACTACGGTTATCTGATGGGAACCGGTGTATCCACTGCGGCAAGGCCGTTGCCAAGCTGGACACCGCTAATACTGTTTCCGAGATTTTTTTTTCTTCCTACCTATCCGCATTAACTTAGATTTGTCCACATTTTCAAGTAGCTGCCACTCATCACACCAATTAGAAATTTTGTCTAAGTCGTACTGTATTTTTCTACAATCACTCAACTTCGACACCTTACCGTACACCACAGCACCATCAGCAAACAACCGCAGGTTGCTGCCCATCCTGTACACCAAATCATTTATGTATATAGAGACCAACAGCGGTCCTATCACATGTCCCTGGGGCACTCCTGACTATGAACACGCGCCGTCGAGAGCAACATACTGGGTTCTATTACTTAAGAAGTCTTCGAGCCACTCGCATGGCCGTCAACGTAATCCGTATGCTCGTACCTTCGTTAACAGCCTGCAACGGGGCACCGTGTCAAATGCTTTCCGGAAATCTAGAAATATGGTACCGCCCCTTTCATTCATAGTTCACAGTATATCATGTGAAAAAAGGGCAAGCTGAGTTTCGCACGAGCGATGCTTTCTAAAACCTTGCTGATTCGTTGACATAACGGTTCTCAGACCCAAGAATGTTTATTACATTCGAAACGAGAATATGTTCAAGGATTCTGCAGCAAACCGGAGCTAGGGATATTGTTCTATAATTTTGCGGGTCCTTTATTTTATCCTTCTTATATACAGGAATAACCTGCGCTTTTTTGCATTCGCTTGGAACTTTGTGCCGGGCGAGAGATTTTCGATAAGTGCAAGATAGGTAAGGGCTCAAAGTCGTAGAGCACTCATTTTAAAACCGAATAGGGGTTCCATCCTGATCTGGTGATTTACTTGCTTTCAAATCTTTCAGTTTCTCTGCGCCAGGGATGCTTATTACAGCGCCTTCCATACGGTTTCTGTCCGATGGTCAAATGACGGTATGTTTGTACGATTCTCCTGTGAACAATTTCTTGAACATGAAATTTAAAACTTCGGCTTTCGTTTTACTATCTTCATCTGCCACACCAGACTGGTCAACAAGGGACTGAATGGAAGGCGTACACCCGCTTAGCGATTTTACTTACGACCAGAATTTACTCGGGCTCTGTGGCAGATCTTTTGCAAAGGTGTAACGGCGGTACTTGTCGTATGCTTCGCGTATAGACCCTGACAGATGCACGTATGTCTCTCAACCTTCGCTTGTCGTCGTTTGTGCGTTCTCTTGTGAATCGAGAGTGCAACAGCCTCTGCTTACTCAGCATCTTCCGAATTTCGTTATTAAAAAATGATAGGTCTTTTCCATACTTTATCCACTTACCAGGCACATAACTCTCCACACCAGTATTTACCTTCTACTTAAACTTTGCCCATAATTCCTCTACAACCATCTTACTGGAACTAAGTTTTGTCAGTTCACTGTCTAAGTGAGATGCTAACAACTGCTTATATGCTCTGTCTAGCAGAAACACTCTCCTAGACTTCTTGAGTGATTTATTAACTTTCGTTACCATAGTTGCTATAATGACATCATGATCGCTAATCCCCGTTTCTATACTGACACTGTCGTTAACGTCCGCCATTTTTGTAGCTACAAGGTCTCAGATATATCCATTGCGTGTGGACTGCCGCCCTAGCTGCTCCAGACAGTCTTCAGGAAACGTGTTGAACAGTTTTCCGCACGGCTGGTTCAAATGGTTCAAATGGCTCTGAGCACTATGGGACTCAACTGCTGAGGTCATTAGTCCCCTAGAACTTAGAACTAGTTAAACCTAACTAACCTAAGGACATCACAAACATCCATGCCCGAGGCAGGATTCGAACCTGCGACCGTAGCGGTCTTGCGGTTCCAGACTGCAGCGCCTTTAACCGCACGGCCACTTCGGCCGGCCGCACGGCTGGCTCTCTGCACTCCCCGCAATGAATCCGTAGACATCCCAGATCTTTACTCGGTAGGCTAAAGCCGCCTCCAAGTAGTATTGCTAGAGGCGGATGCGACTGGAAACGGAGAGTACTGCCTTATCGGTCAGCATTCTTACCCCCTGTGGGTTCAGACACATTTCAGCTAATATCAGTTCGTAAGCTTCCATGACCAGTGTCGTTTTCAATAAAAAAATTTCTGGTATTAGGCCAAGACATTGTAAAACAATAAAGCAACTATATTATCGACGTCTCGACTGAGTTATTGCAATTATCTTCAGGACTGTTAACTGTTGGATAACCTGAAGAGCACCGCAGGAAGTCGGTTGAACCGTCGGCAGTTTAGATGCTATAGTGTTTAATAACGACACAGACTAATAACCTTTTTTATTCAAAACATTTGAGATATTTTACGTCGCTCAAAATAGCCTCCGAAATATTAGACAGGAGGCCTATAATAATGGAATTCGCATGTGTCATATATCTGATACTTAAAATGTCAACATGAATCTCCAGCTTGCGACTGTCGGATACTATCCTTTGTTGACAGCTGATTCCACACAGTATAATAATTACTGATAAACGGAAGTTTCTTGACATCAGATGCAAAAACAGGAGGTACATTTCCATCACGTTAAACATTGTGGATCTTTTAGCGTTTGAATATTTTGCAAAGGCAGTGAAATTCACGTTATAACATAAAAAGGGCGAAGAAGAAGATCAGCTATGCCATTAATGCTTCGCCTTTTCCCTGTAGTCTTAAGTGAATAAGTCGCGTGTTAATACCATTCCATACCCATGGTACCCTCGTGCGCACACATTGAATAACCTCTTCACTAGTGATTTTAACTATCCATGATTGCATCAAGTATGAAAGACACATTGCAAAACATACATTCTTTTCTTCCCCTCTGCTCTGTTTGTTTGCCTTTCACTGTCATATACTGGGTGAGGAATTTAAATTTTTCACCTCAAGTAAGTTTTGACACGTTTAGGATATCTGTAATCTCGCCTAGATTCAAGAAACTACCACGTTTTGGCAACGTCATTAATCAATAAGATACGAACATTAACTTTTTTACGATTAATGAATATTTATAGCTTTTCTAGCGCTATCTTCAGAGGTTGGACTAAACTTCCAAGTGGCCGCAACAACTGCAAAAATTAGCATAGTTCCAATAAAAAGAAAAGCAAAATTAATACCTGTATCTCGTTGATTTCTTTAAGAGCTTCTATTGAAATAGGTTACAAATATAACGCGTTAAACTTTGTGGTGGAAATACGAGTCGTTTCTCTCCCTACAGAAACATTCAGAATAAAAGCCTTAAAAATCTGTTTCCATAATCTCAAGTCGGTGTTCCGTAAGCTTGATGGAGTCTTCTTTTTTCGAAAGCTCACGTAAGTCAGGTTTATCCTGCAGCTCTGATCTGTTACACTGCCCTCCCCTCCTCTCCTCCCCCCCCCCCCCCCCATCTACGATCTACGATTTTAATATATAAATTCCCAAGGAAGTTCAGTTATTGCCAGTTTAGACACGTCAAAAGAATGGTTCAAATGGCTCTGAGCACTTTGGTACTTAACTTTTGAGGTCATCAGTCCCCTATAACTTAGAACTACTTAAACCTAACAAACCTAAGGACATCACACACATCCATGCCCGAGGCAGGATTCGAACTTGCGACCGTAGCGGTCGCGCGGTTCCAGACTGAAGCGCCTACTCGGCCACAGCGGCCGGCATACCTACGTCAGCCTTTGTACCTTTTCTTGTTACGAGTATATTGCTTTCTTCTGTATCTCTTTTCAGGTTGTACTGTGCGCTGGGAATCGTGTTCACTTCACTCACCACTTTGTCAGCTCTCGTATTTCAGCGGGTGCTACTACATGGCGCACAAAAGCAACATATCTTTTGTGTCTCTTGATATGTTCGCTTCTTTAGCCTCTCTGAGTCTTCCCCTCGCAATTCATTCACCAAGTCAAACGCTTTCTCAACGAGAATGAAAACAATAATTGTGTCTTTGTTCTCTCTTACTCGTATATTTTTTGCAATTGTGAATCGTGATTAAAATCAATGTACCTACGGCCATTCCGAAGGCAAACTCGATTTTCTTGAACTGCGTTTTACACCGCCTATAGCGATACCGTCATTCAATTTTCGTGTCTCTTCTGTATGTGCACACAAAGAATTCGTGCACGACACCGGTCATAATAAGCGAAACAAGCGTTGCGCATGCAGTGGAGCGGGGACCGCGTACACAAAAGTCAGGACCGCGATATTATATTTTGTCCTGCGGACTTTTCCATTAAACGTGTAAAACGCGGGGAAAGACTACGAAAAGGAGTTTCATTTAAATTTTGTCCGCAAACCATTAGTGCCTCTGAGAGTTCTCCAAACAGCTTGCGCGGTTTGTGTCTCTCTTCCCTCGCCTCCCCCATCTCTTCAGCGGGTACAGGGCTGGCATCAGCAGACCGCAACGCAACCAAAAGTAAGCGACCCGAGTAGCCCGACCCAGAGCGAGTTAAAAGCACTAACTTCCTGTACACAGACAAAATACGCGACGCCAGCAATCAAAGGAACTGCAACAAGATTTACGGGAGCATTAAAAACAGAATACGCTGAACAAAGCTGTAGTATTTTCCGAAGGAAGTTTGAAACATGTACGTCTGAAATGGCGTAACTGACAGCAGCCTGCAACACACCTGTAAGAATGGGAATGGCATGCGAACGAGTATTTTATCTCGTCGCTCAAGCGCTTTGCTCTATATTGAACTTTTCTGTCAGCGAGAACGTAAACTGTCAATAACTTTAAACCAAACCAAAACTGCTTGAATTTACGTAACACAAAAACTGAATCTGATGCAACGCCATTGATTTGAAATTGCCCCTGGTAATAAAACCAAACTTGAAACTTGAAACTTCCTGTCAGATTAAATCTGTGTGCCGGACCGAGACTCGAACTCGGGACCTTGGCCTTTCGCGGGCAAGTGCTCTACCAACTGAGCTACCCAAGCACGACTCACGCCCTGTCCTCACAGCTTTACTTCCTCCAGTACCTCATCTCCTACCTTCCAAACTTTACAGAAGCTCTCCTGCGAACCATGCAGGACTAGCACTCCTGGAAGAAAGGATATTGCGGAGACATGGCTTACCCACAGCCTAGAGGATGTTTCCAGAATGAGATTTTCACTCTGCAGCGGAATGAAAATCTCATTCTGGAGACCAAACTTGATCAATTTGAAAATGATGGTCTCTCTGCTTAACGAATGCTGTCCCTGAAATAATAAAATTCCTTACCTTTATCTGCGCAAAGGTAACGCTCTTCGAAATGCTCTATGTTAATCCTTTAAATTGTATAGTTAGCATACAGCTATTGTGTAAGGCTGTTGCTTAGTATACATTTTGAGTAAATCGAATATGACTGAGACAATAACTTCTCGAGAAAAAAGTTGATAAAAAATGACGTGCATCTGGGAACTGGTATTGACTTGTGGTAAGTAACAATGTCCTTAACTTGTGAACTTGTGTTTTGACTATTTGAAAATTAATAGTGCTCACAGTAAACTGATTATACATTAACAATAAGCTTTACAAAATCACTGGATTTGAGCGCTATACCAGGTCTCAATCACCACTTATGATTACACGCATTGCATTGGTAACAAAACAACGCTCTGTACCTTAAATATTTCCAGTATGGTATCTAGCAAATATAAATCATTACTGCCCCTAGGGGAGTCCTCCATACATCTCTCTACCTAAAGTTACTCATAACACTTTGAGCGAGCGATCGCTATTGAGCAGCGACGCTACTACACAATCGATACTATATTTGCCAATCTCTGGTAGAATATAAATTTTTCTTACAAAATTTAACCTTTCAAGTTATCTCCAGAACATGAGGCTGGCACTGAAAATTTTTGGACACTCAAAGGAGGATAAATTACAAAGATTTAAATGAATCTATCGTTTTCGAAAATATCCACTTCCAACATCAAGAATATTTTTCATTTGATGAAACCAGTCCTCAAAGCAGTAATGTCACTCTTCGTGAGGCACTTCAGAGACCAGGGCTTTATAATGTTCCACTGCTTCATGTGATGACGAAAAGGTGATTCTGCGGATTTTCATTTTTTGGAAACAAAGGGCCCCAGTCAAATTCCACATGCCCGCAAGCAAGCGCTAGAGCAGCAGCAAACACTCAAGTGAAGAGTGTTGACAAGGTTTCCTGCCCGCACGCACCTTGGAATTTGTGGAAGTTTGTCTCTGTACTGATGTATTTTTAAAGTGCTCAACAGAGACATACGGATGGCACCAAGGGTGTTGCCGTACTGGGGTGTTTTAGTGGCAAACTTTGCTGTTTTATTCACGCCCGTATCGATGTCCTACAACCCCCTACCCTTTACAAACCCTTCATCATATCACAGGCAGGGGTGAAACTGGAGGGGTGAAAGAGCATAAACATCCTTTGCTGCTTCGGATCACGTTCAGATTCCGTCTGATGATTTTGAACACTCCCTAATGATTCCGCGCTGTATAACAGAGTGACAGTTGCTGTCGCACTACAAAGGGGTCAGATCAGGTTCAATGGTATTACAGACCGACAATATCCTTAGAGAAGTTTCGAATCGTCCGATAAAGCGGAGGAAGAGGGTGTCACAAGTGTTGAACGTTGTCAAAAACGTCGTCCTGCGTCCTGTTGCTCATCGGAATGTTAACTGTCGTTTTCAACGGTGAAATGTGTGTAAATGAACGTCTCGCGAGAAAGGGTGATTTCATTAACGCCGTTTATGGCACCCCCTGAGGTCTTCTCGTGTCGATTCTGCCCAGCGGAGTGAAATGTTTTCCTCTGCCGCCCATAAGAAAACGTGGTGGTTTCAGTGCTGGGCGGCGCGGATCTGACTTCCATTGCAGAAGCGTCAAACGAAGTTGTGACATGTGAGTGGGAGGGGAAGGGGGAGGGGGAATGCGACGACCGTACCATCGTGTGACATGACGACGGTGTTGTTCGCAAGAATTCTGGTGAAATTTAGTGCCGATATGACTTCACTGACCCACCTTACACCTCACATGAGCTGAGGTCTGGCCTTTTATCCACATGTGCCGACAGTTTCAAAATGGTTCAAATGGCTCTGAGCACTATGGGACTTAACATCTATGGTCATCAGTCCCATAGAACTTAGAACTACTTAAACCTAACTAACCTAAGGACATCACACAACACCCAGTCATCACGAGGCAGAGAAAATCCCGGTGGTTTATTCTACTGTACAATAATGATTTCCGCCTGTGGGCATTTTCAAGTGCCACAGTGTTGGGCATGGTCAGACTTCCATAAACGAAATCACTGTCTAAATATTTTTTTATTTCCACCAGATACTATATATATATTGCCGCTGTGGATACACCAGTTACCGTAAGATCACCGAAGTTAAGTGCTGTCGGGCGTGGTCGGCACTTGGATGGGTGACCATCCAGGCCGCCATGCGCTGTTGCCATTTTTCGGGGTGCACTCAGCCTCGTGATGCCAATTGAGGAGCTACTCGACCAATTAGTAACGCCTTCGGTCAAGAATACCATCATAACGACCGGGAGAGCGGTGTGCTGACCCCACGCCCCTCCTATCCGCATCCTCCATTGAGGATGACACGGCGGTCGGATGTCCCGGTAGGCCACTCGTGGCCTGAAGACGGAGTGCTTTATATATATATATATATATATATATATATACATATATATATATATATATTACTGTGACTGTGGCACCTGCATTATATAACAAATTTCAGCACCTTCCGATGATGACTTCTTTTATGGATGTCTGATGATGTCTGACATTGTGGTAGTTGAAAATAGCAAAAGGCCGAATTTCATGACTGTACTTTAGAACAAACGACCTATACAGTCAAATGCAGGAACTTCCATTTAAAAAGTATTACACGACTGTGGTTCGGGTGAGAACCATTGATATAAAGGCAGATGTGTACAGGTACTAATCGTGAGTCCTACAGCGTGACAAATATTGAACTACATGAAAAATACGTAAATTAGACTCATGCTCATAAATTAAGAATAATTTCAGAATGTGATGCCACACAACGTGGCACTACACGAAACTGGCGCTAATAGCATAGGCACATAGGGAACACACACGACTCAGAGCTATAAGTCCACGGAATTGATGATAAGTTGAGAAAACTGTCCCGGAACACATGTTCTAAAAAACGCCATTGTTTCTTGCGCATGTACCCCGACAACAATATGGGATATGATCACTATGCACACGTACACAGGCCGTTCAACGGGTTGGCATACTCTGGGTCAAGTGGTCGAGCAGCTGGGGTATAGTTTGCCATTCTTGCACCAGTGCCTGTCGGAGCTCCTTAAGTGTCGTAAGAATTTGAAGACGTGCATCCATACGTCGACCGAGAGCATCCCAGACGTGCTCGATGGGGTTTAGGTCTGGAGAACAGGCAGGCCACTTCATTCGCCTGATCTCTTCTGTTTCAAGGTACTCCTCCACGATGGCAGCACGGTGGGGCCGTGCGCTATCATCCATCAGGACGAAGGTGGAACCCGCTGCACCCCTGAAAAGGCGGACATACTGGCGCAAAATGAGTTCGCGGTACACCTGACCTGTTACAGTTCCTCTGTCAAAGACATGCAGGGGTGTACGTGCACCAATCATAATCCCACCCCACACCATCAATCCACTACCTCCATACAGGTCCCTTTCAAGGACATTAGGGGTTCGGTATCTGGTTCCTGGTTCACGCCAGACGAGAATCACTGTTCAGACTATACCTGGACTCGTCCGTGAACATAATTTGGGACCACTGTTCCAATGACCTTGTACTGTGTTCTTGGCACCAGGCTTTACGGGCTCTCCTGTGTGCAGCAGTCAGTGGAATGCACCTTGCGGGCCTCCGGGCGAATAAACCATGTCTCTTCAGTCGTCTGTAGACTGTGTGTCTGGAGACAACTGTTCCAGTGGCTGTGGTAAAGTCCCGAGCAAGGCTACCTGCAGTACTCCATGGCTGTCTGAGGGCACTGATGGTGAGATATCGGTCTTCTTGTGGTGTTGTACACTGTGGACGTCCCGTACTGTAGCGCCAGGACACGTTTCCTGTCTGCTGGAATCGTTGCCATAATCTTGAGATCACACTTTGTGGCACACGGAGGGACCGTCTACCACCTGCTGTGTTTGTCCAGCCTCCAGTCGCCCTAATATTCTGCCCCTCGTAACGTCATCAATATGTGTTCTTTGAGCCATTTTCAGCACACAGTCACCTTTAGCACGTCTGAAAATGTCTGCACACTTACTCGGTGCACCGTACTCTGACATGCACCAACACACCTCTGCGAATGTGGACTGCTGCCAGAGCCACCGTGCGACGACCACAGGTCAAATGCATTGCATGGTCATACCCCGAGGTGATTTAAAGCCGCAAACAGCTCATCAGAGCGTTGTTTCACCATGTATCAGCATTATCCTTAATTTATGAGCATGAGTGTAGTTACAAACTACGGCATCCACACGCTTTATGTAACACATAAATGTCACTACAGATATTCGGATTTAGCTTATGACATGTTCGATATGCCTGCCACCCTTGGCGATGATGTGGCGCAGACGGGTAGCGAAATTCTGAAGTGTCGGAACATCGATGCTGTCGATGGCCTCCTGAATGGCTGTTTTCAGCTCAGCGGTGGTTTTGGGGTTATTGCTGTACACCTTGTCTGTAATGTAGCCCCGCAGAATGGAGTCGCTTGTGTTCATATCCGGGGAATATGGGGGTTAGTCGAGGCCCATGCCAGTGCTGCTGGATACCCCAGATCCAGAATACGGTTCCCAACGTGCTCCCCCAGGACATCACTCTCCTGCTGCGATGGAGTCGATCTCGGTCTTGCATGAACCAATCAGGGTCACTCTGGATAATGGGGATGAAATCATCTTCCTAAATCTTCAAGTACTGTTTTGTAGTCACCGTGCCATCAAGAAATACCGCACCCATTTTTCCGTGACCGGAAATTGCACACCACACACTCACCCGTTGAGGGTGAAGAGAATTCTCGATCGGAAATGCGGATTTTCAGTCCCCCAAACGCACTAATTTTGCTGACTGACGAACCCATCCAAAGAAAAGTAGGCTTCGTCGCTAAACCAAACCATATTCACGTAGTAATTCCCACCGTACCCCACGTCCCACCGTGCAATTTCAATATCCTAACGCAAACCGTTGAGAAGTTATGACGATTTTATTTCGTGTAGTTAAAGTGTCACCCTGTAACAGACGCGCAGGCCACAAGTGTTGCGCGCGTCGTGTGACGGGTAACATACCTACGCAGGCGCAAGCGGTGGTACGAAGCATGCCATGTGGCGCGTTTGGTGGGAACTTTCCCATTGAGGAATTAACGCCGACGTGCTTGGAAAAGTTGAAGTCCCTCACATTGTCAGAGTTTGCACGTATAATGGCAGTTGTACCTCAAGCGTACAATCTATTATAGTTATCAGTGTCAAGTCACGTGCAGCACGATCGAATTACGTTTAAAAAAAAGCTTCAGTTTACAGTCGCCCTTTTATTTTGTCTACTGAGTACCAAGTACTATCATCACGTCATTTTACGTTAAAAAAAAGCGCAGTGCACGGCTAAAATTGTCTTTAAGACTTCTCCTTTACCCAAGTAGCTGTGTCACTTACTGCCGGCTGGTGTGGCCGAGCGGTTCTAGGCGCTTAAGTCTGGAACCGCGTGACCGCTACGGTCGCAGGTTCGAATCCTGCCTCGGGCATGGATGTGTGTGAGTCCTTAGGTTAGTTAGGTTTAAGTAGTTCTAAGTTCTAGGGGACTGATGACCTCAGATGTTAAGTCCCATTGTGCTCAGAGCCATTTCTTGTGTCATTTACTAAAAGTGAAGGTCGGCACCAAGCGTTAAACAAACTCAAATTCCGGACAGTGATAAAAGTGCTCCCCTACGTACAGAATTTTTTCTTCATAAAAAGATTCATAACGTAAAAGATAGACTGCATCAAAAAATAAAAATAACATGAAATATAGAATGTAAGAACGTAAATAACAAAACGAAGAACTAAACACCCCCATTACAATAAAACATTACGGCAAGGGCAAACATCTGGGTTGCTGTATTTTCATCCACAGTTTATACAGGGTGTTTCAAAAATGACCGGTATATTTGAAACGGCAATAAAAACTAAACGAGCAGCGATAGAAATACACCGTTTGTTGCAATATGCTTGGGACAACAGTACATTTTCAGGCAGACAAACTTTCGAAATTACAGTAGTTACAATTTTGAACAACAGATGGCGCTGCGGTCTGGGAAACTCTATAGTACGATATTTTCCACATATCCACCATGCGTAGCAATAATATGGCGTAGTCTCTGAATGAAATTACCCGAAACCTTTGACAACGTGTCTGGCGGAATGGCTTCTCATGCAGATGAGATGTACTGCTTCAGCTGTTCAATTGTTTCTGGATTCTGGCGGTACACCTGGTCTTTCACGTGTCCCCACAGAAAGAAGTCACAGGGGTTCATGTCTGGCGAATAGGGAGGCCAATCCACGCCGCCTCCTGTATGTTTCGGATAGCCCAAAGCAATCACACGATCATCGAAATATTCATTCAGGAAATTAAAGACGTCGGCCGTGCGATGTGGCCGGGCACCATCTTGCATAAACCACGAGGTGTTCGCAGTGTCGTATAAGGCAGTTTGTACCGCCACAAATTCACGAAGAATGTCCAGATAGCGTGATGCAGTAATCGTTTCGGATCTGAAAAATGGGCCAATGATTCCTTTGGAAGAAATGGCGGCCCAGACCAGTACTTTTTGAGGATGCAGGGACGATGGGACTGCAACATGGGGCTTTTCGGTTCCCCATATGCGCCAGTTCTGTTTATTGACGAAGCCGTTCAGGTAAAAATAAGCTTCGTCAGTAAACCAAATGCGGCCCACATGCATATCGCCGTCATCAATCCTGTGCACTATATCGTTAGCGAATGTCTCTCGTGCAGCAATGGTAGCGGCGCTGAGGGGTTGCCGCGTTTGAATTTTGTATGGATAGAGGTGTAAACTCTGGCGCATGAGACGATACGTGGACGTTGGCGTCATTTGGACCGACATCTGCAACACGGCGAACGGAAACCCGAGGCCGCTGTTGGATCACCTGCTGCACTAGCTGCGCGTTGCCCTCTGTGGTTGCCGTACGCAGTCGCCCTACCTTTCCAGCACGTTCATCCGTCACGTTCCCAGTCCGTTGAAATTTTTCAGACAGATCCTTTATTGTATCGCTTTTCGGTCCTTTGGTTACATTAAACCTCCGTTGAAAACTTCGTCTTGTTGCAACAACACTGTGTTCTAGGCGGTGGAATTCCAACACCAGAAAAATCCTCTGTTCTAAGGAATAAACCATGTTGTCTACAGCACACTTGCACGTTGTGAACAGCACACGCTTACAGCAGAAAGACGACGTACAGAATGGCGCACCCACAGACTGCGTTGTCTTCTATATCTTTCACATCACTTGCAGCGCCATCTGTTGTTGAAAATTGTAACTACTGTAATTTCGAAAGTTTGTCCGCCTGAAAATGTACTGTTGTCCCAAGCATATTGCAACAAACGGTGTATTTCTATCGCTGCTCGTTTAGTTTTTATTGCCGTTTCAAATATATCGGTCATTTTTGAAACACCCTGTATCTGGTGCATAACAGTGCAAAACATCCATCTGACCCTGAATTTTATAATCATATAGTAATGTGCTATTCATAGTAATAGCGTTATATACTGAAAACAAAAATTATAAATATTGAAAAGATATTCAACATCCAGAGGGAATGTTGGCGCAGTGTGGCTGTTTCTTACTCCGCAACTGTCAATTGGCGATCTTTGAGAGCATTTCCAGTATCACGTTTATCGCAGAAGTATCCGTTAGCAGGATAGAGCTGTTGGTGGCGCCACATCGCATTTCCTCCACGCCATGACACAGTTCACCAACCCACCACCGTCGTGTACCATTCCTGGTATGCAACGTGCAGTTATGAGAGCCTGCATGGATGGGTATTAGAATTAGGAAAAGACCACAAAGAACTAAATCAGTAATTCATACAACTGTGTCCAGACATGAGCGTTTGGCTGTTGTGGCATTTAAACCCAATACCTGTGACCTAATTCTGATGGTACTTTATGGCAGTAAGTGGTAAAAACACTACATCCATAATTGTCTTTGTGGCGTCTCTTCATGAAACGCTTAGAAATTTAAGAAAGATTTTCATTTTTCGGAATAGTTCTTCGTATATAACGAAAATAACTGCATTCTACAATGTTATGATTTATGTAAAGTGTCAAGGTTGAGAGTAAGGAGCTGGCGTTCCTAGTTTGTTTCATGTTTCATGAAACGCAGGTTGTATCATAATTAATGGCGTAAACGCATACAGTTGAAAGTACACTATAATAGAAGCAAAAAAGTCTCAGTAAACATAGGGTCGAAAATGCACACCTTAAGAACTACGAGCAATTTTTCATCTTCGATACTCTGAAGCAAATCTCTTCCACTGCAAGCTTTTTGCTTTTCAGATTCTGGGAAATGGTAGTGTGGACCAAAAGAAGAAAAAATGTCCAGTAAACATTTGCTCTAAAATGCATACCTTAAAAGTTAGGAGCAATTGTCCATCAGAAGAGTTGTATTTCCAAGTAGCGAAGATGAGCACGTGCTCGTAGCTGTTAAGGTATGCATTGTAGAGCACATGTTTACTGGACATTTATTTCTTGTCTTGGTCCACATTACCATTTCCCAAGATGTGGAAAGCAAAGAGCTTGCAGTAGAAGAGTTTGCTTCACGGTATCGAAGATGAAAACTTACTCGTAGCTCTTGAGGGAAGCATTTTCGACCCTATGTTCACACAGACTTTTTGCTTCTAGTATCGTGTACTTTCAACTGTATGTGTTTACACCATTAATTATGATACACCCTGTATAGTTATTCCCGACAATGACTCGTTCATTCTGTTCCATTCTCGTTGTCTTTACGATTACTCTATTTTGCGAATGCTGCCTTTGTTCTGATGAATGTGTCTGTTTCTTATTGAAATAACGATTGAAAAGATTCTTACAATCTTCTTTACGTCATTTCCTATCGTCTACTGTTCCGAAACATTAAGGCTAGGTGTAGCCACTGTAATTGTACTAGTGGAAGCTAGTGTGGTTTGCGTAACGTCATCAACTTATTTTAATTCTTAATAGCCAGTACTTGTATCTACCGTCCAACACGACTTTCACATAGTTTATTTGCTTTCGAAGTCCGATACTTCATTGGGTTACGCGTCGTAGATATTTTTAAATGCAACCGCACAAGCCGAAGCTACTCAGTAACTTTGGCTTGAGCAGTAGTCGGTGTGTTTTATCTTACGAAAGAAAGCAAATTTTATCCAAACATGAGTAAAAAGGAAAACATTACATGTAGTCTTTGCTAATAATTCAACGCTGATCTTAGGGATATTATTTAACTTAGGTAAACATTTCTCTCAGTTGCGACGAATTTATAGCTGATCCTCTTGAACTGTTACTGAAACATATAAAAGAAAGATTTCATGATTTTCTTGTTCTGAGATAAATTTAGATAGTAATAGAGGCCAGTTATATCTTGTGCATCTGCAATCTAAACCGTGAAGTCATATGCATTTAAAATATCATGGCACTTGAGAAACGGGCTGCTTTCATCCTAGTCCATCTTCAGGTTAGTCGTTTAATAGTGGGATACGTTAACGTAAATACCATACATGTGCATATCAAAACAGTGTATAGTTTATGTAATGGTGGGAGAAAAAGGGCGGTGGGGGGGGGGGGGGGGACGAAAGCGAGTACAGCATAAGAGGTAAGAGGCTGGGGGGAGGGGTGGGACACAGATAAATTTAGCCAAGTATAGTCAAAGATAAAACTGTGTGTTTGGGAGGGGGGGGGGGGGCTTATTGACAAGACCACCAAGTTATGGATCAAAAGTGTATCTAGTAATCGATAGAACGATGGTTCAAATCCCCGACTGGGCATCCAGATAATGTCGGGATGGTTCCATTGATTTTGTTGCCCATCCTTCCTAAGTTGTGTTCCATCTCTAATGACCTCGTTATAGACGTGATGTTAAACTAATCTTCCTTCTTCTTCCTTACTCTTCGCCCATGTGCTCACTCACGAAGCGAACACAGCTGCGAATTGCTTCCATCTCATACACACACACACACACACACACACACAGACACACACACACACAGATGGTAAGTAATGTTGTTTCTTTACTTGTTTACTTTGGAGCAATCAGTTGGAAGCACCGTACGCCACACCACAGTCCGTTAAGCCTTACGTGATAATCGATTCGAGACTTGGCCAACGCGGCTATCGGTACTTAAAAGGCTTCTCTGGCTAATTCACACAAAATACGAACTTCGCAGCGCAAAGTACCCTGTTATATCCAGTTTCGTGTCTGTTAGTGATTAACGCATTCACAAGTCGACGTGGTAACTTGCAAATACAATGCAGATTTGTGCCGATCAACTGCCGCATTGTTTTACAGCTAGGTGAAGCTGGTTCCAGAAGAAAACATAAAGGAAAGAAGACAAAGAAAGAAAGCAACAGAATGGCATCTTTGCTGCTTTACGAGGGATACTCATCGTGTTTTACATATAACCTCGAGGAGTAAAGTTACACAATTAATTTTTTGCATGTGTACGAGTGCCTGTTTGGAGCCCTGTTAGTCCTTGAAATTCCCGAGCCACAGTACCGTACCACACTAGTACAGGACAAAACGACGCAGACGACTGCTGAAGTGGAGATTGGTTCAAATGGCTCTGAGCACTATG
Source organism: Schistocerca serialis cubense (assembly GCF_023864345.2). Classification (NCBI taxonomy): domain Eukaryota; kingdom Metazoa; phylum Arthropoda; class Insecta; order Orthoptera; family Acrididae; genus Schistocerca; species Schistocerca serialis. Next base: position 346,639,729 of record NC_064643.1, read on the forward strand.
GGACTTAACATCGGAGGTCATCAATCCCCTAGAACTTAGAACTACTTAAACCTAACTAACCTAAGGACATCACACACATCCATGCCCGAGGCAGGATTCGAACCTGCGACCTTAGCGGTCACGCGGTTCCAGACTGAAGCGCCTAGAACCGCTCGGCCAGACCGGCCGGCGAAGTGGAGATTGACTGCTCCATATATTCTCGTTTTATTTATTTCTTCTCCTCTTGCGACGCGCTACAGTACGGTGGCAAGGGTAATTCATTGTTTACTAGGACTACAGACAAACTCTAAGCAAACAAAAAATTAATTATCTAATTTAATTTTGCGAGTCGATAGTTAAAAGTTTATGAAAACCATTCGTAGTAGAGGACAAAGCGCCATGAAACATATAGAAGTGGTGCACAAAATTACAAACGGGAACAAAGAGTATTAATTACCATTTTTAATTTTTAATTCTGAATGTAAAAACATTCCTCCAACTATAGCTTCTGATGCTGTCGATTGAACCAAGACGTTGACAAAATCGACACCTACGGTGCATATAAGACTTCCTTCGTTTACGTAGTTCTCAGCCTTTGTGGCCGAGGTGAAGATTTATAACTCCTTGCGTGTGTTTAGTTCACGTTGCTGCAGTAAGTAAGGCGTGAGGTACAGGGTTGAGAGCGCAGTAGTTCTTAGTTATTCATCAGAGCATTTCACGTCAGGTACTGAAACCCGTGATTGCAGAAACTGACAAACGCCACAATGGTTCCTTTGAGAATGTCACGGCAGACTTCCTTACCGTTCTCTGTCCAGTGCTAGCTTTTGCTCGGCTTCTAATGATATTGGGAAATTAAACCCTTTCTTTCATACAAGTTGTCGATGTGTTTCGAAGCTAAATCAATTACCATTCAAACGTTCTTAGACAAGAGCATACCAAAGCAATGTTATTATTCCACAAAGAAAATTGTGGGGTCGGCCGTAGGGGGAAGTAGCCTGCATGAAAAGAGGATTGCTTGTGACATTGCTATCCTCAGAGAAAGTGAAGAAGAAATGTAGGAAATAATGAATAGAATGGACAGCTCAACGAGCACACACTATAGTTTGAGAGCGTACCGAGGAACGACGAAATTAATAACAGCTTGCAAAAATCAGATCAGTGTTCAGCCCAACGTCACAACTTGAGACTTCGAAGTAGAAGTGAAGGAATTCTGCTGCCTTGGAAGCTAAATAAGACATGATAGGCGAAGCAAGGTGGACGTCAAAAACAGACTCGCACGGGCAAAGAGGGCGTTCCTGTCCAAATTATGTCGGATAGTAACAAATGTCTGCTTCAATTTGAGAAAGAAATATCTTAGAATGCATGTTTCTAGCACAGCATTGTGCGAACTGAATTATTGAGTGTGCGAAAACCGGAGAAGGAGACAAGTGAAGCGTTTGAGATGTGTTGAAAATTAAGTAGACTGATAAGAAATAAGAAGAGTGGAACACGTGTAAAACATTGATGAGAAGAAGGGACTGTGTGAGAGGGTACGTGTTAAAAGATCAAGCAACAACTACCTTGGTCCTGGAGGGAGCTATGAAGAGAAAGGACATTGAATCAAGCGCCACTCTGAGATGAAAGGATTGGCACAGGAGAAGAATTCGTAGCGGATTCTATCAAACCAGTCGGAAGAATGACTGAAAAATAGAGAGACTCGACTGTAAATTCCACCATACTCTGTACAACGCGCAGTACAGCAGGGTGTGTCAGTGATCATGGAGAGGGGCAAACGTATCGGTTTGAAATATGGACTCCACTGTGGTTGTACAAAATTTTATCAGGAAAGAACTGAAACTAAAATAACGAAACCAATCGTGCTTTGAGAAAGCTTTGCCATTTGAATACAAGAACGTACTAATCGTCGTCTCTACGAGATAATAAATTTATTTATTATGTTTGTAGCTGCTAACATCGACTAACACATAGGCCTCTTTCATGAGGTATGGGGATAGAAAACGCCACTAAAAAGATCATGTGCAATTCTCCTTATCAGAAGTTCTCATTATAAAATAATAGTGAGGGTAATGAAAAACGTGCGCTACAGTTGGCTTGGTCTTCGTGTCCGTGTTCGGTTCCATCATACTGGAGCACCAGCTCACTTTGTGCACCTTGTTCATGTAAATCTGCACCAGATATACAGTTAGAGGAAGAACAGGTCCATTCTCTTGACCAGTTCGTTTATCTAATCTGATACTACTGGTGTTCTTTTTCTGTGTTGCGTGATAAACGGCGTGTCTTAGAGGGTACCTGTCGAGTGGAAGAACAGCTACTGCCGAGTGTTCTTGACGCTTGTGACACTGTTCAAACAAAACCCAGTGTACAGAAGATACTACTAAAAGCTGTTACCTCCATACTACGTGCTGCGTCAACGACCTGTGGGCGGGAGTTCTGCCGTGCCTCCCAAGTTGTTATATGCAACTGGATATGCGATGCGATCCGTCCATTACAAAAATGATTTGGTAATGTCTAGTGGTTCGATCGGGAAATGTTGCGATAGCGAAATACGCCAAATGCGCCTAAATTTAAATTCTTCATCTGTGTGGAAACCAAATACGACACAAAATCATGGAAAACGTCGTTCTCCAACCACTCCCCCCCCCCCCCCCCCCCCCCCCGTCCCTTTTTCTGCTTGTGTCCCTCTCGCTCTCTCTCTCACTCTCCCTTCCCACATCCCTCTTCCTAGTTTATCTCTGGTACATCCTTCCGCAAGAACTTTGTGTGATGATGTCATGTCCACATGTAATGTGGGAGATGTAATTTCGAACAACTTGTATGGTGGTAGCACTTGATGCAAGTTGAGCGCGTAAATATGCATATGCTCGAATTTTTTTCAATCGTCAGCAGGGTAGCTGTAAATATGAAAATGTGTCATTTTCGCATATAGCTTTCGAATCTGTTGATCCCGGACCAGGGCTTCTTGTATCAATTTAGTATTTTTGTTCTTCATCACCTCTGAAAGTCTGTAACATCATAACGAAAACGAATCTCAGGAACTTTATGGTAACAAAAATTCGTCATCGGCTGCTTTAGATGAATTTTGGATCTTTTTGTGTTATGCTGGATACGTATCGGTTCATAAGCTCACTTTCAGCAGAGCATTACAGAAGGCAAATACGAATTTTAAAGTGTATACCGTGCTTACTGGCTTATATTTTTCCTTATCTTACCAGACCTCCTATTTTGTTATCTTTCAAAAGCACCACATCTCGGATGCTTTGATTCTCTTCTTTTGCCGGCCGTTGTGGCCGAGCGGTTCTAGGCGCTTCAGTCTGGAACCGCGCGACCGCTACTGTCGCAGGTTCGGATCCTGGATGTGTGTGATGTCCTTAGGTTAGTTAGGTTTAGGGGACTGATGACCTTAGATGAAAAGTCCCATATTGCTGAGAGCCATTTGATTTTTTTCACTTCTTTTCCGGTTCTCGCACAGCCCAGGATTTACTTACGTCTGATGCGGTATTCTAAATGTAACATTCTCAGAAATTTCTTTTTCAAATTAAAGTTCACGTTTTATGCTAGTAGACTTGTTTTGGCCAGGAATACCCTCCTTGTCTGTGCTAGTGTGCTTTTTATGACTGCCTTCCCTCGTGAGTCACGTGTTATTTATTCATTTATTTATTTTGTACCTAACGTAGCACAATTCCATGAATTCATCTAGTTCATGGTCCCCAATTCTGATGTTATGTTTATTGCTAATCTCATTTCCGCTGCTTTCATTACTTTAGTTTTTATTTGGTTTACTGTAAGCACATAGCGCGTGCTAATTACACCGTCATTCCATTCATCACCTCTTGTAATTCTTCCTCTCTTTCATTAACAATAACAATGTCAACAGCGCATCTCCTCATTGATTTCATTTCACTCTGAATATTAATTCCACTCCTGAACTATTCTTTTACTCCCGTCATTGCTTCCGTGATGTATACAGGGTGTTTGACTGGTATAGGTACAAACGAAAGCCGACCGGAGTGGCCGAGTGGTTCTAGGAACCGCTACGGTCGCAGGTTCGAATCCTGCCTCGGGCATGGATGTGTGTGATGTGCTTAGGTTAGTTAGGTTTAAGTAGTTCTAACTTCTAGGGGACTGATGACCTCAGCAGTTAAGTCCCACAGCGCTCAGAGCCATTTGGACCGTTTTTCACAAACGAAAGGAACGAGTAAGGGACGGAAATACAAGGATTTGAATACCGACGTAATTTAGCAAAAGTGGTACGGAACTTAACACCGTTATATAGAATCTCACCTTTACGATGCTTCGTGCACTACCGTTACAGTACTTTCGCATGAATGTGAGCATACTGATACGATCAGCACTTACTCGTAGAGACGGGAGTGAGTCATTTCCTCGTGAAACAAACTGTAAACGTGAGTGCCTCAAATAAACTCAGTAAACTACAGGCGAACCTACGTAGTAAATCATGCATAACGGATGGAAAAGTGGGTCACTTGTTATACTAGCAAGTCACGATTCCAAAAAGCGGAAACTGAAGAGGAACTGGCTGGTAGGGTGTGCCTGCTATATCATTGTGGAACAGAGTTGCTTGAGGGTGCGGCGAATGGTATGTGTACGCTGTGTGACTGGCGGCCTTCGCTTTCAACAACTGCAATGAGCTAAGGTTTTAGTTGTAATGTGTGTGCTGCTTACGTCATCCAAATACAAAATATTTGTTCGTTGAACAGGTTTTTGGTTTATTCGCCCATCACTGGAGCGACGCTAGTGTGCAGCAAGCCAAATATTACAATTATGCTTCATCAGATAGAGAGAAAGATACATCCACATGTACAGAATCTTCTTCAATAGTGGCATTATAGAGAGAAAGATACATCCACATGTACAGAATCTTCTTCAATAGTGGCATTAGGTGACGCATGTAAGATCGAGAGTTCAGCACTCGTGTTATGCAACAAACATGTTAAATTACAATTTAAAAATACACTACTGGCCATTAATATTGCTACACCAAGAAGAAATGCAGATGATAAACGGGTATTCATTGGACAAATATTATACTAGAACTGACATGTGATTACATTTTCAGGCAATTTGGGTGCATAGATCCTGAGAAATCAGTGCCCAGACCAATCACCTCTGGCAGTAATAACGGCCTTGATACGCCTGCGCATTGAGTCAAACAGAGTTTGGATGGCGTATACAGGTACAGCTGCCCATGCAGCTTTAGCATGACACCACAGTTCATCAAGAGTAGTGACTGGCGTATCGTGACGAGCCAGTTGCTCGGTCACCATTGACCAGACGTTTTCAGTTGGTTAGAGAGCTGGAGAATGTGCTGGCCAGTGCAGCAGTCGAACATTTTCTGTATCCAGAAAGGCCCGTACAGGGTTTCACAGGGATCGAAGGGTAGAGCCATGGATCGTAACACATCTGAAATGTATCGTCCACTGTTCAAAGTGCCCTCAAAGCGAACAAGAGATGACCGAGACGTGTAACCAATGGCACCCCATACCATCACGCCGGGTGATACGCCAGCATGTCGATGACGAATACAGGCTTCCAATGTGCGTTCACGGTGATGTAGGCAAACACGGATGCGACCATCATGATGCTGTAAACAGAACCTGGATTCATCCAAAAAAATGTCGTTTTGCCATTCGTGCTCCCAGGTTCGTCCTTGAGTACACCATCGCAGGCGCTCCTGTCTGTGATGCAGCGTCAAGGGTAACCGCAGCCCTGGTCTCCGAGCTGATAGTCCAACCTGATGCAATCGTCGTCGAACTGTTCGTGCGGATGGTTGTTGTCTTGCAAACGTCCCAATCTGCTGACTCAGGGATCGAGACGTGGCTGGATGATCCATTACAGCCATGCGGATAAGATGCCTGTCATCTCGACTGCTAGTGGTACGAGGCCGTTGGGATCCTGCACGGCGTTCCGTATTACCCTCCTGAACCCACCGATTCCATATTCTGCTAACAGTCATTGGATATCGACCAACGCGAGCAGCAATGTCGCGATACGATAAACCGCAATCTCGATAGGCTACAATCCGACCTTTATCAAAGTCGGAAACGTGATGGTACGCATTTGTCCTCCTTACACGAGGCATCACAACAACATTTCACCAGGCAACGCCGATCAACTGCTGTTTGTGTATGAGGTACCGGCCGGCCGGTGTGGCCGAGCGGTTCTAGGCGCTACAGTCTGGGACCGCGAGACCGCTACGTCGCATGTTCGAATCCTGCCTCGGGCATGGATGTGTGTGATGTCCTTAGTTTAGTTTGGTTTAAGTAGTTCTAAGTTCTAGGGGACTGATGACCTCAGATGTTAAGTCCCATAGTGCTCAGAGCCATTTGAACCATTTTTGTGATATCGGTTGGAAACTTTCCTCATGTCAGCACGTTGTATGTGTCGCCACCGGCGCCAACCTTGTGTGAATGATCTGAAAAGCTAATCATTTGCATATCACAGCATCTTCTTCCCGTCGGTTAAATTTCGCGTCTGTAGCACGTCATCTTCATGGTGTAGCAAATTTAATGGCCAGTAGTGTACATAGTATCAATCACAGTACACAACGAAAACTGACAATATTGCAATATTGTAAGGGAAACAAAGTAAGGTATAATAACAATTAAATTGTGGTAAAAGGTCGTGCTGATGAATGTGACCATTGGGACTGAGATCTGGGAGTGTGGGGCTGGTTGATTAGATCGTGTGAAGCTTTAGAGTGGGGACTGCTCTGCTTTAAGTGACCATTTAGAACCAGGTACTAGTTTTTAACTAAGTACTTCTTTACTTCAAGTGCTAGTAATAGATCTGAAGCCCTAATAATCGGCCCTTTTTTTGCCTCTTTTGGCTATAGCTAGCAGTTCTGCTTTGATTTTGTATCTGTGACGTCTTTTAGCACATGCTCAGCAAAAGTGGAACCTGAGTTGCGTAATGTGCATGTTCATGCTCAATCATTCTACTATAGCCGTGACTTTTTTTTTTACGGTCAGTAGAATTGATTTTATAAACACCACTATTACGTAATAAATTTGTGTTAATATTAATAAGAAACCACCACAGCTGTGCTGATTCGCAATTATTATGTCACCCCGATTTGGTTCAAAATAACATCGTCTGGTTACATTGGCAATGATCTTAATGAGAAATCCCTACTTGAGTTGTGCCAGTGTCAAGGCTTTAGAAGTGTCGTTCTCTAATGTAGCATTATTCCCTACATACCTGTATAAAAGTCCGCCTCCTTAGCTGGATGGTCAATGCGTTTGACTGCCATGCTGTGGTACCGGGTTCTGTTCCCGGCCAGATCGGAGATTTGCTCCGCTCGGGGAAGGGGTGTTGTGTTTTCATCATTTCATCACCATCGACTTGCAAGTTGCCCAATGTTGTGTCAACTCAGGAGACTTGGAACTCGGTGGTCGAACTTCCCCAGGCGTGGACTCTCGTCCATCTCATTTCATTTCACCACTATAAATTTCCATTTGAAAGAAAAAATTAAAAATCATATTTTGAAGCCAGTAATGAAGTGCCTTGAATACTTTTGGGTACAAGTTGGTATGTCGTATATTTGCAACAACAGGCATTTGAGATATTGAACATTAACAACAACCCATAGATTTTTATTTAAAACCTTGATTATACGAGTACGTTGCTATTCTGAATTTGAATTGTAGTAGAATTCGTTTATTATGGCTTATTCTGAAACCGTTACGACTGTCTGCGCTGGTGGTACACGAAATTTAAAATGTCAATTTGCATTTGGTGGAGCTTACCCTCGGGGATCCATCGCTCGTAAAATAAAAGCTCCAGAGTGTTAGCAGCTCATTAGAATTTCCACATCGCAATAAAAGTGAAATTTAATCATTCAAAACAGTGTTGAGGTCGGGTGTTCGTATGTATTATTGCAAGGTTGCGATGAATTAAATATGTATACGTAAATAATGGACACAATTGGCCACTGAAGTATTCTGGTGTTACAAATCAAAGAAACGTATGAACTGTATTTTCGAATTCAGTCGCACGTACTGCTAGTTCATTACATCAAAATGTGATTTACGTCACGTCACAGATACTACAGAATAAATAAATAATTTTCAGAACTGATTTTACCTCCATAGGTAGCAGTAACTCTCCAAAAAATGACTGACTTTTCGTGTGTGTGTCGTGAACAAAGGCGCGAAAAGCAAGTCGCTCTAGAAGTAGCCGAAACACTCAGGAAATGGCAACACACGTCAGAGGCTTAGGTAACTTCGTGTAGAATTTGCACATTAGTATCGTTTTGGTATGGCGCCAAATCGCGACACACGGCTGTAACGGTGAAAGGCACGTTCTGGAACACGATGATCATATAGACACTCCTTCGACAGGCTGGCAGAACCACGGGAAGCAGTGAGTACAGGCAACTTCGTATGCTGTGTGTTTGTGTTATCCTTGCCGTTGAATAAGATATGGGCTATGGTGCCTCCTACATAAAGTGAAGTTTTATAGTTGCAGAATTTGAGAGTTTTGGATAATTAGTTGAATGGCTTTCCTAAATACGAAATAGCACTCCACTGGATGTTAGGTACTGCAGAGGTGGCATAAAAGATGGGCAAGATCTGTCGTTGTTCCTTTTGTAGAAGTTTTCAGCTAGTACAAGGCTATAGCCATTACTAGCCGCAATAAATTTGTTTCTAGTCCTATTTGGAAATCCTGTTTAGACATTGGTAGGGACGTTCTACGAGTCGGCGCGTGGAATGTCAGAAGCTTGAACGTGGTAGGGAAACTAGAAAATCTGAAAAGGGATATGCAAAGGCTCAATCTAGATATAGTAGGGGTCAGTAAAGTGAAGTGGAAGGAAGACAAGGATTTCTGGTCAGATGAGTATCGGGTAAAATCAACAGCAGCAGAAAATGGTATAACAGGTGTAGGATTCGTTATGAATAGGAAGGTAGGGCAGAGGGTGTGTTACTGTGAACAGTTCAGTGACCGGGTTGTTCTAATCAGAATCGACAGCAGACCAACACCGACAACGATAGTTCGGGTATACATGCCGACGTCGCAAGCTGAAGAAGAACAGATAGAGAAAGTGTATGAGGATATTAAAAGGGTAATGCAGTATGTAAAGGGGGACGAAAATCTAGTAGTCATGGGCGACTGGAATGCAGTTGTAGGGGAAGGAGTAGAAGAAAAGGTTACAGGAGAATATGGGCTTGGGACAAGGAATGAAAGAGGAGAAAGACTAATTGAGTTCTGTAACAAGTTTCAGCTAGTAATAGCGAATACTCTGTTCAAGAATCACAAGAGGAGGAGGTATACTTGGAAAAGGCCGGGAGATACGGGAAGATTTCAATTAGATTACATCATGGTCAGACTTAGATTCCAGAATCAGATACTGGATTGTAAGGCGTACGCAGGAGCAGATATAGATTCAGATCACAATATAGTAGTGATGAAGAGTAGGCTGAAGTTCAAGACATTAGTCAGGAAGAATCAATACGCAAAGAAGTAGTATACGGAAGTACTAAGGAATGACGAGATACGTTTGAAGTTCTCTAACGCTATAGATACAGCAATAAGGAATAGCGCAGTAGGCAGTACAGTTGAAGAGGAATGAACATCTCTAAAAAGGGCCATCACAGAAGTTGGGAAGGAAAACGTAGGTACAAAGAAGGTAGCTGCGAAGAAACCATGGGTAACAGAAGAAATACTTCAGTTGATTGATGAAAGGAGAAAGTACAAACATGTTCCGGGAAAATCAGGAATACATAAATACAAGTCACTGAGGAATGAAATAAATAGGAAGTGCAGGGAAGCTAAGACGAAATGGCTGCAGGAAAAATGTGAAGACATCGAAAAAGATATGATTGTCGGAAGGACAGAATCAGCATACAGGAAAGTCAAAACAACCTTTGGTGACATTAAAAGCAACGGTGGTAACATTAAGAGTGCAACAGGAATTCCACTGTTCAATGCAGTGGAGAGAACAGATAGGTGGAAAGAATACCTTGAAAGCCTCTCTGAGGGTTAAGATTTGTCTGATGTGATAGAAGAAGAAACAGGAGTCGATTTAGAAGAGATAGGGGATCCAGTATTAGAATCTGAATTTAAAAGAGCTTTGGAGGACTTGCGGTCAAATAAGGCAGAAGGGATAGATAACATTCCATCAGAATTTCTAAAATCATTGGGGGAAGTGGCAACAAAACGACTATTCACGTTGGTGTGTAGAATATATGAGTCTGGCGATATACCATCCGACTTTCGGAAAAGCATCATCCACACAATTCCGAAGACGGCAAGAGCTGACAAGTGCGAGAATTAGCGCACAATCAGCTTAATAGCTCATGCATCGAAGCTGCTTACAAGAATAATATACAGAAGAATGGAAAAGAAAATTGAGAATGCGCTAGGTGACGACCAGTTTGGCTTTAGGAAAAGTAAAGGGACGAGAGAGGCAATTCTGACGTTACGGCTAATAATAGAAGCAAGGCTAAAGAAAAAGCAAGACACTTTCATAGGATTTGTCGACCTGGAAAAAGCGTTCTACAATATAAAATGGTGCAAGCTGTTCGAGATTCTGAAAAAAGTAGGGGTAAGCTATAGGGAGAGACGGGTCATATACAATATGTACAACAACCAAGAGGGAATAATAAGAGTGGACGATCAAGAACGAAGTGCCCGTATTAAGAAGGGTGGAAGACAAGGCTGTAGCCTTTCGCCCCTACTCTTCAATCTGTACATCGAGAAAGCAATGATGGAAATAAAAGAAAGGTTCAGGAGTGGAATTAAAATAGAAGGTGAAAGGATATCAATGATACGATTCGCTGATAACATTGCTATCCTGAGTGAAAGTGAAGAAGAATTAAATGATCTGCTGAACGGAATGAACAGTCTAATGAGTACACAGTATGGTTTGAGAGAAAATCGGAGAAAGACGAAGGTAATGAGAAGTAGCAGAAATGAGAACAGCGAGAAACTTAACAACAGGATTGATGGTCACGAAGTCAATGAAGTTAAGGAATTCTGCTACCTAGGCAGTAAAATATCCAATGACGGACGGAGCAAGGAGGACATTAAAAGCAGACTCGCTATGGCAAAAAAGGCATTTCTGGCCAAGAGAAGTCTACTAATATCAAATACCGGCCTTAATTTGAGGAAGAAATTTCTGAGGATGTACGTCTGGAGTACAGCATTGTATGGTAGTGAAACATGGACTGTGGGAAAACCGGAACAGAAGAGAATCGAAGCATTTGAGATGTGGTGCTATAGACGAATGTTGAAAATTAGGTGGACTGATAAGGTAAGGAATGAGGTGGTTCTACGCAGAATCGGAGAGGAAAGGAATATGTGGAAAACACTGATAAGGAGAAGGGACAGGATGATAGGACATCTGCTAAGACTTGAGGGAATTACTTCCATGGTACTAGAGGGAGCTGTAGAGGGCAAAAACTGTAGAGGAAGACAGAGATTGGAATACGTCAAGCAAATAATTGAGGACGTAGGTTCCAAGTGCTACTCTGAGATGAAGACGTTATCACAGGAGAGGAATTCGTGGCGGGCCGCATCAAACCAGTCGGTAGACAAAAAAAAAAAAAAAAAAAAAAAAAAAAAAAAAAAAAAAAAAAAAAAAAAAAAAAAAAAAAGACGTCAGTTGCTGGGAGTTGTTTCCTAACAATGGCCAATAAATCGAAAAGCAACGCATCCGTAGCTGCTGAAGCTCATGACGAATAAAACACCGCTGACACCTGGAAAAACTTGGTTTTAATTGACCACGCTACCAATTTCATGGCTTACACCCATAACTTCAGTTGCAACCTTTATATTTAAGAATTTAAATAAAATTATGAACTGCATTGCATGTTTGTGCTATTAGAAACAAGTACCTGCAAAAAAGGAACAATACTGAAGTCTAAAACCGATTTCGAAGTAGTAGCTAATAACGTAGTTAATGGGTGGAAATATGTGCAAGACCGTAGGTACAAAGTGGAATAAAGTAGGCACTTCTTACGTATTTCAAACCAGACACGGAGGGCTAGGGTTTGAACGTATTGGAATAAGTAGAAATTTTTGGATACAAAAAAGGCAATACATAGTCAGTTGGACTTAGGACATCACAATATTCAGGCAAACTTTGATTGCTTGTACGATTGACTTTATTGTAAGGGAGCGACACAGCGTTCTTAGCCACGTGTATATTGTGACAAATCTTCTATGTGATAGTTATTATCTACCTGGGCCGTCGGTGTTTCCTGGTGAGCGGTGAAGGCAGGACCTACTACTCTTGCAAGCTGCGCCTTCCGTGTCTGGTTTGAGATAGGTAAGGAAGCGGCCTGCTTTGCTCATTCTATTTTCTACATTGAAGAGCCAAGGAAACTGTTACACCAGCCTAATATCGTGTAGGGCCCCCGCGAGCACGCAGAAGTGTCGCAACGCGACGTCGCATGGGCTCGACTAATGTGCTGGAGGGAATTGACACCATGAATCCTGCACGGCTGTTTATAAATCCGTCGGGTGGGGATCTCTTCTGAACACTACGTTGCAAGGCATCCCAGATATGCGCAATAATGTTCATGTCTGGGGAGTTTGGTGGGCAGCGGATGTGTTTAAACTTGGAAGAGTGTTCCTGGTGCCACTCTGTAGCCTTTATGGACGTGTGGGGTGTAGTATTGTCCTACTGGAGTTTCCGAAGTCCGTCAGAATGCGCAATGAACGTGTATGGATGCAGGTGATCAGACAGGATGCTTACGTTCGTGTCATCTGTCAGTCGTATCTAGACGTATCAGAGGTCCCATATCACTGCCACTGCACACGCCCCACACCATTACAGAGCCTCCACCAGCTTGAACAGTCACCTGCTGACATGCAGCGTTCACGGATTCATGAGGTTGTGTCCATATCCGCACACGTCCATCCTCTCGAAACAATTTGAAATAAGACTCGTTCGACCGGGCAACATGTTTCCAGTCATCAACCGTCCATTGTCAGGTTGACGGGCCCAGGCGAGGCGTAAAACTTTGTGTTGTGCAGTCATCAAGGGTACATGATCGGGCCTTCGGCTCCGAAAGGCCATATCGATGATGTTTCGTTGAACAGTTCGCACGCTGATACTTATTGATGGCCCAGAATTGAAATCTGTAGCAGTTTGCGGAACGGTTGCACTTCTGTCACTTTGAACGATTCTCTTCAGTCGTCGTTGGTCCCGTTCCTGCAGGGCCTTTCTCCAGCCGGAGGGATGTCGGAGATTTGCTCTGTTTTACCGGATTCCTGATATTCGCGGTATACTCGTGGGAAATCCCTACTTCGTCTGTACCTCGCAGATGCTGTGTCCCATCGCTCGTGCACTTCCATTGTAGCAGCAGTAACCGAACAAACAACTGCATCAGACAGTTGTTGTCTTATATAGACGTTGCCGATCGCAGCGCCGTATTCTGCCTGTTTAAATATCTCTGTATTTGAATACGTATGCCTATACTAGTTTTTTTGGCGCTTCAGTGTACCTATGTTCTCGCACTATCCACCGTTAACTAAGTTATCAGCCACATCTTCGAAATCGGTTCTATACTTCTGGATTGCCTTTTTTCTTTAGACACTTACACATGCAGTGAATGGCCGGCGGCATACCGATTCGATCCATCCACCAACGTCTTGAGAGAATATTTCACGAGCCACCTCCTCAAGTGTCCTTCGTTACGTCTAGTTCTTTAACCATTGGTGGTATTCACAGAATGGCAACACCTAGACTAAGAACGTTGGGTTCACCTACGACTTCTTAAAGTAATAATTTTTACGAGTATTAGTCTTCAAATAAACGTTAAATAATAGCACAAATTTGAAATATAGTTTATAATCATATTTCAATCCTCAAGTGTGTAGAGTGCACCTCAAGACGCGACTGTGAGCCGTGAAACCGGTAATTTCATCAGCTAAAACCAGTTTTTACTAGTTTTCAACGGTGTTTTAATTCATCATGGATCAAAATAAACATTAGTGGAAAAATGCGCAATTCGTTTGTTTTTCGACCTAAAATACGAAATTGTTCTACCATGTTGCTTCAATTCTTCAAAATACTCCGTATCGTCTGCCATCTGTATCATTTTTACTCCCAAAGTTCTACAGATACCTTGTAGGTGTGTATCTGATCGGAGGAAACATTCCATCGTTTGATGAGATTGCAACAATGGTAACATTGTAATCGTACCTGCGTAAGAGCGAGAGATTTTTAGTTTGACACCTACAGACGAGCTTCATTAACGTAAACGAATGATACACAACCCAAGACAAGAAGCAAAGACGCACCACGAAGGAATTATCCGAATGGCACGAAAACGGGTAGAAGTAATGTACATGTACAGACAAAGAAATCATTCCAGTTTTAGAAAAAAATATTACTTATTGAAGAAAGAGCTTCACAAATTGAGCAGATCAATAACGTGCCGGTCCACCTCCGGCTGTTACGCAAGTAGTCATTCGGCATTATTGATAGAGTTGTTGGATGACCTCCTGAGGGCTGTCGTACCAAAATCTGTCCACTTGGCGCGTTACATCGTCCTAATGCTCGATTGGGGAGAGATCCGGAGTCCTTGCTGCCTACGATACGGTTTGGAAAGTTCGAAAAAAAGCACTAGAAATTCTTTCGTGTGCGGGCGGGCATTTATATCTACATCTATATGGATACTCTGCAAATCACATTTAAGTGCCTGGCAGAGGGTTCATCGAACCACCTTCAGAATTCTCTATTATTCCAATCTCGTATCGCGCGCGGAAAGAACGCACACCTATTTCTTTCCGTAAGAGCTCTAATTTCCCTTATTTTATCGTGGTGATCCTTTCTTCCTATGTAGGTCGGAGTCAACAAAATTTAGTGATTGGAATTTCGTGAGAAGATTCCGTCACAACGAAGAACGCCTTTCTTTTAATGATGTCCACCCCAATTCCTGTGTCATTTCTGTGACACTCTCTCTCGTATTTCGCGATAATACAAAACGTGATGCCCTTCTTTGAACTTTTTCGATGTACTCCGTCAGTCCTATCCGGTAAGGATCCCACACCGCGCAGCAGTATTCTAAAATAGTGTAGCCAGTCTCCTTAGTAGGTCTGTTACATTTTCTAAATGTCCTCCCAATAAAACGCAGTCTTTGGTTAGCCTGACCCACATCATTTTCTATCTGTTCCTTCCAATTTAAGTTGTTCGTAATTGTAATGCCTAGGTATTTAGTTGAATTTACGGCTTTTAGACTAGACTGATTTATCGTGTAACCGAAGCTTAACGAATTCCTTTTAGCACTCATGTGGATGACCTCAAACTTATCGTTAGTTAGGGTCAACTGCCAATTTTCGCACCATTCAGATATATTTTCTAAATCGTTTTTCAATTTGTTTTGATCTTCTGATGACGTTATTAGTCGATAAACGACAGCGTCATCTGCAAACAACCTAAGATGGCTGCTCAGATTTTGGTTCAAATGGTTCAAATGGCTCTGAGCACTATGGGACTTAACTTCTGTGGTCATCAGTCCCCTAGAACTTAGATCTACTTAAACCGAACTAACCTAAGGACATCACACACATCCATGCCCAAGGCAGGATTCGAACCTGCGACCGTAGCGGTCACGCGGTTCCAAACTGAAGCGCTTAGAACCGCACGCCCACACTGGCCGGCTATGCTCAGATTTTCTCCCATATCGTTTATATAGATAAGGAACAGCAAAGGACCTGTAACACTACCTTGGGGAACGCCAGAAATCACTTTTGTTTTACTCGATGACTTTCCGTCAGTTTCTACGAACTGTGACCTCTCTGACAGGAAATCACAAATCCAGTCACATAACTGAGACGGTATTCCGTAAGCACGCAATTTCACTACAAGCCGCTTGTGTGGTACAGTGTCAAAAGCCGTACGGAAATCCAGAAATATGGAATCGATCTGAAATCCCTTGTCAATAGCACTCAATACTTCATGTGAATAAAGGGCACGTTGAGTTTCAAAGGAACGGCATTTTCAAAACCCATATTGACTGTGTGACAGAAGACAGTTTTCTTCGAGGTAATTCATAATGTTTGAACACAATATATGTTCCAAAATCCTGCTGCATATTGACATTTAACGATATAGGCCTGTAATTTAGTGGGTTACTCCTGCTATCTTTCTTGAATATTGGTATGACCTGTGCAACTTTCCAGTCTTTGGGTACAGATCTTTCGTCGAGAGACCGGTTGTATATGTTTGCTAAGTATGGAGCTAATGCGTCAGCATACTCTGAAAGGAACCTAATTGGTATACAGTCTGGACCAGAAGACTTGCTTTTATTAAGTGATTTAAGTTGCTTCACCACCCCGAGGATATTTACTTCCACGTTACTCAAGTTGGCAGCTATGCTCGATTCGAATTCTGGAATATTTACTTCGTCTTCTTTTGTGAAGGCATTTCGAAAGGGTGTGTTTAGTAACTCCGCTTTGGCAGCACTGTCTTCAATAGTAACTCCTTTGCTATCGCGCAGAGAAAGCATTGATTGTTTCCTGCCGCTAACATACCTCACATACGACCAGAATCTCTTTGGATTTTCTGCCAGGTTTCGAGACAAAGTTTCGTTGTGGAAACTGTTATAGGCATCTCGCATTGAAGTCCGCGCTAAATTTCGAGCTTCTGTAAAAGATCGCCATTTTTGGGGTTTTTGCGTCTGTTTAAATCTGGCATGTTTGTTTCGTTGTTTCTGCAACAGTGTTCTGACCCGTTTTATGTACCAAGGAGGATCAGCTCCGTCGTTTGTTAATTTATTTGGTATAAATCTCTCAGTTGCTGCCGATACTATTTCTTTGAATTCAAGCCACATCTGGTCTACATTTATATATTAATTTGAAATGGATATTGTCTCTCAGGAAGGCGTCAAGTGAATTTTTTTCTGCTTTTTTTTGGAGGATTTGGGGATTACAATATTGAGTTTCGCTACGACAACCCCATGTTCACTAATCCCTAAATCGGTTTTGATGGTTGTTATTAACTCAGTATTATTTGTTGCCAAGAGGTCAAGTGTGTTTTCACAACCGTTTACTATTCGCGTGGGTTCATGAACTAACTGCTCGAAATAATTTTTAGTGAATGCTTTTAGCACCATTTCGGGTGATATTTTATGCGTACCTCTGGAATTAAACACGTATTTTCGCCAACATATCGAGGGTAAATTAAAGTCACCAACAACTGTTACCGTATGAGTCGAGTATGTGTTTGAAATCAAAAAGCTTTCTTTGAACCTTTCAGCAACTCTATCATCTGCATTATATTGATGAAATGTAAGCCCAGTATGGCTTGCCACGATGGTAACAAAACGGGGCGTAGAATATCGTCGACGTACGCTGCGCATGATAACCGAAGTGGCTCTCCTATGGAAAGAAATGGCACCGCTGACCATCACTCATGGTTGTGTGAGTGGGGGAGGGGGGGGGGAGGGGAGGGGGGATGGCGGGCGGCGCAGGCGCATTCAGATTGTTACCCCATCGTAGTCCGGGGCATCTCCAGACACGCCTTCGTTTGTCATCGGGGCTCAGTTTGACGCGGGACTCACCACTGGAGACATTTCTTCTTCAGTCAATTAGAGTCCAGGAACGATATTCCTCAGGAGCACATCCAACAACTCTGTCAATGAATCCCAAGCCGAGTAAGTGCTCACATAAGAGCCAGAACTGGAGCAATGTGTTATTAATTTTGTGAAGCTGTTGCTTCCGAATAACTCATTTTTTTAAAGCTGTAATCATTGGTTTGTCTGTTCATGTACAGGGTGATCAAAAAGTCAGTATAAATTTGAAAACTTAATAAAACACAGAATAATGTAGATAGAGAGGTAAGAATTGACACACATGCTTGGAATGACATGGGGTTTTACTAGAACCAAAAAAAGTTCACAAAATGTCCGACAGATGGCGCTGCACAGCAAAACGTCAGTAACTGCTACCGTGACGGGTGAGAGATACGCCGATATGTTACAGAATCGCATCAACCCCAGCCTGGCTGATAAACACCTGCTGGAACGTACGATGTTTACGCAGGATGGCGCTCCACCCTATATTGCTAGACGCGTGAAAGATCTCTTGCGCGCGTCGTTTGTTGATGATCGTGTGCTCAGCCGTCACTTTCGTCATGCTTGGCCTCCCAGGTCCCCAGACCTCAGTCCGTGCGATTATAGGCTTTGGGGTTACCTGAAGTCGCAAGTGTATTGTGATCGACCGACATCTCTAGGGATGCTGAAAGACAACATCCGACGCCAATGCCTCACCATAACTCCGGACATGCTTTACAGTGCTGTTCACAACATTATTCCTCGACTACAGCAATTGTTGAGGAATGATGGTGGACATATTGCGCAATTCCTGTAAAGAACATCATCTTTGCTTTGTCTTACTTTGTTATGCTAATTATTGATATTCTGATCAGATGAAGCGCCATCTGTCGGACATTTTTTGAAATTTTAACTTTTTTGGTTCTAATAGAACCCCATGTCATTCCAAGCATGTGTGTCAATTTGTACCTCTCTATCTATATTATTCCGTGATTTATTCGGTTTTCAAATTTATACTGACTTTTTGATCACCCGGTACATCACATCTACCGATTTCCGTGCCATTCGTATAATTCCTTCGTGGTGCGTCGTTTTTGCCTTGTCTTTAGAGTGTATCTGCATTTTGCCGCCATATCTTAAACTTGAGTTGGGTTGGTGCGGCAGGCGGCAGCCGTGTAACTGCGTCATCCATCACACTATGTCTGCGCTCTCGTTATCAGTGGAGTAGGTTTCCGGCCAGCTTTCTGGAATGCCGAGTAAATACGCGCCTCGGAAGCCTCGTCCGTCACTTTGCCGTTGACAGTATTGATGCGCCGAGGGGCTGCACCCCAGGCGGGTTGACGCCGAGCATCTGCCGCGCCTGATGGATCTGCCCGGGGAGGACCGAGAAAGAGCCTTCCCCTGCTTTACGCCGCAGCCGATTTACATAAATGTGAAATCAGAGGTTTCTGCAAACTTGTTCGCGTTCTAGGAATCCCATCCTAGTCCTCGTAAGAGTGAGGTGCCGACTCTGGACTCAGTAGTAAGACTCTGATGCCTAGATATGGATTTTACGTGGTCCTCTTAAATCTTTTAAGACGAGCGCTGCTATGGTTTCCTTAGAAGGAACGCGGTCGATCCCTTTCCCCTTTCTTTCCCAATCAGGTCTTGGGCCTCGTCTCTAATGCCCTCGTGGTTGCGCCGGCCTGAGTGGCCAAGCGGTTCTAGGCGCTACAGTCTGGAACAGCCCGACCACTACGGTCACAGGTTCGAATCCTGCCTCGGACATGGATGTGTGTGATGTCCTTAGGTTAGTTAGGTTTAAGTAGTTCTAAATTCTAGGGGACTGATGACCTCAGAAGTTAAGTCCCATAGAGCTCAGAGCCATTTGAACTCTCGTGATTGAGGGAACGTTAGATTCTAATCTTCCGTTTACATCTACATCTACATGGATACCCCGCAAACCACATTTAAGTGCCTGGCAGAGGGTTCATCGAACCACCTTCACAATTCTTTATTATTCCAATCTCGTATAGCGCGCGGAAAGAATGAACATCTGTATCTTTCCGTACGAGCTCTGATTTCCCTTGTTTTATCTTGGTGATCGTTCCTCGCTATGTATGTTACCGTCGTCTGCTGACTAAATGCTTGACTGACTGTATTAAATGTTAACTGAAACGATGAGGCACGCTGGCTGTCTAGTGGATGGAGGTTAAGCCAAAGGAACCATGCAAAGGTTTATGCAACCGTAACTTACGGGTTCGTGCTGAAAAGCAATGCCTCCGAATTTTCATGTGAAAACTCTTAAAGCTTTTTAAATGAAACAAACTTTAGTAACATTGTACACCTTTATTCTTTATTGTATCTGCAGCCCCCTGATGCTAGAGGGCCCTGAATTGTAGCGTGTGACATGGCGCTATGTGACGTAACTATGTTGGTGTGTGAGGAACATCTATGTGCTCGAAACTCTTGGCAAGAACGGTAGTAGTTAGTACGTCTGTTGTTTGTCTATTCTTGTTCCTTTACTCTCCAGAATGAACACCTGCATCTTTCCGTACGAGCTCTGATTTCCCTTATTTTATCTTGGTGATCATTCCTCCCTATGTATGTTACCGTCGTCTGCTGACTAAATGAATGTCAACATTCATATCTGTCCGACGCCGTGTATGAAACGTGTTAGTATTTTACGTAATGTTCGTTGAAAGAGGACTGGACTATCTAGGCAGAGTTATTCGTATAGATAGTGCCACTAACTTTAGGTCTCTCTTAGATTACACACTTACCTTGCGGTTTTTTTTGTGCGTGTGTTCTGTGGCTACCGACAAAAATCAGCCACAAATCTATATTAATACAGCACCTCATTTCCCATAGAGTGACATCAGGGCAACGTCTGAATTGAATTTTTGTTTAGAGTGGCAAATTCCCCTATTTTGATTTCTACCATTGCAGTAGGTGACTCCTCCTCGGCAATACCTGGTTAATACCTGCCTGCTAAATGTGTTGTTATTTTTATGCTCAAATTGACCTGTGAGCATCAGCAGAATATTTGTGGTTTTGGTTTGTAAAAATGTTCACTGTGGTTTGCTATTGATGGATTGTCTTGGGACTTTTAATAGCATTTACTTACATTTTCTCATTTGCTTTGGCGAAATTTAGATATTATTTTTCTGAGACTTACATACAGTTTTCACTGCAAATGCCACAACTTCGATAAAACATGTTTGAGAATTAAATTAAAAAAAAAAAAAAATTGTGTTGCTGCGAAAAGGCGAGCGATCTTTAATTCATCACTGTATTATTAGTCTTCGACTGGTTTGATGCTACAATTTTCCCATCCTGTACTAATTTTTTCATCTCTACGTAATTACTACATTCAGCACCTTCTATGATCAGTTTCGCGTTTTCTAATCTTTGTCTGCACCTTCCAGCTTAACTACTTCTGTGTGCTGTAGCAGATGTCATGTTCGTCCTCCTGGTCCGCGTCCACCATAGACTTATTTCTCCACCTCTTATTTCATTCTTTTTTTGTACTCATCATCTTGTAGTGTGTCTGTCCAATTACGTTATAACGTTCTTCGCAAGTATTGTAATTAAAATGCTTCCAGTTTCCTCTCGGTGTTTCCGGTGGCCCATATTTCACTTCCATAGCAATGTCTAATTCCAGTCTTTTATTGAAAAGTTGTTTACCTGCCGCTGTCAGTCTACTTCTGGTGTCTTTCTTATTTTGCCATCATGAGTAATCTTGTTTCCTTGGCAGGAAGATTCTTTCTCCATTTCTATGTCTTGCTCAATTTTGATGTTGAGCAAGTCTTTATTGTCGTTTCCTTTACTCTTCTTTCCTTTCTTCCACCCTTTGCTTATGGTTAATCGTATTCTGTGTTATGAGGAAATATTTTGAGAGTGGGTCTTCAAATTCCTTCGTTGCTCAACGTTTCGACCTCTCTCCTTGGATCCTCTTCAGGATTCCAGTGGCATCCCGGGATGGCCGAACCCTGACGACAGGTAGTGGCGCACTCACTTATGAAAGGGCTATTTTCCCCGCAATTTTGTTCGAGATGTGGTGTTCCTAGGTAACTAATGCCACACACGTTTAAGACAATATGTAAAACCAGCGTTAGAAGAGCACCAGAAAAATTGCGACCAGATTATGAATTTTTAGGCCAGAGGAAGTTATGGAAGCAAAGTTCGTGAAGCAGTCGAAATAACGAAGAATGAGTCAGTTTGAACAGAGATAGACTACAGGCTTCAGTCTTCGTGGCTACCCGCTATCACCGATGTAAACACCCAGCCACGGCGAGCGAAGAATACAAACAGCTACCAGGAAATAGCCGAGGCGGCACAACAACTAATATTTTTGGGTTCCCCTCCCCTTCTCTGTCAATATCTGCTTTCAATATTTACCCGATGATGAAGGTCCGTCAATAGTAGCCGGAAGATTTTTACTCACTATCTGCACTTCTTCGAAAAATGCTGGACATTAATTAGCCTTCAGCGCGCCACTGTCTGCCGACAGTGTTCAGCCATCGAGGAACACCAGTGGAATCTTGAAGAAGATCCCAGCACAGAAAACGAAAAGTCGAGCAGCGGAGAAGTTTAAAGAGGAGTATGACGCGTCGTAACGACTCAGAAGCTTTTAACATCGATGACAACGGCCACCAAAGGCTGATTTACCAATTCATACAGTATAAGAGTACATACAGGTGTTGAAACTATTAAAATAGAAAACTGAATGAAAAGTCCAATGGTCCGCAGTAGTTTTATTTGCTGAAGTCGATTACAGACACACATTACCAGGAGGAATGGTCACTTTTCAGGGATGTGACAGGACGATCATTGGAAGCAAAATAGTCTAGTAAACATGGGCATTAAAATGTATACCTTAAGGAGCAAAATAAATATGTATGTCCAGTGTACATGGGCTTTGGAATACATGCCTTGACAACTATGAACACTGTTTTATCTTTGGTACTGTGGAACACGTCTCTTCTACTGAAAATATCTTAAGGTATGCATTTTAGAACCAATGTTGACTTGATTTTATTGCTTAAAATAACTGTTCCAATCATATCCCGGAATACTGACCATTCCTCAGGGGAAAGCCTGTAAATGCTGTCCATTTCAACAATTTTCTGTGTCTTCTTAACATCTGGCTGAAAACGCTACGTTGTGTGAAAACCCTAGTATGTGTGCTTTGCAAAATGCTAATTATAAGATGACTCGGTGACTTTTGTAAGATTACTAAAATTAATGGTGTTTTTAACTCTACGCTCTTGGCTTGCCTGTTTGCTGTATGGTGCGACGAAGTCTACCAGTTAATTGCTAAATTTCACAGTATACCGTGTGACCTGGAAGTACAAACATTATCTACCAAAAACTTACCGAGCCAGGTGGCGCAGTGGTAAAACATGAGACGTATTCGGGGCTACGCCTGTTCAAATGTTACTCTGACCACCGTGGTTTAGGTTTTCCGTCATTTCGCTAAATGTTACGATGGTTCCTTTGGAAGCTCATGGCCGATTTCCTTCCCCTTTGATTCTCCGGTGTTCTGCTTGGTTCGTATTAACCTCGTTGTGGCGGGACGTTAAACTTTAATCTTCCTTCCTGTCACCAAAAGTTCGGTGCGCTATCAAAAATCTCATCAGAAAATTGCACCGTAATATTTTTCCAAAGTGCCAGATCAGTTTCCTAACGAAGTTTCACATTTTGCTGGAGTACATTTTCGAGTAATACTGCAATATAAGTATTCACTGCGAATTTTTGTGTGCAACTTTTTTGCATACAAAAGTCAAATGACATTCCTTGCCAAAAACCCAGAGTGTCGCTCCCATATTAAGAAGTCATGTTCACATTCATTGCTGAAACTTATCTGGAGTTAGCCAAAATTGCTTTAACGAAGTAGACAATCCGAGTCTCTGATATATTTTAGGGTGCGAACTTAAATATGTTGGATGCGATATAGATGATCGCTTAAAAGTATTCATTTCTTTCAGTATGTGTTCGAACTAACAGAGGCATTTCTTTCCATCTATCGTCGAGTGCAATATGGATATGTAACATATACCTATAATGAATCGTCTCGTTTATTTTGCAACAGAGGTGGTACCAAAGAATTAAAATAAAGAGATATATATTTGTTGACAACAGTTACTTTTAACGTATTGAATACGAAATAAGCAGTATGCACATTTCTGAAATTGTAAGAGCTTGATTAAAATGTTTAAGACTGAAACTTATTACTGAGTATTTAGTTATCGTTGTCATGTATGTAACACTACAGTTAGTTAAATTGAAAAAGCATTGTTTAAAGAGAAATCGCGAAAATAATATGTAAAAAAATAGGGATTACGTGAAATATGTACGAAAGTTATTTATTCTCAAATCCGAAATTACATCATTTTGTTCTTAACTTACTAATGAGTAACAAGGTATGTTTAAAACTATTTTGTATAAAAAGTAATTAAGAGAAGGAAATTTCGAATTTTGGTACCTTTGATTGTGACTTTGGAAATTTAAATAGGAAACCGTATACTTACTTTCATAGTGCAAAGCTGGTGGTTTTAAAAATGTGTACTTTTGTTAAATTTCATGTTATAATTAAAAAATTGTAGTAATTTAAAAAAGTATAAACAGTTTTTGATGTTGCTGAGCAACAGTCTTACAGGAATGAACACATCGCAATTTGACTGTATTGTTGTGTATTTAGTTACGACCCAAGTTTCGGTCTTTTATTCTGTTTTCAAATGATTGAGTTTCTCATTAACATATATTGCATGACATCAAGCTCAAAACTGACCATAGTATTTTTTAATTTATGGCCAATTTTGAACCGGATGTCATGCAATATACACTACTGGCCAATAAAATTGTTACACCAAGAAGAAATGCAGATGATAAACGGGTATTCAAACGGTTCAAATGGCTCTGAGCACTATGGGACTTAACTTCTGAGGTCATCAGTCCCCTAGAACTTAGACCTACTTACCTAACTAACCTAAGTACATCACAAACATCCATGCCCAAGGCAGGATTCGAACCTGCGACCGCAGCGGTCGCGCAGCTCCAGACTGTAGAACCGCTCGGCCACTCTGGCCGGCGATAAACGAGTATTCATTGGACAAATATATTATACCTCGGTCGTAATTAAATAAACAACAATACAGTTAAAAGTACGGTGTGTTCATTTAAAGATTGAAAAGGTGTATTTATCGATAAGATTCTGCCGCCAGCTGATAGGTTACAAATAGGAGCAAAGAGCGCCAAATACGCGATTCTTAGGTTCAGTTTGTCTCTTGTTTTGTGTATGTAAGCAGTGTAGATGATTCAGTTGTTGAGATTCACTCTGTTCACATCTCACGATCAGTTTTGTGCTGTGTTGCGCTTTCAAAAGAGTTTTGGATGAAAATAAATATCAAAAAATGATGTGCAGAAACCGATTCAATAAACAGTACAACAAATTGGCGTCTCTGTACAACGAGGTATCAACGAGCCAAAAGCGATCTGCAAGCGAGCCATAAAAGATTAGTAAATTATTGAGTATTTCTCATAATTTCTTTCCAATCATAATAATGTAGTGAAACGTTTTTTTATGTTTTACCAAAATGCCCTGTTCAGCTTCATGGTTACTGCTAGTGTGGGACGAAGTATATTACAGTGTGGTATACTCGTCCAGGATTATTATAATTGGGATGTGTGGTACCATCTCCGCCTACACTACGGCGCATGAACCACACACCTGCAGGTCACGTGCCATAATACACCACGGCCAGCCTTAGCTGGCGCATGCGCAGTGTTGGCGAATTGGACAGCGCAGACGCTTTCCATGCACACAACTGCCTGGGTGGTAACATAGCAACGGACGGCCTACGTTCCCCCGTCAAATAGTTGCACAACGGTACCGCGCCAATCACGTTGTTCAAAAAAATGGTTCAAATGGCTCTGAGCACTATGGGACTTAACATCCGAGGTCATCAGTCCCCTAGAACTTAGAACTACTTAAACCTAACTAACCTAAGGACATCACACACATCCATGCCCGAGGCAGGATTCGAACCTGCGACCATATCAGTCGCGCGGTTCCGGACTGAAGCGCCTAGAACCGCTCTGCCACCGCGGTCGGCAACAACGAGCTTGTGACGTCACACTAGTCAGCTTGTGTTCCCTTCGTGAACGTTCGTCTCCGTGAGCGTCCCACGGGATATCGATATATACTAACTGAAAAGATACTAAAGGTCTTAACTTCGTCCTGTGCTATCGACAGCTTGCGTGCATTTAAACACACAGTCAAGAATTATTAAACTCGTATGAAACAGTTGTGCTAGCCGTGCCTCCCATCTGTTTCTGTCGATTCCAAAGCTATCCATATCTCGTTTACAGGAGTCCTTGAATCTCAATACAGGACGTCCTACATGTCTTTCGGCTATACAGATCTCTCGAAGCATCACCTCACGTGGTAATCTGTCAGGATCCATGCGGTGGACGTGTCCCAGCCAGCGGAGTCGTCTCTGCTTCAAGATAGCTGAAATACTGTTGCAGTTAGTTTTAGATAGCACTGCTTCGTTGGTCACGCGGTCCTTCCACGTTACTCCGAGGATGGATCTCAGGCACCGCATGTGGAAAGCATTAAGGCGACGTTCTTGTTTGGCATAGGTAGTCCATGTTTCCGACGCATACAAAAGGATGCTGAGGACGCAAGTTTGATATACAAGAATTTTGATAGTCAAAGAGAGTTTGTTGTGTTTACAAATACGTGAAGAGAGTTTGCAAAAAGTTGTCGCAGCTCTTCCAATGCGAGCATCAATTTCCTTGTCAACAGACATGTTTGATTCTATAGTAGATCCAAGATGGCGTGATGATATACCATCTGGAATGTCGAAGCATGATGAAGGCTTGTTAGATTAAGGCAGAAAAAGCTTCGCAATTCTGCCACTGCTCCTGCCTCAGCAGCCAGATACACTTGTGACAATTGTGGCAAGAGATGCCGTGCTGCCATTGGCTTGACAAGTCATATGAAAAAATGCAACCCATAAACACACAGACACTGCAACAATCATCTACTAAGATGTCGCGGCCATAGTTGTTAACTGCTGGCACTCGTAAGGGCCTGCAGTGTCACGTGCCGTGACGTGCGCACCATGGCGTGTCTTCTTCGTGGGCCTCGAGACTCACTGACGCCGGGCACGTAACTACACCGCCTGGCGCTTTGTAAGCGATCTGCAAGCGAGCCATGAAAGATTAGTAATTTTTTTTAGTATTTCTCATTATTTCCATCCAACCATAATAGTGTAGTCCAAGCAGACTAGTCTTGGACTTCACTACCGCTGATAGACGACGCCACACCATTCGGTTTGCCGTCGTTAGGATTCGAACCCCGCTCTGTAACTGGACTATTCAGCGATTCTGCTTCACGGCAATGCAGTGTATTTATCGATACTGATCGCTGATCGCCAACGCAGCGGCTGCTCCCGCTGTGACTGTAATGTTCTATTGTTGTTTTCGACTTTCCCTTGTTGTGGAATCAACTTTTTGTCTGCTCACGTCTGCTATATTTGTTGTTCCCCGTTCACGGTCGCAACAGGAAGAGAAGTGTTATACTGCTGACAGGATTGTCAAGGAGATGTTATTCGATCACGACTTAATAGCCTGGAAAATTTTAATTACTGTGTATTCCTCTGGGTTAAACAGTGTCCGAACTACCGAAAATGCACATGCAGTCACTCGTCCTCCGCGGCAGTTGCTTCCAGGTTGAGAATATTGTGCAGACCGGCCGGCACGCATTCCACGGCAGCGCTGAGTGCGGCAGCTTGCCGCCCTCGCAACCCGCTACCGTGCTTAATTTATTCCGCGCTGCGGCTTGTCTGCGATAGCAGCACGTTTCGCGACCACCACTCCGCTCAACTGCTGCAC
Source organism: Schistocerca serialis cubense (assembly GCF_023864345.2). Taxonomy (NCBI): domain Eukaryota; kingdom Metazoa; phylum Arthropoda; class Insecta; order Orthoptera; family Acrididae; genus Schistocerca; species Schistocerca serialis. The sequence continues at coordinate 346,667,112 of NC_064643.1, forward strand.
GAGTCATGGCTTTCTCGTTTCGCAACCTTCCGCGTGGAACGGCTGCTTAAAAGGGGCCATATGTCACAGTGACCAGCCAGCGTGCTCGTTAGGTGGCCGATTTGTTGATTGTCTGCTTAAAACCAGTACACGTGACATTATTTTAGCGAACCTGTGCTGCAATTCTGTTTGAATTCTCTGCTCTTTTCATAAATCGGAGATCGATTACTCTGTCTGTTCCTAGACGAATGCTTCAGAAAGAAGGGTCTTTATTCATCATAACCTAAATTTCCACGTATTAAAAGTTAGTTCTGATGTAATGTGACACTTGACCTGTACATAATATTGCTTGAAACTATCCGTCTCTTTACTTATCGATATGTTTATTTTTATTTACCTTAGCACTTTTTTCACGTGGTTCACATTATCGCATTTCGTTTCTCTTTCAGAAATTACATCCAGATTTACTAGCATGTATTGGAAGTCATAGACCGCTTCTTATTCACTGTGACTGGGGAACTAATCCTGCAAAGCCTGAAATGAGACCGCTACGTAACTTACTTTTCGACAGTTTCTTAGAAACGGAATTCTCAAGTAACTGCAGTATCACAGTCGATATGCAATGCCGTAATACCTTGATACAAATAATTTGTTCAATTAAATCAATATTGTAATTAAAATCAGTTATTTAAAACAGTCATATAATCCCACCAATAACTTACCAGATTTGTGATCTATGATTAAAAGTACCCGCCTCGGTAGCCGAGATCGTTATCACAGCGATGGCGGTCGAGTCGGAGGGAAGCCGGTTCGATTTCTGATGTTAGATGGAATGTTTCACTGCCAGTACTTGGCCGGCAGACGGAGGCATAAAGTGACGGCATAAATTTCCAGATCACCAGTGTTTACGTCAGTTTTCTGGTCTCAGCTCCGAACCTCTCCGCAGTGTCACAAGAGCTGTGGACCTGCAATACTGTTCAAAGTGATGTGAACGTCGGAAAGGGGAGTTAAGCTCAGTGGCCCCCTTGGTGTTACTCGAACGGAGTTGACTATGTATCGGTACTCTCTCACTTCCTTAATCATAACCACTCAACATTGCACTAACTATACACGTATCATTTCAGTCACCTACAATCCACAAATACACATGCGACACTACTCTAGAATATCCACCAATCTGCATGGAGCACGAACACCGTTTTAGACGAGGCGGCTCAACCCATCCCGCTACACAACATTTACTTTTAATTTTATGAATTAGAGTGCAATGCTCTGAGATAGGGCTATAGGTACAGCTATCGTTGATATTTCAGTGTCTAGGCACTTCAATGTGTTCGTTGTTTTTTCTTTGTGTCTAACAGTGTTCCCGCAAACATATCGCAAAATTTACTACTTGATGTTTCCTGCAAGGTCGTAACTGCACTGCGAATTGAACCACGCCTCTCAGTATAGACTAAGCATTTTGCGCCCCGCCGGCCGCTGTGGCCTAGCGGTTATAGGCGCTTCAGTCCGGAACCGCGCTGTTGCTACGGTCGCAGGTTCGAATCCTGCCTCGGGCATGGATGTGTGTGCTGTCCTTAGGTTAGTTACGTTTAGGTAGTTCTAAGTATCCACGCTTCAATGCCTGACTTGCTACCTAGGGGAAAATAAACATTAATAGCTTGCTTGTGACATGCGTACTTCGAGGTACTAACCAACCTAAAAACGTACTTCTCGTAATACCTATAATTATTACTCTGCAAAGGAAGTAAACTCTGATGTAACTTTGTACAGTACACTTTCCTCAGTCATCAACAGAAATATCTGCACATATACCACAAACACCCTGTATACGCGGAATAACTCCCTGTTTTCAAAAATACCTGCAAACGGAACAGTACAATTTATTCACTTCAAACTTATCATGTTAATAATCACTGGTAGTTTGTGACAGTTTTTAGAGACACTATATGTGCACACAACAAACGCCGAGACAATATTAATGCTCTTCCCGAACCTTCTGCAACACGCCGGTGGTGATAGACCCTAAAGCGCCTAGGATTTGCTGCTACAGCTGTGCTAAGGATTGTGGCAGGGGTGAGACAAACACATTTTTTCTCACTGCCCAGTGAAAAAATCACAAGCGGCTTAAATCTAGTGGTGATGGCGTCACATCTGTACCTCATGTCATCATCAACACGTGAATGGATAAGCCATCGCCCAACTAGGTATACTATGTGATCAAAAGTATCCGGACACCCCCAAAACATACGTTTTTCATATTAGGTGCATTGTGCTGCCACCTATGCCACCTACTGCCAGGTATTCCATATAAGCGACCTCAGTAGACATTAGACATCGTGGGAGAGCAGAATGGGGCGCTCCGCGGTACTCACGGACTTCGAATGTGGTCAGGTGATTGGGTGTCACTTGTGTCATACGTCTATACGCGAAATTTCCACACTCCTAAACATCCCTAGGTCCACTCTTTCCGATGTAATAGTGTAGTGGAAACGTGAAGGGGCACAAACAGCAGAAAAGCGTACAGGCCGACCTCGTCTGTTGACCGACAGAGACCGCCGGCAGTTGAAGATGGTCGTAATGCGTAATGTTCAGACATCCATCCAGACCATCACACACGAATTCCAAACAGCCTCGAGATCCACTGCAAGTACTATGACAGTTAGCCGGGAGGTAAGGAACATGGATCTCATGATCGAGCGGCTGCTCATAAGCCACACATCACGTCGGTAAATGCCAAACGACGCCTCGCTTGGTGTAAGGAGCGTAAACATTGGACGATTGAACAGTGGAAAAACATTGTGTGGGGTGACGAATCACGGTCCACAATGTGGCGATCCGATGGCACTGTGTGGGTATGGCGAATGCCATATGTCAGCGTGTGTAGTGCCAACAATAAAATTCGGAGGCGGCGGTGTTATGGTGTGGTCGTGTTTTTCATGGAGGGTGCTTGCACCCCTTGTTTTGCGTGGCACTATCACAGCACAGACCTACACCTTCTTGCTTCCCACTGTTGAAGAGCAATTTGGGAATGGCGATTCCATCTTTCAACACAATCGAGCACCTATTTATAACGCACGGCCTGTGACGGAGTGGTTACACGAGAATAACATCCCTGTAATGGACTGGCCTGCACAGAGTACCGACCTGAATCCTACAGAACGCCTTTGGCATGTTTTGGAAAACCGACTTCGTGCTAGGCCTCACCGACCGACATCGATACCTGTCCTCAGTGCAGCGCTCCGTGAAGAATGGGCTGTCATGCCCCAAAACACCTTCGAGCACCTGATTGAACGTATGACTGCGACAGTGGAAGTGGTCATCAAGGCAAAGGGTGGGCCAACGCCATATTGAATTGCAGCATTACCGATGGAGGGTGCCACGAACTTGTAAGTTATTTTCAACCAGGTGTCCGGATACATTTGATAACATAGTGTATATGTTTAGTGTTCCCATACAGCCACGTGGAAGCGAGGAGATCCCCCGCGTTGTTACTGGATAAAGCTTTTGGTCTTCTTACAGAAGCCACAAAGAAAGTGTGTCGCGATACCAAATACTTGTGACGGATTTATCCATGTAAAAGAAGAGGCAGTAATTCTTCTGCCTCAACACTGCGCAGAACACATTGACCTATGGCGAATCTCGAAAGAAATGGGGTTTTCTGTCCAAAAAGTGACGTTGTGCCGATCGACTTTACAATTAGTGTGAAACGTTGCTTCACCACTAAAAATTAACATCTTTGATGTGTCATTATCACTGTCTATCCCTGCCAACATCTCGGCGCAGATGTGAAATCGTGCAGTATAATCCGCTGGAGGTAGTGCCGGCACCAACTGTAGTCTGTATGGTTTCATGCGCAAGCGTTCACGTAGGATATTGGAAACTGTTGTTTGTGGAATATGAACCACACAACTTGTTGAAAGTGTTGATTTCTGTGGACTTCACTGGAGTACTGCTCGAACGCGATCACCATTTTGCTCTGATAGAGGAGTCCGGCCAGAACTTTTGCCTTTGCAAATGCAGCATTCTTTTGAAACTGTTTGTACGAGGTGGATGACGACTGGTGAAAATGAGAGCAAAATCCTCGGTGGACAGCAGCTGCCGATTGTTTTTGCTCAAGAACGCACCATTTCTTTTGTTGTAGTGTAATTACCCTTTTCTACACTGCACTCTCTGGCGGCCGCATTGTGTAACAAAATACGTAAAAACATTTCCAGAGATGAAAGGTTAAGATTTGAAGCGAATAAGTCTTGCCGTTGCGTTTTTATGGATTTCTGAAAGAGAAGTTCTTTTGTGCTCGTCCTGTAAAATTCTGCTTTTAAAAACAATGTTGTTTGTAACGGAAAACAAACAGACGCTTTCCGTCGGGCCGGCCGGAGTGGCCGTGCTGTTCTAGGCGCTGCAGTCTGGAACTGAGCGGCCGCTACGGTCGCAGGTTCGAATCCTGCTTCGGGCATGGATGTGTGTGATGTCCTTAGGTTAGTTAGGTTTAATTAGTTCTAAGTTCTAGGCGACTGATGACTTCAGAAGTTAAGTCGCATAGTGCTCAGAGCCATTTTAACCTTCCCGTCGGCTCGGCGCGTTGCGTGAAACGCGTGATGACCAGTGATTGTTTGGGCTGACTCAAATAACACATTGCAAAAGCGAAATTGGAAATACCTGCCGAAACATCAGAAAAAAATGTGTTTGACGAGCAGGGACACCCGGTTACATAAAATTTTCGAAGACTGCCGTAAATTTATTAAACAAGAATAGAACTAACGTATTTTATTTGCATTCGACGAACTTTAAGTTTTCCAACTGAATTGCGGATACTATTAAACTTTTTCCAGGCATCACTCTTGCCCGTACGGAGCAAATTTGCTGTTACACAGGGTGTCCCAGAGGGAAGGTTAATATTCACGGATATGGCAGGAACGATCATTGGAAGCAAAAACTTGAAGTAAACATAGGCTCTAAAATGCGTGCCTTAACAGCTATAAGCAGTTCTTCATCTTCACTACTCTGATAAACAGCGCTTCTGCTGAAGAAGTACTCTCTTAAGGTATGCATTTTGGTGTCTATGTTGACCACATAATATTTTCTTGTTTTATTCACACTACCTCCTCCCAAAATCTGGAAAACAAGAGCCTTTAGTAGAAGAGATTTGTTTTCTAGATTTGAAGATGTAATGCTCATAGTTTTGCAGGTACGCTTTTTAGAACCCATTACTACTAAGCTTCTTTCGCTTCCAATAAACGTTCGTGTCATATCCCAGAATATTAATCATTCCTCCTGGGACACTTAGTTACAGGCCATCAACTAAGTTTCGTCTTACATCTCCACAATGTTTGTGACGGCTTCGTTAGAGGCCGTCTGATCCCTAGAGTCGGTCCTTTTTGTCCCGCCAGCGCTAACTATAAAAGCAAGATCGTGCACTCAACTTCTGTGCTACGTCACGGCTGTATACTAGTGCACCCATTAGTAAAGCCGTCGGCACACGGGCAGTGCTGTCGAACGTCAACTTTGAGCGTGCTAAGTTCAACGTGCTGCTGAACGCTCAGAAATGATGCGACTTGTGCATACAGTACGTGTGCCCCAACGTGGTGTACGCGATCACAACGCACTCCAGCGGCAGTTGCAGGACGTTTCTAGCTCGTAAATCACACTGTTTACTAAACGGACGCGCGTAAAATTCCCACATTAGCTCTATTAAAACGCACATTTCCTCCATCGTACACGAAAAGTACCATGTCCAATCAATAAGGACACAGGCTTGTAAAAGTTCCACTACAAAGAGTGCGATACAAATTTGCAATACTTCTCCACATAAGAAAAACATTATTTCATCATTCCCACTGTTTTGTAAAACCCCAAGGACAGCCTTACATTCGTGCGCCGGAGATCATCGCCATCAGTGTTTAGTGTGTGTGCATCGTTTTGTGTTTCGTGCAGTTACAACTCAACTGTTCACATGTGCCGTCGCCGTTCTCCGTGTTTTGTGCGCCGTGTCTCCAAGTGTTAGTGTTTTTTTCATCCAACGTGAACGGCTTCTTGTTTATTGTTTTTTTTTGTATCTCCATTTTTTGCCCGCCGTTTTTTGTATTGTATATATCACCACTCTGTCCTGTTTATTGTTCCACTTAAGGCTGAAGAGCAGCGTACTATGCTGCTGACAGCCTCCTGTATAGGTGTTTAAAATTACAATAAAGGAAAAAAAACAGCCTTACTTGATCACTGTTCCTACCTAGTTGCAGAATCTTTGCAATACGTGTGTTGCGAAGCGTAAAAGGAAAAGGAGCAAAATATCGTTATACAAGTAGCGCAAGGTGTCCTGTAGATTAAGCCAATCGAACAGTCACCCCTTAAAAAAGGGTGAACTTGTATTTACATAAAATTTAATATTATAGTATATACTTATATTAAATAAAATCGCAAATGTTAGGAAAAATTTTTACAATTGTCGAGTCGCGAAGATTCTGCTTCATACGGCTCAGCGACGTTACCCACTTCGCTAAACCGACAACACTCTAAAGATATTCAATCATAGCATGTTACCACTCGCTGAAAACCTCAGTGGTAGATATGTTACTAGTTGAAATGTAATTATAACAAATTGTACCAAGAACAATGCGTTTTGGGTGGCTCTTCTGTGTTTCGCTGCCTTCAGATAGCATACTCTCATAATACGCAAGTTGTAATAATTCTTTTGCCACGAATATGATGTTTCTCGTTATTTTATTGGAACGAATCACACAGTTAACAACGGGTTTTCCAGTAATTCTCAGTTTGCTGGTGCCAAGAAACGGCATATATACGTATAGGCTTGAAATGAATGCCAATATGGCGCCTCACAACTCTGTACTGAAGGGAGACGGCATGCGTGTGACGTAGGTGGCGTTGTGCCATCTCATTGGTCAACGCTCAGACGCGCGCTCTGAATATCAGACATGCTGGATATTGCTCTGCACTTTCGGAAAGACTCCCGAACGTGCTATTCCACGGTATGGCGTCAGAAACTCGGCACGCTCAACGCTCAACGTTCGATTGCACGGTCCGTGTGCGGACGGCTTAAGAGAATACTTGTCGGCGAGTCGAGGCGAACGCGGAGCCACCGTTGTGAACGGCAGCGGGAAACAACGAAGGCAGTATAGCGTTGACGAAACAACGAGGCCTCGATTTCTAATGTGTGTAACCGACACTGATGGCCTTGGGAGAGCCAGTCCTGACAAAACTCTACCATCTGGTGAGCAAGATGTATGAGACAGGCGAAATACCCTCAGACTTCAAGAAGAATATAATAATTCCAATCCCAAAGAAAGCAGGTGTTGACAGATGTGAAAATTACCGAACCATCAGTTTAAAAAGTCACAGCTGCAAAATACTGACGCGAATTCTTTACAGACGAATGGAAAAACTAGTAGAAGCCGACCTCGGGGAAGATCAATTTGGATTCCGTAGAAATATTGGAACACGTGAGACAATACTGACCTTACGACTTGTCTTAGAAGAAAGATTAAGGAAAGGCAAACCTACGTTTCTAGCATTTGTAGACTTAGAGAAAGCTTTTGACAATGTTGACTGGAATACTCTCTTTCAAATTCTAAAGGTAGCAGGGGTAAAATACAGGGAGCGAAAGGCTATTTACAATTTGTACGGAAACCAAATGGCAGTTATAAGAGTCGAGAGGCATGAAAGGGAAGCAGTGGTTGGGAATGGAGTGAGACACGGTTGTAGCCTCTCCCAGATGTTATTCAATCTGTATATTGAGCATGCAGTGAAGGAAACAAAAGAAAAATTCGGAGTAGGTATTAAAATCCATGGAGAAGAAATAAAAACTTTGAGGTTCGCCGATGACATTGTAATTCTGTCAGAGACAGCAAAGGACTTGGAAGAGCAGTTGAACGGAATGGACAGTGGTTTTAAAGGAGGATATAAGATGAGCATGAACAAAAGCAAAACGAGGATAATGGAATGTAGTCGAATTAAGTCGGGTGATGCTGAGGGAATTAGATTAGGAAATGAGTCACTTAAACTAGTAAAGGAGTTTTGCTATTTGGGGAGCAAAATAACTGATGATGGTCGAAGTAGAGAGGATATAAAATATAGACTGGCAATGGCAAGGAAAGTGTTTCTGAAGAAGAGAAATTTGTTAACATCGAGTATTGATTTAAGTGTCAGGAAGTCGTTTCTGAAAGTATTTGTATGGAGTGTAGCCATATATGGGAGTGAAATATGGACGATAAATAGTTTGGACAAGAAGAGAATAGAAGCTTTCGAAATGTGGTGCTACAGAAGAATGCTGAAGATAAGATGGGTAGACCACATAACTAATGATGAAGTATCGAATAGAAATGGGGAGCAGTATGTGGCACAACTTGACAAAAAGAAGGGACCGATTAGTAGGACACGTTCTGAGGCATCAAGGGATCACAAATTATCATTGGAGGGCAGCGTGGAGGGTAAAAATCGTAGAGGGAGACCAAGAGATGAATACACAAAGCAGATTCAGAAGGATGTAGGTTGCAGTAGGTACTGGGAGATGAGGAAGCTTGCCCAGGATAGAGTAGCATGGAGAGCTGCGTCAAACCAGTCTCAGGACTGAAGACCACAACAACAACAACACGTAACCGACACTGGACTCCCTCCTGATGGTAACTCTACCTAGCGTGGTGCCCTGCCCCTGGCGGACCCAGCCAGCTGTACCTGCAGTGAGTGACCGTGGCCGTGAGGCGTCGGGCGGCGGTTCAGAGGTGAGGTGGCGGGCGCGGCCAGGTTGGGCTGCGAGGCCAGCGAACCCGCCGCGTCACCGGCTAAGTTTGGCCGCCCCGGAGCCGGGATAAAGGCCGCGGCCTGTTTGTATGCGTCACGCCTCCTCGGGGAGCGCACGGCCGCCGCGGCCGCTGCTTCCGGCACGTACCCAGTCAGGATCTCTGCCACAGGCTAAAGACCTCCAGAGCAGAAGAGCCATCGCAAATGACGACAATCGAAGGGATTTGGTGTTACAGAAACATGCTGAAAATTACGTTGACTGATCAGAAATCAGGACGTCCTCTGCCGAATCAGTGAGGAACGTAACCCGTAGGAAAAAATGGTTCAAATGGCTCTGAGCACTATGGAACTTAACTTCTGTGGTCATCAGTCCCCTAGAACTTAGAACTACTTGAACCTAACTAACCTAAGGACATCACACACATCCATGCCCGAGGCAGGATTCGAACCTGCGACCGTAGCAGTCCCGCGGTTCCGGACTGCGCGCCTAGAACCACTAGACCACCGCGGCCGGCAACCCGTAGGAAACACTGACGATGAGAAGGGACAGGATGCTTGTCTCTAGCCATTCTGTTTGACCTGAAAGTATTGATATTTAATAGCAATTTTGCGTAAGGCTTATACTTATGCAGTGCTGTTGCCAAGCGTAAAGATCGAGAGCGTGGTGTAGAAGATCACACACACTGTCGAATGTACAGGGGATGGACAAAAATATGTAATCTTCGTTGATGCATTATGGACCGTGGGACGACGGCTGTCATGAACTTGTTTATGCAATAATTTACCAACAGCCATATGATTTGCAGAAGTTTATTTTATTTTATGAACTTGTGTGTGCTACCAGTTGCGGCATTGCTGTACTGTTCAACTATCGTTGAACTCTTGAGTTGCCACTTAACCAATTTTATACTTGATGCAACATTGCATTTCCTGACGCTCAGCTAATGGGTATACGTCCGTTATTGTCTGACTTTAACTAGTCAAATACTTTGACCAGTTTTCAGGTACTGTGACATTTCGACCCATGCAGATAGTTTCTGACTCATTAAGGTCATCAGACAAAATATGATGACACTGGATGATGTACTTAAGATCTGGATAAACATCTCATACGCTACTACACCTGCCCTTAACGCAGCCTCAGAATGATTTGACATGGTTATACGTCATACCCTTAGTCTTAGGGATTGTATACTTTTCATTTTGAGATTTATCTTCATACATATAGGCGGCCTCCTATATTTCTCCTTTTCTTCCTTTCCTTCTTATTCAATCGATTCCACTTGGTATAATCCTGCATAATGGTATAGGACTTATATGTAGAGAGATAGACATTTCTTGATATGCAGAGATTGAGAAACGTCTTTGTTACCATGACTACATGAGGCAGCTACTGGCATTGCATTAATCCACTCAGCACAATGTGGGGTTGTCCTACATAAGAGTTCTAGTGAAGTGTCTACGATGACCAGGTGTTCGATGATTTTGTAGTACGATTGCATTGGTTCACTTCGGGAATACAATTGGGTTTTAATACAAACTCTTTTATGCTTTTTATCGTTAATATTGCGGCAGCTGTTTGTCGTACCACACATAATACGACCTAGACCAGACACACGTAACTATGTATCCTGACATGGTTGTCACATTTTCTTGTATTTTAATTTATTTTATTGTTACTTATATTAGTTAATTTTTATTAGAAAAAAATTCTCCCACTATTCCACTGGACATACCAATGTATGCAGTATTATACATCTGATATGTTGCATGGCCTATTAAAACTGTGTGTTATGGTTTTATGAATAATAGCGTACACATATGTTCATACATCATGCGTTATTTGAGTAAAACAGGGAAAACTATTAACAACAGCATGACATAGACAGAAGCATATGTGCCCTAATGTTACATATAATTTTAAAGATATACAATATATCTCTTTGAGCCACTTACATAGTTAACATGATACCTGTAAATTGTTAACGTATGTTCTGTATTTTTTATAATTTTTTATATTAGTACATTTCTTCTACTCATTGTACAGGGGCCTGAAGATGGCATCGATGTAATGCCGAAACTGGTAGCACATAGAAGCTCATAAAATAAAATAAACTTCTACAAATCATACGGCTGTTGGTAAATTATTGCATCAAGAAGAAAAAAGTATGTAAAGACTAAATGACGCCACGCATACGGGTCAGGAACAACGTAGGCATTCAAATCAGGTTCCCGGCGTCTCGCATTACAGAAATACAGGTCATGTACACTGAGGTGAGAAACGTCATGGTGTAGCGATATGGACCTGTACAGATGGCTGTAGCATCGTGCACACAAAGTATAGAAGGACAGTGCGTTGGCGGAGCTATCATTTGTACTCGGAAGATTCATGTGAAAGGGATTCCGATGTGACTATGGCCGCACAATGGGATCAATACACTTTGATCGCTTATTGGTAGTTGGAGCTGGAGGTATGGGACATTCCATTTCGGAAACTGTTACTGAATTCAATATTCCGAGATCAACAGTGTCAAGAGTGTGTCGGCAGTAGCAGACTTCAGGCATTACGTCCCTCCATGGGCAAAGCAGTGGCTGACGGTCTTCACTTAACGACCGAGAGCGGTGGCGATTGCGTAGAGTTGTCAGTAACCGCAGAAATCAATGTGGGACGTGCGTCGAACGTATCCGTTAGCACACTGAGGTGAAATCTGGCATTAATTGGCTGTGGCAGCAGACGACAGACGCTAGTGCCTTTGCTAACAGCATATCGCCTGCCGATCTACTCACTTGCACTTTGGGCCACAGGAAAACCGGGGCCTGGTCAGATGAGTCCCGATTTCAGTTGGTAAGAGCTGATGGTAGGGTTCGATTGTGCTGCAGACCCTAGGAAGCCGTGCACCCAAGTTGTCAACAAGGCAAGCTGGTGGTGGCTCCGTAATGGCGTGGGCTGTGTTTACATGGAATGGACTCGGTCCCTGGGTCCAAATTAACACATCATTCACTGCAAATGTTCGTGTTCGGTTACTTGTAGATCATTTTCAGCCAAACAAGGACGGAATTTTTATGGATGACAATGAGTCACGTCTCCTGGCTGGTTTGAAGGCCATTCTGTACTATTCTAAACACATGAATCCCATCGACCATTTATGGGACATAATCCAAAGGTCAGTTCGTGCACAAAATCCTGCACCGGCAACATTTTCACCTTGTAGACTGTTATAGAGGCAAGACGGCTCAAAATTTCTGCATGGGACTTCCAACGACTTGTTGAGACCACGCCACGTCGAGTTGCTACTCTACAACAGGGAAAAGAAGGTTAGGAGGTATCGCATGACTTTTGTCGCGTCGGTGTAAGGTTATCAAGGGAATCCTACACCGTTCTTTCTGCAATATATATTGTCAAGTTCAGGTAACGATTATGGAGGTGCATAGCGATCAAGCGCCCTTCTTTCCAAAGTAGACTACTAAGGCATAATAATATTGAGATCTGGAAATTGTGGTGACTTGGGGTTGTGGTAGTATATATTGCTGACATGCGAAGTTCACCTTTTAGTATTTTGTTTACTAACAGCCGCTCACATGGTTGCAGATGACATGATGTTCGCTAAGTAAAAAACGGCAACAGAAAAAAGAGCACAGAAAATATGTCGCAAACAGCGCCAATAATTGCTTAAAGCATGCTGTAACATACAATAAATCAGGTAGTATGAAAGTATCCATAGAAAACTATGTTTCAAAAAACGAATAGTAAAAATGTAATAATGTTTTACTGTGTTTGTATAACTATGCTATTTTCTACATGTTTTAGATTAAAAAACCGCGCTGATGATGGTGATATTTGTCGCCGAAGCTAGATTGGGATAATAAAGAAATAAACGAATAACAAGGTGTTTTGCATCGAGGCGGACTCTATTTCTCATATTACTGTTTTTTTTGGCCATACTATACTTGGCAGTAAAGTGACCTCGCAGAGTACCCAAGGGGCACATGGAACACGACGCTATATATGACCCTCCTGTTCCTGCCAGAATAATTCTTGCAGATGTTTTATGGAAGTTAGGTGAATATGTTATTTTTTGTTATTACCTGTTTGGGTTTGGGGTTTAATTATTTTTTATTATCTGCACATTCAAAAATGGTTCAAATGGCTCTGAGCACTATGGGACTTAACTTCTGAGGTCATCAGTCCCCTTGAACTTAGAACTACTTAAACCTAACTAACCTAAGGACACCACACACATCCATGCCCGAGGCAGGGTTCGAACCTGCGACCGTAGCGGTCGCGCGGCTCCAGAATATAGCGCCTAGAACCGCTCGGACAATCCAGCCGGATATCTGCATGTTTATCAGGTTTTCGTCGAGTTGCTTTGAAGTCTGTAATTTCTTATTCTTCTGCTGCTCACATGGGAATGGTTATTGATGGTTTAATAACTGGAAATTAAAGGGCTTATATGGGTTTACTTTCTTTAGTAACTGGTCATGGTTTATGTTCTTCTGGTTATTTTTGTTTATCAAGAGTCGTATAAAGCTAACAATGACGTTCAGACAACTTCAGAGAAACAAAATGCAGGGCTATTTATAAGTTCCCTGTCGGCAGGCGACGCGGTAGCAGCCTAAGCTCGCAGGCGTCGTTTGGCGTGCTTGCTTCCCTCGTGACTGAGTGTCCGATCGCCACACATTCATGACACCTAATGATGGACCTGTAAGCTTCGAAACCGGCCATGCAAGAACTGAAACGGCTTTGTATTCCATGAATAGGGCAATGTTGCTATGTTATCCGTTAGAACTATATTCGGTACGACTTTTCATGGTGAAGTCGTAATACTGCAATGTGCTAATACTGAAAAGAGTATGTTAACTGTACAGTCACTTGATATTGATTAAAAAGCCGAAATAGCGATATTGCATTCTTATGGAAGTTGAACAACATACTGCAAGGAGCGATTTGATATTTTGTGAATAACAATATTTGGCAGCCAATCTCGGCTGCGTAATATTTTTATTTGTGTTTCATTTCCCCGGTGACCGGTTTCCACAGAGTCTAGCTGTCATCTTCGCAACTTCTACAAATAATATTGTTGCGCATGGACCGCACAAACCTAACGAGAGCACACACTGTAGTGGCGTGGCAAGACAGCCAAGCCACTCGGAGGTAGCCGAAAGGCACGCGTTAAGCTCACGCAGATTGGCGTGAGGTCTGGAACAAGGTAAAGTAATTATCCTATAAAGAAAAGAACGTAGTTCTTGGAATACTTAACTTTAATCCACAATTGGAGAACATCGCTCTTGTTGGTACATGTTTTATAATTTCAATATTAACTGGTAATGGCGCCTTGCTAGGTCGTAGCAAATGACGTGGCTGAAGGCTATGCTAACTATCGTCTCGGCAAATGAGAGCGTAATTTGTCAGTGTAGCATCGATAACAAAGTCGGCTGTACAACTGGGGCGAGTGCTAGTAAGTGTCTCTAGACCTGCCGTGTGGTGGCGCTCGGTCTGCAATCACTGACAGTGGCGACACGCGGGTCCGGCGTATACTAACGGACCGCGGCCGATTTAAAGGCTACCACCTAGCAAGTGTGGTGTCTGGCGGTGACACCACACACACCATTTATTAAACAAGGGCGCCACAGTGACTGGTCAAATACAGCGTTGACGAACTCACCTCCACTACTGAGCACACTGTTGGTGCTATGGACTTTTTATGTATCTGACAAGTTTGGGTATGTTTGTGCGATTCATGCACAGTAATATTATTCCCAAAAGATCCGAAGAAGACAGATAGCCTTGTCAAAACCGGTCATTGGGGAAATTAAATTAAACTATAAATATTGCAACGTGTGATCTTGGCTGCCGAAAATTCTTATTTTTAATAAAATAAGTCAAATTTAGAAATGGTTATCATTTAGACATACGTAGTATGATGAGACCAGTGTCTGGGAGACAGCAGTCAATGACACGAGCTGTTTTTCGTCTCTGGATTTGTTGCAGATCGTCGTTGCCGATTTAGCTGCAGAACAACCCGTTCAGCACTTCAGTATTTTTGAGGCAGCTCCCCATAGACACTGAGATCGTTAATTTTGTTGACGGTGCACTTCCCAACGTTGCCGTCGCTACTGATACGTTTCAACGCAAACTGCTTTCTGTTTAATGAATTCCTCTGCTGTTTCATAAATTTAATTCCAGCTGTGACATCTGTGTTAACCCGCCAGGAATATTATAATATGGATTGTGAAAAGCTTTTCGAGATAACGAAGCTAATAAAATATATAAATTTTGAAAGCATAATGCCCAGTGCATTCCACAGCGACAGAACGCAGCAGATGAAATGCATAGCGTATTTTGTTTTGCAGCGAGTAAATTGGGAGAGAGCATTACTTTTTTTCCAGCCGCGCAGTTGCTGATTAAGCCAGATACCGATGTGACGGAAACCAATGAATTCTGATGGACAAAAAACAATTTAAGCGAATAATAATTTGACGGTTAACGGGCAGTTTCACTGGTAGATTCGAACAATAAAATGATAGAATCGCTACTGTGGATCCATTTCCGATTGTGAAGTCAGTTTTTCTGTCGACCCTTTCAGCGGTACAGAAATCGAGCTTGCGACGTGATGCAAGGAGGGTCGTAGATCAGACTCCGTTTCTTCTATCCTGTTGCAGAGTGTTAGCACGCACTCATACTATATAATGTTGACTGGATTTCAGTCTTTGCAATTCTGAAGTTACTATGGATAAAATAAAGGGAGAGGAAGATTATTTACGATGTGTACAGAAACCGTACTGCATCTCTAACGGTCGGGGCAGTAGTAATTTAGGAGGCCATGACACAGGATTGGTAGCTATTCGTCAAGGTGTTCAATCTGTACATTGAGCACGCAGTAAAATAAGTAGAAATATGGAAAAGGAATTGAAGTCCAGGAATAAGAGCAACAATTTGAGGTATGCTGATAGATTGTAATTCTGGAAAGGACTTGGAACATCAGTTGAAAGGCATGGCTTATGATCTGAAAAGAGGTTATATCGTGAACATGAATAAAGTGAAGCAAGTAATTGAATTAAGCAGGTAGCGTTGAGGAAATAAGATTGGGAAACGAACAACTAATAGTAGCACGGGAGATTTTCAACTTGGACAGCAAAATAAGTGACGATGGCAGGAAAAAAAGAGACTATAAAATACAGACTAGCAATAGCAAGGAAAGCTCTCCTTAAAATCAGAAATATCTTAAGAGTTAATATAAATTTAAGCTTTAGGAACTTTTTCGTTTTTTCGTGTAGTCCGCAAGCGTAGAAGAGAAATGCGAACGATATGCAGGATAGAAAAGAGGAGAATAGACAGGTAAGAATTCCGGTGCTACAGAAGAATGCAGAACATCACAACGATAAAAATGACTAAAACATTGTTTTTGGGGAAACAAAAAAATGGTTCAAATGGCTCTGAGCACTATGGGACTTAACATCTGTGGTCATCACTCCCCTAGAACTTAGAACTACTTAAACCTAACTAACCTAAGGACATCACACACATCCATGCCCGAGGCAGGTTTCGAACCTGCGACCGTAGCAGTCGCGCGGTTCCGGACTGAGCGCCTAGAACCGCTCGATCACCGCGGCCGGCGGAGAAACAAAGTGGTTTGTGGCTTCACTTGAACAAATGAACGCGTACGCTATCTGGTCAAAATATATGTACATATCTACAGTATGTGATCAAAAGTATCAGGACACCTGGCTGGAAGTGACTTACACGTTCGTCGCGCCCTCCATCGGTAATGCTGGCATTCAGTATGGTGTTGGCCCACCCTTAGCCTTGATGACACCTTCCACTCTCGCAGGCATACGTTCAATCAGGTGCTGGAAGATTTCTTGGGAAATGGAAGCCCATTCTTCATGGAGTGCTGCACTGAGGAGAGGTATCGATGTCGATCGGTGAGGCCTGGCACGAGGTCGGTTTTCCGAATTATCCCAAAGGTGCTCTATATGATTCAGGTCGGGACTCTGTGCAGGGATGTTGTTGTTGTGTAACCACTCCGCCACAGGTCGTGCATTATGAACAGGTGCTCGATCGTGTTGAAAGGTGCAATCGCCATCTCCGAATTGCTCTTTAACAAGCAAAAAGGTGCTTAAAACATCAATATAGGCTGTGCTGTGATAGTGCCACACAAAACAACAAGGGGTGCAAGCCCCCTCAATGAAAAACACGACCACACCATAACACTAACGCCTCCGAATTTTACTGTTGGCCCTAATACTCGCTGGCAGATGGCATGCACCGGACATTCGCCATACCCACACCGTGTCATCGGATCGCCACACAGTGTATCGTGATTCGTCACTCCACACAACGTTTTTCCACTGTTCAATCGTCCTATGTTTACGCTCCTTACACCAAGCGAGGCGTCGTTTGGCATTTACCGGCGCGATGTGTGGCTTATGAGCAGCCGCTCGATCATGAAATCAAAGTTTTGTCAGTTCCCGACTGTCATAGTACTTGCAGCGGATCCTGATGCAGTTTGGAATTTCTGTATGATGGTCTGGATAGGTGTCTGCCTATTACACATTACGACCCTGTTCAGTAGTCGGCGGTCTCTGTCACTCAGATGAGGTCGGCCTGTACGCTTTTGTGCTGTACGTGTCCCTTCATGTTTCCACTTCACTATCACATCGGAAACAGTGGACGTAGGGATGTTTAGGAATGTGGAAGTCTCGCGTACAGACGTACGACATAAGTGACACCTAATCACCTGACCACGTTCGAAGTCTGTGAATACCTTTGATCACATAGTGTATGTAATGCGGATTTGACCTCTAAATGTCACGAGAGGCAAACCCGGAAGAAATCATGGAATATTGTGTTGTCAGCAAAGAACCAGTAACAGCAAAATGAATTGGCCAGGAAAACTCATTGATTCGAAAGTAAACTGGTCATTGGATATCATCTGAATTTCAAATCCATCAGGGACATATCAACTGTTCTAAAGCTGCCCAGGGCGACTGTTGATGTGATCGTAAAGTGGTAAGGTAAAGGAACAATCACTGCCATACCACGACCAGAGAGACCTCACGTACCGAAGAACAGGAATCGTCGAGCATTGCGGATAGTAGTTGTAAAAATTACTCGAAATCAGCGGAAAGAATAGCCCGTGAGTTCCAAAGTGCTACTTACGGTCCTGCATGCGCAATGACTATGCGTAGGGAGTTGAAATGGTCGACCAGCTCCTCAAAAGCCACACATTTCTGTAGTCAGTCCTAAATAATGCTTGAGGTAGTGTTAAGAGCAATGTCACTGGACAGTGGGTGAGTGGGAACGAGTGATTTTAGTGATTTGGGGTGAGGAATCAAGTTGTACTCTGTAGCAGTCTTAGTAGGGTTTGGGTTTGGCGAATGCCCGGAGAACTTTACCTGCCATCATGTGTGTTGCCAGTAGTGAAGAGAACCTTACGTGTCATCATGTATATTGCCAATAGTGAAGTACGGAGGGCAGTGTTAAGGCATGGGCGTGTTTTTCGTGGTTATGATTCGATACACTTTGTGCTTAAGAAAACGACAACTGCGGAAGGACATTATCACATATCAAAGGACTGTACAGCGGAGGAAGACTTGGGAGGCGGTGAGCGATTGTTCTAGAATGGCAGGATACCCTCTGATACAGCAGCATCTATGAGACAATGCATAATAAAAATCTTGAAATGGGCTGTCTTACTCATAGTCCCGGTCTGAACCTAATGGGACGCCTTTGCGATGAGTTACAATGTCGACCTCGCATCAGACGACATCACTACTACCTTTGGTTTCGACTCTTGACGAATTGTGGGATGCCATTCCTGCACAGACGTTCATACACTATGTGACCAAAAGCATCCGGACACCCCCAAAAACATTTTAGGTGCATTGTGCTGCCACCTACTGCCAAGTACTCCATATCAGCGCCCTCAGTAGTCATTAGACATCGTGAGAATAGGGCGCTCCGCATAACTCACGGACTTCGAACGTGGTCGGGTGATTGCCTATCACTTGTGTCATACGTCTGAACGCGAGATTTCCACACTTCTAAACATCCCTAGGTCCACTGTTTCCGATGTGATAGTGAAGAGGAAACGTCAAGGGACACGTACAGCACAAAAGCGTACAGGCCGACCTCGTCTGACTGACAGAGATCGCAGACAATTGAAGAGGGTCGTAACGTGTAATAGGCAGACATCTATCCAGACCATCATACAAGAATTCCAAACTGCATCAGGATCCACTGAGTGTACCATGACAGTTACGCAGGAGGTGAGAAAACTTGGATTTCAGCTTATAAACTGTGGTTGAAAAATTTAAAGAGAACATGTAACAGGTAGGAGGAAATCACGGTAGGAAGTATTTGTGAACAGAGCACAGTATGTCGTGTAACTAGAGACGTGGAAAAAGTTCAGATATTATTTGGTATTATGTAGGGTTCATCTGAATACTCGCACTTTGCAATCGACACTTTCCAGTCGATACTTGTACTCATATTAGCACTTTAATAGCATGTATCGTATCGAGTGATCCGAGTTATGATTTATCGCATTTTTATCATTTACCCAAAGTCTTGGCCGCATGACTCAGTTATAACATATTCAACAACGGAACGCGCAAACACTAATAGGGCAACAGCGGAGGCGAGCGGTGTGCGTACGAGCGAAAGTGAGTGTACGAAAATATCTGCGGTGCTTCGCTAAACTTGGCAACGTTTCGATTGCAGTTTGTTCACGTGGAATCTCCTTTTATTCATGATTCCACTCAGTTGTTTGTTTTTATTTAGTTGTTTAGCAAAGTTGTAAGTATTACTGAATCAGCAGACAGAATGGTGCGACCAAAAGTGAAACTTGGCAGTATTTTGAAAAACTGTTTAATAGTGAAGTGAGGTGCACAATCTCTTTCAAAACATTTGACGTCTTAGGAAAATATGGTGTTTCAAATACGAAAAATCATATAAGAAAACACTCCACCCTACAGAAAGGTGAATTTTTTCCGAATAAGATAAGACAGTTATTAATAAGAAAGCGATTAAAACAGAGTCATTAGAGTGTTACATATTTATTAGTATACTTACATGACCACATGGTTGAAGAAGGGCTTAAATTTTTTAAAAAAGTACTATTTTCTGATAATCTGTTCTGTAAGTCCATATTTAAAGTTCAAAATATTTAAATATTGTGATTTGCAGTGAAAATAAAAACATTGCTTGATTTAACGATGGTAATATTCTACTTAAACCCTGGAAAAATCAGCTGTCTCTCCCGCTATTGTTGGAAGATTTTAAAATCAGAGATGAAGATACTGGAGCCGATAGAAAGTATCTGATGTAAGACCTTTTGGTCAATATTTGAGCGGAGCGACTCCTCAAAAATTATACTGGACTTTTGTCCGAATTTTCGTAGCCAATCGAAGAGTGCGAAATTAACAAATGGGACATCAACCTGAGCATCTTGAGGTCTAGTTTTGCAAAAAAAAGGTTTGTTTGCTTGAAAGTACGCAGTATGATTAAGAAAAACTTAGTGATTTAGATGAAATTGAAGTATTTCACGAACAGCTGGTGCTAGATGTGTAAATGAACTGCCAAAAAATCGAAGCACAGCGTATATTGAAACTTAGCTACTTTCTCTTGATCTATGTACTCTTAATAATAAGAGAAGATCGATCGATAAATATATGTCATATTTTCCGAACAAAACTTAGAAAAAGGACCGGTGAAATGTATTGTGAATCAGTTTGTCCTAAAGCAAGAAATGAAACTGATTAGAGAAACATTTGAATGGTGCTCGAAATCAAGCACAGAAAATGAGGTGTCGATAGAGATTGCTTAACACAGAATTTTAAAAAACACTGGATGTTATTTCTGGTGGATTTTCACTTACTGTTCTCCTCACATAGAAGGAGTATGAGCACCTCAGCTGCTGTAGAAGCTTTCGAGCATCATTCGAAGGAGCGTCAAATGTTTCCCTCATCTGTTTTATTTCTTACTTCTGTACAAATCGTTTCACAAAACAGCTAACCAGGTTTCTTAAATCTTTTTTAATCAATGATAGATATCGGTAGCATAGGGTCGATATTTTTTTTCGATACTTCTGTGGCTAAGATGCTTCCTTATATGCTTATCGTTTGACAGTTACTACACATAACGGTAGGTCAGAAGTCCACTGTTACAGAGCTGTGTAAGAAAGCCAATAAGGGACGAGTGCGTGAAAGTTAACAGCCCTGAGGAGTCGGTCGCAAAACGTTTTTGAGGCGGCGATGATAATTCGCAGCGTACCAGGAATTCTCGAGAGCGTGAGCCAACATTTCACCGAGGAAGTTGTGTTTGCAGCGTTGTTGAAGGAAGCCGTTTCGAGCATTTACTGCAAATAATGCTAGTTGGACAGCAAGAATGTTTTAAATTTTGTTTCATTTTTCCTCACTGAGTTACATTACATTCCATCTACTAATTAGAATACAAGTTGATTCACGCTCTCCGAACACTATTAAAAATTGAAATACACGGTCTTTACATTTATCATTACGGTCATTGTATCTTAGATTACCACGCAGGTACACGACTGCACTGCTGTTTGTGTAGTGCACCTTTCTTTCATAATAAACTAATGACGTTACGATATTTCTAGCGTAGCTCATTTAATAGTCAAGCTCTTCTCAGTAAACGCTGCAAAAAATGCATCTAATTAAAGTAGATTTGCGATGGAATTTAAAGTTTCCCTGGTTCTGACGTTCCAGTTTAAGCAATTACCTTGAGCTAATTTAACCAGCAACTTCGCACTTCAGCATAACGGATATCAGCTGGGACAAGTAGGGGGTAGGGGTTTAATGAACGCACATTTTCACTCGCTCTTCTCTGATTTCCTGATGTTTCGTGGACAAAACTCCTCTGAATCGACCTCTAGTTTTGTATATTATCCTCTGTTAAACGTCTGCAACTGTCGTGTGCCCTTGTTATCAGGTTCTCTTCTGGATCGTGCATTTAAAGAACACTGAATGTACCTAGTGCCGATCGAAAAATTATATACGTCTACTACGTTTCCACAGCACAGTTATCAGTTATCAGATGTTACTTACTGTAAATGTCAATCTAGCATACATAAAGTAAGGGAGAGTCGTATGACACTGTTGGCTGGGAGATCCCTAACGGGAGTTCAAACGTCTTATCTGAATGGGTTCGCTTCATCTGCGCCCAATGCGCGATTTCTTCGTGGCGCATGATAGTTGTGCAGTAAGTGTGTCTGTGTTGTAGGTGATTGTAGTGTATGTGTGCGTTGTATGGTGTCATCCGACGCCGACAAATAGTATAATCATATCGAATACACCCATATCTACATAAATCCTGCGCAAGCCGTCACGAGGACAATGGCGGAGTGTATTTTGTACGACTGCTAGTCATTCGCAAATGGAGCGGAGGAAAAAAAACTCTCTCTATGCTTCCGTACAAGCCCTAATTTCTCTTATCTTGTTTTTGCGGTCCTCAAGCGAGATATAGGTTGGTGGCAGTAGTATCGTTCTGCATTCTGCCACAAATGCCTGTTCTCTAAACTTTCTCAGTATTGTGTAGCAAAAAGCAGTGCCTTAATTCCTTCATTGAGTCCCTGATTAGTTGGCGAAGCATATACATTATACAGGGTGTCCCACTCAAACCTCTCTGATTTCAAGGACCCAGGAGAGAAAAACCGCAGTAGATACGACAGTGAAAAATGCACCACATTGTAGAGCATTTCAAAGAATTTATATTCACGCGTCAGAAGTGGCAAGTATCGTCGTCAGAGTGCGGCATGGTCACATGAAGTGAAAATGGCGACGCCACAGCAGCGCGCGCAAGCAGTAGTGTGCTTTGCAGAAACAAAATCGCCGATTACTGTGCAACGAAATTATCGTCGTGTGTAAGAATGTGATCCACCTGATGTGAAAACAATTATGGAATGGTATAGGAAGGTTCTGGCAACAGGAAGTGTTTTGAAACATTCTGGCGGTGCACGTCACGGAGTTTCAGAAGAGACAGTGGAGGACATCAGACAAACGTTTCTCAGAAGCCCACGTAAGTCAATTCGTCAAGCATCTAGGTAGCTTGATGTACCTCGATCAACACCGTATCGTGTGGTTCACCAGCGTCTTCGTATGTGTGCTTACAAAGTGCAAATTCTGCAACATCTGACGCTGAACGACAAACCACGTCGACAACAATCTGCTGCGGTCATGATGCAGCGTAGGATGCCAGCTTCCTGGAAAGATGTTTATTCTCAGATGAGGCAACCTTTCATCTATCAGGAAGGGTTAATTGCCATAATGTTCGGATTTGGGGTTTGCAAAATCCGCACGTTGTCATTGAACGTGTTCGTGATAGCCCTAAATTAAACGTCTGGTGCGGGCTAATGCACGACAGGGTTGTTCGACCGTTCTTCTTTGCGGAACAAACAGTGAATGGGTCAGTGTATCTGGACATGTTGGAGCAGTTTGTGTACCCTCAGATACAACACTTGCAACCCAACATCATTTTTCAGCAAGATGGAGCTCCGCCGCATTGGTCAACGGCTGTTTGCGAGTTCCTGGATAGGAAATTTCCCAATCGTTGGATTGGACATGGAGGACCCACTGCCTGGCCACCACGCTCACCCGACATTACGCCGCTTGATTTCTTCATGTGGGGATTCATGAAGGACCGTGTGTATGCGACCAAAGTGGACGATATTCCTACGTTGCAACATCGTATCACTAATACAATTGCAACAATAACAGAGGAAATGTTACAATGAACGTGACAAGAAATTGAATATAGACTCTGTATTCTTCGTGCTACAAATGGTTCACATGTAGAGGTGTACTGATGATAAATAAAGAAATTCTTTGACATGCTCTATGCTCTACAATGCGGTGCATTTTTCATTGCCGTATTTACTGCGGGTTTTTTTTTCTGGGTCTTTGAAATCAGGGAGGTCTGAATGGGTACTACCGGTAAGAAGTCCATCAGCGCATCTGTACATCTGTGAATTTCTTCGATATCTTCCTTTAATCCGGCCTGGTGAGGATTCCAAACACTTGAACAGTAGTCACGAATAATTCGAACAAATCTTTTCTATGTGCTCTCTGTTGTATCTCGGGTGATCACAACAGTAATTCTTAGACTAGGAAGCAGGAGACAGACCAGGGCAGCCGGGCACACTACAGAATAACACAGACAATGCTACAACTGAATAATCAAACAAATTTACTTATCTTTTGAGAAGCAGTCATGTAAAACGTACAAGAATTTCCAATTTCTGAAGAAGTTCTTTTGTCAACCCGGCAGTTAACTATCTTTGTAGCCGCGGTGGTTCTCGCAGCCATGAGATCGGCAGACGCTGTCCCGTGGAACTGAGTTGTCGAACAGATTCCTGAGCGTCGGTGGCTTCTGTACAAGCGCCAGAGAGGGCGCTGGTATCTTGTAGTCTTCCCGGAGAATGGAGATGCGGCGCCTGATTTGTGTGTACTACCAGGCTGGCGCCATACGATGACACCACAATCTCTTTTTTAAATGAACTACCTCATCATCCGAAGTCGACCATTCACCCTCTCTACAACCAACTTTTCGTGTACATTCCATTTCATGTCGCTTTGCGACGTTACGCCTAGATATTAACACGAGCTGCACATCACTAATACTGTAGTGGAACATTAGACGATAGTTTTTCCTACTGATCTACATTATACGTTTTTCTACATTTAGAGTAAGCTTTTATCACACCACATAACATTCAAGCCACCCAACGATAACCCGTACAGCATAACGTCATCAACAAGTGGTCGCAGATTGCCGCTTACGCTGTTCATCGGATAGTTTAGGTACAGTTATCACAGCCATTCGTCCTCCCTTCAACCAGACTAACGTGCCCGTTTTCATGTGGCCTTACAACGTTATGCCTACACTTTTAATGGACGTGTCTGTTTCGAGCAGCATACCAGTAACACTGCAGCCGAACATTACTGAATTGTTTCTCCACTCATCTGCATTAACTTACACTTTTCTGCATTTAGAGCAAGCTGCCGTTCTTCACACCAAATAAAAATTCCGCCTAAGTCATTCAGCTTCATCATATATCCACTTGACAACGACACCTTCACTTGAACTACAACGTCACCAACAAGCGGTCGCAAATTGTTGCTTACCCTTTGCGTCGAAATGCCTATGTAAGCCGGCCGGGGTAGCCGAGCGGCTCTAGGCGCTACAGTCGGGAACCGCGAGACCACTACGGACGCAGGTTCGAATCCTGCCTCGGGCATGGATATGTGTGATGTCCTTACGTTAGTTAGGTTTAAGTAGTTCTAAGTTCTAGGGGACTGATGACCTCAGAAGTTAAGTCCCATAGTGCTCAGAGTCCTTTGAACCATTTTGCCTATGTAAGAATAGAGCATGAGTGATTCTACTACATTTCGTGAAGCACTCCTAGTGGTAAATTTTTACCTAAGCGACCACCGTGATTGACTTCCTCATTCAACGGACGGGTGACCATGAACACTGTCACACGACGTCTCTATGAGACACACTGGACAGATCCTTAATTTAGCTTCTTGCCATCGGGAAGGTTCCACAGCTTACAAAGTTTCCTAAATAGCATTATTGATTGTGCACTACAGAAAAGCTGTGGTTATATGCTAGCTTGAAGCAGTAGCTGCAGTGTTTGATGACGACCGCAAAGCTGCCAGCCACGAAAATGTATTAATTGTGTACATGACTACTTGTAACTTTTTTTGGTCGCTCAGTAGCTGATGGATGGACAGCTTGGTGAATTATCCTCATGCCGTCAACTACCGCTTCAAAAAGGCAAAGGAGCCGAAATTAGCCAACAGTGGAAAATTTGCGATAACTACAGTCGATTGCGGATGTCATTTCAGCAACATTGCAGTTTAAGCCAGGACATCGTCACAATGTTTGGTGATGAATGTCATGCCACACCTCTCTTTCCCTTGACGGCCAGATATTGAAGATGAAAATTTCCTTCACTACCTTGATGAACCAGCTGCCTACCAGTCGACCATCACGCCATAAGCATGCTTTAGTGACTTCTCATGTCGCCGGGACAAAAATATGATCACCGATGCTCTATTTAATCGTAGCTCATACGGCATAACACTTCTTATAGTCGTATGGGGTCGACCTCATATTGTGAAGAGTGGTGCTCATTACAAACCATATTGATTATTGTCGACAAGAATCAATTTAAGGACGTGTAACACACACTGACTGACAAAAAAAGTGAAGTACGAGGAGGAGAGGAGGACACGAAATGAAACTTCACGGGTTGACAGGGTATGTGACGATATTTCAAAATCGAGTCACATTTACAAAGAACTTGGCAGTGTCAGGCCACTTACCAGTGTGATTCTGCACCCCTCTGCCTTGACGTTAACCACGTTTTCGGTTGCGAACAGTGTCAAAAAGCCGTTGTGTCCTCTGATGATGTATGTTAGCCCGTATCTATTGTAAGTGGTGATTGACATCTTGGATACAGACACTGGGGCGGAACTGACGTCCAAGCTGGACCCACACGTCTTCTACAGGGGACAGATCTGAGAATCATCCTGGCCACAGGGGTACCTCAGCATCACACAGGCAGTTCATAGTTCACGTGTCATGTGTGAACGGGTATGAGCATTGTCCTGTTGAAGAATTACACCTGTCGCATCAGAGGCAACGCATGACACAGTAGAACGTCTGTGACGTACCGCTGTACGCTGAGTTTCCTCAGTTACTACCAGCCTTCATACCCGATGGCTCTCCATATCATGACGCTCTCCACACCATGACACCGCTATGTGCCTCCAAAACATTGGAAGAATGGGACCTCTCCCAGGTCGCCACATACTCGCCGACGATGGTCATCCGTAGCAGTACAGAACCACGATACAACACTGACCAAAGTGCAACGCCATTCCTCAACACTTCAAACTTCCTTGTCATGGAATGTCGAAGAGAGTCCATTACTTCTTCTCTGATGGGGGGTGCAGATGGGAAGGGGTTACGATGTCCTTGGTGCATTATACGGCGATCATCCCTTGTGGCTGTCAGATGTGATCAACCGGAACATCGACGATGAGTATCCCGTCCTTATAGTTTCCATGCAGTCCAACAGTGGCCCACAGTCACATCCGAATGTCCCACAAGTCCGGTTATTTCATGATTCGACCAGCCGGTCAAATGGAGACCCACCCTGAGGCCGCTTCCGAACACTATCAGGTGCTGATGAAGCTCACTCACACAAGTACACCTTTTCTCGTGTCGTTCACAGTGACCACTCAACATGTGATGTTGTTCACATCTCTTTGGCCCGTTTCACACTGGGACACTGGTGACGGTCACCAGCGACGGTCACCGATAGAGATACATTCGTCTGAGCTGGAGTATTCACATCGGGACACTAAACTGCCTCACCGAGCCAATGTGACCCAGCAGTGACTCACCCTCGCCATATGTGACGGACAGGGTCACTATGTTTGCAGCAGTAACCGCCGGAGATGCATTAGTTTGAATTGGCGTGGTCACACTGGAACACAAATTACAGACACAGCGCTGCCAACCGACAGCCAGTCATTTCTGAGTCAGTGACGAACATTCAATGTACGTTACACTGCACGCATTGTATCCATGAGTTCAGATTTGATTACCACGGAAGATTTTGGAAGTGAAGTAGAAAGTCGTCCTGCTGTTTAGGATGTGATAAGCGATGACTATAGCAACGAAGTGATGAAAACGAATGCGTGGCAAGAAATTATAACAAAGTTTGGGTCTGATTCCAACGAGAAGAGCATGGATGAGAGAAACAAAATTGGTAAGTTGTGTGTTCTTTTTTCAAATTTAATACCTTATTTTTCGAACCATAAAAGGCTAACGAAATTTAGTTGCTACCACTGTATGAGTCCATTTCAATAACTAATCAGTTGACGTGCGGTGTCGGACTCCAGTGATCCAGGAGTGTTCACCACAGACACTGGTGGCCATCACTGGTGACTGTCACCAGTGTCCCAGTGTGAAACAGGTCTTATATAAACTGCCAGACCTGGCAACAACAGTAAATACGAACAACAATAACGTTCTCTGGTGGCCGTTCTACTTCGCTCGCAAATTCCAACTTTGATCATTTATACATCCGCCGATGATGTGTAAGTCTACGAAGTAGCAGTGATATCCGAGCACGTCCCCTGGGGCTCCACTTTTTTTCTGGCAATGTGTGTGACATTTCACGACCATATTTGGAAACGCCGCAAGAGCACTGTGCATCTTTCTCATGTTCATAGAATGTAGATCGAAGTTTGAAGTTCAGCATGCAGAAAGCTGTGCCAAGGACGGGTTGAAGTGTAATGACGCATGCCGCTGACGCAGCTGCTGCTATGCACGCGTCGCGGCTCCACCCAAGTATGGACTGTCCTTGCTGTGACCACCGAAAGAGTGAGATCATCGAGTGGTGAGTGCAGAATGCTTGATGAGGCTTGCGTGTGAGCCGGCCCGCCACATGAGAACCTCTAAACATTTTCGTCTCATCGTTAACTAGGAAACTACCTAATTTGAAAATAATAGCATCTAGGATAAAAAATTATCTGCTTTCTGAATACGTTGAAACAGTTACAATTTTGTGACAGGCTTGGATTGGAAGCGGATTTTCTGCTTATCCCGAATTGTCCCCTGAAACGACCTTATGAGCACGCGTCTAAGACTGACGAAAAATACTGAACAGCCTAGTCGCATAAATATTTCTTTAAGAAAATCGATTTGCACAGACTTCGCTGTCACCTTCATTTCTTAAAAAATCTTTTTCTTATTCATTTTACGTTGGACCTCACGCCAAGTTGTCATGTGGGTTTTTATTTATATGTGTATGATGCACGTCTGCTTTCGATTTTATATGGATAATTTTTATTTGTGACTAAGCCGTATGGCTATGCCACCTGGCTTGGGGTCCTATGTAAAATGAACACGTTTCATAACAAGATTTTTTAAGACCTGAAGATGACAGCAACGTCTGTCGAAACCGATTGTCTTAAATTATGATCTAGGCTATTGAATGTTTTTAAAAAGTAAAACAGATCGGTCCTTCGGTCTTCTCAAACTGAGAAAATTCAATAAAACTGACGAGTGTAGCTGTTTTCTTCCTGTTATGAATAATACTGCGTTAACTGTATTACTAAACTGAATTATCGAAAAATCATGTTATGCCACAACGAGCTACTGTGGAAACCTTTATTATTGCTAATGGTTTGGGTGAGGTAAGTGGTAAGGTACTGACCCCATAAATGGCAACATCATAGTAAAAACGGTAAGGTCCTCAACATAGCAGCAGTCAGCAACTATAGAACTGTGGATACAGTGGGAATCATACAACCAACCACTTTCAGCTCAAAGATGTATTCAGACCTTCACCTAGATTTTGACAGATATAAACCTGTCTTCCTCAAAAGAAGTAATAACACCTGTCTCGTATTGCTTGAAAAGAGAAACAATGTCAGAGGGTTTAGTCAACAATTAAATGATCCATATAAATGCTATAGCCAATGGCTTAGCGAACAATAAAAGTATGTTTATGTACATGTGTACAATACATGTCAGCCTTCGATTTTACATGAATGATTTTTATTGTTGACTAAGCTGCACATATGGCTATGCCATAGCATTTATATGGATCATTTTATTGTTCACTAAGCTCTACGAATTTGTTTCCCTTTTGACACAATATGTGATACGTGTTATTACCTCACCTGAGGAGGACACGTTTACATCTGCCTCAAACTAGGTGAATAAACTATTGACGTGGAACTGGTTGGCTGTATGATTCCCTTTGTATCTATTGTATAAACGATCTTTATTAAACAATAATTTCTGTTGTCAAGGCACTAATCACATTAGCCCGAGGAAACAGTACTAAATTACAACAGGTCCAGACCACTGACCTTCAAGCCCACCGAAGAGTAACATACATGAATATTCCAAAATATGACGTGACGTGTGTCACCTAAAATAAAACGAGCATTCCTTCCAACAGCATTAAAAGGTACAATTCAGTAGAATGTGGCGTACGAGGTGCGACGATAAAGCAATGAGACTGATGTGAAAAAAAAAGTTGCTTACTGTTTTAGTCAAGTTTAGTGTTGTCTCCTTCAAAGTAGTTCCCTTTTGATTGCTCACACTTTTTCCAGCGCTTCTGCCCTTGATGGTAACATTTCTGGAACTCGTCTTCGTAATATCATCTAAGACCATCGTCGTAGCTTTTCGGACATCTTGTGTTGTTTGAAAATGGTGTCCCTTGACCGCCGTTTTGACTCTTGGAAATAGAAAAAAGTGGCACGGAGCGATATCTGGTGAATAAGGTGGCTGTGGTAGTACTGAAATTTGTTTTGTGGTTAAAAGTTGCTGTACTGACAGAGCAGAATGGAATGGCGCATTATCGTGATGCAGAATCCAATTGTAAGCAATGTTGGCACGGACACGAAGAACTCTTTTACGAAGTCTTTCTAAAATTTCTTTGTAGTAATATTGGTTAATTGTTTGTCCAGGAGGCACTCACTCTTTATGGACCGTTCCCTTGGAATCAAAGAAGCACACAAACATGCATTTCACTTTTGACTTTGACATGCGAGCATTTTTTGCTCTGGGTAATCCCTTTGAGCACCATTGCGAACTTTGGTGTTTTGTCTCTAGATCGTACTGAAAAAACCAACTTTCATCACCAGTGATAACACGGCTCAACAATTCTGGATTGATTTCCGTTTGCTCTAACAGATCGACTGCCACATTTTTCCGTGTTTCTCGCTGTTGTGGTGCGAGATTCTTGGGGACCATTTTTGCACAAATCTTTCTCATACCAAGATATTCAGTTGTTATTAGACGAACCATTTCTCGATTGATGTTCACTTTTTCTGAAATCATTTTCACGGATAATCTTCAATCAGATCGTACGAGTTCACGCACCCTGGCCAAGTTGACATCCGTCCGTGAGGTCGTCCATTGCAGTCTTCATCTTCAACACTCGGTCTGCCTTCACTAAACATTTTATGCCAACGAAAAACTTGAGCTCTTGACACAACCTCTCCAAAAGCCTTCTGAAGCTTACCCTAAGTTGTTGCCGCGTTCTCATCCAATTTAACGCAAAAGAAATGGCATACCGATGCGCAATATTTTGCGGTTCCATTTCCGTGACGAGACACACAAACACGTGTTAACTTATTACAGCACAACTCACGACTGAACAGTTGCATCGGCGTCCGCAGCTCGTGGTCGTGCGGTGGCGTTCTCGCTTCCCACGTCCGGGTTCCCGGGTTCGATTCCCGGCGGGGTCAGGGATTTTCTCTGCCTCGTGATGACTGGGTGTCGTGTGCTGTCCTTAGGTTAGTTAGGTTTAAGTAGTTCTAAGTTCTAGGGGACTGATGACCATAGATGTTAAGTCCCATAGTGCTCAGAGCCATTTTTGAGTTGCATCGCCTGTGATGTTATGCTGTGTTCGTATTGACCCTCTGTCCATAATTATGTTGTATTAATGGAGATGATGTTATAACTACTGATGACGCCTTTGGCACAATTGTTTTATGTATCTCCACTGCAGGATGTGATTTTAGTGTATTATACTTCTGATGAAGGTATATTTTGATATGACGAAACCGTGCCCAAGGATTTTAATAAATCTTTATCCTGCAACTGTTTGGCTGTTATCATTTACCGTGAAGGCATTCTTGAGTAAGATCAACTCGCCATGTCCAATCGCAAAGGTAACTAACGCTCACGACATGATATGCATCCTCATAGCGGTGCTACTAGCACCATTCTGATGCGACCGGCGCGAAATTTGAGTAGACATTTCTTTCAGATGTAGAAGCACACCTATCGACTTTCCTTTACGTTGCAAAACCCGTTCTTGGTGCTTCGATTTTTTTCTTCAGTGTACTACGTGCCAGTCCACCCCTCTACGTGACGTCAGGATTACAAATTGAACGCCAGAACTCAACACTCGGAATTCGAGCATTGCTCAGAGGCTGGAATGTGTCAGTATCTTCTGAAAACATGTAACCCCTTGGGCCAAAATCAATTGTAGGCGTCAGAACCAGGATTGGACGTAAGGCTTTATTTCAAGCGTGAAATCTTATGGGACTTAACTGCTAAGGTCATCAGTCCCTAAGCTTACACTCTATTTAACCTAAATTATCCTAAGGAGAAACACACAAACACACCCATGGCCGAGGGAGGACTCGAACCCCCTCCGGGACCAGCTGTTGTTGTTGTTGTTGTTGTTATTGTTGTTGTTTCGGTAAGAAGACCAGACAGCGAGGTCATCGGTCTCATCGGATTAGGGAAGGACGGGGAAGGAAGTCGGTCGTGCCCTTTCAAAGGAACCATCCCGGCATTTGCATAGAGCGATTTAGGGAAATCACGGAAAACCTAAATCAGGATGGCCGGACGCGGGATTGAACCGTCGTCCTCCCGAATGCGAGTCCAGTGTGCTAGCCACTGGCCGGGACCAGCCGCACAGTCCATATTTCAAGCGTTGCAGACATCTCTTGCAAGTACACATCGACCATTAGCCGCGATAAGCTCCATCGTCAAGCACTTAGTGGTGTCATGTGAATGTCAACAACGTCGTCAAACATTAAGTGGTATAGCCGGACATCTGCTACGGCAACCGACAACAGTTAACTTGGCGTCGATAGGAGCAATGGAAGTTAAAATATGTAGAGGGCAGACAAAGACTAGAATGTGCAAAGTAGATTATAGTGGATGCGTATCGTTGTTGATGCGCAGATATCAAAGCACAAGATTAGCACAGGATACGTAAAGATGAAGGACAGCATCAAATCGAGCGAGAGAATTATGAACTGAAAAAAGTAAAATTAAGCGCAACATCCTCGTCGGTTCATACGACACGACGTCTGATTAGCTGTGGGCACTCCAGGCACTCGCCTTTGTTCTTCTTATGTGGACATATATTGCAGTGGATCGGTGGGGTGAAGAGGGGTGGGATGGGAGTGGTGATTGAGAGGGGGGGAGGGGGGAAGACGGCTTACACGAACAGGTAAAGTCTCCTTGCGAATATACGTGTAGTATACGAAGAACGTGCTTCTCTTGTAGCAGCAATGCAGTTTAGGTCGCTGAAACAGCGAAGCGTTTCCAGGAATTGTAGAAATACCCATGTCGTTCCAGTTTTCAAGAATGGTCATCGAAGCAAACAGAGAACTGTAGGTTGTATCGGTGACCTCAGTCCATTGGATAACTCAGGAATACATTTTATGCACTTGTGTTATTACATTTCAGGAGATCGAAAGTCTCCTCTGTATGAATCATCGCGGATTCAGCAAATAACGGTCTTGTGAAACCGAGTTCTCTGGAGATAGCGGTGCATAACAAGTTCACGTAGTATTCCTTGATTTCCAGAAGGCGTCCGCTACACTCCGCCTGATGAACGAAGTATGAGTGTACGGAGTACCAGATCAGCTGTGTGATTGGATTGAGACTCTCCTAGCAAACAAAACATAGCATGTCATTCGTAACAGAGAGAAATCTTCAGACGTGAAAGTCATTCCTGTCGTGCTCCATGGGAAGACCGTTACTTTTCACAGTATACAGTCCTGGTTCTGACGCCTACCATTGATTTTGTCCCGAGAGGTTGCATCTTTTCTGAAGATACTGACACATTCCGGCCTCTGAGCAATGTTCGAATTCCGAGTGTTGAGTTCTGGTGTACAATTTGTGATTCTGACGTCACGTAGAGGGGTGGACTGTCACGTACTGCACTGACGAAAAAAATGTTGCAACAAACTTTGACGGGTTGTAGAGGGTGTCTTCAGAAACAAACAAAGGATAGCAACCCGTGTCTGGAAACGTCATACGACGGCGCTACAGAGCTTTGATGATAGGCCTGGCACCTGCCACTGGACAACTCCTTCGGCAGCAAACACGACTTTATACGCTGCCTGACCGTATTCGGAACGATTCGCAATGTCGTTTATTATTCAGTGATAGCGACTGTTTGGCACGATCGATAGTGAAGTAGATGGAGCTAGCTGCTGCGTAGATAGTCCTTTGTCTCCTGTGAATGAGACGCCTTGTTGCATTGGTGGACGACAACGTAAACTGGTTTCCATCTGCAGTTTGTTTTTCTCCTGTATACCGAGAAACGCTGGAGATTTGAGAAGGTTCCAGAAGAAAAATAAGCTGCAAATGGTAACCTGTGTCCGAAACCATCATCGAACTAGGCGACACAGCATCACATTCGTAGGAGACAAGGCTTTTCCACGCAGCAGCTTGCTTCATCTTCTCCACTGGTGATCGCGGCAGTCAGTCGCCGTCACTGAAAACAAACAACATTGCGAGTCGTTGCTTTCTTCCGTTCGTTCCTCAAGGCACACCCTATAACCCCTCAAAGTTAGTCCCAAAATATCTGGCACAGCCCGTACATTATGTGTAGAAGAGTTAGTGGATAACGTCGGAAGTTGCATGAGACTTTTCGTAGCTAATACTATTGTATACACAGAAATCGCAGGGCCAGAAAACTGTATCAAAATAGTGGAAGACCTGCTGAGGATCGAAATTGGTGCACGGATTCACTCTTAACCCTGTACGTTAAGAAATGTAACGTATTGCTCATTAATAAGCTGTAAGACCCATATGGGAGCCTGCGTACGGAGTTATTTAAAGTGAAACAACTACATAAAACTAATTGTACGACAGGCAACTTCCAAACTGAGACTTATCGGTAAAATATACAGAAAGCCTGCTCCAGTGACAAGGAGGTATAATAAAGTCCACGTTTGACAAGTTCTTCAGTATTGAAACTTCCTGGCAGATTAAAACTGTGTGCCGGACCGAGACTCGAACTCAGGACCTTTGCCTTTCGCGGGCAAGTGCTCTACCAACTGAGCTACCCAAGCACGACTCACGCCCTGTCCTCACAGCTCTACTTCCGCCAGTACCTCGTCTCCTACCTTCTGGCAGGGGTAGAGCTGTGAGGACGGGGCGTGAGTCGTTCTTGGGTAGCTCAGTTGGTAGAGCACTTGCCCGCGAAAGGCAAAGGTCCTGAGTTCGAGTCTCGGTCCGGCACAGTCTCCTACCTTCTGGCGGAGGTAGAGCTGTGAGGACGGGGCGTGAGTCGTTCTTGGGTAGCTCAGTTGGTAGAGCACTTGCCCGCGAAAGGCAAAGGTCCCGAGTTCGAGTCTCGGTCCGGCACACAGTTTTAACCTGGCAGGAAGTTTCATATCAGCGCACACTCCGCTGCAGAGTGAAAATCTCATTCTGGATACTTCAGTATTGCTTGTCAGTCTGGGAGCTGTACCAGATATGCGCGTTTGACAAGTACTTCAGTATTGCTTGTCAGTCGGGGATCTGTACCAGATATGATTGAAAGACGAAACAGAGAAGATGCAAAGAAGAGCAGCACGTTTCGTTACAGGCTCATTTAGTAAGGGCGGAATGTGACTGAGACGCTCAGTCAACTCGACTGATAGATGCTACAAGAGAGGCACTGACATGACGTTGTCGTTCACTGGTAAAATTCTGAGAGCGTACGTTTGTAGAGGCGGCACTCAATACATTGCTCCCTTCAACGTACATCTCGCAAAAATATCATGAACGTAAAAGTAGAGATAGTGAATATCAAGCGGAAGCTGACCAACAATCGTTCTGATATATATACTGGTTGGTTCAAATGGCTCTGAGCACTATGGGACTCAACATCTTAGGTCATAAGTCCGATATATATACTAAGATGGTATCTGTTCTTTCGGACATGTCCGAAAGAACAGATACCATCTCGGTATATATATAGTTAAGGCTCACCGGCCACTTGACCATCTTCTTCTTCTGTGCGAATGCAGAAGCAGTTCCCGAACTCTTACGGGAATCGGCAACGCGCCGTGAGTAATGAGTATAATGGGCGGGGGCACTACGAATTTAGTGCGGGACAATACGTTGAGAATGTGGGTTTCGCGGGAGGCGTGCCAGAGATAAATCCCTGCAGTCGCGCTATCCTCTGTGTCCTCGGTGGCTCAGATGGACGCCCTCTGTAATAAAAAAAACTGAGTGAATGGATCAATAACGAACTTCCATGGGCGTCAGGTGACGTCCGCCACGAACAATTGAAACGAACAAAATGAGATTACAAAAAAAAAAAAGAAAAAAAAAAAAAAAGATGGATAGAGCGTCTGCCACGTAAACAGGAAATCCCGGGTTCGAGTCCCGGTCGGGGCACACATTTTCACCTGTCCCCGTTGACGTATGTCAACGCCTGTAAGCAGCTAAAGGTGTTCATTTCATTGTAATCGTTCTGATCACATAGCACTCAAAACTGGAACAGAGGAAAAGGACAGGGTTACACAACATACCCTCCGTCACATACCATAACATGGCTTGGGGAGTGTAGATGTAGATGGGGGAGGGGTTAGAGGTAGCGTCGCGTGAGCGGTTTTACCCTTCTTGGCATGGAAGACAGCGACATCGCGAGAGAAGAATTCTCGCATCTGACAATTTGCCAGACCGCGGACCAAATGCAGCGTGGGACGAATGACTGCTGGGGGAGAAGCAGCGCCACGAGGCGACACCCACAACTGGCACAAAGAAGTGGCAGCCGGTGAAAACGCACAGCCGGCGGCGGGGGCGACGCTCAGGGCGCGCGGCTATTCCTGGAGACGCGGCATTTCCAGCCTGGACGCTCCGGGGGAGATAACACAAGGCGGGGCGCAGCGCACTCTCGCAGTTCCTGGAATGGACTCTCGCAGTGGCCGTGTTGCTGTTGGCACCCGGAATACT
This sequence comes from Schistocerca serialis cubense, assembly GCF_023864345.2. NCBI lineage: Eukaryota > Metazoa > Arthropoda > Insecta > Orthoptera > Acrididae > Schistocerca > Schistocerca serialis. The sequence continues at coordinate 346,703,599 of NC_064643.1, forward strand.
GAGGCGGCGACAGCATACCTTAGGGGCCTAGTCTATTGTGCGCATGGTTGTCCGGCTCAATCTTCTACCTAGGGATATGCTAAACTGTGACTTTGCTGTATCAGTGACTTCAGTAATTATTGTGATTTTTAGTTGCGATTTCTCACAGCGTAAAATAACGTTTTACGAATTTAGAACTTGTGTTTCGCCGCACCTCACTAACGATTATGCGATGTACACAATGTGATCAAAAGTATCCGGACACCCCCAAAAACATACGTTTTTCATATTGGGTGCCTTGTGCTGCCACCTAATGCCAGGTACTCCATATCAGCGACCTCAGTAGTCATTAGACATCGTGAGAGAGCAGAATGGGGCGCTTCGCGGAACTCAAGGACTTGGAACGTGGTCAGGTGACTGGTTGTCATTTGTGTCATACGTCTGTACGCGACATTTCCACACTCCTAAACATCCCTAGGTCCACTGTTTCCGATGTGAAAGTGAAGTGGAAGCGTGAAGGGACACGTACAGCGCAAAAGCGTACAGGCCAACCTCTTCTGTCGACTGACAGAGACCGCCGACATTTGAAGAGGGTCGTAATGTGTAAGAGGCATACATCTATCCAGACAATCACACATGAATTCCAAACTCCATTAGGGTCCACTGCAAGTACTATGACAGTTAGGCGGGAGGTGAAAAAACGCATTTCATGGTCGAGCGGCTGCTCATAAGCCACACATCTCTCCGGTAAATGCCAAACGACGCCTCGCTTGGTGTAAGGAGCGTAAACATTGGACGATTGAATAGTGGAAAAACGTTGTGTGGAGTGACGAATCACGGTACACAATGTGGCGATCCGATGGCAGGGCGTGGGTATAGCGAATGCCCAGTGAATGCCATCTGCCAGCGTATATAGTGCCAACAGTAAAATTCGGAGGTGGTGGTGTTATGGTGTGGTCGTGTCTTTCATGGAGGGGGCTTGCACGCCTTGTTGTTTTGTGTGGCACTATCACAGCACAGGCGTACATTAATGTTTTAGGCACCAGTACCTTACAATTTCAGTTTCTATGATGAAAATTGCGCTAAGTGTGTTTAAATATGCGGCGAACGTCAACATTAAGCTACGCTCTAGGTCCAACTGTTACCACTAACGGTTTTTTTTCTTTTTTTTTTTTTGCGGGAGACCAGACAGCGTGGTCATCGGTCTCATTGGATTAGGGAAGGATGGGGAGGGAAGTCGGCCGTGCCCTTTCAGAGGAACCATCCCGGCATTTGCCTGGAGTAATTTAGGGAAATCACGGAAAACCTAAATCAGGATGGGCGGACGCGGGATTGAACCGTCGTCCTTCCGAATGCGAGTCCAGTGTCTAACCACTGCGCCACCTCGCTCGGTACCACTACCTTTATTTGGCCTTTACGTTCTTTGGCTTAATGACCACTCAACCGAATTACCACCTTTCAACGTTAGCTAGACAACCAAGATTTCGTATGTGTGTGTGTGTGGGGGGGGGGGGGGTGCGGGGGGAGGAGGGGGATGGGTCCAGTATCACGTTCTACCCCAACGTGCTGCCAAGTTAAACAGAGCAATTTAGGTTCTTGGTTCATTTCTTCGACCACAGGTAAGTTATTCATTCACAGCGTGAGACTCAAGGTTCTTAGAATGTAGTACGTAAGTCAGTCAAAATATGGCACATACCACTGAATTCTGTAATCCTGATGCTACTTTTAGTTGCTGTTTGTGACTTCTACTTGTGACGAAATCGCAGCGAGACTCGGTAGCGTGACACAATATTCTTAGAAAGAAGTACGCACTTTGACCAGCAGTTGGTAAAAAATGGTTCAAATGGCTCTGAGCACTATGGGACTTAACATCTGAGGTCATCAGTCCCCTAGAACTTAGAACTACTGAGACCTAACTAACCTAAGGACATCACACACATCCATGCCCGAGGGAGGATTCGAACCTGCGACCGTACCAGTCGCGCGGTTCGGACTGAAGCGCCTAGGACCGCTCGGCCACCGCGGCCGGCAGCAGTTGATGCTTGGCTTTAAATGCTAACATTCGTTGGTACTTCCTGCTTGTGGCTTCTAGCTGTGACTGAAATCGCAGCTACATACTGTAAAATTATTGCTGTGAGAACTGCAGATTCTCATTTACTGTGATCTGTAACAGTAACGTGATTTCTAGCCCACCCCTACATCTTGCAATGATTCTTATTTTACGTGCGTCATCTCGTACAAAATGTTACAAGAAATCATCAGCTTTGCACATGCTTACATCTCCCAAAAATTGACCAAGTGCGGTTTTTTGTTAACCACGACACGGTGCATGTACTAAAGAGTCAGTAATACACTGCAGCTCATAGTAAAACTGCAACAGCTTGAACGCGACAGATAACAAACGCAGATTTGCACACTCTTGAATATGAAAACTACTAAACTGGCCATCAGAAAATAAGACACCACAAGGTCATTCCCGCTCCCCGCAATCTGGCGGTGCTAAGCGCTGTAATTGGCCCAACTCGCAGCTTTTTTGCTGCATGTACACTTAACAGTGTAGTACGTCAGCGTCAGGTGAATGTCCTGTGTTTCTTTGCGATTTCGTGTGTTCACACGTGGTTTCGCGTTGCATGACGTGTGTTTTGTAGCGGCCGAAATGAAGGAATACTGCCTACATGCGGTGCTGCTTCAGTGGGTGCGGATAAAGAGCGAAAAAAAAAATAGAAAATTTGAAATCGGTGTATCCAATTTACTGAAGCTTTTTTAATGACCTGGCTAACACTGAAGGGACCACTAATAATGTGAATTTCTTGCAAATTCATAAAATGACAACAAGGAAATTTGAAAATGTGTTATAAGATCTTACGGGACCAAACGGCTGAGGTAATCGGTCCCTAAGCTTACACACTACGTAATGTAATTTAAACTAACTTACACTACGGACAACAAACAAACACACACACACACACACACACACACACACACACACACACACACACACACACACGCCCATGCCCGAGGGAGGACTCGAACCTCTGACTAGGGGAAGCCGCGCGATCCGTGCAGGGCGCCGTAGACCACTCGGGTACCCCGCGCAGCCAGCAACAAGGTCTTGTGGTATTTTCGAATGACTGTATTTCGTATTAATAGTGCAGTAACATCGGCATAATCTCTAGATGTGACCACATGTTTTGATTCGCCAAGAAAGGGATATAAACGAAAACGGAAATCATCGGAATTTGACGTTGTCGACTAAACATTAGTGTGTAAGGCTGCACTTCGATACGACGACAGAGAAGAGTATCCGACGGCTGGAAAAATCCGTGACCCCTGTGAAAAAATTGCTTATTCTAGCTTTGAAACCTCAGGCGGCTTTGTCATCTCTGCTCACTTCGGTTTTGATTCAGAAACTTTTAATGGAATGCAGAGACAATGCAGCAACAAGAACGGAGTTTTGTATAAAGTGCACGTACTGTATGCTGAGGATAATAGTCTTGTAGTATACGATAAAGCGTTTTACAAAACCATATACAAAGATATATTTTGTCCGACTTTAGCGGAAATATTGGCGCGGAAGTACCTACAGTTATTTTTGTACAGTGTATATCGGGGATCTAGATGGTGGGTGCACTGACGCAGGGTCAGTAAGAGCTTCAAATAAAAAATTTTTGGAAGGTGGGGAATGTTATCTGTCGTATTAAGAAACGAAAACCCTGGCGGCTGCACACAAATACTCGCGCTTTACCACGCACTGAGTCTCTCGCAAATAAAATACGTTCATAGGTGACACGAACAGTAATTATGTCTCACGTATTACCAAAATTAATTTCATACTTTTCTTAACAACTTGTAAGGTGTATGCTTCGCCGGCGATGGGCGAGGCATGACAGAATCTCTGACCAGAGAGTAGTGTATCGTTAGTTGTTGCTTGTCGCGACTCTGCGCTAGTCTGCGCGAGTCGACAGTAGAAGTCAGTCGGAGTCAGTCTGCAGTAGTAGTCAGTCGGATACGGTAGTAGGGAGTCGGCATGCGTCGGCTGTGTGCTCTGGTCGCGACTCTGGTCAGGACTCTGGAGGATGAGTATTGTTGTAGAAGGTAAAGAAGCAGCCTTGCGCATATTTAATAATATATGTTAAATGTAATTTAATTTGTTCAGAAAAAATGCCCCAATAATAATTTTTTATAAAGTAAATCTTTTAAAGAAAAGTAATCATTTCAATTTAAAGAATTTTTCCACTCTTTTGAAGAAAAAGCATTCATTTCAATTTAAAGACTTTTTCCTATGCATTCCTTCCAAGAATAAAAAAAAAAAAAAATATACGCCAGCATTGCACGAAGCTGTGTCGATAAATAAGAGCAGATATAGTTGCAGTTTTTATTGAGGTAAGAATTTTGCTTTTGTTATTCAGAATACAGGGCCGAACGTGAGCGCTGCTGTCCTTATAAAATTTACGAGATATTATTATTTCTGTTAGGAGGTTACATTTGGTTCATGGTTCATTATTTAATCAATATTATTGTGTGGTTCATGGACAATTTTCATTCATTAATTTTTGTGTGGGGAGTTTACGCTTGGCACCATTTCACGTTTTTATTAAACATTATTTTGTTGGGAGGTTACATTTGGCTCCATTCTCATTTTTAATTTAACATTTTTCGTGTGGAGAGGTTACAAACTTTCTCGCTGGAAGCTTCTAAAAGATAGAACAGAACGCAAATTCCTTTTTCATTACACAGACGAAACAGTTTCACATCTAGCACAGTATTTTATTTTTAATCTCGAAGTACTTTTCCGTTTTCACAGTAAAACATGTATCAGATGTATCTGTAAACTTCTATAGCGTTCATGTTTTACTTTTAGTCCAAGTTTGTCAGTAGTTCTGTTTCCTCCACAAGTTGAAGTAAAAAATAATATTTTTCTTCAGAATTTCATGTAACGTTGTCCGCAGCTCGTGGTCTAGTGGCGAGCGTTGCTGCCTCTGGTTCAGGGGGCCCCAGCGTCGATTCCTGGCCGGGTTGCGGATTTTCTCCGCCCGGCAACTGGGTGTTTGTGTTGTCCTCATCATGTCATCATCGTTCATGAAAGTGGCGAGATTGGACTAAGTAAAGATTGGGATTTGTACGGGCGCTGATAACAGCCCAGTTGAGCGCCCCCAAATCAATCATCAGCATCATTAATATCATCTAGTAACGTTAGTTTTTATTTGTTTATTTATTTTCTTATCAGCTGACAAGCATTTTCATTTGCGAAGTACTCCATCACATCCTAGTCTAAAATTAAATATGTCCAATATTTTTCTTGGAGTTCTCACTAACATTTGAAACCATCACTAACTGGCAATGCTTTAGGATGTTGAGATGACCATGAGGTGCTTATTTTCGTCCAGACCGCTACAGCATTCCAGTGAAACCGCACAAAGCAGGTATGCATGCCGGCATATACATTCCGTATACAAAGAAATATTTCGCACCGGGTTTATCATTCAGAAACTGCACTTGTGTGAAGGTTGTGAGACGCTCGTGTTATGCCTCGTTTGAGAGGAGAGACGTCTACTCTTGGAATTCGTCAGCGATGGTATCGTGTTCGAATCCCGGTTCGGGGTACGGCGTTGGGATGGATGTATACTGAGGCTCTCACGAGAACTATCGGTTTCAGATCGGATTTGTCATTGTTACATAGCCCAGCACCTAGTATACTCATCTCTGGATTGGATAGCCAAATTCCGACAGTAGCCGTTACATCTCTGACTTGCTAAGGCCGGTGGCTCTACCATATCTTTCGGGTCTGCTGGATATTATCTTTCAACAAGATAACGCAAGACGTACTCCAGACACGTCATGTGTTGCCAATAAACTAGCACGCCAGCACTCGCTAATCACTACGATTGATCAGGTTTGGCAAAGAGTACAAACAGCGTGGCATGACGCATCTCTGTCTGTAATCCTTGCTCAGTTCGACTGCGCCAGGAAGGTTAGAGCCATAGTTGCTGCCAGAGATGGAAGCTTTCTGTACTAAGTTCACAGTTTGTTTGTCCCCAAATCACCTACAATTCTAGTAGTGTACCATGTCGTACACGCACAATAAATAAAATATCGTTATTTGCTATCCTTCGTAGTGTTGCAGTTTTAATGACCAGCAGTGGATTTACATACTAGGGGCGTTCAATGAGTAACGCAGCGCATTTTTTTCCTCGGCCGATCTCGGTTGAACAGCTGCAGAATTTTTAGTGAAAAATTGTGGAATAGTCTCGCTTCAGCCCCTAAATTCCACGAAAATCCGATAGGTGGCGTAATATACGTAGCCTTCAAAATGGTGTCTGTAACAGAGCTACGTTCAAAGCAGAAGCTATCATTGTACTTTATTTTGGCGAAAAACCAGAGCATCGTAGATATTCATAGGGCCTTGTAGAATGGCTACGGGGACCTGGCAGTGAACAAAAGCACGGTAAATCGTTGGGCGAAGCGTCTGTCATCATCGCAATAAGGTCGCGCAAACCTGTCCGACCTCGCACCTTCCGACTGCCATCCCCATCTGTTTGGCCTAGTGAAGAATTGATTCCGCGGGAAGAAGTATGCGGTTGACAAGGACGTTTTTGTTGCAGCAACACGTTGGCTTCGCCCAGTAGAACACTACCATGGTTGGGTAGTACCATGCAGGCATACAGACCCATCCAATAAAGTGGTGTAAGGCCGTCACACTGAACGGAGATTACGCTGAAAACAGGTCTTTCTCGCTAAACGAGTGAGACATAATGTGGTGTATTGGAATCCTGAATAAATTTAACCTGTTTTCAAAAAAAAAGTGTTGCATTACTTACTGAATGCCCCTCGTAGCTATTCACCCAACTATTCCAGACGAAGCACGTGTGTCCGATATTTCGATACAATATTCAGTAGCATGTTTGCAGTCGTTTGGAAGTGATTTTTCCTGCTCACGAAGCAAAAGCTACCGACACACCTGTCATTAAGCACACTGCCACACGCACTATTATTTAACTGTAAGTACTATCTGAACAACTGTAAGCGATCATTCAGACGGAGCTCGTTATAGATGTACGCTAGCAGATCTTTCACGTCCGGTGTCAAATTCTCCACACAGTCGGGCAGGAAGGAATGTAGGGTAGGGTTGTGGGAGGCTATTGCGGTCTTTTTACTTCCTCTCCTGCCCCTCCCCCTATCCCCCGTCCCGCCGTTCCCTCGCAAAAAACATAACTTTTTGTCACTCCAACTTTTAACGTAAAAAACAATAAAATATGTAAAAACATGTAACAAGTATAATAAACTTACATTATTGCTCAGTATATCGCTTTAGCATAACTCGTAAGAATAATAATCTAAGAGAAGTGTGCACATACCATTATCGGTTTCTAACTTGGCGTTAAGGTCGAGTACACAGATGGTTCAAATTGGTTCAAATGGCTCTGAGCACTATGGGACTTAACATCTATGGTCATCAGTCCCCTAGAACTTAGAACTACTTAAACCTAACTAACCTAAGGACATCACACAACACCCAGTCATCGCGAGGCAGAGAAAATCCCTAACCCCGCCGGGAATCGAACCCGGAAACCCGGGCGCGGGAAGCGAGGACGCTACCGCACGACCACGAGCTGCGCACAGTACACAGATCTGCAGACTATAGTTACGTGAGTTATGAAAGAGTGTAATTAAGGGGAAGTTCCTTATTTCATTTGTTTCTGCTTACGGTCAGGAAAGTCTCTGTTTTTTTTTTTCGCATAGTGGAGGTCCCTTTGGTTTCGGTCTTGACTTACTCAGATGCCTGTTGTTGTACTGCTGTGCGTCCCTTTCCATTGGTGGAATGGTCTCTGCAGACGATCAGTCCTCGACTCATAATCATGTGGGCAGGGCCTCAACGAGAACCTGAGAATTTATTTCGTAATTTTCCATACTTCCATACCGTTTTAGAATATTTTCATGCCACTTAATTTTCCGAAAGTTGGAGAAAGAATACTAACGCTTTTAGTAAACTTTTCTTTGGAGTGTAGTTAGTTGTGAGAGGGGCGGGGGCGTTTCTCGACTCCAGCGAGCCCTGCCCACCTCTTCGGATCCGCGCCTTCGCACATTATACGTATCTTGCAAAATTTGCTTTTGCAGAAGCACCTCAACAGCGCAGCGACATTAGCAATTGTTTGTGAGCTGTAGATGGATGAGTAGATCGCAAGTAAACAGATTCAGCAGTGGACAGTTGGCGCCCTGCCGCGCTTCCCTGTGACACTTCTCCAGCAGAAGGCGCACATCCGGTCGGGAAGCCGTACAGACCGCTTTGCTCGCTCCCTTGGGAGTCTGAGATTGCAGGAAGAAGCTCTGTGGCGGTGCTCCAAAGCGCGCTGGCTCCCGAAGATTTCTCTTATCGTAACATCTGCGGCCAGTCTGCTCACCCGAAGGGATCTGCTGCGTCGCTTTTGTCGCAGTTCTAGTCGTCCCCCTCCGCTCTGCTGGGTGGGGGAGGCTGAACAGTACGGAAAACGCCGCGGCTGCTACAGCCACGAGCCCTTGCTGCCATAGCGACTCGTCTGCAACAGGTCCGCATGACGCGAACAGTTAGGCGAGGAGAATGGAATACGGATACATCTAAAATTAGCACATCCTTGTTTTACGAAAAGAGATGGCGCTATGGGTAGTGTTAGAGTATCGCACGAGGCTTCTGTAACTGCAGCGTGTAAACCCCTGCCTGTTCACCCTTAGCTGTAAACGAGAACATTTAATGAGCTCGTGTGTGACTTATGAATAGCCAATGATATTCACAAATAACTTTACCCAGTCACTTATCATACGTGTTCTGTCTCCATCAAGAGGTGGATTTGTGGATTTGACAAAGATGATTCGTTCATCGTACGTGGTTCCAACATTAAACCTCTCACCCTCCCTCCCTTCAACACACTCTCCAACTAACTACCCCATCGCCGGCCGAAGTGGCCGTGCGGTTAAAGGCGCTGCAGTCTGGAACCGCAAGACCGCTACGGTCGCAGGTTCGAATCCTGCCTCGGGTATGGATGTGTGTGATGTCCTTAGGTTAGTTAGGTTTAACTAGTTCTAAGTTCTAGGGGACTAATGACCTCAGCAGTTGAGTCCCATAGTGCTCAGAGCCATTTGAGCCATAACTACCCCATCCTTCTTCTCTTCCAGTGTCCCGACAGAACTGCCTTTCTTTCGTCCTTGTCACTGTCAATACCTTCCTCCTTCTTGTACTCTCTCTCTCTCTCTCTCTTTTCTTACACTCTTACACACACACACACACACACACACACACACACACACACGCACACACACACACACACACACACACACACACACACACACACAGAGAGAGAGAGAGAGAGAGAGAGAGAGAGACGCTGGGGAAGAGAATTATGCTAGGGGTGCCATCTGGTTGTGGCAAACACTGTCCTCCGAAAACGCAAGAATTGTACATGGTGATTCAAAAGGTCGCAATACAACAAATTTTGAACAGGAACTTACGGTCCTGAAAGTAGTTATGAGCCAGTGAAAGCTTTGAAAAGTCAAGAGGAACAAGGACAATCAATGCATGCGCGCCGTTAAGTTCAGAAAAGACAATGTATTTTTTACTTAACAGTGTTCCTGTGCACTCCCAACTGCTTGTCCTTAAAGCCCATTCCGTCTGTTGTCACTCCTCTAAAGTCTCGTGCATCAGTTGCTCTGTTAGTACATCTTCGTTTCATTCATGCGCTCTGAGATCGGAAGTAGGGATCGAATTATATGTCCACCCCGCTTCCCTGGCCCGACGCCCCATTTTTTTTTGGGGGGTGGGGGGTGGGGGGTGGGGGAGCTTATCAAAAGCGTACGTTAGACCAGTTCCCGACGGAGAAGCATTTTTCGCCAAGTTACTTGCAGCTCCTCGTGACATTAGAGCGCCGGTTGGTTTCCTTCGTAGAACGCGCCAGAATTTTTTACGATATTGTCGCTGTACTGAATGTAATGGACTCCATTTTGAACACTTTCTGTAGTGTGCTGTACTGTTGATTAAACAATGCATTATCTTTTCTGAACTTGCCGGCCGGAGTGGCCGTGCGCTTCTAGGCGCTACAGTCTGGAACCGGGCGACCGCTACGCTCCCAGGTTCGAATCCTGCCTCGGGCATGGATGTGTGTGCTGTCCTTAGTTCAGTTAGGTTTAATTAGTTCTAAGTTCTAGGCGACTGATGACCTCAGAAGTTAAGTCGCATAGTGCTCAGAGCCATTTGAAATAAAAGAATGAATGAGTTAAGAAGTCAAGAGTTTCTGAAGGATCAAATAAACAGGATACACATACTGAGTAAACAATTTTACACTGGCTTCTTACTTGTGCTCTTTTCTTACATTAACTCATTGTGCTTAATCTTGGCGTATCTTAGACCATCGAAAGTACACTGTGATCAAAAGTATCCGGACATCCCCAAAAATATACGTTTTCATATCAGGTGCATTGTGCTGCCACCTACTGCCAGGTATTTCATCTCAGCTACCTCAGTAATCATTCGAGATCGTGAGAGAGCAGAATGGGGCGCTCCGCTGAACTCGCTGACTTTGAACGTGGTCACTTTGTTGGTGTCACTTGAGTCATACGTCTGTTCTCGAGATTTCCACACTCCTAAACATCCCTAGGGCCACTGTCTCCGATGTGATAGTGAAGTGGAAACGTGAAGGGACACGTACAGCACAAAAGCGTACAGGCCGACGTCGTCTGTTGACTGACAGAGACCGCCGACAGTTGAAGAGAGTTGTAATGTGTAATAGGCAGACGTCTATCCAGACCATCACACAGAAATTCCAAACTGCATCAGGATCCAAAGTACTATGTCAGTTAGGCAGGAGGTGAGAAAACTTGGATTTCCTGGTCGAGCGGCTTCTCATAAGCCATACTTCACGCCGGTAAATGCCAAACGACGCCTCGCTTTGTGTAAGGAGCGTAAAAATTGGACGATTGGACAGTGGAAAAACGTTGTGTGGGGTGAAGAATCACGGTACACAATGTGGCTATCCGATGGCAGGGTGTGGTTATGACGAATGCCCTGTGAACGCCATCTGCCAGCATATGTAGTGCAAACAGTAAAATTCGAAGGCAGTGTTGTTATGGCGCGGCGTGTTTTTCATCGAGGGGCCTTGCACCCCTTATTGTTTTGTGTGGTACTATCACAGCACAGGCCTGTTTTAAGCACCTTCTTGCTTCCCACTGTTGAAGAGCAATTTGGGGATGGCGATTGCACCTTTCAACACGCTCGTGCACCTGTTCATAATGCACGGCCTGTGGCGGAGTGGTTACTCATCGATAACATCCCTGCGATGGACTGGCCTGCACAGAGTCCTGACCTGAGTCCTATAGAACACCTTTGGGATGTTTTGGAAGGCCGACTTCGTGCCAGGCCTCACCGACCGTCATCGATACCTCTCCTCAGTGCAGCCCTCCGTAAAGCATGGGCTGCCATTCCTCAAGAAACCTTCCAGCACCTGAATGAACCTATACCTGCGAGAGTGTAAGCTGTCATCGAGGCTAAGGGTGGGCCAAGACCATACTGAATTCCAGCATTACCGATCCTTAATTTATGAGCATGAGTGTAGTTCCTGTGTAGAGCTTTATCTACTAAGTCGTGCAACAAGAATTGTGAAACAACCTGTGTGTAAAATATCCGTAGAAGTATGGTGCACTGCATGTCGTGAGCTGGAGTGTTTAATATTTCCATCATACAATGATAAGTTTCAAAACATGCGTAGTCATTCACGAAAATAAATCGTAGTTCCAGTTGAAAACTGACCAGTCCGTTTAGTCTGTTCGCCGGACGTAGCCGCAGGGGATAGAAGCGACAATAGTTTCTGTCACTGCCAGTCAACCTGCTTGGATTGCATATCGCAGCAGACATGTCGAAACCTATCGGTGGGGTACAAGAAATTACGATTCTTATAACGACGGTTTCTGTTGACCTCGGGGTGTAATGTGAAGTAACCTATGTGGTTCAAATGGCTCTGAGCACTATGGGACTTAACATCTGTGGTCATCAGTCCCCTAGAACTTAGAACTACTTAAACCTAACTAACCTAAGGACATCACACACATCCATGCCCGAGGCAGGATTCGAACCTGCGACCGTAGCAGTCGCGCGGGAAGTAACCTATAACCAGCTTTTCTGTCGATATATCACGTATATGATTCTGTAAATCAGAAGTGCCAGATTAAAGGCAACTCTTAAAGAAGACACTCTCCGTGGTTTGGAATTTTGATAATCTTGTTATCTTTATTACAGTAGCATCTAAGCAACGTTAAGAAATGAATATATAACTGTATGTATCGGTATCTGTACTACTAAACGACTAAAAGAGTCACGTTCACCTTGGTACCTGTGGGATCAGCGAGGCAGAATGCTAACCGAAGGGACGCAGGTTCTATTCCCGTTCCACTCGGACATTTTCTCCGCTTTTGGATTGGCTGTCGTGTTCTCCTTATCTTTGTATCGTCATGGCTGATGCGAATATCGACTGCATGGCGTCATATGCAAGTCTCAGCCTATGTAACTTCGTATCAGGCTGCGGCTTTGTCCTGATGTATGTTCTGAATTGTTGAAACACACTGTCATATCGTCTTCCCACTTGCGAGATGGCCGTATGAGTCGCACCGAAAGCCAATAATAATGATGATGAGGAATAATAATAATAAAGATGTCACACATTTTTGGCTGCAGGTTGCCCATCAAATGCTGCCGTAATCTACTCATTGAGAGCTACAATCTTAAGTTCACGGTTTAACACAGTAAGTGAAGTGGTAAAGCGAGAAACAATGTAAATTTCTTGAGGCAGCTTAACTCAGAGCGTGCAAATTACCCAAACATTATTCATCCAGTGTTTGAGAATAAGCGCACTGAGCGACTTCCAACAAGCTTTACACAAAATATGAAACCTCTTCAAAACTTTCTCTCGCTCACAACCCTCACAAAATAATTAAAGAAGTTTATCGCTTAATACATGTTTCTTGTTCATGCAGTAACAACAACGACAACAACACACCCGACGTTTTAAGTTCTTATTTCTGTACTGTTAACTCTGTTCGCTACACATTTTGCAAATAGTTTCGACAAAGGTACGTGCAAAATTGTTTCATTATACGACACATAAACATTGAGATGTGTGAAAAACTAGCTTTTCTTAAAACAGAGTTGTTTTACATGTGGGAATTCTGTTGTTTCAAACAGTGATTCCAAAAGTTTTCCTCTCACGGAACAGTTTGAGAGTACTGCTACTTTGACGGAACACTTTGTTTACTTTGAAGGTTAAAAGCATATTAAAAAATGAGAAAACTTTGTTTTATTCAGTGATTGCTTCCGTTTTAAACCATAAGTAATAACACAAAGACCAGAACAAAATTTTAAAAAGTATCGTCAAAATGTCGAAACAAAAATGCCATTTCGTATTTCGCACTTACTCACTCTCCGTGGGACACCAATGTACGGCGGAACTCTGTTTAGGAAACCCCACTTTAAAGAATAGGAGGTGGGGAGTTTAGTTTCTTGTGGCCTATTTGGAGACGTAAGACTAGTGGCATTATTTTCTTTCCCTGCTCCGTAGCACGTATTTGAGGCCACCTCCACATATAAAAGCATACGGTAATGAATCCGAAGGAACAAAAACTTTCCAGAGTATTCCAAATGTTTGTCATTATTTCTAGGAAGCAAGTGCTTGAAAGTCAGTCTCTTAATTTAAGGCTTGCGTGGGGGGTTTGTTGAAAGGGAACCAAAATAGAGACCCCGTAATGGCGTACTGCGGTTGAAGTATCTCGTCATAAAGAATGAAGAAAATTGATGTCGTATTCAGGAATTCTATTCGACTCTTTTTTTTTTCCTCCATTAGGAACCCACATTGGTTTCGGATAAGCAGCTGAAGAATGAAAAGGACTGTGAACTAAGGCTAGCCATTAGACTGTAAACCAGAGACAGCCATTGTGCCGCAAGGTCGTTATTCGTTGCAATACACAGACCTACTGGCGCAGACCTCAGAATTTCATCAGTGTCTCGAGTCCGGTCTACTGCCACATCAATCATTAAGTTTCAAAATCAAAAGATTAACGAAAGTATACACGAATTTCCGAACTGGCCTTTTTTGCTTTTTGTAAATGTGTTTGAAACTTGATGCGCTACAGGCATGGTTGAAATGCTGCGCGGGAAAAAATAACAGTAAGCCTTGTAGAATTTAAAACAGTCTTTGATCACAGTTTCATTGATTTATTGACCTTTTATAACCAGGTTCGAGCTACATGATCCTCGTCAGATACGCGTGTCTTGCCAGACTGGGGTAATAATTGTAGCCAAGACAGGCATCGTCAAAAGTTTCGCTAACATTTCAACTCTAGTTCACACAATGTTAATCTTATTTGTGTTTCTCCCGATAACCTCTTCCCAGGCAATCTCCGCCTGTAGATTAGAACGGGTGATTAGTTAACCCCATAATTTTTTGGGCGCATATTAATGATCACCATAAGATTTTCCAGGTGCTGTAGAGGTACTTCCAGTCTCTGCAATCCAAAATCTTCCACAGAATTCAGAAACACAATGCTGATTCTTTCACGCTTGGAGGCAGTTTCACATTCCAAAGACAACAGGGACCACTGAATCTCTTGGGTTGAGAAAGCCATTTCTAGAATGAAGATGCCTCCTTATACCGGAAGTTCAGCAGCTATAGTTTTTTCAGAATCCAACCAGTGGCTGGGTACGGATCAAAGATGTTTGAACCAACTGTCAAAAACCCTGCCTCATAGACTACAGTACCCGTAGTTATTAGATTGCATTTTCTGTACTCGTAATTCTAATACTGTACGGCCCAGCTTTTATATTTCTCTATATATTTGTTTGTGCCTTCCATTACTTCAGAAGACCAATATAGCTTGAGAAGATACTTATTATATATGTTTTCCAATTCTCTACGTTCATTTTATATCCAACGTTTTCTCGTCGATGCAGAAGTTAAACTATAAGGGGCGATCAAAAAGTTCCATTCGATGGAGTTTCTGCAGAGTATATGTAACATAGCGTGACTCCGATGCGAGTACTGAACACCGACAGTAGTGTGGCATTCGTGTCTTTACGGCGTGCGTGCGTCAACGTGAAAAAAGGACTAACGTTATATTATTCTTTTCTTAGCTGCCGAAGGACACACACCGGTAGACAGCCATCAGAGAACGAAAAAAATAATGCAATTAAAGTGAAACGTCCGTGAAACCTGCGACAAATAGTGCTACTGCTTCCTGATAATGCACGTCGCCATATCGCGAATGTCGTTACGCAGAAGTTAGGCCAATTCGAATTGGAGACAATCAATCAGCCACCCTATACTCCTGATCTTTCCCCATGCTGTTATCAATCCCTTAAAGAAGATCCTTAAGAGTCGACGATTTCTGTCGGACAACGATGTGCAGCAGGCAGTTAAGAACTTCTTCACGCAGCAGGATACGGTGTTTTTCCAAACGGGTATCTTCAACTTGGTGCGCTGGTGGAATGATTGCCTCAATGCTCACGGTAATTTTGCCTGATTGGCACTCAGATTGTGGACCGTACGGCCACCGAACGGCAACTTTTTGATCGCATCTTATACTGTGTTGCAAACTGCTACTTCTTTTAAGAAAAGCGTGTCTCTTAGCGTCCGGTAGTCCGTCTTGGTTTGTATAGATGTGACGATTTATTCGTGTGTACGAGGAGTAGTCATAAAGCTTTAATTGGTTGGTTCAAATGGCTCTGAGCACTATGCGACTTAACTTCTGAGGTCATCAGTCGCCTAGAACTTAGAACTAATTAAACCTAACTAACCTAAGGACATCACACACATCCATGCCCGAGGCAGGATTCGAACCTGCGACCGTAGCGGTCACGCGGTTCCAGACTGAAGCGCCTTTAACCGCACGGCCACACCGGCCGGCAAAGCTTTAATTACTACCTCGAAAAAATCAAACTGCGGTCATGTAAGTTGTTCATAACATTTAGTCTTCCTCTACGAGGATCACTCGAAAAGAAAGAGACAACATTTTTTTTTCAAAAATACAGCTTTTGTTCTATGTATTTGCTATTCTCGGAAGTTCAAAAATGGTTCAAATGACTCTGAGCACTATGGGACTTAACATCTGAGGTCATCAGTCCCCTAGAACTTAGAACTACTTAAACCTAACTAACCTAAAGACATCACACACATCCATGCCCGAGGCAGGATTCGAACCCGCGATCGTTGCGGTCGTGCGGTTCCAGGCTGAAGCGCCTAGAATCGCTCGGCCACTGCGGCCGGCTATTCTCGGAGATCATAGCAATATTCTACCCCTTTGTATTGAAGTTGTTGCCGCAAGTTGTGTTGTGTTTGGACTCCGCCAAGACGGCTGCTACACTTGTTCGCCTGAAGCAACGTGCCGCTATAGAGTTCCTGGGAAAACGAGATAGTGACATGCATTTACATGAGCTTGAAGATGTGTGAGGATGATACGGCTGCTCACAGCCACCCCTTAGACGTTGCGCGAGCAGATTGTCTGGTGAAAGTTGGAACGCCAGTACTTGGTATCTCCTGCGCAGCTGTAGATTGATCAGTGCACAGTTTCTGATAATATAGACGCGTGCTCACGGTCTGATATTGGGTGTTTACATAACAGTGAACGAACTGTCGATCGAAGTGGAGATACGGGAAACTAGTGTGTATGTGTGTGCAGAATATTGAAAGGTCACAAAACATCCACATTACAGCTCTGATCTGGCACCATGTGATTATCACCTTGTCCGGTAAACTGAAGGAATACCTCCCCGGAACATCGCGCGAGATGGCGCAGTGGTTAGGACACTGGACTCGTATTCGGGAGGACGACGGTTCAAACCCGCGTCCGGCCATCTTCATTTACTTTTCCCGTGATTTCCCTAAATCGCTTCAGCCAAATGCCGGGATGGTTCCTTTGAAAGGGCAGAGCCGACTTCCTTCCCTAGTCCCATAGGGCTGATGACCTCGCCGTTTGGTCTTCTCCCCCAAAACGAACCAACCAACCTCCGCGGAACGAGATTTGAAGATAATCGCTCCCTTGTGAAAGCTCATAAACAGTGGCTCAAACGCGCTGGTCCCGACCTCTGCCGTGCAAGTATACAGCCCTCAGTTTCACGGTGGCGTAATGTAACTGAAGGTTGCGGGTTTCATATGGAAAAGTGAGATTAGGTCTCTCAAGAATGTATCAACAAAGAGAATGAAACTAATGTTTTAAAAAAACGCTTGTACCTATGCGTCCTTCCTCAAATGTGACAAAAGGACATGAGGATCCGGGAGTGGAAACAACTGAGCCCATACAAGCAAATACAACAAATTTTGTTTCTCATAACAGTTGTTGTGTAACACTAGCAGTAAGTACTCTTGACCATATGAACGTGAAACAGCATATATCTCAGAGAAAAAAGGAGTGCTGCTGACAAGGTGACCCTTGCATATGCCGTTATATATACATATTTGACGATGCAGGCGCTGATTTTGTGTTTAACATTTTGGCTCCAGTACATTAGGACATGTTATTAGAAAACAGGGCTGAAGATGGTCATCGTAGATCGAAACGGGTAGTCTGATGACAAAAAATTTTTGTGACCAAAAATGTGAAGTAAAGGAAATTTATTCTATATTCGGGTCACTGTTCAATTCACGACCATGTCGCTGCTTGTGATCAGCTTTACAACTTTACATACTGGTATAAACGCGCGTATATTAATTAATTCATTAATCTTTTCTGATAAGCGACCCCGTTATCATCAGTTACTTAATAGGACCAGTACCAGAAGTGTTTGGTTAAATCTTTACACAACTGGGTATATTCAACATCAAAGGCTTCATTTTTACGTTGAAAACCTAAAGAGGAAGCATTGTTAAAAAAATTACCGACACAAAAATCACCATAGGCAAACTTATCAATATCTCATGAACAGTGAAGGTGAATCCATTAAACAATTAAAAAACGTACAATAACATTTGATACACATCGTCGCAGCAACCGGGCCGCACTACTGAGACTTAGGTGGCCGGATTAGGCCTGTACTGTGTGCCACTACTGTACAGACAGGCCGTCGCCCCTATAGAACGGACGCGTAACAGGAAGAGAATACAGTTCCTAAAATAGAGAAGCACCAAGCTGTTTCAAGAGCGATAATACTCTTAAAAGACACGGGACTAAAACACGCACGTATTCCGCCCACAACCTTGCCTTTTAACCTACGACTGTAGTTAACAAACTCCTTTTGTGTACGGTGAAAATTACTGCATAGTACAATCGGCAGAGTTTTGCCCGTGCATTGAATGAGATCATCAACTACCAACTAACTGTAACTAGAATTAGTTGGTAGCTGATGGCTGCAGACACATCATCAGTGTTACAGCATTCTACGGAAGGAGGAGGAGGAGGAGATTAGTGTTTAACGTCCCGTCGACAACGAGGTCATTAGAGACGGAGCGCAAGCTCGGGTGAGGGAAGGATGGGGAAGGAAATCGGCCGTGCCCTTTCAAAGGAACCATCCCGGCATTTGCCTGAAGCGATTTAGGGAAATCACGGAAAACCTAAATCAGGATGGCCGGAGACGGGATTGAACCGTCGTCCTCCCGAATGCGAGTCCAGTGTGCTAACCACTGTGCCACCTCGCTCGGTTCTACGGAAGCCAATCCATAGATGTTGGTCACTGACTGGATCGTGAATACGACTGGGAGTTCGCCTCCTCCACGTCAGTTAAGGCCTGCAGATGGTGTACTGCGTCACAGAAACTGGTTACAATGTAATAAAATAATATCAGAGCGCCGGCCGGTGTGGCAGAGCGGTTCTAGGCGCTTCAGTCTGGAACCGCGCGACCGCTACGGTCGCAGGCTCGAATCCTGCCTGGGGCATGGATGTGTGTGATGTCCTTACGTTAGTTAGGTTTAAGTAGTTCTAAGTTCTAGGGGACTGATGACCTCAGATGTTAAGTCCCATAGTGCTCAGAGCCATTTGAACCATTTTGAATATCAGAACGACGGCTGTACGTCTTTCATTTTATTAAGTAAGTGAACTCCCAAAGCCCCGCAGACCATGAGTCACAAGGATGGACAGAAACTTAATTACAAGAGTACAACTGTCGAGTGCAAGGATAGAAATGCTGCGCATTTAATATTGCTGGCGGTGAGTCTCTTACCATAAGAAAAAGTGAGCATTGATTACCCCAGAAAACACATTCATTCACAGCACGAAATGTACGGCGTAATTAAATTGATTACCAGTAAACAGCTTGCCTTACAACTACCATTAATCTTCTTTGAGACAATCAAAACAGTAATCAGTGACCCGGTGAGAAGCGGTCTCTCTTTAAAAAAACTTACAGAAAAACGCCAGTGAATGGACATCGTGAAATAATCGCCTTCAGAAGATTAAGCAATGAATAAGCCGCAATAGTTCGTAAACACAGAGTAGCACACTTAAATTACTGGCAAGGACACAATGACAGCATTGTCATTCAGCATAACGGCCCACAACCACAAATCAGTTGACGACCAGTTAACACAGTTCAACGACGGTGTTTACCGTTCTAAAACTGAAGTCCGTATGAGCTGGAACACCCATAGGTGAGTGACAGGGAATCCACACACTCACACACACACACACACACACACACACACACACACACACACACACACACACACTTGCTAAATCGCGCCCAGGTGACACCACTGTCGGCGAGAATCCCCGTGTGTTCGTCTAAGAAGCCTTGCCCATTCACGTTCCCCGTCCTGCCTGCTGACATCACGTGGCATTCCTCCATTGGCGTCCTGGTCCGTAGCAACACTTTCCCAGTTCAGCGTGTGCACTAGCCCTCGCAAAAGCCCGCTCTCCCCTCCCCCCCTATGCATACAGCGGTATCACTTAAAAGCGACGTACATTTCCCAACAATGGATAACTTGGCGGAGACCTTACTTGTAGAAATATATAGCTTGACTGAATAAAACGTTCTATTCGAATAAAATCCTCGAGCTTTCGATGACCATCTCCACCATCATCGTCAGGAGTTAATCAGATAGACCCAATATGGCGCGCGCGCGTAAGTCGACCCGGGCAGCTAGCAGAGCTATTGCCCGTGGCAGCACCGATGACGTCAGGTGGCGCCAGAGGCAGGCGCCGCGTTTGAAACTGCCGCTCGCGCGTCGCGCATCTGTCTCTGATTTCTTTCGATGGTCAACTCCCGCACTCATGCCCTGCTGAGTGTGTACCCCTGGTCTCTGTTGAAATTGTTGCTGGTTAAACGAATCTCGGCCGCTTCCTTTATAAAGAAGTCCCAATACGTAGATGCGTGAGCCAACACTTTTGTATTTTCGAACTGTATTTCATGTGTCCGTTTTCTAGGCAATGCTCCGCTATGGCCGACTTGTCAAGCTCCCTTTGTTTTATATGGCGCTTCTGCTCAGCACAACGCTTGAAAACCGAGAACGTTTTATTCATGTATGCCGTCGCGAAAGACTCCGAGGACACATATAGCTTGATTGTTCACGAAACTTTGCACCTCGAAAACTGCCTCTTCGCTGTTCTGGAAATGCTTGTCATGAGAAAAAAATTATGTCGTGAGAATACTAAGAATGAGGCAATATTTAGCATTTAAAATAAGCAACATGTTTGACTGTGTACTGCAGAGAATGGGCTAGGGCGTCGTGGAGCAAAGACAGCCGCGTAGACAGTTTCCCACGAGACTTCGACGTGACGGCCGCCTAACATCTCAGGAGATTTTTGGTACAAAGTTCCCGTCACAGTTTGACTCTTCATCTAGCCAGTCCCATAGAAATACCCAGGATCACCTTATCCGATGATTATTGGGTCTCTATGTTTTTCATTGGCGGTGAGCCACATTTTTCGAGTGCTTTCTGTGGTCCTTTACCTTCGGATCAAGTGACACACCCAGCGTCCTCTGTGATTAAGCAGCTGAGGATTTCATCTGGAATGGCTTAAGACAGCTGCAACATTTCCGCTGATAGCTCGATTGAGCAGGCTGTTTGAATGGGTGTGAGCAACCATTGAATCCAGTGGGGGCCAACTTTGTCACGTCAAAAACGTCGTGCAAGATGTTGAAAACGACTTCATGGCTGATTTCTCACATTTTCCATTATCTCGATTATAATATGCCTGATTCTAGCACCAGAATCTCCACTTCTCTTGTGATTCCAGTTGTTCGTTCTTCATCAAATGGTTCAAATGGCTCTAAGCGCTATGTGATTTAACAGCTGAGGTCATCAGTCCCCTAGACTTAGAACTACTTAAACCTAACTAACCTAAGGACATCACACACATCCATGCCCGAGGCAGGATTCGAACCTTCGACCGTAGCAGCCACGTGATTCCGGACTGACGTGCCTATAACCGTTCGGCCACCGCGGCCGGCCGTTCTTCATCATTCTGACGTGTTACGCAACACTACGTCACACGATGATGCATTGCTGTCGCACCCTTCCACCACCTCAACAAGGATTTTTGCCCGCTGAGCTGCAGAAAATGTATTACCGCATGATATTTACACAATGGGCTGCCCAACTTTGATTATGAGGCGGCAACGGTGTTATGCGTTACTATGGCTCGGGGATTCTAATATTTGCCATGACTGGAGGCATCTATCTTCAAACAAACAGTAAATTAATTAGGTAATTTTTTATTTTTTCGATATGATAGTTACAATTTTGTGAATATCCTTCGTAGCTGTACTTCACTGATGTCTTCCTCAGAATTCCGAACTTATAACCGTGGTATCATTCAGAGACACGAAGCCACAGCAAAGTCTGCAACGCAAGTCGATACCACAAACATTAGCGACGGCGCACTGCAATCAGCAACGACGTACGGAAGGCGCTCCAGAAGACCACGACTACCCTCTCGGAAACAGCGGCGCCTTCATACTGAGGTCAATACAGCATTGAGAATACAAGAGCTCTGCCCAGTTCGAGACCTCAGCTGCAGTAGTCAACATCATCACATAGGACAGTGACAAAGTTTCGGACGAAATTGCGCTGATGTAAACGTCGAACAATTTGCTACAAGAGAACAGTTTATTCATGTGTGCATCAGATGATGCTGTCACAGTCAATGAGAATCATAAATTATTAAGCAGTCATATGGCGCAGAAGTGTGTGAAAGTTAACTAAACCTTTTATTCGTTTAGGTAATAAAGTGAGCTAATATTTCATCTGTTCTAGTTTTATAAACCTTCTCCAGGAGCAGTCACTTCTACGTGAGCGTAAGGTAATAGCGACCAGAGAGACATTTATGTTTCAAGAGGAAATTGTACGTAAACATGTGTAAATTTAAGGACGTGACAGAGTGGGAAAAGGGAGAATTGTGCATGGCCGAGACCATGGACATGCAGTACGTGAAGTTTCTATATTTGTTGGTGTAAAGAGGATATAAAGTGCAGACCGGCTGAAGCAAGGAAAGTGTTTCTGAAAAAGAGGAACTGGTTAGCATCCAGTACAAATTTGAGTGTTAGGAAATCTTTTCTGAAGCTATTTGTCAGGAGTGTCGCCCTGTACGGAAGAGAAACGTGGACGATACGCATTTCAGACAACAAATGTGACGCTACAGAAGAATGCTGAAGATTAGACGGGTAGACCGTATTACTAACGAGGAACTGGAGAGAAAAATTTGTGGTGCGACTAACAGAAGAGACTGCTTGATAAAACACATCATGAGGTATCAAGAAATTTTCAGTTTGTTGTTGGAGGGAAGTATGTATGTGTGTTCGAGATGCGAGGGATTGGGGTGGAGGGGAGGGTGGTAAAAGCTGTAGAGGGAAACCAAGAGATGAATAGAGTAAGCACATTCATATAGCTATGGTTCACACATGGCTCTGACAAGGGAACCTCACCATCGCACCCCCCTCAGATTTAGTTATAAGTTGGCACAGTCGATAGGCCTTGAAAAACTGAACACAGATGAATAGAGAAAACAGGAAGAAGTTGTGTGGAACTATGAAAAAAATAAACAAAATATACGAAGTGAGTAGTCCACGCGCAAGATAGGCAACATCAAGGACAAATTGAGCTCAGGAGTGCTTTGGTCCCGTGGTTAGCGTGAGCTGCTCCGAAATGAGAGGTCCTTGGTTCGAGTCTTCCCTCGAGAGAAAAGTTTACTTCTGTATTTTCAGACAATTATTATCTGTCCGTCCGTCCGTCCGATGGATTTGACGGTCTACACACGGAAAAAATTGAAAACATTAAAAACATATGTTTTGACAGAGCACAGGGAAAACTGTGCGACTGTGAAACTGTTGCATTCATTTGTTTCAGTTTATGTGACAAACTCTCATGTTTTCATCACTTCTTTGGGAGTGATTATCACATCCACAAGAAAACCTGAATCGGAATATATATTTGTATATTTGTATATATGTTTATTTGTATATAGTTTGTATATTTTGCTTATTTTTTTCATAGTTCCACACAACTTCTTCCTGTTTTCTCGATTGATCTGTGTTCAGTTTTTCAAGGCCTATCCACTGTGCCAACTTATAACTACGAGCACATCTGAGGGGGGTGCGATGGGGAGGTTCCCTTGTGAGTACTATGGGACTTAACTTCTGAGGTCATCAGTCCCCTAGAACTTAGAACTACTTAAACCTAACTAACCTAAGGACATCACACACATCCATGCCCGAGGCAGGATTCGGACCTGCGACCGTAGCTGTCGCGCGGTTCCGGACTGTAGCGTCTAGAACCGCTCGGCCACCCCGGCCGGCTTATAGCTATGGGTTGCAGTAGTTATTCTGAGGTGGAGATCGAGTTGTGGCTGCAAAATAACGGGACCCATGCTGTCACAGCGTAAGTAGGCATGATGGGTGACCAATAGCTTTGAAGCGTGAAGCCTTCACTCGAATGCACTGTAGACAAATCAGCGGCGCCGTGGACTTCGTTTGTGTAAGAGCTGTTATTGTGTTTTCCCGATATAATGATAAGTTTTAAAATAGAGCAACGAATTGCCATGAAGTTTCACATGAAACTTGGAAAAACTGCGACGAAAACCAATCTTTCGCTAAAATACGTCTATGGCGGAAACTATTTATCACGTACGTGAGTTTTTGAGCGGCTCAAGACGTTAAAGATGACTCGCGCCCCGGACACCCTTCAACATCAAAAAACGGATGAAAATATCGAATAGTAAGT
Organism: Schistocerca serialis cubense; assembly: GCF_023864345.2. NCBI lineage: Eukaryota > Metazoa > Arthropoda > Insecta > Orthoptera > Acrididae > Schistocerca > Schistocerca serialis. The sequence continues at coordinate 346,727,730 of NC_064643.1, forward strand.
AATCTGATTGATCTGACCGTCGACTGAGTATTCGATCGATTGTTGAAAGTGTAGGAGCTGACAAAAAATGCGAAAGACAAATTTTACAAAACCGATGTGTGCGAAACTGATACGTGAAGCATTACTTGAAAAATGTCATCTCTTTTTTAAATACAAAAAAATATTTCAAAGTGATTTTCTTGCGCAAATGTGCGCTGTTTTCGTAAGGAAATTTTCATCTTGTCTATGGAAAATGTAATAAAAAGCGCATGGATTGTGAATTCAGCGATGTAAGAGGAACAAGCCTGTGGCTGAAACGAACCGGAGGAATTGTATTTTCAAATGTCCATAAAAAAATTAAAGCGCGGAACGAAGCTTCTATCAGCAAACTGTACTCTCTTGTCTTGTCTCCACCGAACTGAGCAGACGTATTTTATGTAAGTCTCTCTCTCTCTCTCTCTCTCTCTCTTCTTCTCTCTCTCTCTCTGCTATAAGCAAAGCGCGTCCCTGAGATTATTTGCGATAATTTTGAGCAAGCACAAATTAGATGTGACCTGGCCCGTGTCTCCGAACTGTGAATCTTCTGCTCTCGATTCTGTCAGATGCAGGCCCTGGCGTTAAATTACTACGTTTCGTAAATAGTAAGAACTTCAGCAGCCAATTTTGTTTTGAAATCATTGCTTTCTTTTTAGATGCGTATGAGATGCAGTAGGATGAATGCCCACCGCCGTCAACAATGACGGTTGCTCCACTGCTGAGCTGCAGTCATGGACTGTGCGGCTGGTCCCGGCGGAGGTTCGAGTCCTCCCTCGGGCATGGGTGTGTGTGTTTGTCCTTAGGATAATTTAGTCTAAGTAGTGTGTAAGCTTAGGGACTGAGACCTTAGCAGTTAAGTACCATCAGATTTCACACACATTTGAACATTTTTTTCCACTGCTGAATGTGAAAGGAACTATACTCACGTACTTACTAAGTTTTCATAAATTCTGCCATTTTATTCAAATACTGAATCAAAACAACGCCTAATGCCGAAAATTCTCACGAGCACACAAAAGAAGCTCGTGAAAACGTTTGTACTGACAATTTGAATGCCATTGAAAATCATCCTAATTCCTTGGAAAGAGTGACAACATGTGACGAATAATGGTTTATCATTACTGACACAGTATCTAGGCGCCAGCCCATGCACTGTAAAGGCCCAACTTTACCAGGAGCGGAATACGCTCGAATGAGCAAATCAAGATTCAAAGCGATTATGCTTGTTTATATTCGGTGAATTGCATATCTTCACTGGGTTTCTGAAGGTCAAACTATTAATCAACATTGCTTCTTCGAGGTTCTAGCTCAATGCCGTGAGAAAATAAGAAAAATAAACGACCTGAATTGTGTGAAGAACACGTTATGGGGTTTGCATCAAGACAACGCAACCGCTCATATCGCATTGTGTATTTCTAGCGAAGTACAATATCTCAATGTTAGACCATCCACCTTTTTCGCATGACTGGCACTGCGTGACTTGCTGGAGGCTTTCACTGTGCACACAACTGCCCTGAAAGTACCACGTCGGCGCTAGGCAGCCACGGGTTGTGGTAAGACGTGCTGAAGCCGCGCACCCGGGCTGTGGGGCAGAATTGGGAGCCAGCTAGCGCCAGCGTGGGAGGACTTTGAATGATGTAGCTCCGCCGGAAGCGATAAGCGAACGCCAGCGGAGGGCGCGCGAGCAAAAATTGCTCCGCTAAATGAAAACGCCGGCCCAGATAGCGCCTCCTACATCATTTATCCCTCGTAATTATCAGCCGCTTCTTCTTCCGCTGGTCTCCGAGAATACGGCACCCGCGAATGCGTTTCGCTTTGCTCCTGAGCAAGACACTGCAGGGAAAATACGCCAGAGTCTCCTTGCTAAATATCATTCTCAGAATTTTTTTTCCACCCTAGCGTTCCGTAAATACTTGAGTCATTAGGGAAGGAACATGTAGTTTTTGTAGTGAATAGGATACATTATTTCCCAGAGAACGCTGCATGTGAAATTTGTTTAAAGAGAAACATTCAACGCAGCCTAACAAGTCTGTTGAAAGCATAGGCGATCCAATTCCATATCAGCACCGTCTGCCTCCTTTTTTTCCTGTAGAACGAATCATAGGTTGATAGTTTTGGTAATGAGGAGCACGAACAAGGACAGTAAGATGCTAAAAAATTAAAATATATAACGAAGCAAAACAACCTCTATTTATTAAACACAACTAGACAAAAAATCAAAATCAATAAATAAATAAACACGATCCACGTGTATCATAAAATCACAACTATGTACTGAAGTGTTAGCGTAGCATCGTTTTAAAATCGCTAGAATTGCGTATGAAGCTCAGCAAAAACAAAAAAAGTAGATGTAGTGCTGCTTAAAAATGCTAAAAATTGTCTGCAGGCATACACTAATAACAACTAATGCTAAATAGAATTGGCAAGGTCAAATGTTTACTGTTGCCAGGGATAAATTGGTCCATTCCACTCACCCATGACTTCTATGACTTCTATTACTCATGTGCTTACACTTGTCGTGGCCACCCCCCCCCCCCCCCAACCCCTCCCTCTTTCTTTCTTTCTGCTTTCCCTACCACCTTTTCCTACACCTTTTTCCCTCTGTTCTCTCTGCTTGCTTTTCCTCCTCTCTATACCTGCTCTCTCACACATTTCTTTCCCTCATCTTTCTCGTGTCTTTGCCTTCTCTCCTAGTCCCCTCTCTCCCACCTCTCTCTCTCTCTGTTTCTCTCTCTCGTTTGTTTCCTCCGTCCCCTTCTTCTCTGTCAATCTTTTTTTCTCCTTTTTCTGTAATTCGTGCTTCATTCTCTTTTCTGTTTTCTGTCTGCCTACCTTTTGTACCTCATTTTTCTTTCTTCTACTTCTGGCTCCTTCCTCTCGCTGTTTCTTCTCTTCTGGTATCCCTAAGCCATATCTTCTTCTCGACCTAAAAATTCCTCTTTCCTTTCTCTTCCTTTTCTTCCATTAATTGGCATTTTATTCTACATCTATAGTACTTGTAACTTTCATTGAAGGTCGCTAAAATAGATTTGCATTAAATATGATACAATTACAGACATATTCAACAGAAGTTGACAGTCCTTAGTTTATAAGAAATTTTTACCGTCTGGCAAAGACAGCAAAGGTGTGTAGAGTGTCTCAGAGTTACTTATCTCCTTACTATGAATTGGTTAGTGGCACAGAACATACGCTCTTGCCTTGCCCTGCTGAATACACCAGTTCCCGTCCGATCACAAAAGTTTATCAACGTCGGGCGTGGCTGGTAAGTGAAAGGGTAACCACCTGGATACGCCAAGCGCTGTTGGCAGCTGTCTCTCTGAGTTCAAAAATGGCTCTGAGCACTATGGGACTTAACATCTATGGTCATCAGTCCCCTAGAACTTAGAACTACTTAAACCTAACTAACCTAAGGACATCACACAACACCCAGTCATCACGAGGCAGAGAAAATCCCTGACCCCGCCGGGAATCGAACCCGCGAACCCGGGCGCGGGTCTCTCTGAGTTGCCGGCGAAGGAGGGCAGTTGTTGTAGACTTGCTTATCACCAGACTTTTCGGTAACTTCCTGGATTAAATCCCAAACATTTCTGCGGTGTCTCATGAAGAGAGGGAAGTGAACTGTCCATCGGATGGAGACGGTAGGATCAGCGCCCCCTTGGTGCTATTCGAGTATTCAGGAAGAGTAGGGTATGTGTCAGCACCGTGTTTCACCCTGCCACTTCTGTAATCCATCACACACGCACACACACACACACACACACACACACACACACACACAATTGTCATCCATACGTATCAGATACACGCAGTGCACAGCAGTGACGCTTCGCAAAGGAAATGTGCACCAAGGATAGAAAAAAGCTTTCCAATTAGGCGATTGAACCTGTACTTGGGGGTCCCCGGCCTACAGTGCCCCACAGCTTTATTTTTTTTTAGAAGAGACATGTTGTGGACTGTGACACCATTAGCAATTACGTCGGTATTGAAACTGAGTACCTAAACGTAACACGGCCTTTCGTAATGAACCGATAGCCGTAAGTAACCTTTCCTCCCTTTATGCCCCATTCTAAGCGATGCCGTTCGTGTTATTGCCGCGCAGAAATTGTAACACGGTGGCAAATAACGAGCCCTACAAATCTGGGACGCTGCAGCAGCAAGCAAACTTCACAACTGGCCGGCACTCTCGCTTTAATTAAACCCGAATTCTGGAACGACTGTGTTCGCCCGGGCCCGTAATCTGCTTAGCGGATTGATATTCACCGAGGGCCTGCTGCACGTTGGCGCGAAATTTCTGCGGCAACACTGCAAATGGAAAATTTTCCGTGGCTGAAAACAAGGGAAAAGTGAAATACCTTAGGAGTCCACTGTAGGACTGTTTGGAGCCTAGTTAATATTATCATAATTAATAGCGAAAACTGATGCTGATGAAACTGTAAGGTAAGAGAAACAAAACCGTTCCCGTAAACGTCGTCCGCAAGCAAGCTGTTTACGATCTGACTTTAAATGTGTGATAAAGAGCCGCCACGGCCTTCAGAAGTTAGTGCAAATGTAAGATAATTAAATCGACACCCAAGCTGCAAACAGGCGTTGATATACATCATTGCGGTCATGTTGAAAATGTGTGCCCCGACCGGGACTCGAACCCGGGATCTCCTGCATGGCAGACGCTCTATCCATCTGAGCCTCCGAGGGCACAGAGGATAGTGCGCCTGCAGGGACTTATCCGTTGCACGCTCCCCGTGAGACCCACATTCCCATCATGTCCACACCACTACATTCGTAGTGCGCCTAATAGATGTTTGCCATTAAAATACAGCGTGGTTTGACACTGGACTCGCATTCGGGAGGACGACGGTTCAATCCCGCGTCCGGCCATCCTGATTTAGGTTTCCCGTGATTTCCCTCAATCACTCCAGGCAAATGCCGGGATGGTTCCTCTGAAAGGTCACGGCCGACTTCCTTCCCCATCCTTCTCTAATCCGATGAGACCGATGACCTTGCTGTCTGATCTCCTTTCCCAAACAACCCAACCCCAACTTTATTCAGTTAAAAAAAAAAAAAAAAAAAACGGGGGTTAAAACTAATTAACATGAAACTGAACGAGATAATCAATGGTCCGCTGTAGCTGTATTTGTTCGGACTAATTGTTAAGACACAACAGCTTTCGCAACTTTTTAGTTGCATCTTTTGGTGCAAATATCTGTACAAAAAAAGTTTTTTTAAATTAATGCAATTATCTGAGATATTCAATAATATTGAATGGCTAGACACAAATATGAAAGAAAATATTACACATCAGGCTAGGAAACTGATGTGGATCACCTACGCCCACAAGAACGGGCTTAATATACTTAGGTTGGAACTTAAATAGTGGGAACACTGCTGTGGAGACATTATGCAATTGAGTCTACTATTGTCGCTCGTAACACACATTGTCATACCTACCTTACCTCCGAGCAATTATCATTTCATTCTAGAGAAGCTGCACGGTCATCAATGGTATCTGTTCTTTCGGGAACAGATATTACTTTCATATACAGGGTGTTACAAAAAGGTACGGCCAAACTTTCAGGAAACATTCCTCACACAGAAATAAAGAAAATATGTTACGTGGACATGTGTCCGGAAACGCTTAATTTCCATGTTAGAGCTCATTTTAGTTTCGTCCACCTACGCTCAATGGAGCACGTTATCATGATTTCATACGGGATAATCTACCTGTGCTGCTAGAACATGTGCCTTTACAAGTACGACGCAACATGTGGTCCATGCGCGATGGAGCTCCTGCACATTTCAGTCGAAGTGTTCGTACGCTTCTCAGCAACAGATTCGGTGACCGATGGATTGATAGAGGCGGACCAATTCCATCCACGCTCTCCTGACCTCAACCCTCTTGACTTTCATTTATGGGGGCATTTGAAAGCTCTTGTCTACGCAACCCCGGCACCAAATGTAGAGACTCTTCGTGCTCGTATCGTGGACGGCTGTGATACAATACGCCATTCTCCAGGGCTGCATCAGCGCATCAGGGATTCCATGAGACGGAGGGTGGATGCATGTATCCTCACTAACGGAGGACATTTTGAACATTTCCTGTAACAAAGTGTTTGAAGTCACGCTGGTACGTTCTGTTGCTGTGTGTTTCCATTCCATGATTAATGTGATTTGAAGAGAAGTAATAAAATGAGCTCTAACGTAGAAAGTAAGCGTTTCCGGACACATGTCCACATAACATATTTTCTTTCTTTGTGTGTGAGGAATGTTTCCTGAAAATTTGGCCGTACCTTTTTGTAACACCCTGTATAGTGCAAATATATTGGAAATGTAAATTTCTGGATTAAGTGCCCGTCTAATTAGACTCAAATTTCATTAATGGCGTAACATAACAGGAAATACAGTACTACTTCACCACGTTACATATTACCTTTTACTGTACTCTGCGACCTTATAGTGTGTGGCGGAGGATACTTTGGACAACACTATCTGTGAAATTTATGGATGTCCATCTTACGGCATGGACGAGGGACTTCAGCTGATGATATATACCAGAAAAAGTACATTATGCCAAACAATGATCCCACAGTAAATGCGCCAAGGAATCAAATACTCGTTTGGTAGTAATGAAGCCTGAGGATGACAACAATTTGCCGCCGAAACTAGTCGTGTGATAGGATATAGACCTTCTCAAGACACAGCTGTGGTGGTAGTTTTTCTCATGTACTATCCGTCAATCTTCCTGGAGGATTAAAACTGTGTGCCGAACAGCGCCTCGAGCCAGGGATCTTTGCCCTTGGCGGGCAAGTGCTCTTCCGAGATAGGAGATGAGGTACTGGTGGAAGTGAAGCAGTGAGGACGGGTTGTGTGTCGCGTTTGGATACTTCAGTCGGCAGAGCGCTTGCCCGCGAAAGGCAAATGTCTCACATTAGAGCCCCGATCCGGCATACAGCCAGGAAGTTTCAGATCAGCGCATACTCCGCTGCAGAGAGTGAAAATTCTTTCTGGCAACATTATCTGTTCCAGTTCCAAGTCGGAACATGCACCGGAAGTTCAACTGTCGGTAAGTCTCACTATGAGCTCGAATTTTCCATATCTTTCCTTTATGGTCTTTGCGTAAGATGTGAATGGATGTTTCCTGAGTCATCTTGCAAAATATATTGTCCGTGACTCTCTTAGAATCTCTGCATTTCGGTGAAGATCTCTGTGACGCTTTGCGCTTTCTAATCGAACCCGTGACGAAACGTTCCGCTCATTTTCTAATATTCTTTATCTATATTATTAATGTAGTGGACTGTTAATGTAATGATAAGGTGGTTTCCAATGACCAGTTCGTATAGCTTAACACGCCACGCGCTAGCTTTCGATGCAGGGAGGGAAGCCAGGCCCCGACCGTTGGACTGGTACAGCTATCAGTCTGGGCGTGCTCCTAAGGCGATTTTCTACCTTTGTTGGGGCAAATGCTGGACTTGCTCCTAGTCAGTAGACACGAACAGTTAAAAATACGGTAACACACATATCGAAGTTTGCACGATGGTACACATGACTTCACTCCGTTAGGTTGATAGACGACTGCAACAACAGAATGGGAATTTGGCCAGAATGTTAAATTAAATAAATTTGCAGAAACACGTCGGGGTAAATATTAGGAAGGAGAGACGTTTGTTGAATCTCGACACAGGACCAAGCTACCAACATAGAGTTCACGTGAACTACGTGATGCAATAAGAACGTTCACGACAGTATTGTTCTGTTGTGTTTTCCCCTAATTAACTTTTATAAAGGAGTCGAGATAGAGTGGAACCTCTTTCGTTGATTAGGATTGGTGCTAGGGAACAGAAAATGATTTTTGATAGGAGTAGTGAGCTGCCAAAGTAGCAGGATGATATCAGTTCTTCACGTAAGTTATGTATTAAACATATGACCATTCAATGCACTAAGACATAAATATCAGCTGGGACGTCTTTCAATATGAGTCTGACCTATATCACCATCAAGGAACAAGAGCCACCTGGCTTATTACTCTAATCAATAGTAAATTCTCTACCTGGGGTGCCTAAGAGACAAAGTCAATCATTGGCACTTGTCGTCTGCTGAAACAGTGGCCACTTAGTCTAGCTACTTATATCACTAACCCCTTGGCATAATTCTAAGGAAAGAATTATTCGGCTGTTTATTCTTACTAGCAAATGAAATCCTCTACATTAATATTTGAGACCGAGCAGACTGTCTCTCCTCAACACTACTCAACGGAACATATATCAGGAATTTGTAAGCTTACTACTTATCTACCAGTTGTAGTTGTGACACCCGAGTAATACTGTCTCCTCATGGGTGAAGTACTATTTCTCCATCGGTGGCTATTGCTGTCCTCCAATGTCGTTGGTTCCTGCTTTGGCTTCACTGGCTGGTTACTGCTTGAATACTTCGTTGGTACTCCTACTGACCATAGCCGCCATTTTGTACGCTTGTTGTAAGACAGGGATGTAGTCTTCTGCCCCTACTGTTCAATCTGTACATCGAAGAAGCAATAGTGGAAATAAAAGAAAGGTTCAGGAATGGAATTAAAATTCGAGGTGAAAGGATATCAGTCATACGATTCGCTGATGACATTGCTATCTTGACTGAAAGTGATGAAGAATTACATGATCTGCTGACTGGAATGAACAGTCTAATGAGTACACAATATGTCCATCATCATCATCATCATTTAAGACTGATTATGGCTTTCAGCGTTCAGTCTGGAGCATAGCCCCCTTATAAAATGTCTCCATGATCCCCTATTCAGTGCCAACATTGGTGCCTCTTCTGATGTTAAACCTATTACTTCAAAATCATCCTTAACCGAATCCAGGTACCTTCTCCTTGGTCTGCCCTGACTCCTCCTACCCTCTACTGCTGAACCCTCTACTGCATGTTTTGAGATTAAATCGAAGAAAGACGAAAGTAATGAGAGGTAGCAGAAATGAAAACAGCGAGAAACTTAACATCAGGATTACTGATCACGAAGTAAATAAAGTCAAGAAACTCTGCTACCAAGGCAGCAAAACAACAAAATAACCAATGACGGACGGAGCAAAGCAGGACATCAAAAGCAGACTAGCACTGGCAGAAAGGGCGTTCCTGGCCAAGGGAAGTCTACTAGCGTCAAACATACGCCTTAATTTGAGGGAGAGGTTTCTGAGAATGTACGTTGTGAGTACAGCATTGTATGGCAATGAAACATGGACTGTGGGAAAACCGGAAGAGAATCGAAGCATTTGAGATGTGGTGCTACGGGCGAATGCTGAAAATTAGGTGGACTGCTAAAGTAAGGAGTAGGGGGAACTGCGAGAGCAAAATCTGTTGATTGGAATACGTCCAGCAAAAAATTGAGGACGTAGGTTCCAAGTGCTACTCTGAGATGAAGAGGTTGACACAGGAGAAGAATTCGTGACGCACCGCATCAGTGTAGTCAGAAGAATGATGACTAAAACAAAAAAATTGTCTGTTCCACTCAGGTATGACTGCACACGACGCCCGTCATTATCTTTCTGGCCTGTTGGATCATTCCATCTCCATGTGCGTATTTCTGTTTTCGTCTAATCAAGTGGTTCAAATGGTTCTGAGCACTATGGGACTTAACATCTGAGGTCATCAGTCCCCTAGACTTAGAACTACTTAAACCTAACTAACCTAAGGACAGCACACACATCCATGCCGGAGGCAGGATTCGAACCTGCGACCGTAGCAGCAGCGCGGTTCCGGACTGAAGTGCCTAGAACCGCTCGGCCACAATGGCCGGCTTCGTCTAATCGACAAGGCTCTTAGCCTGAATTTTTCTGTCATGAGCATGGCCTCAAAACCTTTGCGCCTTGGCCATCTGACAGTGGTTACCACCTGCTGACCTTAAAGTGATAACTGCACCAAACGTGTTATCTTTTCTGAATACCCTGTCACCGTTGGATCTCATATTGCACACGTGCTTGTTTGATCAAGACTTTTAGCTGAGTTCTTTTCTCTTTTTAACACGACATACGACTAAAATATTACCTACTCAAGGCACATGAGGATTATCATGAGAGCTCATGCAAAATAACTTGTTCTATTAGCAACGGCTTTATCAGTTGTTTGTGTGCTGATTTTCTTATTTAATATTATAGTCAGGAATTAGTGATCATATTGGCATTATCTGTTAATACGATCGTTTGCAGCCTCGCTAGCTGTAGCTTAGAGATAGTGTTTGTCAATAAGCCTCAGCTGTTGAACTCCACCTCCCCCCCAGCGTGCAGTGGCCGCTTGCAGTGAAGCCCCACCACTACTATCATTCCCTGCCCTACCATGCCATCTGCACAAGTACAGCCCAAGTTATTTTGTGTGCACTCTACTTGAGAACTGACCTAATTAGGGTTTTGAGAGCGACCTTCCTTATGGGTGAGCTACATTTCCTTAGCATTACCCAATGAATCTGCGTCTGGCGACTTCCTTTCCCACTAGTTATGCATTTCTATTCCACAAGCATAGTAATTTTTTTTCCACAGCCACAAATTTACTGAAGGACTGTGCATTTTTCACCCTAGCAGTTACTGAATCACTTTTACTTATACCATGATCAGCTGATTTCTTCTGTTAGCATACAGGAGTATGCAGTTCACAATGGCTAACAGCTGAAGAAGCTCACTGTTGTGTAAATTACAGTGATTCTACAACAGCCAAGGTGGAAAATGGAATTGTCCTTGAAGGCTGACGTACATTGTGGTATGCACTGCCAAAAAAAAAAAAAAAAAAAAAATGGAAATGAGCGTATGGCATCGTTGGCTGGGAGGCACCTGTTCATGGAACTTCAGCCGCCAAGTGCAAGTCTCATTTCATTCGACGCCACATTGGGCGACATTAGTTCATTAAGAAATGAGGATGAAATGATGTGGACAACACAACATCCAGTCCCCGAGCGGAGAAAGTCTCCAACCCAGGGGGGAATCGAACCCGGGCCCGCTTGCATGCGAGGTGAGAATGGTACCACCCAGCTAAGCAGGCGGACGGTCTGTAGTGCACATCACAAATGATGCAGTTTCGACTCGTGTCATAAGATGGAAACATAACTTTTTAAAAAAAATATTGGGAAAAACAGTCGAATGCTTTGAGAAATGACCAAAATCAAGGGAAAAAAAAACAGGTTGGCAAAACATTTGATATAGTTTTGAACGATGCTCGAAATCATGCACAGCAAATGAAGTACATCAAATGTTTCTCTAATCTATTTTTCTTTTAGAGAAGAATAAATTCGCAAAAAAATTTACCTTATTTTGTTTTATTTTCATGTTTTGTTTATAAAGATTGCAATCTATTTAAATATCGATCACTATATTATCATTAGTTTCTAAGACTCAGTAGATGAAGATAAAGCAGAGAAGTTTCAGTTTATCCTGTATTTTGATACTTATTTTATTTTTCGAACGATTTTTACTCCAAAGTAAATTTTTGAGCGTAAAATAGCTATGCCTTGGAGAGACGAACTTTTTAACACTTTATTTACATAGGTAGCAATTTAATCACAAATAAAAAAATTTAAGCTATTAAGTAAGTGAATCTTTTGCAAAAATTGACCCCATGCTGGTCGGTTTAGTATCCCATTTGTCAACTTTCCACTCTTCGTTTGGCCACCAAAATTCGGACAAAATTTATTGTGTAGCTTCCAGGCAATCTTGTTTTCGCTCCGCTCAAAAATTAGACGAAATTATTTGTTTTGATCGAGACATAATATTTCATTAAGCAGGTAAAAGTTGAACTGTGAACCTGACATGATCAAACTAGCACTCTTACGCACAAAGTCGGTAAAGAATTCCTGCGCAGCAATTTAAATATAGGGAAAAGACTTGTCAATTTGTTTCCGTGTTTTCAGAAAAGTTGCTCGTTCTCTGCTTGACCGGTGATGACTGGTACAGTAGGGTTGAAACCGTCAGACGAGACACATAGAGAGAGAGAGAGAGAGAGAGAGAGAGAGAGAGAGAGAGCGAGTGAAAAAGAGAGAGAGAGAGACTGGGCCGGGGACCCTTGCCTGTAACTGCAGTCCCAATTACAGGCGTAACCGAGCAACTTCTTCCAGAGATAACGGCGGAAGGAGCGGCCAGATGGGCTGAAGAAACCCTGAGCTGGCAGCTGCTGCTGCCGGTGCTGCCACCTGTCTGCTGTGTCCGCGACTAATCCCGCGGAATGTCTTGCGGACAATTAGCGCCGAAACTAACGGTTATTTTTATTGTCCCCTTGGCTGCGGTGGCGGCGTTAGAAGCGGAGCAGCCGCTTACCGCTCGATTCGTTCGTGGTTAGCAGCGGGCGCGGGGAAGCGGTGCAGCGGGATATTCCTCACTCGCTAATGAACTCGGGCGGTAGTCGGCAAGACCCGTTGCATCTCCTCGACTAAGAAGGCCGTAGTGGAATTTCCAACGATTCGAGTCACAACGGCCAGTGCATTTCTTTTTATTCACTGGTGAAGGCGATATGCATATATAACGTTCCTTTGACATTCTATTAAATCATTAGGGGAGATGGCAAACAAATGACTATTGGATTTGGTTTGCTATGAGGTATCAGATTTTGGAAAAACGTTACTTAAACAATCCCAAAGATAGGAGGAGTAGATATGTGAGAGACAACCGTATAATCAGCTTAACGCCTCACGCATGTAAGTTGCTGTCAAGAATAATATACAAAAGAATGCAAAAGAAAACTGGGGATCTGTTAGAAGACGATCAGTTCGGCTTTAGAAAAGCTAAAGGCACCTGTGGGGCAGTTCCGACGCGCTTGATCATGAAACCTAGAGTGAAAAAAATGTCAAGTGACGTGTACAGGTTTTGTCGACCTATGAAAAATATGAAATGATGCAAGATGTTTGAAATTCTAAGGAAAACAGGAGTATGTTATACAATAAGTAAGCTGTACAATATGTGGAAAGAGACGTAGGGAGTTGTAGTTTTTTGCCCAAATTGTTCAATCTGTATGTCGAGGGAAGTGATCACGAAATAGAAGAAAGTTTCAAAACAGGGATTCAAAATCAGAGTGAAACAAAATCAGTGATAAGATTCGCTGATGACATTGCTATCCTCCGATAAGGTAAGGAAGAATTGGAGACGACCCTGCCATCATGGAAACAAAAAACGCATGACGAACAAAGCAAGGAGGATATAAAAAGCAGACTACCGCAGGCAAAGAGGGCATTCCTGACTATAGGCAGTCTACTAATATCGAATTTAGGCCTTAATTTCAGGAAGAAATTTCTAAGAATGTACGTTTGCAGCACAGTATTGTGTGGAAATGGAACTTGGACTGTGGGAACCGGAAAGGACTAGAATTTAAGCAATGGACACGAGATGGTATAGTTGGATGTTAAGAAATAAATGGACTAATAATAATAATAATAATAATTTCCTGTGGCTAAGTAGCCTGGTGCAAGTATTTCTATTCCGACGCCACTTCAACGATTTGTGTATCCGTAACCTATTCCACTTACTTAACCGGGGAAGGGGACATGAAATTTGAACAGCGCGTCGTTATTGGCGACTCCCTACACGGTTCAGAGGTGAAGGCTGGTTCAACACGCAGACAGTTCGTACGCCTATTCGAGATTGAACCATTCTAGTGCTTCCATGATATTAGAGGGAGCTGCAGAGGGTAATAACTGCAGAGGAAGACAGAGGCTGGAATACATCCAGCAAATAATTGAGCATGTAGGTCGCAAGTGTTACTCTAAGATCGCGAGGTTGGCACAGGAGAGAAATCCATGGCAGGCCGCATAAAACCAGTCACAAGATGGCTGATTCAAAAAGTGTTCTACCCAGAGCCACTATACCTTAGAGCAGAGAAAGTTTATTCTGAATCTTACTTTCTTTCTGACAGGTATCACAAACATACAAAACTTCCAAAATGACAATATTTCCGCAATGGACTGTAATTGTCGCGGATTTCGGCTATCATGCCGTTGTGAACAGTAGTTTACGTGCGTGAGCACAAGCCACGGAGCTGTCCAACCGCCAGCATATGCTAGACAAAGGTAACACTTATGACGAGTAGTCACGCGTACAATTCGTATATCTGTAAAATTTATGTTTGTCTGCCATGATGCTGGTTGTTTGCATCTTGGTCGTCTGTACTCATACACTTGAAAATAGCATAACATCCGAAATCGGGCAGCAGCGGAAAACGTGATTACAGCCGATTGCGGAAGTGTTGTCACTTCAGTTGTTTCGCATCCTCTGCGGTAGATGGGAGCACTGTACGAAGACCAGGCGACCCGATGTTATAGCTCTTGACGTCTCGTGGCCGTTATTGGAAACACGCGATGACGTTACAGTAAACAAGTACAGTGGTGACTAAAAAAACTCATCGCATTGCGAATGATTTCAAGTCAGTTGCGCATACACTATCAAGTGATTCAGACTTCCTCGTGAAATATCGCGATAAAAACTCACGACAAGCCGACCGAAGCACCCTCACTCCCAGGTACAATGATATTGTGGACGACTAATATGTCAATGACGTTACATTGCATATAGATAAACATATACACCTATACTACACTTTCGTGGCTTTTATCTATCACATATTGTCTTAGAATTAAATCAGAAATCGGTGGACTGCTTAATAACTCCGCTGTTTTATTTGTATATGTAAATTAAGGTCCATGAGATTAAGATTAAGACATTTACGGGTGCAGTTTTTCCTTCGCTCAATACGTAAATGAAATAGGAAAGGGACGGGCTAATATGAGGTCCATTCAAATGGAACCTGGTCAGTGCGTCTACCTTTGCCTTCCACGTAACGTGGCACCACGTAACTGCGGGTATGGTGGCGCCATCTATTGGGAGATAGACTGACGCGTGCGCACCGTTTGATGTTGCATAGCGCCAGTGTGGTTTCACGCCGAAGAGGTGGTGGTCACACAAGTTATCGTCTACTACCGAACATGCAGGCGAGTAAGCAGGAACAAGAGGAGTGACTCGATTTTTGGCGGCGGAGGGAGTTGGCGGCCGTGAAATGTATCGGTGTGTACGGTCTATGCCGTCCAGGTATTGTGCAATTGCGCAAACGATTCCTTAATGGGCGCGTCACTGGAAGACGATGCTCGTCCTGGACAAGCTAATCGTGTCATCACATCGGTAATTGTAGCGGAAGTGATTGCTATTGTGTGACTTTCATGTGTTTGGACCTCTAAAACAAGCTATTCGCGGACATCGGTTCGCAACGGACGACGAAGTGTGTGACTGGGTCCAGGCCTGGATCCAACAGCAGCCTTCAAGGATGGAATCGACCGTCTAGTGTCGCAAAGGGATAAATGTGCCAAAAGTTTTGGCGACTATTTTTGAGTACGTGTACTGTGTATCACTACATTTTTGAGATAATAAAATCGTTACCGTTAGGTCACACTAGTGACCCGGTTTCATTTCAATGTCCTGCCGGCCACGGTGGCCGAGCGGTTCTAGGCGCTTCAGTCCGGAACTGCGCAACTGCTACGGTCGCAGGTTCAAATCCTGCCTCGGGCGTGGATGTGTGTGATGTCCTTAGGTTAGTTAGGTTTAAGTAGTTCTAAGTTCTAGGGGAGTGACGACCTCAGATGTTAAGTCCCATAGTGCTCAGAGCCATTTGAACCATTTGAATCATTTCAATGTCCCTTATACTAATGTACAAGGGTTCGACACCAGAAACACAACATATTACCATGCTTAATACGACGTAGGAAAAACGTTGGCATTCAAAACAGCTTTTATTCGTCTCGAAATGTGTAAATGCGCCTCCTGTATGGTTTACAAGGGGATCTTATACGATTCTTCGTGCGAAATAATGGAAAATTCAGGTAACAATGGTGGAAGTGGATAGCGATCACTTGCCCTTCTCTCCAAAGTAGACCACAAAGCCTCAGTATTATCGGTGGTTGTCGTAGTCAGGGGGGATGCGACATTTCATCTCCGTGTCCACAAAACCAGTCCTGGACGATGCGGGCTGCGAGAACTGGAGACTTGTCGTGCAACATAACATCGCCACTGATAAACATACATTGTCCAGTGGGATGGACCTGATCAACTATAATGGTCTTGGCAGTAATGTAAACTTGCAGAGTAACCATGGGACCTTTGGAATAACATGAGTAGGCTGGACAGATCATCACCAAACTGACACCATTTTTACCTCTTGTGATATAAACTCAGTCACAAGTGGGAAACAGTGTAAAATAGGACACTCCAATTAAATGAAATTCTTCAATTGCTCCATAGTGCAGGTTAAATTATTTTAGTACCACGTTTTCCTGTTACAAGCATATGCATTACTGATGCGTTGAATTACACCTCGCCTTGCAGTTCGTTGCTTATGGAGCTCCCGTTATACTGTTTTGGTACAGACAAGGTTCGCGAGTGCGACGGTGACTTTTGCAGTTGTCGTTCTGTTATTTTTCGTTAAAATCCTCGTCAGTGACCGTCCATTACGATTACTCAACACACTCTTTCGCCCAAGTTGCGACTTAGCAGGTTTTGTTTTCTGGCTTTCCCTGCGTGCGGCCTAAGTCTTCGATACGGTTCCTCTTGAAAGACCAAACATTGCGGTTACCTTGGTTACCGAGGCCCACCGTAACTAGCACCAACGACTTACCGACGTTCAGACTGACTTAGTTCCGATCTAATGGACCCACAGCTACACAGAACATTATTATGACCACGACTGACGCTGGCAGCGTATTGAGGCCGTTGTACACGTGCCGTTCGTGATCAGATATAACAGCCCAACCTGCAGGCTTGGCTAGCATCGACATACATGTTGAAACAAGCATTTCTCGCGGTGGTTCCATATTTTTGTCCAAAACCTGTATGTAGCATCCTCCGCCAAGGACCGTCGGTGCACTGCGGGGTATACAGGCTGATTTGGACCGATGACCTCAGCAAAATGGGTTCAAATGGCTCTGAGCTCTATAGGACTCAACTGCTGTGGTCATAAGTCCCCTAGAACTTAGAACTACTTAAACCTAACCAACCTAAGGACAGCACACAACACCCAGCCATCACGAGGCAGAGAAAATCCCTGACCCCGCCGGGAATCGAACCCGGGAACCCGGGCGTGGGAAGCGAGAACGCTACCGCACGACCACGAGATGCGGGCGATGACCTCAGAAGTTTGGTCCCATAACACCTTAACACTGCTACCACAGACTAATTTCTCTAAGCGAGGAGAAAATGTATGATACAGTCGCTAAGAGGACAAGAAACAAATAATGGCTTATGGCCGAAAATTCGTGTTAAGGAGAGATTAAAAGGCGTTTGACATTGCAGGTTTCAATTACCACGAGCACACACTAGGACACTCCATGAAGCACTAGTGTTTTAGCTTCCCACTCAAGAGGACCCTGAGCTGTATTATCGTTTGTGTCACCAAAGTAATTTCTTCCAGCAGGGAAGGCGGTGTCACCCTGAAGAAGTGCAGATAAGCACGCCAGTGCGTTACCAATAAACCCCGCCCAAATACAAAGGCTGAGCCAGTGTTGATGGTTCACTGCGACCATACCACGGACGTTCTCGTAGCCCACAGGTGGGTATTATGGAGGCTGACGATACCGTCTCTTGTAAATGTAGTTTCATCTATGAGTAGGACGGATGACAGAAATCTCAGTATCGTGGTGGCCTGTGCGACGAGCCAGCAACAAAACCGGTGTCGTGGAGGCAAGTCCGCAGATGCTAAGCTATGCACCTACTGTAAGTGGTAACAGATAGTGGCAGTTGTCGTGAAGAATGGGTCTCCACACTGATGGGCCACCGGCCAGGTTAGAAATATACCAAAGCCAACGTAGTAGTTACAGCATGTTTTCTGCAAGAAGCGGACACATTTGCCTGGCACGTCAGATACTGAAACAAGTAAATTTATATTTGTATGAAACGTGGTATACTCTAGATTTAACTGATGTCTTGATGAAATTTGACATACACTACTGGCCATTCAAATTGCTACACCACGAAGATGACGTGCTACAGACCCGAAATTTAACCGATAGGAAGACGATGCTGTGATATGCAAACTATTAGCTTTTCAGAGCATTCACACAAGGTTGGCGCCGGTGGCGACACCTACGACGTGCTGACATGAGGAAAGTTTCCAACCGATTACTCATACACAAACAGCAGTTGACCGGCATTGCCTGGTGAAGCGTCGTTGTGATGCCTCGTGTAACGAGGAGAAATGCGTACCATCACGTTTCCGACTTTGATAAAGATCGGATTGGAGCCTACCGCGATTGCGGTTTATCTTATCGCGACATTGCTGCTCGCGTTGGTCAAGATCCAATGACTGTTAGCAGAATATGGAATCGCTGGGTTCAGGAGGGTAATACGGAACGCCGTGCTGGATCCCAACGACCTCGCATCACTAGCAGTCGAGATGACAGACATCTTATCCGCATGGCTGTAACGGATCGTGCAGCCACGTCTCGATCCCTGAGTCAACAGATGGGGACGTTTTCAAAACAACAACCATCTGCACAAACAGTTCAACGACGTTTGCAGCAGCATGGACTATCAGCTCGGTTACCCTTGTCTCTGCATAAGAGACAGGAGCGCCTGCGATGGTGTACTCAACGACGAACCTGGGTGCACGAATGGCAAAACATAATTTTTTCGGATGAATCCAGGTTCTGTTTACAACATCATGATGGTCGCAGCCATGTTTGGCGACATCGCTGCCAACGCACATTGGAAGCGTGTATTCGTCATCGCCATACTGGCGTATCACCCGTCGTGATGGTATGGGGTGCCATTGGTTACACGTCTCGGTCACCTCTTGTTCACAATGACGGCACTTCGAACACTGGACGTTACATTTCAGATGTGTTACGACCCGTGGCTCTACGCTTCATTCGATCCCTGCGAAACCCTACATTTCAGCAGGATAATGCACGACCGCATGTTGCAGGTCCTGTACGGGCCTTTCTGGATACAGAAAATGTTCGACTGCTGCCCTGGCCAGCGCATTCTTCAGATCTCTCACCAATTGAAAACGTATGGTCAGTGGTGGTCGAGCAACTGGCTCGTCACAATGCGCCAGTCACTACTCTCGATGAACTGTGGTATCGTGTTGAAGCTGCATGGGCAGCTGTACCTGTACACGCCATCCAAGCTGTGTTTGACTCAATGCCCAGGCGTATCAAGGCCGTTATTACGGCCGGAGGTGGTTGTTCGTCGTACTGACTTCTCATGATCTATGCACCCAAATTGCGTGAAAATGTAATCACATGTCAGTTCTATTATTATTGTCCAATGAATACCCGTTTATCATCTACATTTCTTCTTGGTGTAGCAATTTTAATGGCCAGCATCTTTGAAGATTAAGTTTTAATGACTCCTTGCCCTTGTGTCTTTACCGACCATCATTATTCCCACGCATCATTTGTGAATCGAACGGGGTGGGGAGGGGAGGGTGGGGCACCAGAAGTACTCGCTGCAACACATGCCGTAAGGTGCCCTGCGAAGCTCCTATGTAGAAGTGGATAGCACGTTCTATTAATTTCTTTACTCTTACAAAAGAAATAATTTGACTATATTCATTTTTACGTATCTATGACCATTTAATGTAGAAAAAGTAAATGTTAATAGGCACCTGCAAATGGCTGTATTATTTTCCTTAAATAGGCAATTGATAGAAAGGTGCTGTTTGCCTTTGCATGTAACAATCAGCGAAGTTGGGAAACCGACAGCCGGAGTGCTGCAGCATTCTGCCCTCTTGGTATCTGCAGATACCGGCCAAGTTTTTACGACTTCTTTCTTGCACTCCAAACAGTCCTGGCGCCAGCTGGAAGCGTACCCGAGCAGGGAAGTTGCTCCTTGCACCTGGCTGGCGACATACGAAACTGCTCCAGCAATCTCCGGCGAGATAACGCGAACAAGTAGAGCACCGAGGAAGAAAACATCGCAAGTTGCAGGGCTCGATTTCTCTTGCACTTCGGCACAAAGCGTTCAGAGGTCTTTGCAGTTAGAGCATCATGTACTCAAATGACTAAGGGACAGGAACGCAGCAGACATTTTTATGTTTTCCTCTAGGTTTCGGTTTAAGACACCCTTTTGCGGGAGATGATGTACTGTTCATTACCATGGGATGGCGATATGCAGATACAGGGTGGTCGGAAATTCCCGCTACGAACTTCTATGACATGTAGAGGGTAGTGAGTACAGAACATTTTGAATAGGAACCCTTGTCCGGGATCGTATCGTTTCAGTTCTACGACAGTTTCAATTCAGATGTGTACCTCGTCAACGTCTGCTTCGGGCAAGATAAACGTCTCAGAGTTCCCTGTCCTGGTATGCAACAGGGCAGACACGATGACGTGTACTACGTCAAACGATCCCCAGATGTCATTTATTGTCCGCTTTGCTGTGAGACCGAGTCAATACCTGTGCATTAGCGATAGAGGAAACACGGTGCAGTACACGTTTGCGGAATATACAGACATGCTCCTTGTGTATGGCGAAGCTGGAGGTAACGAAAGAGCTACTAGTCTGATGTATCACGAACGTTTTCCACACCGTCACACCCCATCGCACAAACTGTTTGCCCAAGTCACACAACGGCTACGAGAAACGGGTAGCTTCACCGCGAGGAGGCAGGACTGTGGTGCTCCACGGCGACGCCGCACTCCCGAATTTGAAAAAGGTGTACTGCGTCGCATTGAAGATAGCCCGTCAACGAGCTCGCGAACAATTGCGCCTGCAATGGCTGTTAGTCACAGCTCCGTCTTGGACGTCCTGCACGAGCAACAATTACATCCGTACCACTTACAAAGGGTACACACTGTGGGTCCAGCAGACTTTACACATCGCGTTGTCTTCTGCACATGGTTGCTGCACCGTTACATCGACGCTCCTCTGTTTCCACGTCAAGTTCTCTTCGGAGATGAATGTAGGTTCACAAGGGATTGTGTTCTGAATGCTCGAAATAGCCATGTCTGGGTGGACGAAAACCCTCCTGCCACGCATGTTCAGGGTTTCTAGACAGGTTTGGAATTAACGTGTGGGCAGGTATTCCAGACGGGCACGTGATTGGACCATACCTCCTTCCATCCAAGCTCACGGGTCCCGCATACTTAGTATTCCTACGACACGTGCTGTACCCGTTCTTGGAAGCTGTGCCAGTGAATGTCCGTCAGAAAATGTGGTTTCAGCATGATGGAGCATCACCTCACTTTTCACTGGCTGTCCGGAGACATATCAACAGACGGTATGGTGAAAGATGGATAGGCCGTGGTGGTCCAACCGCGTGGCCGCCACGATCGCCGGATTTAACCTTTATGGACTACTTCTTGTGGAGTCGTATGAAGAGCCTAATTTATGAGACACCTGTAGAGGCAGAGGAAGATCTGCTAGCACGAGTTCTGGTCGCTGCACAAGACATTGAAGAGCCACCAGGTGGGATGGGGAGAGTGTACCAGAACATCCTTCGGAGGTACAATGTATGTAACAACGTTGGTGGTCACCACATCGAACCGCTGTTGTAATGCGTCGGCACGTTGCGGCTGGAGCCGTAGATTCTGGGTTCTTGTTGTTGTCGACTAATGTAAACCATAAGGTGTAAGCTGTATTGCAAATGAATAAGTAATAACGGAACGAGTCAGTACTCTTTCCAAATGGATTGCAACAATTGTACAGGGTCACGCCTCAGTACATTCCTCACGTGGGTGTGGTGGCCGAGCGGTTCTAGGCGCTTCAGTCTGGAAGAGCGCGACCGCTACGGTCGCAGATTCGAATCCTGCCTCGGGCATGGATGTGTGTGATGTCCTTAGGTTAGTTAGGTTTAAGTAGCTCTAACTTCTGGGGGACTGATGACCTCAGCTGTTAATTCGCACAGTGCTCAGAGCCATTTGAACCATTTATTTTTTTATGAGGTAATCATCTGAATTGAAACTGTCGTAGAACGGAAACGATACGTTCCCAGACATGGGTTCCTATTCAAAATGTTATGTACTCAATACCCTTTACATGTCCCAGAAATTTGTAACGGGAATTTCCGACCAGGTACTTCTTGTAATTCAGCAAGAACCGTTCAGAGGTCTTTGCAGTTAGAGCATCACGTACTCAAATGACTAAGGGGCAGGAACCCAGCAGACGTTTTAATGTTTTCCTCTAGGCTTCGGTTTAAGACACCCTTTTGCGGGAGATGTTGTACGTGTGTCGAGGCGGCCTATAGTGTTATTTGTAGTTCACCTCTTGCTTGGTACACAAAAATAGTATAATTATTCACAGACATTCTCCTTCCTTTTTGTCGAGACTTTAATACAGGCATAAAACGAGCGACTATCACAATTTTTAGGAGCTATGTCGGCAGAGTGCTTCAGTGTTTCAATAACCGCAATGCATTGCAAAGTAAAAATCCAGGTCTGATCTTGGAAAGATGTTACAATAGAGGAACGAAACAAAAGTCAGTCTCGGTGCATCACAGGTAAGTAGAGCAAGCACTGGAGCTGCGGTTTTTCCGTGCAGCAGTGAGTTCGTATTAAACTGTGCGGCCATTGTGGCAAGCCAGAGGCGTTGCATTAGAAGCGGGTGCCCGGGTCAAGGGGCGCCCTCTCGTGAAAAGCGCCAGAGTTGTCCCGCGACGCGGCCGCTGGCTGCTCCGTGGGCGCAGCGCCCTCTGGTGCGCCAGCAACAGGAAGAGTTCCCCGCGGGCCCGCTTTTCACATGCAAATCCGCCGGGCCGCGGGGTGCGAGCTGCCCGTATTAAACGCCTCGTGATGGCGTCTCCACGCCCGTCGGCCATGTATGGCTAAGAGGGCGAGACCGGCGCTCTAACTCATCACCTTTCCCCAAAAGCTACTCTGGCCCTCGTACCAAGCGCTTCATTATTTAAAATGTATGCGTCAAAGATCGATCACTTCCTGGAGCCCGATGGTACAACTTTTTTATTGGCTACGAAGATCAATATGGTAACAGGAAGGGAATACGTATCAGGAAAACAGCTCTGAAATTGCGATTAAAAGGAACGTGCATGAACGCTTCGAGCTATGGTTGGTGGTTATTGCTGAAAGAGCCGCTTTTCGATTGCTTCCCTTTTTCCACGCCAGTTTAACCTGGCTGTTAAACCCGCTCAAAATAATTAGTTCCTCAAATAACCGATTTTCGATTTTTATGCCTATAATTTGCTGTAATGAACGTAGAAAACGAAGAAAGACTGAAAAATTTTACTGTCTCTGTTTCAAAATACTGAGAATCAAAATATTTAATTAAATATGTAAATAAAAGAAAATTTAGTCTTTTCTCGAAAAAGATAGGTACATCTACATCTACATCCATACTCCGCAAGCCACCTGACGGTGTGTGGCGGAGGGTACTCTGAGTACCTCTATCGGTTCTCCCTTCTATTCCAGTCTCGTATTGTTCGTGGAAAGAAGGATTGTCGGTATGCCTCTGTGTGGTCTCTAATATCTCTGATTTTATCCTCATGGTCTCTTCGCGAGAGATACGTAGGAGGGAGCAATATACTGCTTGACTCCCTCGGTGAAGGAATGTTCTCGAAACTTCAACAAAAGCCCGTACCGAGCTACTGGGCGTCTCTCCTGCAGTCTTCCACTGGAGTTTATCTATCATCTCCGTAACGTTGTCGCGATTACTAAATGATCCTGTAACGAAGCGCGCTGCTCTCTGTTAGATCTTCTCTATCTGTTCTATCAACCCTATCTGGTACGGATCCCACACTCCTGAGCAGTATTCAAGCAGTGGGCGAACAGGCGTACTGTAACCTACTTCCTTTGTTTTCGGATTGCATTTCCTTAGGATTCTTCCAATGAATCTCAGTCTGGCATCTGCTTTACCGACGATCAACTTTATATGATCATTCCATTTTAAATCACTCCTAATGCGTACTTCCAGATAATTTATGGAATTAACTTCTTCCAGTTGCTGACCTGCTATATTGTAGCTAAATGATAAGAGATCTTTCTTTCTATGTATTCGCAGCACATTACACTTGTCTACATTGAGATTCAATTGCCATTCCCTGCACCATGCGTCAATTCGCTGCAGATCCTAGTGCATTTCAGTACAATTTTCCATTGTTACAATCTCTCGATATACCTCAGCATCATCCGCAAAAAGCCTCAGTAGTTGAATACTATAAAAAATCACCTGTGTTCACCTATTGATTCCAATTTTTCAAACGCTGCTCAAAAATCGCCTTGTAATCGGGTATGATAACATTATTTGGGCATTACGAATAGTCAGTGCTATAGAGTGAAAACTAAGGTTGAAGAACTCTATTTTTGTGTTAATTTATCCGTTTTCAAGGGCTTCAAGAAGATAAAGTCATATTATGTAGACACAGGCAGCAGATCAGGTACGTACTATTTTTGTTGTATAGTATGAATGAAATGTAAAGTTCCTAATTTGTTACTGTTACCATAATTTTCTTTCTCTTTCATTATTTCATAGAAATGGCAGACAAATCTTTAATCTTTCATAGCAAATGAAACTTTGTTGTTTATTGGTTCAAATGGCTATGAGCACTATGCGACCTAACTTCTGAGGTCATCAGTCCCCTATAGCTTAGAACTAATTAAACCTAACTAACCTAAGGACATCACACACATCCACGCCCGAGGCAGGATTCGAACCTGCGACCGTAGCGGTCGCTCGGCTCCAGACTGTAGCGCCTAGGTTGTTTATTGCTCCGTCATTTCTTAGAAATGTTTCGAAACTACGGTTGGTGCCATTCTACGATACAACGGATGTCCGGCGACTACAGCGAGAAACTACCGTACTCACCAGAAGGGGACAAGTCTTGCACACTCCACGCACAGGCGCACCTTCAAGTCCCAACACACGGCAGCAGGCACATTATTGTCTCAGCAATGCTGTACCAATTCTTATGCCATGTGTTTACTGCTCGTTTCTACCGGCATTATAATAGCACCCATTGCTTCCCATTTCCTGTAATTACGCTATATTTTAAACCAACGCTAATTTTAAGAATGAAAATTAATCCTTTTTTCAAAAAAGGTTTATTTAAAAACGAAAAGTTTAGCACTGCTGCTATGGGTATTTGATATTTGGTTGTTTTATTCGGTAATTACTGAAAAATAAAAGAAACATAATATAACTGAACCAGACAATTGCCAAAAAATACTGCTTATTCAGAACTAAAATACCGGTATCGGTTTTAAACGGTCGTTTTTTTCCCATCACTACTCTGAGCCTCACGAAAATGTACTTACAACGAAACATTACCAGCTTGGCATACTCTGAGGAGGAAAAATGACGCATGCAAGATATCAGCCCCAGCAATGGATCCCGCGCGAACATTTGACCCAACCAACGACATCACCTCGGCTTGGAAATCTGGTCATTTGGTTGTGTATCTGCAGGCGCGAACTAATTCAGTGTGACAATATGAAGTGGATAATTGATTTACATGTTCTCCAGGAACTCTATTTTGAGTTTAAACACTTCCCCTGGCCACCAACCTCCCCAGACATGAACATCATTGTGCATATGTGGGATGCCTTGCAACGTGCTATTCTGAAGAGATCTCCACCCCCTCGTACTCTTATGGATTTATGGACAACTCTGCAGGATTCATGGTTTCAGTTCCCTCCAGCACTACTTCACACATTAATCGAGTCCATACCACGTCGTGTAGTGGCACTTCTGCGTGCTCGCGGGGGCCCTACACGATATTAGACAGGTTTCCAGTTCCTCTAGCTCTTCAGTGTATGTGAGCCGGCCGAGTCGTGAAGACATGCTGTGCGCGTGTACTTTGCAGCTAGCAAATAATACGTACCATTAAAGACATTTCTAGCAGACAGAATACTATGAACTTTGCATAATCTTTTGTAAGGATTATAGTTAACGACAGTAATAATTTCAGTTCAATTTCCAAAGTATTTTCTGAAATACACAGAATCATCCAAAATGCGGAATTTATGACTTCCAAACATGCTAATAAGTTCAATGTGAAACTCAGTTTAGAACTGAAGTTGAATATTGTATCATTATATAACTAAGTAAAAATAATTTTTGTTAAAACATTAATTCATGTAATATTACAATTTTCAGATAGTGACTACTGTTTCACTTCTTGGTTGCTACTATTTTCATTTTTTTATTGTCCGAGCGGATGAGAGGGTGAGTGCTGGCTGTATATGAACTATGAATCCTAGAAACTGCTAATAACTCTCAATGAGCGTGGGAAGCACGTAGCGTACCCGGGTGCCTACCCATCCAAGTCCAGGTCACGCCCGATGCGACCTTGCTGTGAGTCACATTCATAGGGCAACATTATTGTAACGTACACAGTTTTTCGGTACTTTAGTAACGAAAGATTTACTTCAGTCCTTCAGGCGATTTTATTTGCTTTTTGAAATTTATTAATTTTTGTTTTTGTGTAAATTGATTTATGAAGCAGGATCGGTAAAAATAGGGAGATAACCGGGCTGCGAGTTGAAATAGGAAGCTGGATGCCTAGTGTTGTACTCCGCCAACAAGAAAAGAAATCTTTCGCGCTGTTCTGCCGGGATAGGATTTCGCGCATTTCTAGAAGTATGTGGTGATGTAGGCCAGAGCTCTATTACTTTTTGGCAAATTTGTCTTTAAGTTTGTTATACGGAGAATCAGATTAACACGCAATAGTCTATGACTAGTCTTGGGGGGCATTTACAGAAATTTCGAAGGGTAATTTTTTTAATCGCGTAACTTTCAAAGTCACGAAATGTCATGAATAGCACACTTGTCTATTTACGAAAAACTTTTTAACCGAAAATATGGTAATTTTCGTACATACGTTTTTGGAACGGTGTGCTAGAGCAACTTGGTAGCAAAATTTTTGTATTCTGATAACAGAGAAGAGATTTTATTGAGACATTTTCCTTCGTTTAGTAGTTACAGCTGCACCTAATGAAATAAAAACATTTTAAAGTTAACTGAATCTTCTGTCGATTCTTGGCAGAACAACATTATAATAAATGAAAAGCCGTAGTTTGCTTTTGTTCTACAGTATTAGTTTTGTCGTGTTAACCGGTTTTCGGCTTACGAGGCCTTCTTCAGACATTTACTGAGTATTGCCACCAATTGCATTGCATTACCGCCAGACCATCAAAGATGTTATTTACTGTACGTTTCAGCTTCGATCTAGATATGTAATTTCTCTTCAAATGTTGCTTACAAACATTGTAACTTCTTTGGAAACAATACTCAGTAAAAGTGTGAAGATAGTCTTGTAAGCCGAAAACCAGTTAACAAAATAAAAGAAAGATACTGTAGAACAGAAGCAATTGTCTCTTCACCTTTTAAGGTGAAGATCACTATACATTGCTTTCAGAAGGTCGGGCTTCCGAAGAGCTCATCAAGGTGAATAATATCGATATTAGAAGAACGTCGGATGAGTCCTCGACGCCGCAAAAGGTATATTCAGCACACTTAGATTACGGTTTGAGGATAATGAAAATAAAGAATGTGATGATGAAGAGTACTAGAAATTAGGAAAGACACAGTAGTCGAAGAAAAAGTGTTATCCTGTCCAGGAAGCAACGTTACCAAGGATGGTCGAATCAAGAAATATACCAGAAGTAAATAACAGTTTCGATGTCTGGTTGTAGTTTATTGTGTGCAGTATTGCAGTTTCGGCTTTGGGCCCATTCGCAAGTGCACCACATCATGTCTCAGCAAATGTGGAAATTAGAAATCGATTTCCCCGTAGGAAGATTGATTATTTCCGTACAACAGCTGCATTGGAACAGCGGAAATGTGCAGCAGTGGAAACAAAAGCAAGTAAAACTTTACTTCATTCATAGCCAGCCAGTGTGCTAGAACATTATCGTTCAGGGTCTGAGAATTCTAATCGCAGGAGCCAGTGTCTTAAGGTATCATCGGAAGAGTTTGATAAGTATTGCTTATGCGAGAACACACGTTACGCGACAGAGAAACGCATCACGTTTTTTTATCCATAATCATGGGACGTAACTACACTACTGGCCATTAAAATTGCTACACCAAGAAGATCACGTGCTACAGACGCGAAATTTAACCGACAGGAAGAAGATGCAGTGAGACGCAAATGATTAGCTTTTCAGAGCATTCACACAAGGTTGGCGCCGGTGGCGACACCTAAAACGTGCTTACATGAGGAAAGTTTCCAACCGATTTTTCATACACAAACAGCAGTTGACCGGCGTTACCTGGTGAAACGTTGTTGTCATGCCTCGTGTCAGGAGGAGAAATGCCTACCATCACGTTTCCGACTTTGATAAAGGTCGGATTGTAGCCTATCGCGATTGCGGTTTATCGTGTCGCGACAATGCTGCTCGCGTTGGTCGAGATCCAATGACTGTTAGCAGAATATGGAATCGGTGGGTTCAGGAAGTTAATACGGAACGCCGTGCTGGATCCCAACGGCCTTGTATCACTAGCAGTCGAGATGACAGGCATATTATCCGCATGGCTGTAACGAATCGTGCAGCCACGTCTCGATCCCTGAGACAACAGATGGAGACGTTTGCAAGACAACAACCATCTGCACGAACAGTTCGACGACGTTTGCAGCAGCATGGACTATCAGCTCGGAGACCAAGGACGAACCTGGGTGCACGAATGGCAAAACGTCATTTTTTCGGATGAATCCAGGTTCTGTTTACAGCATTATTATGGTCGCATCCGTGTTTGGCGACATCGCGGTGAACGCGCATTGGAAGCGTGTATTCGTCATCGCCATACTGGCGTATCAGCCGATGTGATGGTATGGGGTGCCATTGATTACACGTCTCGGCCACCTCTTGTTCGCATTGACGGCACTTTGAACACTGGACGTTACATTTCAGATGTGTTACGACCCGTGGCTCTGCCCTTCATTCGATCCCTGCGAAACCCTACATTTCAGCAGGATAATGCACGACCGCATGTTGCAGGTCCTGTACGGGCCTTTCTGGATACAGAAAATGTTTGACTGCTGCCCTGGCCAGCACATTCTCCAGATCTCTCACCAATTCAAAACGCCTGGTCAATGGTGGCCGAGCAACTGGCTCGTCACAATACGCCAGTGACTAGTCTTGATGAACTGTGGTATCGTGTTGAAGCTGCATGGGCACCTGTACCTGTACACGCCATCCAATCTCTGTTTGACTCAATGCCCAGGCATATCAAGGCCGTTATTACAGCCAGAGGTGGTTGTTCTGGCTACTAATTTCTCAGGATCTATGCACCCAAACTGCGTGAAAATGTAATCACATGTCAGTTCTAGTATAGTATATTTGTCCAATGAATACCCGTTTATCATCTGCATTTGTTCCTGGTGTAGCAATTTTAATGGCCAGTAGTGTATGACGCACCTCTTTGTAGAACGGCTGGGCTCTGCCTTGCGTGAAGGTAGCCACACAAATGAATCAGGTGGAGCTGTGTAGCTTCTCCGCGCGACAGCAACACAGCCGGTTCAGTAGTCCCCCCAGCGCCCCTTGCGGGTCTTCGCGTACCGCAAGACAGTCGCTGCGGTAACTGATAGCGGGATCGGCGCGAAGTTGTGGAGCCTCGCAAATAAGCGATGCTTTGGCGGTCGCGCCGCTGGACACCGGTGGAAGGGAGGACACAATTAGAGCGGCTTCTATTGCCTCTACTGGCCGCCGCAGCTACTGGAGCGCGCGCAAGCTGCTACATCTACATCTACATTTATACTCCGCAAGCCACCCAACGGTGTGTGGCGGAGGGCACTTTACGTGCCACTGTCATTACCTCCCTTTCCTGTTCCAGTCGCGTATGGTTCGCGGGAAGAACGACTGTGTGAAAGCCTCCGTGCGCGCTCTAATCTCTCTAATTTTACATTCGTGATCTCCTCGGGAGGTATAAGTAGGGGGAAGCAATATATTCGATAACTCATCCAGAAACGCACCCTCTCGAAACCTGGCGAGCAAGCTACACCACGATGCAGAGCGCCTCTCTTGCAGAGTCTGCCACTTGAGTTTGTTAAACATCTCCGTAACGCTATCACGCTTTCCAAATAACCCTGTGACGAAACGCGCCGCTCTTCTTTTGATCTTCTCTATCTCCTCCGTCAACCCGATCTGCTACGGATCCCACACTGATGAGCAATACTCAAGTATAGGTCGAACGAGTGTTTTGTAAGCCACCTCCTTTGTTGATGGACTACACTTTTTAAGGACTCTCCCAATGAATCTCAACCTGGTACCCGCCTTACCAACAATTAATTTTATATGATCATTCCACCTCAAATCGCTCCGCACGCATACTCCCAGATATTTTACGGAAGTAACTGCTACTAGTGTTTGTTCCGCTATCATATAATCACACAATAAAGAATCCTTCTTTCTATGTATTCGCAATACATTACATTTGCCTATGTTAAGGGTCAGTTGCCACTCCCTGCGCCAAGTGCCTATCCGCTGCAGATCTTCCTGCATTTCGCTACAATTTTCTAATGCTGCAACTTCTCTGTATACTACAGCATCATCCGCGAAAAGCCGCATGGAACTTCCGACACTATCTACTAGGTCATTTATATATATTGTGAAAAGCAGTGGTCCCATAACACTCCCCTGTGGCACGTCAGAGGTTACTTTAACGTCTGTAGACGCCTCTCCATTGATAACAACATGCTGTGTTCTGTTTGCTAAAAACTCTTCAATCCAGCCACACAGCTAGTCTGATATTCCGTAGGCTCTTACTTTGTTTATCAGGCGACAGTGCGGAAATGTATCGAACACCTTCCGGAAGTCAAGAAAAATAACATCTACCTGGGAGCCAGTATCTAATATTTTCTGGGCCTCATGAACAAACAAAGCGAGTTGGGTCTCACACGATCGCTATTTCCGGAATCCATGTTGATTCCTACATAGTAGATTCTGGGTTTCCAAAAACGACATGATACTCGAGCAAAAAACATGTTCTAAAATTCTACAACAGATCGACGTCAGAGATTTAGGTCTATAGTTTTGCGCATCTGCTCGACAACCCTTCTTGAAGACTGGGACTACCTGTGCTCTTTTCCAATCATTTAGAACCTTCCGTTCCTCTAGAGACTTGCGGTACACGGCTGTTAGAAGGGGGGCAAGTTCTTTCGCGTACTCTGTGTAGAATCGAATTGGTATCCCGTCAGGTCCAGTGGACTTTCCTCTGTTGAGTGATTCCAGTTTCTTTTCTATTCCTTGGACACTTATTTCGATGTCAGCCATTTTTTCGTTTGTGCGAGGATTTAGAGAAGGAACTGCAGTGCGGTCTTCCTCTGTGAAACAGCTTTGGAAAAAGGTGTTTAGTATTTCAGCTTTACGCGTGTCATCCTCTGTTTCAATGCCATCATCATCCCGGAGTGTCTGGATATGCTGCTTCGAGCCACTTACTGATTTAACGTAAGACCAGAACTTCCGAGGATATTCTGTCAAGTCGGTACATAGAATTTTACTTTCGAATTCACTGAACGCTTCACGCATAGCCGTCCTTACGCTAACTTTGACATCGTTTAGCTTCTGTTTGTCTGAGAGGTTTTGGCTGCGTTTAAACCAGGAGTGAAGCTCTCTTTGCTTTCGCAGTAGTTTCCTAACTTTGTTGTTGTACCACGGTGGGTTTTTCCCGTCCCTCACAGTTTTACTCGGCACGTACCTGTCTAAAACGCATTTTACGATTGCCTTGAACTTTTTCCATAAGCACTCAACATTGCCAGTGTCGGAACAGAAATTTTCGTTTTGATCTGTTAGGTAGTCTGAAATCTGCCTTCTATTACTCTTGCTAAACAGATAAACTTTCCCCCTTTTTTTATATTCCTATTAACTTCCATATTCAGGGATGCTGCAACGGCCTTATGATCACTGATCCCCTGTTCTGCACATACAGAGTCGAAAAGTTCGGGTCTGTTTGTTATCAGTAGGTCCAAGATGTTATCTCCACGAGTCGGTTCTCTGTTTAATTGCTCGAGGTAATTTTCGGATAGTGCACTCAGTATAATGTCACTCGATGCTCTGTCCCTACCACCCGTCCTAAACATCTGAGTGTCCCAGTCTATATCTGGTAAATTGAAATCTCCACCTAAGACTATAACATGCTGTGAAAATTTATGTGAAATGTATTCCAAATTTTCTCTGAGTTGTTCTGCCACTAATGCTGCTGAGTCGGGAGAACGGGAAAAGGAGCCAATTATTAACCTAGCTCGGTTGTTGGGTGTAACCTCCACCCATAATAATTCCCAGGAACTATCCACTTCTACTTCACTACAGGATAAACTACTACTAACAGCGACGAACACTCCACCACCGGTTGCATGCAATCTATCCTTTCTAAACACCGTCTGTACCTTTGTAAAAATTTCGGCAGAATTTATCTCTGGCTTCAGCCAGCTTTCTGTACCTATAACGATTTCAGCTTCGGTGCTTTCTATCAGCGCTTGAAGTTCCGGTGCTTTACCAACGCAGCTTCGACAGTTTACAATTACAATACCGATTGCTGCTTGGTCCCCGCATGTCCTGACTTTTCCCCGCACCCGTTGAGGCTGTTGCCCTTTCTGTACTTGCCCAAGGCCATCTAACCTAAAAAACCATCCAGCCCACGCCACACAACCCCTGCTACCCGTGTAGCCGCTTGTTGCGTGTTGTGGACTCCTGACCTATCCAGCGGAACCCGAAACCCCACCACCCTATGGCGCAAGTCGAGGAATCTGCAGCCCACACAGTCGCAGAACCGTCTCAGCCTCTGATTTAGACCCTCCACTCGGCTCTGTACCAAAGGTCCGCAGTCAGTCCTGTCGACGATGCTGCAGATGGTGAGCACTGCTTTCATCCCGCTAGCGAGACTGGCAGTCTTCACCAAATCAGATACCCGCTGGAAGCCAGAGTGGATTTCCTCCGATCCATAGCGACACACATCATTGGTGCCGACATGAGCGACCACCTGCAGATGGGTGCACACTGTACCCTTCTTGGCATCCGGAAGGACCGTTTCCACATCTGGAATGACTCCCCCCGGTATACACGGAGTGCACATTGGTTTTCTTCCCCTCTCTTGCTGCCATATCCCTAAGGGGCCCCATTACGCGCCTGACGTTGGAGCTCCCAACTACCAGTAAGCCCACCCTCTGCGACCGCCCGGATCTTGCAGACTGAGGGGCAACCTCTGGAACAGGACAAGCAGCCACGTCAGGCCGAAGATCAGTATCAGCCTGAGACAGAGCCTGAAACCGGTTCGTCAGACAAACTGGAGAGGCCTTCCGTTCAGCCCTCCAGAATGTCTTTCGCCCCCTGCCACACCTTGAGATGACCTCCCACTCTACCACAGGTGAGGGATCAGCCTCAATGCGGGCAGTATCCCGGGCAACCACAGTCGTAGTCCGATCTGGGGATGCGTGGGACGAGCTGGCCGTCCCCGACAAACCCCCATCCGGACCCCCACAGTGATGCCCATTGGCAACAGCCTCAAGCTGTGTGACCGAAGCCAACACTGCCTGAAGCTGGGTGCGAAGGGATGCCAACTCTGCCTGCATCCGAACACAACAGTTGCAGTCCCTATCCATGCTAAAAACTGTTGTGCAAAGAACGTCTGAACTATTCTACAGAGAGCGCAAAAAAATCGAAACAAAATTTAAATGGTTATTAAAATACAAGATTGCCTAGTAAATGCAGTAATGCTGCTACTTGCGCACTGCTGACACACTGCTCGGCGGCGGAAGGAGACTACGCGATTTTACACTATTCAGGTACTAAAACGCGATGCTACAGCTCTCAAATACTATAATACGCCCGAAATTTATGAATTAAACAATGCAAGTACCAAAAACACTCAAAGAAATTAAGAATTAAACTATGTAACAAATGAGTGAGCTAGGAGTATACGATTTGCTGCTGCAGCTGCTTATCCAACGGCGGCAGGGAGCACACTGACTGTGACCAACCGACACTGGCCGTTCAAAACAAAAACAGAAGACAAACGACTACGCGAATTTACACTATTCATGTACTAAAACGCGATGCTACAACTCTCAAATACTATAATACGCCCGAAATTTATGAATTAAACAACGCAAGTACCAAAAACACGCAAAGAAATTAAGGATTAAACTATGTAACAAATGAGTGAGCTAGGAGTATACGACTTGCTGCTGCAGCTGCTTATCCAACGGCGGCAGGGAGCACACTATCCACTTCTACTTCACTACAGGATAAACTACTACTAACAGCGACGAACACTCCACCACCGGTTGCATGCAATCTATCCCTTCTAAACACCGTCTGTACCTTTGTAAAAATTTCGGCAGAATTTATCTCTGGCTTCAGCCAGCTTTCTGTACCTATAACGATTACAGCTTAGGTGCTAGTAGAGTTGCAGAGTTCCGCTCTACCACTATGTTTCGGTAGTTTTGGTGCAGTACATATATGACGTACTAAATGATAGGATTACCCGCCCTATTGGTAGCACTGGGAGGAAAAAAGACATATATGGATTTGTCAGAGAGAAAATGGGAGCCGACTACCTCTCATTAAATGTTTGTTTGTTTTGCACATAATTAGAACCTTGCAAAAAAACGGTTCAAATGGATCTAAGCACTATGGGACTTAACATCTGAGGTCATCAGTCCCCTACACTTAGAACTACTTAAACCTAACTAACCTAAGGATATCATACACATCCATGCCCGAGGTAGGATTCGAACCTGCGACTGTAGCAGCAGCGCGGTTCCGGACTGAAGTGCCTACAACTACTCGGCCACAGCGGTCGGCAGAACCTTGCATAATTCAGTGCTAGTCCATTGTGTGTTTTATAATATAAATTGCATTTTACAAGTAATAAAAATTAGTTAATCGCGCAACTTCTACGCTTTCATGTACTTTTGATGCAAGCACAGTTTACACTCACAAACATAAAAAAATCTGTGTAATTATTGCTGTTATTTCGTACTCAACACAACGTTCTTCATTACGACCAAAGGCAGGAGTTAGCTGCTGTCAGTGACAAAAGTGGAAGTTGTTTAAGAATAACAAAAACTTACATGTTTATTTGACAACTAAAATAGTGAAGCCATAGTCACAGTACATAAAAATTTTCTTTAAATATTGTGTAAGTCATGTTTCGTTTCTTGTGTTTCTATACTATATCCTGTCCTCCAGTAACAGATTGGGTTACCAGGCAACTAGAGCAATGTTATGTTAGCAAGTTAGTAGTATTGTCAGTCCCACCCGAGAGTACAGCGTGTTTTGAGATTCTTTTTTCGGAACATAGTAAAATTATGTGCTGCAGTCCATATGGAAGCTTGCTATGCTTGATACACTTGCGGTGAGGTAATTATATGTATTTATCTCACGTGAGTTTGCACTATGGTAATGTGTAATATATATATGTGTGTGTGAGTGTGTGTGTGTGTGTGTGTGTGTGTTTTTTTAATTTTCAGGCTTGTCAATTTATGTCAGCCATACGATCGTTGTGTCACAGCAGGACACATTGCAAGAATCTTTGGCAGTTTTTACCCTGATGTAATTTTTATCTGTTCTACATTAGGACATGGAATTAGCTGTTGGGAAAGAGTGGGCATAACTTGTAGTTACTTGGCAGTGCTACCATTGCTTCGGTTGCCTGGTCTCATTATTCTTCGTAATTGGTGTCAGATGTATGGTCATATTTGCCATTATATATTCTCCAAATGATATTTTACATTTGAAAATAATGACGTAGTTCGTTGAAACTGGCAATGTAACCCCTATTTTTAAAAGAATAATTTTATGTACTGTGACTATGGCTTCACTGTTGTAGTGTCAAATAAACATTTAACTTATGTTAGACACTCACCTTTACGACAATTATGTCGGAATATAGGTTAACAGAAACATATTCTATGTAAGTTCGACGAAGTGTTCAAACGATGTTTGATATATTTTTATTTTGCGTTATTTTTTATTTTATCTTTTATTTATTTATTTATTTATTTATTTATTGAGGAAATTGCATTTTATAGCGCTGTGGGATAAATGCAACTACTTTTTCTTTATTTTTACTACAACGTCCCTCTGCATGTTTACTACAGTCTCCGTCTGTTTCACATTACGTATCAACAGTTTTCGTGTAAAACCTGAATTCAACATTCACAATTTAAATTTTGCTATAATACTCTTTATTTTTGAGTAACAGACACAAGGATAACTCTGTGTCACAAAAACATTCAATGGGTTACACAGCATTTTATAGAGCCTCAGTCAGTTGTGCAGTCACTTCACCGCTGCCAGTTTCTAGGGGAATCTGCTAAGACACTGATCATATATGTAAACAAAGTGATAGATATAAGGTAACGCCTGATAGGTATACATCACACATAACCTAACCGGTATGACCTTAACTGACCAAGACTACTAGGAAAACTATTGCGGTCTACAGTAGTTGTACAACTCTACGTCCTAGATAATGACAGAAGCTGAAATTTGCCAGTCGGATGGTATGGCGCCACGTAAGTCTCACATGAGCCTCCGTATGAGTCTACATGTAACAGTCATGGTAGTAAAACACATGCTATTAAACGTAGTAGTATCCGCTTATGGTTGTCAATTACTGTTTTAGTTTATTACGGTTGGATATGTTATCTGAATGCCAAGTGGGACGTAGAAGTATATTAATGCCGTGGCTTTATCTGGTTTTGTATTTACTCGTGTATTCTGTGACCTGGTCACTGCTCGTACTCTCTTCGCGTTTGGAGTAGCGGCTCAATTTAAGTCCCTGTAAATATATGAAATATCTGCCTGAAGATGAATAATACTCGAAATTTGCGGTCTCAATAAATAACAAAGTAAATAACGTTTGACTTCAATAAATGGATTCTTCTTCTTGTCCTTCCTGGCACTTATCCCGCCTCTTTGAAGAAGGTTTAGATTTTATCGAATGGTTTTGAACGGTCCCTTGCCATTCCTTCTGTATACCAGAAAAAAAATTCCTGTCGCGCTACACTCCAGTGGTGTCAGATGACGTTCGATGGGGCTGCAGCCCAACTATCTCTTTAGGAAAGGTATAAATTATATGAGCGGTGTTAGCAGTATCAAAGGTTGTCAAGAACGTCGTTCTGTTGGACATCACACTGCAAACTGTCGTTTTCGAACGCGAAATGTACGTAGATGAATTCCCCAAGGGAAGGGCTGGATTTATTAATTACCTGCGTGCCTCCTCCAGAGGCCATTTGTGTCGATTCGGAGCACGGGTGTGTCTGAAATGTTTTCATCTGTCACTCGTAAGACCGCGTTGTTTCAGTGGTGGGCGTTGCGGTTCTGACCTCCATCGCAGAGGCGTCGAGAGAATGAGATGTGGGTAAGAGGGGGGTGGGGGTTGGGGGGGGGGGGGTGGCGACCTTTATAAAGTGTAACACGTCCACGATGGCGTTGGGCGAAATTGTGCTGATATTTGTATCAATGTGACATCATTACCCCACGTTTCACCTCACATGAACATCCGAGCTCTAGCCTTGATGTCTGAAACGTTGCCGGTCCCGAGGATGATGTTGCAGGGCGCCACGCTTTTTTTCCGTTACAGAGAAAAGTTGTAGGCACCTTAGAGACAAATTTCAAAATTCTACGTCGCAGTGGGGAAAACGAAGGCATTTCATAACAAATGACTCTTTAATTTTTTGCGCTGTGTAATTCCAATAAAAATACCGGTGTCACAATTCGGCAGCTATAAACATTAAAATTTACTTGTGTACGTCATAAAACTCACCACATTGTCCACTGCAGCTTATATATATATATATATATATATATATATATATATATATATATATATATATATATATATATATATATATACTCCTGGAAATGGAAAAAAGAACACATTGACACCGGTGTGTCAGACCCACCATACTTGCTCCGGACACTGTGAGAGGGCTGTACAAGCAATGATCACAAGCACGGCACAGCGGACACACCAGGAACCGCGGTGTTGGCCGTCGAATGGCGCTAGCTGCGCAGCATTTGTGCACCGCCGCCGTCAGTGTCAGCCAGTTTGCCGTGGCATACGGAGCTCCATCGCAGTCTTTAACACTGGTAGCATGCCGCGACAGCGTGGACGTGAACCGTATGTGCAGTTGACGGACTTTGAGCGAGGGCGTATAGTGGGCATGCGGGAGGCCGGGTGGACGTACCGCTGAATTGCTCAACAGGTGGGGCGTGAGGTCTCCACAGTACATCGATGTTGTCGCCAGTGGTCGGCGGAAGGTGCACGTGCCCGTCGGCCTGGGACCGGACCGCAGCGACGCACGGATGCACGCCAAGACCGTAGGATCCTACGCAGTGCCGTAGGGGACCGCACCGCCACTTCCCAGCAAATTAGGGACACTGTTGCTCCTGGGGTATCGGCGAGGACCATTCGCAACCGTCTCCATGAAGCTGGGCTACGGTCCCGCACACCGTTAGGCCGTCTTCCGCTCACGCCCCAACATCGTGCAGCCCGCCTCTAGTGGTGTCGCGACAGGCGTGAATGGAGGGACGAATGGAGACGTGTCGTCTTCAGCGATGAGAGTCGCTTCTGCCTTGGTGCCAATGATGGTCGTATGCGTGTTTGGCGCCGTGCAGGTGAGCGCCACAATCAGGACTGCATACGACCGAGGCACACAGGGCCAACACCCGGCATCATGGTGTGGGGAGCGATCTCCTACACTGGCCGTACACCACTGGTGATCGTCGAGGGGACACTGAATAGTGCACGGTACATCCAAACCGTCATCGAACCCATCGTTCTACCATTCCTAGACCGGCAAGGGAACTTGCTGTTCCAACAGGACAATGCACGTCCGCATGTATCCCGTGCCACCCAACGTGCTCTAGAAGGTGTAAGTCAACTACCCTGGCCAGCAAGATCTCCGGATCTGTCCCCCATTGAGCATGTTTGGGACTGGATGAAGCGTCGTCTCACGCGGTCTGCACGTCCAGCACGAACGCTGGTCCAACTGAGGCGCCAGGTGGAAATGGCATGGCAAGCCGTTCCACAGGACTATATCCAGCATCTCTACGATCGTCTCCATGGGAGAATAGCAGCCTGCATTGCTGCGAAAGGTCGAAAGGTGGATATACACTGTACTAGTGCCGACATTGTGCATGCTCTGTTGCCTGTGTCTATGTGCCTGTGGTTCTGTCAGTGTGATCATGTGATGTATCTGACCCCAGGAATGTGTCAATAAAGTTTCCCCTTCCTGGGACAATGAATTCACGGTGTTCTTATTTCAATTTCCAGGAGTATATATATATATATATATATATATATATATATATATATATATATATATATATATATGTGTGTGTGTGTGTGTGTGTGTGTGTGTGTGTGTGTGTATGTTTGTGTGTGTGTGTGTTCGCATCAAACTTATGGGGATCCTAAATCATGTCATGCGGAACAGCTTTTGTTAAAGAAAATTTCCTGCCGAGTTTAGGCACCCGTTGGTATTCGCCAGCCCCAGGACAACGAAATTTCATTTAACCAGCAGGCTCCTCTAACCAGGTATGCTGCATTCTACATGCGCGAGTAAACTGATGATGATTTTCGACAAGATAACCTTGACAATGTTTCTAAGCGGAGAAAGATATCTTAGAAGCGAATCAGGAACTTCAGTTTCGCTGAGCTTGCCCTCTTTCATGTAGACCAGATGTCTTGTTTACAGGCAACACACATGGCATACGCACGCCGCAGACTGCCTCCGCTTTGTCATTTATAAGGGACATACCTAATCCAAACGGATGGCTAGGGTCGCTAGGAAGTGTCACCGAACATTTTGACTCTTAAAAAAAAGTTCCTCTCCATGACGTGTTCTATTACCCTCGACGTTTGATGCAAAGACTTTGAAATACCCTGTATTTGGCTTCGTCTGTCTTAGCTGCCTTGCCGAAGATAAGACCATAATTCATGAAGCTAAATTACGTAGATAAGATCCTAAGATGATCTGAGTTCTCCTTGTAGTAATTCTGAATGATGATGCAATTGGTAACTAAAACCAGTTACTGAAATGATTTTTATAAGCGACTTTGACAAAGGACAGAAGTGCGGTTTATTATTGCGCAGAGCCTGTGAACGAGTATCTCGAAAGTGGCGAAGCTGGTCGCACTTTCACGTGCTGCTGTCGGAAAGAGGTAGAAAGGAGAACAGGGAAACTACCACTAGGCACTAAATAGTTGGATCCACGACTCTTCACAGAACGTGGTGTTCTGAGGCTTGTCTGCTCTGTAAAGGAGGACAGATCATGATCTGTGGCATCTGCGCTGGTGCACGCACAAATGTTTCGGAGCACACCATTCATCGTACGTTGTTGAACATGGAGATCCGCAGTAGATCACATTAGCACACTGGACTCGCATTCGGGAGAACGACGTTTCAATCCCGCATCCGGCCATCCTGATTTAGGTTTTCCGTGTTTTCCCTAAATCGCTCCAGGCAAATGCCGGGATGGTTCCTTTGAAAGAGCACGGACTTACTTCCCCATCCTTCCCTAATCCGATGAGACCGATGACCTCGCTGTCTGATCTCCTCCCCCAAACAACCCCAACCCAGTAGATCACACCTACGTGTTCACACGTTCAACAGACGACATCGTCAATTATGATTGCAGTGGACACGAGACCACCGGGATTCGACGGTCGATCACTAGAAGACATTCTTCAGCGCTTTTGGTAGTGACTAAGAAACGCTGACGGCAGCGAACCACCCACATCCCTTCATACTTGATGTCTTATCCGACGGCGATGTCATCATTCAGCAATATATGACGGGCGTTTGAAAAGTCCGTGCAAAAATAAATACTATTTACGTGTTTGGAGCAAACCTTTTTTATTTTTCGATATAGTCTCTTTTTAGACTCATGCATTTCGTCCAACGCTATTCTAATTTGTTGATCCCTTCCGAATAATAGGAATTGTCCAAGTCTGCAAAATAACTATTAGTTGCAGCAGTCACCTCTTCGTTTGAATAAAAT
Source organism: Schistocerca serialis cubense (assembly GCF_023864345.2). NCBI lineage: Eukaryota > Metazoa > Arthropoda > Insecta > Orthoptera > Acrididae > Schistocerca > Schistocerca serialis. The sequence goes on from NC_064643.1 coordinate 346,768,638, forward strand.
CTTTGTCCCGCCAGCCATTTCTTCAAATTGGGGGACAAATAGTAGTCCCAGGGAGCCAAGTCTGGTGAATGGGAGGGGGGGGGGGGATGTGAAACGAGTTGGAATCCTATTTCCATTAATTTTGCGACCACAACTGCTGAGTTGTGTGCTGCTGGTGGACTGTCGTGGTGGAAAAGGACATTTTTGCGGTCTAATCGCCGGCGTTTTTCTTGCAGCTCGGTTTTCAATCGGTCCAATAACGATGCATAATATGCACCTGTAATAGTTTCACCCTTTTCCAGATAGTCGATTATTATCCCTTGCGAATCCCAAAAGACAGTCGCCATAACCTTTCCGGCCGAAGGAATGGTCTTTGCCTTTTTTGGTGCAGATTCTACCTTGGTACCCCTTGTTTAGATTGTTATTTGGTCTCAGGCGTATAATAATGTATCCAAGTTTCATCCACAGTGACGAAACGACTAGCAATCTCACGCACCTTAACACTTCTGTCATCCATCACCATATCATGGATTTTATCAATGATTTCTGGAGTCGTAACCTCCACAGGGCGTCCAGAACTTTCAGCATCACTTATGCCCATATGGCCACTCCGAAAATTCTCAAACCACTTATAAACTGTTCTAATCAAAGGTGCAGAGTCACCGTAATGTTTATCAAGCTTCTCTTTAGTCTCCTGAGACGTTTTGCCTTTCATAAAGTAATGTTTAATCACCAAACTAAATTCCTTTTCGTCCATTTTTTGACAATCACTCGACTTTCTTGATTCACACGAATGTCCAACACAAAGAAATAGACCAATATGGCAGAAACATGGTGTGCGTTTTTTCTAAAGATGCTACTAACTAAGCATGACCTCGATACACGCCAGTGGTGCCATCTCTCGGACTTTGCACGGACTTTCCAAACGCCCCTCGTATAACTGTCAGTATCTCAGAGCCAGAAACGTGCTACAGTGGTTTGAGGAGCATAATAGTGAACTCGCGTTGATGTCTCGGCGACCAAATTCGCCTGAGTCGCTACCGGGCGCCATTACCGCGTATGTAGACAGCTAAGGCCACATAACATACAGAAGTCTACCAACTAACTGTCGGATGCCTGATACGCAGAATCAGTGATGTATTTCGTTCCGAAGACAGACGAACAAGCTATTAAGCAGGTGGTCATAATGTTTTGGCTCATCATTTTACGTACGAGTGAGAGAAGTTCTTGAACTTGCCTTTCCGAATTATTTAAAGCTGAAACACATTTTATACGTGCGACTCTTTAAACTTCCCCAGCGGCCTGTAGTTTCTGTAAACTGCCGAGACCAATAGGCATCCCCCGAAGAAAGGGGCGAATAAATGGTGCCAGAGAGAGGCAATGCTGCAAATAAACTCCAGGAAAACAGCTCGACCCATATTGGGCTGTGGTGATTAAAAGCAATGGCGTTCACTCTCCCTGCGGCTGGATTTTCACGAGGATGAAGGGGGGACTCGTTAGATACTAGTTTCATCATAAAGGCAACAGGAAAGACCAGGTTCATTTCTCTTTGTGTTTAATTGTTTTGTGGGCTGTTATACAGAGAATTTACAACCAGCCTTTTCCCTAAGGGACTCAAATGAACGTAGGCGCCAGGAATTATTTCTGCTTTTGCCCGAACTAAATAAGAGGAAAAGTTAGCATCAAATTTCACAGATCTTATTATGCTACTCTTCCCCTCTCCCTTTTCTTCCTCTCTTACCCGTTGAGAGGAAGGGTGGGTGCGAGAGAGGGCAGTATAATGATATGGAGGTCTGTGAAATTATTGAACTGTTACTTGTAATCTCATGGGAAACCCTCAGAGAACTATTTACACGGGGTTTTAGTTTCTGTTTATGTTATTCGTGATTTGACTCTAAAAGTGACGCTACATTGTGGAAATCGCCAGCATTGCCGGGCCAGATAACCACCGTTTAGCCAGATTAAGGTAAGACCGGTTCATTATTTCCAGGCTGGAAAACGGACACAGTCCCCAGAAACCAAGGAACTGACGTTGGCGATCATAACAGTAAGCCGACGGGTGCTGCCCAGAAATGATATGATACAAATTATAATTAGAAAGAGTAATTGCCGGCCGGTGTGGCCGTGCGGTTCTAGGCGCTTCAGTCTGGAACCTCGTGATCGCTACGGTCGCAGGTTCGAATCCTGCCTCGGGCATGATTGTGTGTGATGTCCTTAGGTTAGTTAGGTTTATGTAGTTCTAAGTTCTAGGGGACTGATGACCATAGATGTTAAGTCCCATAGTGCTCAGAGCCATTTACACCATTCGAATGAGTAATTAATTTAACGCAGTGCAGCATTTGAAGTCCATAAAAAATAGGATGCGATGTAACGGCTGTATAAATGTAATTGAAGATAATTATAACTGAATTTTATGCTCGCCCCCGGTAGCTGAGTGGTCAGCGCGACAGAATGTCAGTCCTAAGGGCCCGGGTTCGATTTCCGGCTGAGTCGGAGATTTTCTCCGCTCAGGGACTGGGTATTGTGTTGTCCTAATCATCATCATTTCATCCCCATCGTCGCGCAAGTCGCCGAAGTGGCGTCAAATCGAAAGACTTGCACCCAGCGAACGGTCTACATGACGGGATGCCCTAGTCACACGACATTATTATTATACTGATTTTTATTCCGTATGAACTACCCACTTTAGACTAAAGATAAAGTGATTATTGTTACCCCTAATAAAATGGCTTAGTATCTGCTCTAAAATGCTGAAACCAAATAAACAATATCTCGTTCTCAAAGTAAAATTTAAATTGTGTTCATTCTTAAGGGTCATCTTACGGGCGCTTTCCTAGGTGTTACGGGCAAATAGAACAGTGGCTAGGCCTGTACACACGTTGTTAGTACCTAACTGGTGGATTCGTGTAAAGTGACTTATAGCTTTCTGGCTTCCAAGCAATGGCCATAATATGGCAGACACTGGCTGTTGTGTACAAGCTGAGCCGCAGTCCCATCAGGCTTGACGAGACGTATATCAGCAATGACTCTGCTGAACGTCGTCACAATACTAAAGTTTAAGCGACCTTCCATCAGATGTTAAGTGTCGCACGTGGCGTATTGTAGCAGAATGCCACACAGTAGGAATACATCTGTCTTTTTCCTCGCATTCTGCAAAATTCCCTCTGGTTTGAAACTTCCTGGCAGATCAAAACTGTGTGGCGGACCGAGACTGAAACTCGGGACCTTTGCCTTTTCGCGGGGAAGTGCTCTAGTGTCTGAGCTACCCAATCACGATTCACGGCCCGTTCTCACAGCTTTACTTCTGCCAGTATCTCGTCTCCTACATTCCAAGCTGTGAGGACAGACCGTGAGTTGTGATTGGGTAGCTCAGGTGGTAGAGCATTTGCCCGCGAAAGGCGAAGGACCCAAGTTCGAGTCTCGGTCCGGCACACAGTTTTGATCTGCCAGCAAGTTTCACATCAGTGCACACACCGCTGCAGAGTGAAAATCTCGTTCTGGAAACTTCGCCTTAGGTTGTTTCCTTGGTTTTGAAAGGCCAGCTCAGCTTCTTCATGTCACAAGTTGAACTATTTGATGGCGACATTTGTTGCTCTCGAGTAACACCATCTATTTTTACACAAATGAAACCAATGGCTAAAAAATATTTCATTTAAAAGTATTCCCAGAACATACAGAACTCCATGCACATTATGTCATAAATTTCCTGCCTCATGAACTGCTTCATTCGTGATCCTCTAATTTCGACACCACCAACAAGAGGAGGTTCCTCATAAAACAACAATGGAACAATGGCAAAACGGAGTGCCTGGCATTTCATTGTTTTGCAGGATATTTTCATAGTTACCGAAGTGTAGACACAGCAAAACCTTATATGTAAGAAATGGGGTGTAGTGTCAGCAGTTAAGTTCTTGATCCACTTCGTTTCGTGTAACATTATGCAAATGGCATAATATTTGTTTGCTCTACGGAACTCATTTTCTACTGAGGAAGATGTATCTTAATGGCATATTTGTTATGAAACATTTTACATCTAAAATACGTTTCCTCGTTTTTGCTATGTATTGATCACCGATTACATTCTAATGCTTACTTTTCTTTTTCTTTGCAGGTTAGTAGACATATAAAACACCGGCTTGGCGCAAGCCAATCACTGTGCAGTCGTAAGTATTCCCATAATGACTCAAATTTATGCTCGATTTCAATTTTTTTTGCATTTGTCAGTTAATAGGTAGTCATACTACAACATACACAAAATATATAACTAATGAAGAGGCGAAATATTGGGCTAGCGAAAGAAAATAGTCTAACTGGATTACTGCATAGTATTTACGTATCGAAAACAAATGTTTTAAAGACAACAGCTATCGTGTAACCAAGATATTTTATTACAAAACATATTTAGATGGTAGTGTCCTTATGTTCAGTACGACAGCTAAAGAGCTGGAAAATATTGATATGCACAAAAAAGTTTCTGTCGAATATAACATACATGTTCTCATAATTTACATAGGTTTGATAACTGCATTCACGAATGGAAATTAGGTTTAAATTATATAGGATTCCTCCACAATCGATGTTTCAGTCAATAAGTCCTGGTATTCACGTAACAGCGAATACCGCTTTTACATACTCACCAGGTTGCGTAACATATCACTTAGCTTCTCTGAAGGGATTAAAGTTGTGACATCGATATAGTGTACCTAATAGTGGTGATAAAATAAACAACAGAAGTGTAACTAGACAGTCCCCATTCACACAACACAACCAAATATGCAGTGCGCTCTCTTAGGGCGGCGTTTGCAAGTCATTTTATATGGTGATGTGTTTATTGTGTCATCCAGCTTGGGGGGTTAATTTATGTTAATTACAAATAATGAATTTCAGTGCAGCAAATTGCTGTTCGAGAGACTAATTAAAGTAATGCACTTGAATGCGGTATTTGCTGTCAATAAAATTAAAAGTGCAGGAATGCAATTAGGGTCCATCATCCAGGATTCACACTGCAGCGAACTGAAAACTGCTGAAATCAATACGGTTAGCATCTTTTCAACGTAAACTAGGTTTAATACAGTGATACGCATATCTGTTACTGATAAGCTCACGGTCAACTGCTTGGATGTTAATTGTTAGTCACTTCGTGAATAATGGAGTAACTCCCGGCAGAGCTTTCACTGTGGAACATTTGTGTTATTCATTCCCTGTTAATCTAATCGCTTAGTGAGCAAGGCTGTTCAAAATAATAATTTTGAAACCGTTTAAGGTATAGTAACCTTGCTTGCACCCAAATAAATTGCGAGAAAATCCTCACTAAACGACTTGTAGTCTCTTTTCGTAGCTGTATTAGACTGAAGAGCCAAAAAAACCGGTACAGCTGCCTAATATCGTGTAGGGCCCCCGCGGACACCCAGAAGTGCAGCATCACGACGTGGCATGGACTCGAATGATGTCTGAAGTAATGCTGGAGAGAATTGACATCAGGAATCCTGCAGCGGTCCATAAATCCGCAAGAGCACGAGAATGTGGAGATCTCTCGGAACAGCACGTTACAAAGCATCCCAGATACGAGGGTCACTCCAAAAGAAATCCATACTATTTTTGTAAAAATACAGTTTTCATTCTGCATGTGTGAAAGTTTTACAGTGTGTAGATACATCCTTCCCGCTTCTTTTCAAACTTAGTTCAACCTATTCCGGTGAGTGGCGCCGTCACAGCATGTCTTCAAGATGGCTACTACACTTGACGTTCGTCAGAAGCAACGTGCTGTCATAGAATTCCTGTGCTGTGAAAACGAGACAGTGGGAAACATCCACAAGAGGTTGTAAAAGGTATATGGAGATGCTGCTGTCGATCGCAGTACTGTTAGTCGGTGGGCAAGCAGGTTACGTGATGAAAGCGGGCACGGCAATATTGAGGATTGTCCTCGCAGCGGCAGGCCTCGTACTGCACACACTCCAGGCAATTTGCAGAGAGTCACGGATTGGTGACTGCTGACAGACGCATCACAGTGAACGAGTTCTCACGCTACGATGGGATAGGGAAAGGAAGCGTTTGCAGAATACTGAAAGTGTTGGCGTTAAAAAAGGTTTGTGCCAGGTGTTTTCCCAGGATGTTGACAGTGGCTTACAAAGAAACAAGAAAAACGGTACGCAGCGAACTTTTGGAACAGTACGAGAATGGTGGAGATGAATTTTTCGGAAGCATTGTGACAGGTGATGAAACATGGCTCCATCATTTTTCACCAGACGCGAAGACGCAATCATTGGAGTGGCATCGTGCAAATTCACCCAATAAAAAAAATTCAAAACCACACCTTCTGCTGGAAATGTTATGGCTACGGTGTTTTTCGATTCCGAGGACTCTTGCTTGTGGACATCATGGCAAGTGGAACCACCATAAATTCTGATGCATATGCGACGACACTGAAGAAACGTCAAGCTCGGCTGAGTCGTGTTCGACCACATCGGCAAAAGCAGGATGTTTTGCTGTTGCACGACAATGCACGGCCACATGTCAGTCAAAAAACCATGCAAGCGATCACAAAACTCGGATAGACAACACTGAAACACCCGCCTTACAGTCCTGACCTGGCTCCATGCGACTATCATCTCTTTGGGAACCTGAAAAGACTCTCTTCGTGGAAAAAGGTTTGAAGATGATGACTCCCTTGTGGAAGTTGCCAAACAGTGGCTCTAACAGGTTGGTCCAGAATTTTACCGTGCGAGTATACAGGCGCTGGTTCCAAGATGTCGTAAGGCAGTTGAGAGGGATGGAAATTATGTGGAGAAATGAAAATATTTGTTCCTAAAGGATGTATCTACACACTATATAACTTTCAAACATGTAGAATAAAAGATGGATTTAAAAAAAAATAGTGTGCATCTTGTTTGGAGTTACTCTCGTATGCCAATAATGTTCATGTCTGGGGAGTTTGGCGGCCAACGGAAGAGTTTAAACTCAATTTTTTCAAATATCTGTAATTACGATGTATAAACTAATAGTAATATGCATACAAACAGTAAAGAACATTCTTTATCTTTAACAGATGAAAAATAGAAGCCCACTGAAGATGCTGCAACTGCAGTGAAATATGTTTGGGTTGTTGTTGTTGTTGTTGTTGTGGTCTTCAGTCCAGAGACTGGTTTGATGCAGCTCTCCATGCTACTCTATCCTGTGCAAGCTTTTTCATCTCCCAGTAACTACTGCAACCTACATCCTTCTGAATCTGCTTAGTGTATTCATCTCTTGGTCTCCCTCCATGATTTTTACCTTCCACGCTGCCCTCCAATACTAAATTGGTGATCCCTTGATGCCTTAGAACATGTCCTACCAACCGATCTCTTTTTCTAGTCAAGTTGTGCCACAGACTCCTCTTCTCCCCAATTCTATTCAATACCTCCTCATTAGTTATGTGATCTACCCATTTAATCTTCAGCATTCTTCTGTAGCAACACATTTCGAAAGCTTCTATTCTCTTGTTATGCAAAAAATTTATCGTCCATGTTTCACTTCCATACATGGCTACACTCCATACAAATACTTTCAGAAACGACTTCCTGACACTTAAATCTATACTCGATGTTAACAAATTTCTCTTCTTCAGAAACGCTTTCCTTGCCATTAAAAAAACAAAATTGTGTCTTGCTAAAGGCGGACTCTATCCAAAAACATACGTATTGCTAAAGCAAACACGGAAAGAAAGATCTTCAATCCCTAGTGATTAGTGGGCTCATAGTAACGAGTTGTAAATTTGACTCGATTTCGTAATCGCTTAAAGAAAATCACATACCCCTTAATCAGTGAAGTTTCAGTTCCTTTCCTCGCTCACATCTTCGTGCTTCAATTTTTTTTTCAGGCAGTGTATTTTTGAGATATAGGGAGGTAGCTCTGCAGTGTATAGTATTCCTTACGGTGCTCGAGACCGGACGTGTCGGCTCCTTGACGTTCCAGCACTGGGGCCTCGGACACAGGTGCTGTACCTGGACGCCGGCACATCCGTCGCCTCTTGCTGATGCTGCCTCACGCAGCAGCGGCCGGCCTTTGTCGCGCGAGAACAAAAGGCTGCGGCCAGGAAATTATGAGCGGCTGCGCGCCTTTCCGGACAAAAGGTGCCGGCGGATTTATCGCCGCTAATCTAATATCCGTCTCTGCCGCGATATCCGCCGCACTCGAATAAATTACTCGCGGAAGCCGGCGGGCCTCTCTCCGTAACGCCATTTCCCCTGCATAATCCGCTAACTGTTTCCACTGAGAAGGGCTGTTGTGCTGCCGAAAGGATTGACCAGCCTTCGTGGACAGGAGTGTCTCTCACTGCCGCTCTTCTTTTTCTCACTGTACTATCGTTTCACGCTTCAAGACACCATTCCTCTTCATATAGAGGGTATACAAAAAAAAAATGGTTCAAATGGCTCTGAGCACTATGGGACTTAACATCTTAGGTCATTAGTCCCCTAGAACTTAAAACTACTTAAACCTAACTAACCTAAGGACATCACACACATCCATGCCCGAGGCAGGATTCGAACCTGCGACCGTAGCAGTCCCGCGGTTCCAGACTGAAGCGCCCAGAACCGCACGGCCACCACGGCCGGCGAGGGTATACAATTTATCTTGTCTACCTGAAATACCTCTTTGTCAGGAAACAAAATAAAAAATTCGAGAGTCACTCCAAAAGATACGCACACTATTTTTTTTAAATCCCTCTTTTATTCTACATGTTTGAAAGTTGTACAGTGTGTAGATACATCCTTTAGGAACAAATATTTTCATTTCTCCACATAATTTCCATCCCTCTCAACTGCCTTACGTCATCTTGGAACCAGCGCCTGTATACCTGCACGGTTAAATTCTGGACCAACCTGTTGGAGCCACTGTTAGGCAGCGTGCACAAGGGAGTCATCATCTTCAAACCTTGTTCCATGAAGAGAGTCTTTCAGTTTTCCAATGTGATGGTAGTCACATGGAGCCAGGTCAGGACTGTAAGGCAGGTGTTTCAGTGTCGTCCAGCCGAGTCTTGTGATCGCCTCCATGGTTTTTTGATTGACATGTGGCCGTGTATTGTCGAGCAACAGCAAATCATCCTGCTTTTGCCGATGTGGTCGAGCACGACTTAGTCGAGCTTGAAGTTCCTTCAGTGTCGTCACATATGCATCAGAATTTACGGTGGTTCCATTTGGCACGATGTCCACAAGCAAGGGCCCTTCGGAATCGAAAAACACCGTAGCCATAACTTTTCAAGTAGAAGGTGTGGTTTTGAATTTTTTTTTCTTGCGTGAATTTGCATGATGCCACTCCATTGATTGCCTCTTTGTCTCTGGTGAAAAATGATGAAGCCATGTTTCATCACCTGTCACAATTCTTCCAACAAATTCATCTCCACCATTCTTGTACTGTTCCAAAAGTTCGATGCATACCGTTTTTATTGTTTCTTTGTGAGCTACTGTCATCATCCTGGGAACCTACCTGGCACAAACCTTTTTTTTTTTTTTTTACGCCAACACTTTCAGTATTCTGCAAACACTTCCTTCCCCTATCCCAACGTAGCGTGATAATTCCTTCACTGTGATGCGTCTGTCAGCAGTCACCAGTTCGTTAACTCTCTGCACATTGTCTGGAGTGTGTGCAGTACGAGGCCAGCCGGCTGCGAGGACAAATCTCAATATTGCCGTGCCCGCTTTCATCACGTAACCTGTTTGCCCACCGACTAACTGTGCTGCGATCGACAGCAGCATCTCCATACACCTTTTTAAACCTCTTGTGGATGTTTCCCACTGATTCGTTTTCACAGCACAGGAATTCTATGACAGCACGTTGCTTCTGACGAACGTCAAGTGTAGCAGCCATCTTGAAGACATGCTCTGACGGCGCCACTCACGGGAACAGGTCGAGCTAACTTTGAAAACAAGCGGTAAGGATGTATCTACACACTGTACAACTTTCACATATGCAGAATGAAAACTGTATTTTTACAAAATAGTGCGCATTTCTTTTGGAGTGACCCTCGTATATCTGGAAAATGTGTGGCTGCCAGTGAGGTACTTGAAACGCCCGCTAAATCCGCTGGGCAGAACAGGTAATTACAACTGTGGAAAGGGCCTAATAAGGTTGGGGTCAGTTTCACCTTCTAATTATAATTTATTGTAATTTAATAACACATTTACAACCAAAGCGGCACTTAGCTGAACCTTCACCCAACTGTTTCACGGCTGAAGGCCTCCAAACAAGAAATCAACAAGATAAAAATGCAGTTAAAATAGCAAATAAAATAATAATAAAAAATCACAGCTATGTGGAAAACCTCAAGGTAAAGTAGATAGAACAGACATATGCAAGGTGCAATTCAAATGGCTGAAGGCCACAATTAAATTTTTAAAAATATATTACCGTAATCTTTTAAAGGCAGAAGGCCGTACTATTTAAGCTCGAAAGATAATTTTCAGAATAAAGTTGCAAGGCTGGAAGCCTACAATTAATTTTCCAAATTTTAAAAAAAATATAACCATAACCCTTAAATTTTAAATAACTGAAAACAGGTAGTTAAACATCGGTGGGAAAGACAATAAAGACAACGGCACTCAGAAGCCTCCAGGGAGGTCGGTCTGCCCTCGTTCACTTAGGTGAGACAGGTGGTGAGCCCAACTAGGGGACAGCCACGGACCGACCGACACAACGACTTGCTTGCCACCAATCAGTACATGAGAAATCGAACACAAAAGGTTACGAATGTGATACCCACAAAGATGTGTGTGTTAGCTGTCAAAGTTACACACCATGTTGGATAGCGACCACAGGTGAGGAAAGGACGCTGCCTAAAATTACGCTAGTGACTAGGGCAGGTAACCGGAACACTAACGGCCACAAGGCAGAAAATTACGCTGGTACACTTGAATTTGAAATACGGTAATATAGTTAAAATCATCCAAAAGGAACACTGCCTGAATTTACGTCAATGCCCAGGGCAGGTAACAGAACACTAACGGCCACAAGGCAGAACATTCCGCTGGTGCACTCGAATTTTAGTCAACCAATATAGTTAATTGCACCGCGTGGCGGCTAAATTTCAGCAATAGAAACACTCGGTGCTGCTTGCTCACAGGAAAACCTCCCCAACACCGAATCACCGAAACGAACCACCACAACTTGAATGGACGTGGCTTAGAAAACACTACCGCGAATCTCCTAGCAATAGGACAGCTCCACACACACTCCGACCTGCACCGCGCGGAGATAACATCTAAAATCGTCGTCAGTGGAAATAACGCCAACTACACACACAACCGGACAAACACATGCACGAAGGCCTGAACGATACACAACAGTAACTAAGCACGCGCGAAGACAAATCGGGAGTCGATGCACACACACACACACACACACACACACACACACACACACACACACACACACACACACACACACAGCCAACTGATGAACGATCGGCGAGCCAAAACGCGTCGTACGGCAGGACGACCGACCGACGATCCACAAAGACCGTGGCCTGGCTCAGGTGATGCGTGGCGGCAATGGTCGGGCGAGCCATGTCGACGCAGGCCTCACTGCTCCAACCCGACTGCACTAGCGCCGCATTCCAAATCAGCGACTGGCAGGTCCGGACTGCGCTCTAGACGCGTTCCAACTGACTGGCAGCCCGCACTCGAGGCCCGAACTCGCAACCCGAACTGCTTACGGCAGACAACGACCGGGAAATAGTATCAGTCGAGCAAAGGTACTACGACAGGGGATATAGCAATACGCGCTGCTAGCGGCGGTCGCGGGCACAGCAGCAACTCAGTGACAGCAGTAATTTAAATTAACGTAATGAGGTGGAAGTACGTTAAAAACAGCGTGTAAAATACATGATGGCGGGAACACGAACCACGCACGGCTCAGCACTAACAGGCATCATTGCGTTTCTTGTAACTATTTTCATTACGAAATTATGAATAGCAATATTTTTTAAATAGCACTCTATATTTTTTATCCGATAATCCATTTCCTCTCCTCAAGATATGTTCAAAAACCTATCACAGTGTGCTTCTCTTGACACAACATCCACGACTGTTGTTATTTGTCGTCAGTGATCCTGTTAAAGTTGTGATCTTTATTTCCTAAACCTGGTTTCGGGACCTATGTCCCATCTTCAGGTGCGTCTGCAAAATTATGGACGAACCTCATAATCCCCATTCCAAAACTTACGAAGTCCTGAAGTAATGGTGAGCCAAACACGGCTCTGCATAAAGTTATAAAGGCTGTCTTTCAAACACTGAAACAAACAATAAAGGGAATATATAGTCGGTGCATCGGACGGAATGTGTGAACACACAGTGTGACGCCTGAGTAAAGGTTGCGAATTACCAGTGCTGCATGCACACCCATTGAAATGCCGCTGGCAGAGGCCGTGCAGCCATAGCGTCAACTAGTGCACTGTTGGCGCCAACTGACTTTCAAAACCTGCGATATTGTAACCGTTACGGCACAACCTGTAATCTGTAATATTAGTGCGTCTCTGGTAAATGAGAGAACTTAGCTTTCACTGCATGTGATACCACCCTGCGAGTTCTTAGACCTGACTATAACGGTCATAATATCTCAATTTTGACCATCAGTTGGCGCGAGCAATGGCTTACGTTACGGCTACACGGCCTCTCCCACCGGCATTTCAGCGTTGATGTGTGCTGGGCACAGGCTTGCTTGGTGTGTATGCAGCACTGGCAATTCGCAACCTTTACTCATGGCTCATCTACATCTACATCTACATGATTACTCTGCAATTCACATTTAAGTGCTTGGCAGAAGGTTCATCGAACCACGATCATACTATCTCTCTACCATTCCACTCCTGAACAGCGCGCGGTAAAAACGGTCATCTAAACCTTTCTGTTCGAGCTCTGATTTCTCTTATTTTATTTCGATGATCGTTCCTACCTATGTAGGTTGGGCTCAACAAAATGTTTTCGCATTCGGAAGAGAAAGTTGATGACTGAAATTTCGTAAATAGATCTCGCCGCGACGAAAAACGTCTTTGTTTTGATGACTTACATCCCAACTCGCGTATCATATCTGCCACACTCTCTCCCCTATTACGTGATAATACAAAACGAGCTGCCCTTTTTTGCACCCTTTCAATGTCCTCCGTCAATCCCACCTGGTAAGGATCCCACACCGCGCAGCAATATTCTAACAGAGGACGAACGAGTGTAGTGTAAGCTGTCTCTTTAGTGGACTTGTTGCATCTTCTAAGTGTCCTGCCAATGAAACGCAACCTTTGACTCGCCTTCCCCACAATATTATCTATGTGGTCTTTCCAACTGAAGTTGTTCGTAATTTTATCACCCAGGTACTTAGTTGGATTGACACTCTTGAGAATTCTACTATTTATCGAGTAATCGAATTCCAACGGATTTCTTTTGGAACTCATGTGGATCACCTCACACTTTTCGTTATTTAGCGTCAATTGCCACCTGCCACACCATACAGCAATCTTTTCTAAATCGCTTTGCAACTGATACTGGTCTTCGGATGACCTTACTTGTTGCGGTCTTCAGTCCTGAGACTGGTTTGATGCAGCTCTCCATGCTACTCTATCCTGTGCAAGCTTCTTCATCTCCCAGTACCTACTACAGCCTACATCCTTCTGAATCTGCTTAGTCTATTCATCTCTTCGTCTCCCTCTACGATTTTTACCCTCCACGCTGCCCTCCAATACTAAATTGGTGATCCCTCGATGTCTCAGAACATGTCCTACCAACCGATCCCTTCTCCTAGTCAAGTTGTGCCACAAGCCCCTCTTCTCCCCAATTCTATTCAGTACCTCCTCATTAGTTATATGATCTATCCATCTAATCTTCAGCATTCTTCTGTAGCACCACATTTCGAAAGATTCTGTTGTCTTCTTGTCTAAACTATTTATCGTCCACGTTTCACTTCCATACATGGCTACACTCCATACAAATACTTTCAGAAACGACTTCCTGACATTTTAATCTATACTCGATGTTAACAAATTTCTCTTCTTCAGAAACGCTTTCCTCGCCATTGTCAGTCTAAATTTTATATCCACTCTACTTCACCATCATCACTTATTTTGATCCCCAAATAGCAAAACTCCTTTACTACTTTAAGTATCTCATTTCCTAATCTAATTCTCTCAGCATCACCTGTTTTAATTCGACTACATTCCATTATACTCGTTTTGCTTTTGTTGATGTTCATCTTATACCCTCCTTTCAAGACACTGCCCATTCCGTTCAACTGCTCTTCCAAGTCCTTTGCTGTCTCTGACAGAACTACAATGTCATCGGCGAACCTCAACGTTTTTAATTTCTTCTCCATGGACTTTAATATCTACTCCGAATTTTCCTTTTGTTTCCTTTACTGCTTGCTCAATATATAGATTGAATAACATCGGGGATAGGCTACAACCCGGTCTCACTCCCTTCCCAACCACTGCTTCCTTTTCATACCCCTCGACTCTCATAACTGCCATCTGCTTTCTGTACAAATTGTAAATAGCCTTTCGCTCCCTGTATTTTACCCTTGCCACCTTCAGAATTTGAAAGAGAGTATTCCAGTCAACATTATGAAAAGCTTTCTCTAAGTCTACAAATTCTAGAAACGTAGGTTTGCCTTTCCTTAATCTTTCTTCTAAGATAAGTCGTATAGTCAGTATTGCCTCACGTGTTCCAACATTTCTACGGAATCCAAACTGATCTTCCCCTAGGTCGGCTTCTATCAGTTTTATTAAACTGATAGTTCGGTAATTTTCACATCTATCAACATCTGCTTTCTTTGGGATTGGAATTATTATATTCATCTTGAAGTCTGAGGGTATTTCGCCTGTCTCAATACACCTTGCTCGCCAGATGATAGAGTTTTGTCAGGACTGGCTCTCCCAAGGCTGTCAGTAGTTCTAGTGGAATGTTGTCTGTCAAACTCTTCACGTAGTATCATATCTCCCATTTCATCTTCATCTACAGCCTTTTCTATTTGTCCTCGAGTACATTGCCCTTGTATAGACCCTCTATATACTCCTTCCACCTTTCTGCTTTCCCTTCTTTGCTTAGAACTGGGTTTCCATCAAAGCTCTTGATATTCATACAAGTGGTTTTCCTTTCTCCAAAGGTCTCTTTAATTTTCCTGTAGGCAGTATCTATCTTACCCCTAGTGAGATAAGCCTCTACATCCTTACATTTGTCCTCTAACCATCCCTGCTTAGCCATTTTGCACTTCCTGTCGATCTCATTTTTGAGACGTTTGTATTCCTTTTTGCCTGCTTCATTTACTGCATTTTTATATTTTCTTCTTTCATCAATTAAATTCAATATTTCTTCTGTTACTCAAGGGTTTCTACTAGCCCTCGTCTTTTTACCTATTTGATCCTCTGCTGCTTTCACTATGTCATCCCTCAAAGCTACCCATTCTTCTTCTACTGTATTTCTTTCCCCCATTCCTGTCAGTTGTTCCCTTATGCTCTCCTTGAAACTCTGTACAACCTCTGGTTCTTTCAGTTTATCCAGGTCCCATCTCCTTAAATTCCCACCTTTTTGCAGTTTCTTCAGTTTTAATCTACGGTTCATAACCAATAGATTGTGGCCAGAGTCCACATCTGCCACTGGAAATAGGAAGTGGTAGTATGGACAAAAACAAGAAAAAAATGTCCAGTACACAAGTGCTTTGAAAAGCTTGCTTCTAATGAACAAGTGCTCGTAACTTTTGCAGATGTGTGTTCCAAAATAGCGAAGAAGTTTCAAATGGCTCTGACCACTATGGGACTCAACTGCTGAGGTCATAAGTCCCCTAGAACTTGTAGTGGCGTGGCAAGACAGCCAAGCCACTCGGAGGTAGCCGAAAGGCACGCATTAAGCTCACGCAGATTGGCGTGAGGTCTGGAACAAGTTAAAGTAATTATCCTATAAAGAAAAGAACGTAGTTCTTGCAATACTTAACTTTAATCTACAATTGGAAAACATCGCTCTTGTTAGACATTATTACACTGAATATAAATTGGTAATGGCGCCTTGCTAGGTCGTAGCAAATGACGTAGCTGAAGGCTAAGCTAACTATCGTCTCGGCAAATGAGAGCGTATTGGTTCGCTAGCAAAGCGGCTGTACAACTGGGGCGAGTGCCAGTACGTCTCTCTAGACCTGCCGTGTGGTGGCGCTCGGTCTGCAATCACTGGCAGTGGCGACACGCGGGTCCGACGTATACTAACGGACCGCGGTCGATTTAAAGGCTGCCACCTAGCAAGTGTGGTGTCTGGCGGTGACACCACAGAACTTAGAACTACTTAAACCTAACTAACCTAAGGACATCACACACATCCACGTTCGAGGCAGGATTCGAACCTGCGACTGTAGCGGTCGCGCGGTTCCAGACTGAAGCGCCTAGAACCGCTCGGCCACTCCGGCCGGCTAGCGAAGAAGAACAAGTGCTCATATCTCTTAAGGTATGCATTTTAGACCAAATGTTTACTGGAAATTTTTTTCTTGTTTTGGTCCATAATACCGCTTCCCAAAATATGGAAAGCAAAGAACTTGCAGTAGAAGAGATTTATTTCACAGTATCGAAGATCAAGAACTGCTCATAGCTCTCAATGTATGCGTTTGGAGCCCACATTTATTTGACTTTTTTTGTTTCGAATGGTCATTCCTGTCAGATCCCGGAACATTGACCATCGTTTCTGAAACACCCTGTGTACATTTACATATGTAAGAATTTCAGCTTTTTGTAATACTAACGAGTTCGATTGGCATCATTGTTTGTTTATAACTTAACAGATGCACTTGAGATGAGACGCAGATCCCGAAACAGAGGTGTGCTTTCCTTTCACGAGACAAAAAATTTTACATCTGTAGCGAATCTTATCGTCAATGACGAGTATCACAGTGGACCATTCACCTAAACATGACTTTATTTAACACGTAACACAAATCTCCTGTACTAACACGCAGTCAGCGTCAGCGTAACGCAACTCGTCCACTTGCTGGAGTTGGCCGTAAGCAAATGGAGACACAAGGAAAATGTACACCTTTCACTCAGTCAATCGCCGTCATTGAAGGTTTGTGCGAATACTATGGACACCAACGAAGGGAAGATAGAAGTACTGTTCTTCTATGGAGAATGTAAGTTAGGAAAACAGCAATTGCAAACGTTTTCTTATTTACAATGTACAGAAATGTAAAACTTCCTGGCAGATTAAAACTGTGTGCCGGACCGAGACTCGAACTCGGGACCTTTGCCTTTCGCGGGCAAGTGCTAGTTCTGCAAGGTTCGCAGGAGAGCTTCTGTAATGTTTGGAGGGTAGGAGGCGAGGTACTGGCAGAAGTAAAGCTGTGACGACGGGGCGTGAGTCGTGCTTGGGTAGCTCAGGTGGATGTGTGAGCCCGTGGTCTAGTGGTAATCGTCGTGCATTCTAAACTTATGCCGGCACGGTAGCTCAGCGTGTTCGATCAGAGGGTTAGCTACCCTCTGTAATAAAAAAACTGAGCTAATCGATCAACAACGAACTTAAAGGGATGTCTTACGACGTCCGCCCCGAGCAGATGCAACGAACGAAACTGAACAAAATGAGATTTAAAAAAAAAAGGTGGTAGAGCACTTGGCCGGGAAAGGCAAAGGTCCCGAGTTCGAGTCTCGGTCCGGCACACAGTTTTAATCTGCCAGGAAGGTTCATATCAGCGCACACTCCGCTGCAGAGTGAAAATCTCATTCTGGATACAGAAATGTAGTTTTTTCAATGGTATATCGCATGTCTATCTTGTCATCATTGGAGCGCTTGATTTATTGGTTACCGGTTTCGATCTGGTGAACAGCTCATTTTTACATCTAGACTAATGCGGCAAAGCGCATTTTAACCGAAAGGATTATGACGTAATAATAAATTATAATAATCTGCTAAAAAAACCGTTTTGAGTACTGCGCTAATATACTCAGAAGCATTTTGTCTTTCTGACAAGGCACTCTCTGTGGGTGTATTGGAATATTACATGACCTTCCGTTTTCACGTATTGGCTTTTAGATTCGAAGGAATCTACATAAGTGTTTTACAATAGAATGAGAATGTACTTAGTAGAATGTTTGATTCATCACTCGAAGGGCATGCAGTTTTCCTTTGAGTGAAAAACTGGTCGTAATCCGCACTTTCTCGCGTAAAGTTGCTGTAATTTCGTAACATGACACTTATTCAACTGACATTTTCCGTGTCTAGTGTGCCATTTGCTTCTGTAAGTAATGCTAACTTTAGCAGGATTTTCTTTCTACTTGTTTTCTGCCTGTCTGTAAGTGTGCAATCAATTACAATAACATAATAACATTAAGTTGCTTTCGTATTCATTTGTGTATTTTGTAGTTTCCTCTCTGCCTTTGTTTTGTATATGTGTATTACTTTTCTTGTAAAGTTAGCAGTTGCCTTTCTCAATTTATTCAGTTCTCTCCCCCCCCCCCCCCTCTCTCTCTCTCTCTCTCTCTTTCGTAGTTATATAGTTCACTCAAAAGTAATAGTAAAGACCTCTGTTGACAAACTTCGCTTTGCAAGGCTAGTTTTAATTCTCAAGGTGATTTGTTAATGAGATCGATATCGGTAATCTATAAATATAGTGTCCCAGTAGGTGGTTTACTTCATTATTTCGAATTAAAAGACTGTACAGTACGTCTGAAGCGCAGTTAAATTCTGCTACAAACCCCCCCCCCCCCCCCCCCCCACTCGCAGTCCCCTTGGCCGAATGAAATATCAGAGTAAAATGAAAATATGAAAATTGATGACCAGTGTATCATAGGATATTCTACCCAAAATTTCCGAGGACGCTTCCAGCTGAACGAGGTCTGTCGAGGCGCATTATCATGGTACAGCAACCATTCCTCGTTCTCCCATCTCGTATGCCCTTTTCGTCTGTTATTTCCTTCAGTTTCCTTAAAATATCACGGTAGAACTTCCCTGTCACTGACTAAATGATGGAGGAAATTCCTTATGAAAAATTGCATGAATGTGAAAAAAAAGATTATTAGCATTGACTTGATGTCACCACATACTTTGTGAACTTCTTTTGTCTGCGGAGAGGATGTTTTCCACTGCGCTGGTTGCTATTTTATTTCAGGGTCATAGTGGTTCACGCCTGATTCATCGGGAGTTGCGGCCCTGCACAGGAAGTTCGGATCATCTCGAACTGCTATTTGCAGTTGAGTGCATGCCTCAATCCTATGGTCTCGTAGGTTGGCGTTCAAAAGACGGAAGAGTCCGCAGCTCGTGGTCTAGTGGCTAGCGTTGCTGATTCTGGATCACGTGGTCCCGTATTCTATTCCCGGCCGTGTTGGGGATTTTATCCGCTCGGGGACTGGGTGTTTGTGTTGTCCTCATCATTTCGTCATCATTCATGAAAGTTGCGAGATTCGAGTGAGTAAAGATTGGGAATTTATACGGGCGCTGATAACCGCGCAGTTGAGTGCCCACAAACCAAACATCGTCGTGAAAAGACGAGCAACTAACTTCGCTGGATTTCGTCTGATGTAGATCACTTGGAATGCGCTGAAAATTCCCATATGAAATTCCAAGTATCACACAAACATAAAGGACTGTCTGCTTTTCGTCCTTTAGGCCGGTATTACACTACCAAATTTCTTTGTCCAATATCTTTGTCAAAGAAATTTGATGGTGTAATAGAGAACTTTGTCAAATATTTGATCAAATCTAGGGCCTCGCTGTAGATTTGATCAAAGAAGTCGCTTGTCTCCTGTTCACTGCAATGTGACATGTTACCACGTGGAGCGCTAGCATCGCTGCAGCGTTCTGTCATCTGTAGTGTTTTTATAAACATTGCCGGTAAATACAATTGGTGTGTACCGACAACTACAAATTTAATAGTGATGTATAAAGCTGCTGATGCGCTTTACAACGTGAGGTACCCTGAGAACAAAAATAGATTGAGATGAGTGGAGACCTAACGTAACGTAAGCTAACCTAACCTAACCTAACTCCCTCCTGTAGCAAGGAATCAGAGTGTTACAGTGAGCCTGCGTTCTGCAGATGTATCAGTTCTTAAGTGAGTATTGTGCTTTGTGATATGAGGATACACTTCACTGAGCACATACAGAAATGTATGCTCATCCATTCTTAAGCAATTGATGTACGGCTTGACGTCCTCCACTATAAGCTCACGTAACAAGTTTTGTTGAATGCTTTTATCGTGTCGTCGTAAAACCCACGGCTTCACCCAGGTACGTTTCCTTTTTTCCCTCCGCTTCTCTTCCGCATGTGCTCACAGTGCTATTGTGGTACATGCAACTGCTGCTGTTAATAACAAGTTTTGTTGTCAGCCATCTTGAACTTTGACGAAAAATATGATGACAGTGTAATACCCCTTTTTAGCGCCAGGTCAAAGATCTTTGTCAAATATATTTGACGAATATTTGATCAAATCTTTGACCAAATCTTTGACAAAGAAATTTGATAGTGTAATACCGGCCTTACGCTCTTCGGCAATCGTTTCCGGGCTCGTGCATGATTGCTTGTCATCCTCCAGAGACTCTCCGTCATCTTTAAATCGTTTAATGGTGGCAGGACGTCAAACGGGTTGACTTGGAGCAGGAGAGGCACCACAGGACATTTTAATTTCCACTGACTATACTTTTACAAATAAATTCATAAAAATTTAACAGCATGACCAGGAAGGATTCAGGATTCATACTCATAGCAGTGGAAGCTCAAAAACGTAACAAAACACTTTTTTTTTACATGTGAAATTTCATCATTTTTTTCACTTACTGCTGGCTGCATTTGTTGCTATAGGTACACTTTTCTTCCTAAGTAAGAGAGATTCTTCGATGACTTTTGTACAGCACACAAACAGTAGTTACAGGTGTATGAAACTCTAGAAGTTATTAAATTTATCAAAAAATGAATGAACTGTTACATTTTAAACTTCATGTTTAGAAAAAACCCAAGTTTTATAGTTAATTATATCAATTTTTTTCAATAGATTTGGAAAATTCTAGAGTTTCATACACCTGTAACTACTGTTTGTACCCTATGAAAAATTTGTCGAAGAATCTTACTTAGGAAGAAAAGTGTACCTATAGCAACAAATGCAGCCAGTAATAAGTGAAAAAATGATGAAATTTCACATGTAAAAAAAGGTATTTTGCTACGTTTTTGAACTTCCACTGCGATGAGTGTGAGTCCTCAATCCTTCCTCGTCATGGTGACAAAGTTATATGAATTTATTTGTAAAAGTATAGACAGTAGAAACTAAAATGTCCTGTGGTGACTCTCCTGCTTCAAGTCGGCCCCGTTTGACGTCCTACCCCCCTTAAAGCACTCAAAATGTTCTCGTCTGGCTCAAAACTTGCTCTCCAGAACTCTCCCTCAGCAAGGGATGGATTTCAGCTGCAGTTTAGTGGTGCTTAAAAGAAAACTTAATGCGGATCCTTTGTTTCTTCGAGTCAGCCATTTCTAAATTAGCAGAGACAGTAGAACACAGTGTAAAGAATTAGCGACAACCTTCTCACCGACGTACTCGCGATGACGCCACGTGGCAGACTGGCGGTTGAAAGAAACAACCGGAGCCTCCTAACGGCGAAAATTTGCACAGCAATATTCAAATTCTCTGAACTTTCGCGTATCACCTCGTATCGTACCTTACGCCCTGGGGCACCCCGTTCGGAAGTAATTTGCAGCACTTGTGGGGAGGTAGGGTCCTGCAACGCAGTCAGCGAGCATCCGCCGCAGTGCTCTGCGGGACACTCACAGCTGGGTTGGCGCCATCTGCCGCGCCAGCCACAGCCGCCAGCCGTAATTTGCAGACGCGACGTCTCCCCTGGGCCCTCCCCCTCCTCCCCCTCCCCACCTCCCGCATATTTCCCGACTCACTCGCCCTACTGAGCGCTGCCATCCCTACTCTTCCACATCCGGCTGCGTCGACTCGCGTCGGCGTGAAATTGCGAGTCGCGGGATTCAATATCTCCGCCGGAAGCTAAGTGCGTGTAGGCAGGAATATCGCCCTCCCCTTCACGTCCACTGAATGAGGCGCGCAGCCCTTTGCTAACTGTCTTGACAACTCATAAGCCCGTCTTACCCTCCTTGCTTCACACACGCACACACAGGGTTTCGACTAATTTGGTGCCTGCCGTATGTTACTCATACCTGCCGTAGCAAAGGCATCAGTAAACTGCGGTACTTCCATATTGCCATCGTGCTCACACCCCTCCAGTTTTACGATCAGGATGAATCTCTCATACGCCCACCAGGCCTCGTTCGAGGGACCAGGCTACTATGAAACCATTCTCACACTGGTAGTCTTTGCGAAGCGCTCCAAACGTGGTCTTGGGCATGGTTGCCGCACACGTTCTGAAACGGCCTGATACGTCTCACGGAACGTGCTCCCCATCGCGATTTGCGACCGCAACGCTGTCCAGCGGTAGCTCTTGGCTGCTTCTGGCGCACAAATTGTGGTATCGATAGCTACGATGCCACAACGTAGTTCCACTCTGCTAGGTTGGCACTACGAGAGACACTGACGACAGCACACTCTAGCCGGCGCTGTCGTGGTCTACGAGCTCCGCGACTGCTTCAGCCCATTTGATCAGGTGCAGCCAGCCAGGACACTTCGCTTCAGCTTCGCACCTCGTTCCAAGTTATGAAGTTCTTATTGCTTGGGTAAAGGGAATTTAAATTCATACAGCAGTACCCACGTGTTTTAACTTTTCCTGATCCGACCCACGTGCCGCCTTCCAGGCGGGATACAAAACAAATCACACAGTTTCTTAACGAAAATGGACACGCGTGAAATAGCTGCGTTAGTTATGGTAGCGATTGTCGAAGAAGAGCGGAGGAAATCGTCAAGAAGATTCTGGACTTTCAGTGGCTCGAACAATGAATTGCTCGTAGAGCGACACTACATAATTGCGTACAACGATGTGAGACCCATACTAGAAGAAGTTACTCGTTTACTCGATTGGAACTACATCTCGTTTTCGGTTTTGAAATTAATATAGTTAAAGCTAAGTGTTTAACGTCAGTTTGCGCGTGCATAATACCCATATAAAAAAAGGCTCCAAGCACTATGGGACTTAACATCTGAGGCCATCAGTCCCGTAGACTTGGAAATACTTAAACCTAACTAACCTAAGGACATCACACACATCCATGCCCGAGGCAGGATTCGAACCTGCGACAGTAGCAGCAGCGCGGTTCCACACTGAAGCGCCTAGAACCGCTCGGCCACAGCGGCCGGCATATTACCCATATTCTCGATGTTGTGTTGACTGCCATCACCCTGAAGTAATTCACACAGGTTTCAAGATCGGGATACGATTCATAATTTCATTCGAATGGGAGAAGATCATTTTTCGACGCTAATCAGCGTCTTTGAAAAGGATGTTTACCGGCAAGATACAAGCACGCGGCAATGCATAAAACCAAGATAGAGGTATATATGTTTCACACAAAGTTTTATTACTGTAAAAATTTCAAGTGTGTAACTGGTGTTTACTTTCTGAGAGAGACCGACAGTCATTAAGATTTCTGGCCAATGTGGAAATTTCATGCCCAACAAAAACTCCAGCTGTAAGGTTTTCTTGACTGACGAAGGGAAATTTCGTTGAAAGGTACTTAAATCAGGGGCCATCCTGTGGAAGAGCCCTCACACAAACTGCTTCATTAACGCCAGTTTTATATATAGTAGTAGAAGCTACTTCTTTTCTGCAAAAAGTTTTTAGTCCCAGGCGCAAAATGTCTCCGATTTGACCGAACGTGTAGATGGCAATGCTTTTGCCTTGCCCAAGTATCCCACTCATAAAAATGGGCACATTCTTGTATCAAGCCTATTGTCGAAATAAAAGTCCTGTAACCAGAACTTCATTTCATGGTGAGTAAACATGATAGAGAGAAACTAAGAACAGTTTTGACATCAGCATCAAAAGTTATTTAAGAACACACATTTATTTTCAATCATCTAATATCGCGGAGACTGTGTAACTAAAATGGGTATCCTGGTATGTTTCTGACGCACAGACACCACCTTAGACATTTGGCAGCGGTTAATAAACATTTGCAAAAAATGGTTCAAATGGCTCTGTGCACTATGGGACTTAACTTCTGAGGTCATCGGTCCCCTAGAATTTGAACCTGCGACCGTAGCGGTCGCGCGGTTCCAGACTGTAGCGCCTAGAACCGCTCGGCCAAACCATAAATCGATTAAGGCGAACACTCAGTTGCTTCCTTCAAGCTTGTGCTCGTTTCTGATTACGTCGTCGTCGACAGCACTGTAAACCATAATCTTGTTTATTTCATTTTCATGAATACTGATTCATCAAAATAGGTCACTGTTTATCACATATTGATATGGAGGAGTGAGCACAAGATGAATGCAGAAAGTACACGAAGTCACTGTTAAGAAGCTTTGTGGAGTGAAACGCTTGAAATTCGTTTTTATTGTCAGCTGACGTCGTGCTCGTGCGTGGCACATCATCTCTCGCGTAAACCTTGACAGCCATCTCAATTATGTAGCCACACTACGTGAATAATCTGTGGCGTAATGTGAGCAATTTCTGCCAGTTTCCTTCTGGTCACGAACACCACTATCCTTCCATCACTGAGAGCTAAATATGCACCTTCTAACTTCCCCCTTTTTATTGGAGGAAGATTCCCACTGGTGAATCACTTCTTATGTGCTAGTAACAGCCCACTCTCTATGTTCTCTCTCCTGAGCCCATATTTAGTAATTTTATAGGTAGCACAATTATTGCAATTTTTTCGATGCTTCATTTTTGGTATAGTGTGTACTACTGCTCATTACTGTTAATTATTCTTAGCCAGTTTCCGTGCTAGGTAGTGTGTCCTTTCCAAGTAATAGCTCGTCTACAGCATTCGTAGTTTCATTCGTATGGTCAGTCTTAATTAGCATTTGCATGTCTTTCTATTATACTTTTCACTCCCCCATTCACTCGTCGTCTTAGGACTTAATCATAACGAGTACATACCTGACTCACACTATTTTTATAGGACTCTTAGTTTGTTTCAGCATCTCTTACTCTAAGCAAAATTGTGTAGTTGTTTCGTAGCAACATTTTTATGTTGAAAACACGGATATAGTACGCATGCTGTGCCTGAATGTAACAAAAAATAGCATAACCTTTGGAATTATTGTCCTGAACATTTTGAAAAAGAAAAAAAGAACACACTACAATCCATCTAAGACGACGAGTGAGGTCGGTCTTCTGTTCATACATTTTTCGAACTATAGACGACCTGAAAGAAATACAAATTGGTATTTAGATACCACTTTGCACCACTAACCAGCCCAGAATAATGCAGTGCTCAGCACTCTGTCTTCGCTGCTTTCGTGTCAGTGACAATAACAGCTTGGAATCGGAGCTACACTTCTTAAAGGAGAGACTGAACCAACGGTTGTGATGGTCTGTCGGTAGATAGGGTCTTCTAGTAATTGTTAATTATGCTAATCAGAAAGACGACGAACCGCCTTCTCACTTTACACAGTTGCTAGTCTCTTCTTCGGAAAAACGACATAAAGACCACGTATTTGGTAAGTCAAAAAAAAAAAAAAAGCTTTTTCCTACGCAAAATAGACGCATCTTTTCACTGCCTGAGTTTATGGCGTAGCGTGTAGCTGTGTCAAAGTGTATATAGGCAAAATTGGAATGATAGTAAAAGACCATCTTAAAGACCGCAAACGACAAACGCATTTGATACAAAATGTGAAATCTGCAGTAGCGGAATTTCAGGTAAAGTGCAGCTAGGACACAGATTTCAACAACATACCACTGAGCTTGTCAGCGCTAGTCAAGAGATGTAACACTTTAAGAAGAAAAGGCGGACAAGTGTCTGAAATATCTACCAGCTTCGTTGTTTGCCGCCAACAAGGAGGGAAATACGCAGCCTTGGTGCATGGGGAATACAAACTATTTTCAAGAAGGCAATTTGTGAATCGACAGTAATATTTTGGAAAACATTCCCCTTTTCTAACCTTTCGCGGGCAAATGCTCTACCAACTGAGCTACCCAAGCACGACTCACGACCCGTCCTCACAATTTTACTTCCGCCAGTACCTCGTCTCATACCTTCCAAACTTCACAGAAGTTCTCCTGTGAAACTTGTAGGACTAGCACTACTGGAAGAAAGGATATTGCGGAAGTGAAATTGTGAGGAGAGGCTGTGAGTCGTGCTTGGGTAGCTCAGTTGGTAGAGCACTTGCCCGTGAAAGGCAAAGGTCTCGAGTTCGAATCTCGGTCGAGCACACAGTTTTAATCTTCCAGGAAGTTTCAAAATCAGCGCACACTCCGCTGCAGAGTGAAAATTTCATTCTGATTCCCCTTTTCTTTTTATTTCTCTGCCTGTTAACATTTCCTGTCTAATGAGATATAGCTATGGCTAAGGACATTCCAGCCAATAACTCCACTTCTTCAGAAGAAGCACAGGAGGACTCCCTTTTATACGTGAACTTGACACTGGCCTTTGTTGATGTTCAGCTAACTGTGGAAACCGGAAGGTCCTGTACAGATTCAACCAGAGAGGTAGAAACGTCGATCGAGTAGAAGAACTTAGAAGAGGAACATGATACAGCCTAACTGCCTAAAGATCTCCAGAGACAGTGACCACAAAAACCCGCAGACGTAACAGAGTATATGAGTCTTGTAACGTTAAGAACTGAATGAGAAAGCCAACTCGTAAAGAAAAGTAGGTAAGTAGCATTATGGCTCTGAGCACTATGGGACTTAACATCTATGGTCATCAGTCCCCTACAACTTAGAACTACTTAAACCAAACTAACCTAAGGACATCACACAACACCCAATCATCACGAGGCGGAGAAAATCCCTGACCCCGCCGGGAATCGAACCCGGGAACCCGGGCGTGGGAAGCGAGAGCGCTACCGCACGACCACGAGCTGCGGACAAGTAGCATTATGAAAATGGGAATGATGAAAGAGATAAAGTGTTATGGCATTAGACCTAATGGCATTTTCATCATATCATTGATCATTGAAGTGTACTGTCTTATTTGAGAGCATACATTTGTCATTAAGCTATTAATTAAAATTTTCCAATTTTCACAATAATTTGGATGGTAGTTCAGAGCTAAACGATGGTATTTGTTTCAAATACCAACCGGCCCTCAATCTGCAGACAGGTACAGGATACAGGGTTCAGTTTTTGGAAGGGTCACAGTTCCTTACTTTGTCCCTTGTTCCAAATATGACATTCTGTGTGACACTTGCCTAGGATGTAATAAAAATAACAACAAACTATATAAAATGTTTCATTTTTGATAGAACAATGACAGGCTCCTTCACATCGCCATAACTGAATGGTTGGTGTCACTGCATTCGGTGCTGAAGGGTCCGGGTTCGACTTCCAATAACTTATTAGATGTGTTCGGAGTTATGAAGTCTGGGAACAGCCTGGTGAAGTCAGATGAGCCACTTGAATAAAGAAGCAGCAGAATCACCAGGATTCCACTGCTGGCAACAGCAGATGGATGAATTGTCGGCAGGCTTATCACATAACTCACGATTATAGATCGCTCCTCGCACTACGTTGTGGACAGCGGTCATCAGTTGGAATAGGAATAAGGTCGAATTCGTGAGCCGGCCGGAGTGGCCGTGCGGTTCTGGGCGCTACAGTCTGGAACCGAGCGACCGCTACGGTCGCAGGTTCGAATCCTGCCTCGGGCATGGATGTGTGTGATGTCCTTAGGTTAGTTAGGTTTAATTAGTTCTAAGTTCTAGGCGTCTGATGACCTCAGAAGTTAAGTCGGATAGTTCTCAGAGCCATTTGAACCATTTTTTTCGAATTCGTGAGTGGTGTTCACGTAAGGGACTTATATTAATGCTTAGTACATTGCCCTAGCTTAACTTACAAGAGCAGTAATTAAGATGCACTCACTATTATCAGTATTTCATTTAACCCTACGATTGCGAACATAGGTCTCCAGATTACGACTTCTAAAAGTAGTGATTAGGATGATATAAAATTTAACTATGCACTCACGATTATCAGTATCTCACTTAATAATACGATTGTGAATATATGTCCCTGGACCACAGGTACACCGGCACGTAAATGAGAGGAATGCAGTATGTTTCAGTCTTTTTATTTTTTTCTTCTTTCGTTGCCTTATTCGAGGGCCTCTGGTTTGTACTTGTTATGATTAAGTCTCAAGACGACGAGTGAATGGGGGAGTGAAAAGTATAATACACAGACATGCAAATGCTAATTAAGACTGACACTACGAATGCTGTAGAGGAGCTATTACTTGTAAAGTTTACACTATCTAGCACGGAAATGGGCTGAGAAGAAATGCAGCTACGACAACAGTAACGAGCAGTAGTACAATCTATACTAACAATGAAGTAACATCAAAGGCCAGCAGCAAGAAGAAAAATTCAACAATTTTGCTGCCTACGAAATTACTACATATGGGCTTAAGAGAGAGAACATAGAGGACAGGATGTAAATGTGCCACTTTAACAGGTTCAAATGCACACTGCAAGCCCATCAGCGTGTTCTTCCCCTCAAACGAACAACTGAAACATGCCCTGTTTTAAACATAACTTGAATTTACTGGGAGTTCTTGCCACTTCTGAACTCTTTTCATGGCACTTTAATTTTCGAAAATTATGTATATATTGATATTGCCTTACTGGCCAAAGACTTCGCTGAGCCTTACTGGCCAAAGACTTCGCTGAGCTCCTAAACTTAGTTACAGATCTTGCATTTCGCTGAGCTCCAAAACTTAGTTACAGATCTTGCATCGGAATGTCAGCTAGTTGGCTTGAACATGAACCTTTCCAAAACAAATGGGTCCCAGCTGGAGATGTGAAAGTCAAGGACAGTCTATTAGAAGAGGTCAGTGAATATGTCTACCTTGGCCAGATTATAAATATGAAGGGAGACATAAGGCCAGAAATCTATCGACGCATCAAGCTTGGCTGGCAAGCATTTGGGAAGAATTCAACAGTATTCAGATCAAAAATGCCAGTAAATCTGAAGAAAGCAGTATTTGATCAATGCATTCTTCCTGTGATGACGTATGGCTGCGAAACATGGACACGGAACTCATTTACAAAAGGGAAACTTAGGACAGCACAGAGAGCCATGGAGAGATGAATGCTGGGCTATACGAGAAAGGATAGTAAAAGGGCAGATGACATCCGATATGTGACGAAGGTTAATGACATCTTAGAGACAGTAGGTTCCTTGAAATGGCAGTGGGCTGGTCACGTCGCAAGAAGAAAAGACAACAGTTGGACGAAGCTAGTACTGGAGTGGAGTCCGAGAGAGCACCGGAGGCCTAGCGGAAGACCACCAGACAGATGGGACAAAGACATCAAGAAGATCACTGGTAACACCTGGCAGAAAACTGCCCAAGACCGTCCCACTTGGAGAAGGCTGCTGAAAGCCTACCTGAATCACGACTCGAAGAGGCCGCATCATTTAATGATTGAATTGGCTGATGATGATGATGATGATGATGATGCAGGCAACAAGGAATTGGACGTGTATAGAAATAAATAATATTTTACTAAAACGTTATTCGAACCCCTTCCCCTTGTCATCAGATACGTGCCTTTGTACACAACAATCTCACCACCTGCCTAGCTGCGCATGCGTAGTTCGGTCTCTAGGAACGCCTGCCACCGCCGCCTTGATCGTTGTACTGTCCCGCCGCACGAGCAGAGGAAAGGAGGCACAGCCTTCTAGATGGGAGTGGTCTGCGCCATTGTCTGTACAGCCCAGAGGGCCGCACAAAGGCGCACCGCAGCTCCGGCACGCGACAGCCAGCCCCTCCTGCCCGGACGTCGCCGCACCAAATGAGATCACCGCACAAAGAAGGGAGGGGCCAAACCTCTCACGCTGCAAACGAGCAATGAGCTAAAAGCCGCCGCTCGCTGATGAGTTGTGGGTGTGGTGCGCGGCGGGAAGGTGGTCTGCGCGTTTCCTTTTACGTAACAGGATCCCAAGAGGAGCTGCATCAGGAGAGACATCCTTTTCTCAGACAGTTATTAGTATGCAGTCCACACTTGACTAAATCAAAATTCTGATCAGCTGCGGCTGTGATTGCAGTTGCCGACATCAGGCGTCGTAACAGCAGCTGTGGCGAAACGTCAGAATACAACAAGCGTTCCCAGATGTATGTCGACTGGTTAGCATTACGTTTCTCCACCCACTGATTGTGTTAGGAATACTTCCTACAGCTGGTACTGGCTGAGACACCGGGTCTGATGGTGGAGAAATTGGACCTATGATAGGAATGGGCGAAGTTCTAACACTGGCTACCCGAACTAAGTTTTCCGTGGTTTACGGAAATCTTTCAGGGGAATAAAATGATTTTGCATTTAAAAAGACTACTATGCGTTAATAGTATATGTGGTTTGCAAATTTAGCATTTATTAAAGAAGAGGCGGCATAACAGAGTGAACAGAAGATACAGAAAAGAAATGTGCCGAAAAGAAGATGCAATATTAGAAGTTTTGCTATTTGGGGAGCAAAATAACTGATGATGGTCGAAGTAGAGAGGCTGTAGACTGGCAATGGCAAGGAAAGCGTTTCTGAAGAAGAGAAATTTGTAAACATCGAGTATAGATTTAAGTATCAGGAAGTCGTTTCTGTAAGTATTTGTATGGAGTGTAGCCATGTATGGAAGTGAAAGACGGACGATAAATAGTTTAGACAAGAAGAGAATAGAAGCTTTCGAAATGTGGTGCTACAGAAGATTAGATGGGTAGATCACATAACGAATGAGGAGGTATTTAATAGAATTTGGGAGAAGAGGAGCTTGGTGCACAACTTGACGAGAAGAAGAGACTGGCTGGTAGGACATGTTATGAGGCATCAAGGGATCACCAATTTAGCATTGGAGGGCAGCGTGCAGGGTAAAAATCGTAGAAGGAGACCAAGAGATGAATACACTAAGCAGATTCAGAAGGATGTAGATTTCAGTAAGTACTGGGCGATGAAGAAGCTTGCACATGATAGAGTAGCATGGAGAGCTGCATCAAACCAGTCTCAGGACTGAAGACCACAACAACATGTGTTTAAGTCTACACGACTGTGTGTGTGTGTGTGTGTGTGTGTGTGTGTGTGTGTGTGTGTGTGTGTGTGTGTGTGTATGTGTGTGTGTCAGTGTTTGGTATACAAGACACCGATCGACATTCCAAAAGACCTCGTTAGCCGTTTGGTTGAAGCTGTAGCCTTTATTCATGAAACACTCCGTTGCTGTGGATGTGTTTAGACTATCGTCAACCATTTATACATTAATGAAAATGGACATTTTCAGCAACATGACTAAAACAATATACATTACACGGCAGTTTGAACATAGTCTCTGTACATCACTAGTGTCAAATGCTCAGGTGACACTTTTGTCACATTAAAAAACTGTTTCTTTTTATCTCCCTTAAACAATCCAAAATTTTGCATATGTTAAGTTTTTTACACCTTTTTCACTACCCATTGTATGGAATAGTATGCAATTTGAGTAGAACACCCCTAAAACATTAAGTGTGGTTGGAGGTGTGATGAGAGTTCCGTGATCAAATAATCAGAAACAAATAACACTGAGTTGAACCCATAGTTTTAGCGGTGACTAGCCTGACTTGTGCCAACGACCTTGCCGCAGTGGTAACATCGGTTCCCCTCAGATCACCCAAGTTAAGCGCTGTCGGGCTGGGCTAGCACTTGGATTGGTGACAATCCGGTCTGCCGAGCGCTGTTGGCAAGCGGGGTGCACTCAGCCCTTGTGAGGCAAACTGAGGAGCTACTTGATTGAGAAGTAGCGGCTCCGGTCTCCCAAAGTGACATACGGCCGGGAGAGCGGTGTGCTGACCACATGCCCCTCCATATCCGCATCCAGTGACGCCTATGGGCTGAGGATGACACGACGACTGGTCGGTACTGTTGGGCCTTCATGGCCTGTTCGAGACGAGTTTCGGGCTGACTGGTAACAACGCTGATGACATTTGGGCGGTTTCCAATAGAAAGAGGTGGCATGTCGAGCATAGCCTTGGAATGCTGTTAGCAGTTTTGACCACACATGCTACAAGTGATTTGGAAATGTAACATGGTAAACAGCTTCCCTGAGATACGCATGTATCATAGGCGTTTGTTAATAAGTGTCGCCGTCTGTGTCTTAAGTCTTTTCCCGCCATAGCATGGTCAACCTTCGTTCTCACACTTTCAGCTATGTCCCCCACAGGTAAAGATAGCCACAGGTCGCTGGATTATCGGCTGCCCTCGTGCACATGCATATCAATGCGAGACTAAGTCTAGGGCGTCCAGTTAACCAGCCACCTTTCACACGTTCTGTAACAACATTCTAATCGCTGCACATAGGTGACTCCTTATGCTTATTAATCGAATATAATGACTGCTATATGTTTGTAAAGTGCTTTTCCCTGTGTTCAGGTTCTGCGTGATCCGTTGCTCTTTTCATTCATGGTGAACTTTCTTCTCTTGGGATCCGCGGTAAATTGTCAATAGCGGTGCTGATTCACTCACAAATACTGTATAGAATTTTATAGGGACTCCATTTGGACCCTGTGACTTTTTTTTTTATCTGGCTGTTCAGGTCCAGACCCACCGTAAAGTGAGCGAATTTTCAGGCAAACACCAGACGAGTTGGTAATTGGGCAGAGCGAGTCAGAAATGAGAATATTTTGCGAAGGGTTTTATATTCCTGGAACATCCCGGAAACCTGGCTCAAAACGAGGATGGGATCGATTTCATGTTTAATTATGGGAACAGGTGGTGAGCATACACATCAAGCCCACTCGTTATTCGTGACTTTATCCGGTGTCACAAGGACGGGGAGGCAAGAAACTGGTTCAAATGGTGCAAATAGCTCTGAGCACTATGGAACTTAACTTCTGAGGTCATCAGTCCCGTAGAACTTAAAACTACTTAAACCTAACTAACCTAAGGACATCACACACATCCATGCCCGAGGCAGGATTCGAACCTGCGACCGTAGCGGTCGTGCGGCTCCAGACTGTAGCGCCTAGAACCGCTCGGCCTCCCCGCCGGCCAAGAAACTGGTGGCTCGAGTGCAGGAGCTCATAAGCGAGACGACTCGAGCATACTCGTAGCGGAAGGGAAATCGTCGAAGTGTGGTAATTAATGGCCTGCAATGAATACGTTATCATATGGACGATGGAACACTGAATAAACTTATTCAGTGCAACAGTCATTATAATTGTTCTCCACCCATTATTTTACTGCAGTTAATGAATACATTATTTCATCATCCTAATGCACAATAAGACAAAAAAAGAAAAACGACGCACCACGAAGGAATTATCCAAATGGAACGGAAGTCAGTACATTTGACGTACATGTAGAGACAAACAAGTGAATACAATTTCGGAAAATGTTGGTGGTTTATTCAAGAAAACGAACTTCACAAATTGGGCAAGTCAGTAACGTATTGGTCTATCACTGACCATTATGCAAAAAGTTATTCAGCTTGGCATTTATTGATATTTAAATATCTTCAGCATTACGCGGCCCTGCCAGGAACTTTGTAAATATTAATTTTAATAGTTAGTAGTCTATAAAACTTATCTGGAACTCCCTCGGCCCCACTTCGCGACCGCGATGCGGCAGCCACCAGTGCTGTACTGGAACTGACCGTAGCGACATGAGGCCCGCCTAGGCGGACACGATACCTTGCGACTGTGCATAAACTGTATGATAGTTACTTGTTGGGACAAGACGTGAACTAAACTCCTTACCTTGAGTTTACTAGTAAAGTGAAATAAAAGGTATAGCTGAGGAAAAGGGCGTATATGTTAACCTGTGCAGATGTTGGCTTTATATTATCCTTCGCACTCCTAAGTTCTTTTTAGGTGATAAAACTTCGTGCTTAAGCACAAAAATTTTCCTAGGTGGGCCATACCTTGTAAGCACATGATGTCTTCCTCAGATCATGACCAATGAATACTTCATAAATGTTAAGACAGTCGACCTAAGTACGTTCTGCACGGGTGAACATATACGCCCTTTTCTCAAAATGGTTCAAACGGCTCTGAGCACTATGGGACTTAACATCTGTGGTCATCAGTCCCCTAGAACTTAGAACTACTTAAACCTAACTAACCTAAGGACATCGCACACATCCATGCCCGAGGCAGGATTCGAACCTGCGACCGTAGCGGTCACGCGGGTCCAGACTGAGGCGCCTAGAACCGCACTGCCACACAGGCTGGCCCCTTTTCTCAGCTATACCTTTTATTTCACTTTACTAGTAAATTCAAGGTCAGGAGTTTAGTTCACGTCTTGTCCCAACAAGTAACTATCACACAGTTTATGCGCAGGCGCAAGGTACACTCCTGGAAATTGAAATAAGAACACCGTGAATTCATTGTCCCAGGAAGGGGAAACTTTATTGACACATTCCTGTGGTCAGATACATCACATGATCACACTGACAGAACCACAGGCACATAGACACAGGCAACAGAGCATGCACAATGTCGGCACTAGTACAGTGTATATCCACCTTTCGCAGCAATGCAGGCTGCTATTCTCCCATGGAGACGATCGTAGAGATGCTGGATGTAGTCCTGTGGAACGGCTTGCCATGCCATTTCCACCTGGCGCCTCAGTTGGACCAGCGTTCGTGCTGGACGTGCAGACCGCGTGAGACGACGCTTCATCCAGTCCCAAACATGCTCAATGGGGGACAGATCCGGAGATCTTGCTGGCCAGGGTAGTTGACTTACACCTTCTAGAGCACGTTGGGTGGCACGGGATACATGCGGACGTGCATTGTCCTGTTGGAACAGCAAGTTCCCTTGCCGGTCTAGGAATGGTAGAACGATGGGTTCGATGACGGTTTGGATGTACCGTGCACTATTCAGTGTCCCCTCGACGATCACCAGTGGTGTACGGCCAGTGTAGGAGATCGCTCCCCACACCATGATGCCGGGTGTTGGCCCTGTGTGCCTCGGTCGTATGCAGTCCTGATTGTGGCGCTCACCTGCACGGCGCCAAACACGCATACGACCATCATTGGCACCAAGGCAGAAGCGACTCTCATCGCTGAAGACGACACGTCTCCATTCGTCCCTCCATTCACGCCTGTCGCGACACCACTGGAGGCGGGCTGCACGATGTTGGGGCGTGAGCGGAAGACGGCCTAACGGTGTGCGGGACCGTAGCCCAGCTTCATGGAGACGGTTGCGAATGGTCCTCGCCGATACCCCAGGAGCAACAGTGTCCCTAATTTGCTGGGAAGTGGCGGTGCGGTCCCCTACGGCACTGCGTAGGAGCCTACGATCTTGGCGCGCATCCGTGCGTCGCTGCGGTCCGGTCCCAGGTCGACGGGCACGTGCACCTTCCGCCGACCACTGGCGACAACATCGATGTACTGTGGAGACCTCACGCCCCACGTGTTGAGCAATTCGGCGGTACGTCCACCCGGCCTCCCGCATGCCCACTATACGCCCTCGCTCAAAGTCCGTCAACTGCACATACGGTTCACGTCCACGCTGTCGCGGCATGCTACCAGTGTTAAAGACTGCGATGGAGCTTCGTATGCCACGGCAAACTGGCTGACACTGACGGCGGCGGTGCACAAATGCTGCGCAGCTAGCGCCATTCGACGGCCAACACCGCGGTTCCTGGTGTGTCCGCTGTGCCGTGCGTGTGATCATTGCTTGTACAGCCCTCTCGCAGTGTCCGGAGCAAGTATGGTGGGTCTGACACACCGGTGTCAATGTGTTCTTTTTTCCATTTCCAGGAGTGTATTTTGTCCGCCTAGGCGGGCCTCATGACGCTACGGTCAGTTCCAGTACAGCACTAGTGGCTGCCGCATCGCGGTCGCGAAGTGGGGCCGATGCAGATAAGTTTTATGGTCTGACGATGATTTATGGATTTGTAGTTTTAGCTTGATGATGTCCACTATCGACAAATAGTAGTTACTGTTATTCTGAAGAAGGTTGGGTTATACCGACTGAAACCTAGGTAAATTCTAGGTAAACGGTACAACTGAGGCTGTTAATTATTAAAATTAAAATTTATTGATGTAGTTGTTGGGTGTTCTCCAGAGGGATATCGTACAAAACACCGTCCAATTGATGCGTTAGACCATGAAAACCCGAGCTGGTTGGAGGCTCCTACCCATAATGCTCCAAACGTTCTCGATTGACGTGATGTGTGGCGACCTTGCTAACCGAAGGTAGGGTTTGGCACACACAAGAAAAGCAGTAGAAACTGTCGCTGTGTGCGGGCGGACAATATCTTGCTGCATTGTAGGCCCAGGACAGCTTGCCATGAAGGGCAACAAAACGGGACGTAGAATAACGTCGACGTGCCGCTGTGCTGTTATTGGGTGATGTGGATGACAGTCGAAGGGGTCCTGCTTTGAACAGGAGTGGTACACAGTCAGGAAGGTACCCCACTGTTGTCTGCGGCTTCTCCAGACATGTCTGCAGCCTTGAATCTCACTGGCTGGAGTAGAATTGTCTTCAGTGACTAGTCCCACTCCGTATTGAGTACCGATGACAGAAAAATTGTTTGCACCGCCTCTACTTACATAAGATTTTACAAGAAAAAAAATCAACATTCACTGACTAATTTCTGCCCTTCCTTATTGAGATCTGGTGTCTCAAGACAGAGCGGATCAGGTTGTGGAAAGGGGCCAAGGTCAGTTACTGTTATTTATACAATAACACACCCAACTTTCTTCCTCAAACCAATGCACAGGTTTCTCTTTAAAACAACAAAGGTCAATTCACGGCTGAGGGCCCAAGTAACTTCTCCAGAATAAGTTTGAATGATTGATTTTAAATGGTTCAAATGGCTCTGAGCACTATGGGACTTAACATCTGAAGCCATCAGTCCCCTAGAACTTAGAACTACACTCCTGGAAATGGAAAAAAGAACACATTGACACCGGTGTGTCAGACCCACCATACTTGCTCCGGACACTGCGAGAGGGCTGTACAAGCAATGGTCACGCGCACGGCACAGCGGACACACCAGGAACCGCGGTGTTGGCCGTCGAATGGCGCTAGCTGCGCAGCATTTGTGCACCGCCGCCGTCAGTGTCAGCCAGTTTGCCGTGGCATACGGAGCTCCATCGCAGTCTTTAACACTGGTAGTATGCCGCGACAGCGTGGACGTGAACCGTATGTGCAGTTGACGGACTTTGAGCGAGGGCGTATAGTGGGCATGCGGGAGGCCGGGTGGACGTACCGCCGAATTGCTCAACACGTGGGGCGTGAGGTCTCCACAGTACATCGATGTTGTCGCCAGTGGTCGGCGGAAGGTGCACGTGCCCGTCGACCTGGGACCGGACCGCAGCGACGCACGGATGCACGCCAAGACCGTAGGATCCTACGCAGTGCCGTAGGGGACCGCACCGCCACTTCCCAGCAAATTAGGGACACTGTTGCTCCTGGGGTATCGGCGAGGACCATTCGCAACCGTCTCCATGAAGCTGGGCTACGGTCCCGCACACCGTTAGGCCGTCTTCCGCTCACGCCCCAACATCGTGCAGCCCGCCTCCAGTGGTGTCGCGACAGGCGTGAATGGAGGAACGAATGGAGACGTGTCGTCTTCAGCGATGAGAGTCGCTTCTGCCTTGGTGCCAATGATGGTCGTATGCGTGTCTGGCGCCGTGCAGGTGAGCGCCACAATCAGGACTGCATACGACCGAGGCACACAGGGCCAACACCCGGCATCATGGTGTGGGGAGCGATCTCCTACACTGGCCGTACACCACTGGTGATCGTCGAGGGGACACTGAATAGTGCACGGTACATCCAAACCGTCATCGAACCCATCGTTCTACCATTCCTAGACCGGCAAGGGAACTTGCTGTTCCAACAGGACAATGCACGTCCGCGTGTATCCCGTGCCACCCAACGTGCTCTAGAAGGTGTAAGTCAACTACCCTGGCCAGCAAGATCTCCGGATCTGTCCCCCATTGAGCATGTTTGGGACTGGATGAAGCGTCGTCTCACGCGGTCTGCACGTCCAGCACGAACGCTGGTCCAACTGAGGCGCCAGGTGGAAATGGCATGGCAAGCCGTTCCACAGGACTACATCCAGCATCTCTACGATCGTCTCCATGGGAGAATAGCAGCCTGCATTGCTGCGAAAGATGGATATACACTGTACTAGTGCCGACATTGTGCATGCTCTGTTGCCTGTGTCTATGTGCCTGTGGTTCTGTCAGTGTGATCATGTGATGTATCTGACCCCAGGAATGTGTCAATAAAGTTTCCCCTTCCTGGGACAATGAATTCACGGTGTTCTTATTTCAATTTCCAGGAGTGTAGTTAAACCTAACTAACCTAAGGACATCACACACATCCATGCCCGAGGCAGGATTCGAACCTGCGACCGTAGCAGTCGCGCGATTCCGGACTGAAGCGCCTAGAACCGCTCGGCCACAGCGGGCGGCGATTGATTTTAAAACACCACGATTTAAAGTAACGGCTGAAGGCCTTACTTAAGCAAAATTACGATATCTTCTCGGCTAAAGTCAGAAATAATATTTCAGAGCAGCAAAGGAATTCTTTAAAAGCCAAGCATTTACATATTCAGGCTAAAGGCCATATTAAGGAAATTTCAAGTTAATTCTTCTGCTGAAATCCCAATTTTAAAAAAAATTTTCTTTACGTAAGAAAAGAAAGACTTTGAAGATAAGCTTTTCCAGAAAAAAAACATGTTACGAAAACTTGAAGTATCTTGTCGGCTGACGCCCCAAACAATTACTCAAGAATAATTAAAGACAACCTTAAGATAACATTTACAAAACACGGCTGAAGGCCGTTTCAAGAATTCAAGATAATTAAAGAGAAAGGTTACAGACAAGGATTTACATATTAAAGCCACAGATACTGAAACAAACTCGGCTGAAGGCCTAAATACAGAGCAACAAGAATTTTAAATGAAACACGGCCTAATCTTAAAGTTGTTATGAAGTTCGGCTGAAGGCCATATACTAAACATAAAACAGACAATATAGGTACATGGCTGAAGGCCTGACACAGCACCTGCGACCAAATAAAATGACAATCACAAACAACAAACAGTGGTGCTCAGAAGTGTTGCAAGGGTCAGCCTGCGGAGGAAAACTCTAACCACAGTTTAGGTGAGACAGACAGCCAAACGTAACACTAAACAATCGGGTTGCAGCACGACGTACAAACCAACCAACCGCCTAATCAATTCCCTTCCACCCGACAACCAAAAGTACCAGCGAAGACGAGGATTGCAGCAGTATTATGTCTTAAGAATTGGCGTATAAACACATTCAAGGCACTATAAAGACTCAAAAGAGAAAAAGAGAACAACACCAAGCTGTCGTACTATACGCTGTGCCAGACAGCATCAACACGGCGAGGAAAACACATTGTCGCAAAACTATGCTAACGACCAGGGCGGGTAACCGGAACGTTAATGGCCACAAGGCAGAAGATGCAGCTGTGCACGTCACAAAAAATTATAATAATTTAACAGGTTAAACACCATTCAGGGAGACGGCTGCAAAATTTTGTCAACTCCAACACACCATCACACTGCTGCTTGCGGGGAGAGCCCAGGATGCAACAAACAGCAATCAACGGAGAGATGTCACAACGGTTGAGCTTTCACGATAGGTTCACTGATTACTCAACTCCAGCATGCAGGTGCGGTGGGCGACGAACTTAGCAGTTCTCGCAGCTGGTGCCACGCAACTCCCACGGCGCGTGCACGCCGCCAGCCGCCCCTGCCTGATCATATACGCCGCAGAGACTTCCTCGCTGCTCCGCCGCAACCGACCAAATGCCACACACACCATGACACGGTCATATAACTGCCACACCAAAGAAGTTACAGCAGTACCAGTATCGATAAATTCTCGGCCGCCTCTCCTTTAAAGAATATCGATGGATGTTCTTTAAATCAGGAGCGGCCGAGAATCGGTTCAAGAGCCCTGTCCTCTCACGAGTGCCATAGCGCTCAGCCCACCTGCACGTTTCCCTCAGCTCCACAGCAACTGTGAGAGATTCAGGAGGGAGAAGCTGCTAATGTGCCGCATTTAAATGGCATGCGCGTATGATATGATTTTGTATTTCGCATTTCACAACAATATAGATAACAAACAAAATAAATTTTCAGTATTATTTGAGCGGAAAAATTCTTCTGTCAGAGCTCAAAAGATTCGAATATGTTCTTGTTTATTTAAAAGAGTCTCACTGAAAAGTTGAGGACCAGCCGCCACATTCTACTTTCCTCAGCACCTTTAAAAATTTTCCCAAACATTTTGACATGTGAACTTATCAGCGCTCTTTTTAACATCCAACTCCCCTCTCAGGTCCTCAAGATCCCTTAACTGTAACTCGTTCACACCCATTAGCCTGTCGCTGTAAGTTGCTCTTACCGCACTTGCCCATTCTGACTCGCTCGTTCAGCTCAACTCATTGGCATTATCTGTTAGTGTCTCTCTAACCGCTATTATCTCCTTTGTCACTGCCAAATCTCCTTCGTCCTGTCCTACTTCTGCAGTCTCGTCTCCTCTCACTGTCGCTGTTTTCCTCTTGTTGTCTTTTACTACTACTGTCTCATTCATGTCTTCTCACTGTTGCCGTCTCTTCCCAATTTCTCTCTCTTCCTCAATGTCCTTGCCACAGATTGTGTCTCCCATTATCACTATCTATCCAGTACATCCACTTCCTCCTTCTCGTTGTTCCTTTCCCGTTGGCATTGGCTCCCCCACTGCTTTCCCAGTACGGTTCTCTTTCTGTCTTCTATGTTCCACTGTCACTGAGTTCCTCTCTTTCTCTCACACTGCCATTGGCTCCTTCGCTCTTTCTATATCACAACCACTGTCTACTATATTCCAGTAATTATTACTTTTCTGTCTCTTTTCCAATGCCACTGTCGCCTTTTCTCCCAGCCTAAAATGGTACAAATAACATTGCATGCCAAAATTTTTGGAAAATTTTTAAAGATGCCGAGGAAGGTAAAATGAGGCAAATCGTACCCAACTTTTCAGTCAGATTTTTAAACAGACAGGAACATATTGGCTTTTTTTGCACTCCGATAGGAGCAATTCTCCGCTAGTTCTCTTCTTTTCCTTACGACAGGAGGACATGTGACTCATATGAAAAGGACTTTGCGGGTCATTGAAATTTTAATAGTTTATTTATGTGTAACTGAAATAATACAAAACTAATTTCACACCTCAGACTTGATTTTGCGAGCAAGAAAGGTTTTTCATATGCTTCAGTACTACAACTTGGGGTTCCCTGAACCCTTATGATGTTAACGAAGACATTTTACAGGATATTTCTCCACGCTTTATCTATTCATAAACTACTTTATCGCCTCATACTGGATTCTACGTGCGTATTTTAGGTGTAGAAGTAAGGTAACTTTAAAGCTTTGTATCTCGGAAACATACCAAGAAAACTTTCCGTATTGTTAGAGATCGATTCTTAGGAATATTTGGCAAGAATTACAGCCATTTGCTGTGCATAGCAGTCTTGAAATTCGCGGCTCGGTTTTGATATCCAAAACCCCAGTTCTCTGTGTGTTTCTCGATAACGGCTAAAGATTTTTAAAACGGGGTGTTGACACTTTTAGATAAATTCCTAGTGAATATGCCGTTAAAATTCGAGAAATTCGTTGCGCAATTATTTAGATTTCGTCTCATACCGAATTTTACGTACGTATTTTATCGGTAACAGCATAACTTTGAACCGCTTTATGTCGGAAACGGATAGAGATAACTAGAAAATTTTAAAAGTTGTTCGAGATACGAGATCTTAGGAATATATCGTACAATTTTCTGCCAATAGCTGTGCATAGCCATATTGGAATTTTCACTTCTGTTCTGGTACGAAAAAATAGTTAAAAAAACACTTTTCAGATTTTGTAAGGAATCGCGCAGGAAGTAATGATGCCTCCATCTACTACATCAATTGCTAAAAGAACCAACCGTTTTGCTCCATTTGCCTAAGCTGGAGGAAGTGTTTAATATTCATTCCTTGTACTGTAGGATAGTGACAGTAAGACGGTCCTTCTGCTGGCTACCTCTCTATTACCAATAGAACAAGAACTGAGAGTTCCGGAAAAATCACGTTTTTATGCGTGGCGTTTTGGAACGTAGTGGTAAGCATGGTGTTGCAAGCGTAGCTATTATTTTTGGCGCGCTGAAGACATAATATAATTTTTATCTGGTACAAACTGTCGGCATATGGACCGACACGGACAATTCCACGGATTTTCGCACTCGGCTTGTCACACAATCGTTAATTATTTCGTTTCGTAATCGATAAAACATCTTTCACACATTTACATTGATCGAAATATTTTAGCACTTTTCAAACGTCATTATGGGACGTGGAAACTCCCCCCGAGGAATACAACCTAGAACATACTGGAAATTTTTTATGCAAACTGGGGAACAGATGTAAGATTCGCAGTGTCCACAAAACTTTTAGGGAACTATCCTTGTAACTCTATAAAGGCCACAGTGAATCCTTCAAACCTCGCGTTTTCTGTAATGCCAGTGAACTTAGGGAATTTGACGGTGCTTGTCAGATTTTGTCCCACTCCAGAATGCATTCCATCCAAATCATAAATAAGTTTTTTAGGTCTAGAATCCATTTTGTATGTTCTAATTTTCGCTCCTATATTCCTTTTTCCTTCATAAATTCTACAATGGTGGACTTAAAACCAAAAAATCGTTCAAGTCATGCCCTTTGACTTCAATAACGTACTTGGCAATAATATACAGTCTCCATACTGTATTCAGTTCCATGGAAACTGTTGCAATTGACAGTGTAATAATGCGCGCGACTTTAAAAAAATTTACTACTCGTACCAGCAGTTTCATCGTATGGTCCATGCTTGCAAATTTAGCACAAGTTTCGACAAATCTTGTAACACTATTAGATACATGGTTTTTACAACACTGAAAGTCACATAGATACTGCGTAAAACTGTAATAAAAGTGGCATGGAACATTAGCTTGTCACAAATAAAATACCACATATGTAAAACGTATATGTTGTGCTGATGTCCCATTACATACTAATCACTTTACATCGCAATGACGACTTCCGAGCAAATCTGTATGTGTACGAGGTGAAACAATAAATTAATGAGACTGATTTTCTTTACAAGATGTGGCAACCCTGCAGGCTTGCGTAGGCACAGTATCTTTGATCTTGGTCTATAAGCTGCTTCTAGTCCTAGCGGCACATCGATGCAACTTCTCAGTCGTGAGTTGTGCTGTAATAAGTTAACACGTGTTTGTGTCTCTCGTCACGGAAATGGAACCGCATAATTCATTTTGCGTTAAATTGGGTGAAAACGCAACGACAACTTACGGTAAGCTTCAGAAGGCTTTTTGAGAGGAGGTTATGTCAAAGGCTCAAGTTTTTCGTTGGCATAAAATG
The DNA here is from genome assembly GCF_023864345.2 of Schistocerca serialis cubense. NCBI lineage: Eukaryota > Metazoa > Arthropoda > Insecta > Orthoptera > Acrididae > Schistocerca > Schistocerca serialis. The sequence continues at coordinate 346,812,024 of NC_064643.1, forward strand.
TTTAGTGAAGGCAGAACGAGTGTTTGAAGACCGTAGTGGACGACCATCAGCCTCACGGACAGATGTCATCTTGGCCAGGGTGCGTGAACTCGTACGATCTGATTGAAGATTATCCACAAAAATGATTGCAGAAGAACTGAACATCAGGCGAGAAATGTTTCGTCTAATAATAACTGAAGATCTTGGTATGAGAAAGATTTGTACAAAAATGCGCCATCCCATACTGCTCTGTCAGTACAGCAATGTCCGCCCCCGGTAGCTGAGTGGTCAGCGCGACAGAATGTCAATCATGAAGGCCCGGGTTCGATTCCCGGCTGTTTTGGAGATTTTTCTCCGCTCAGGGACTGGGTGTTGTGTTGTCCTAATCATCAACAGTTCATCCCCAACGACGTGCAAGTCGCCGAAGTGGCGTCAAATCGAGAGACTTGCACTCGGCGAACGGCCTACCCGACGGGAGGCCCTAGTCACACGACATTTATTTTTAGTGCAGCAATTTTTAACCTCAAAACAAATTTCAGTACTACCACATCCACCTTATTCAACAGATATCGCTCTGTGCGACTTTTTTCTATTTCCAAGAGTCAAAACGGCGGTCAAGGGACACCATTTTCAAACAACACAGGATGTCCAAAAAGCTGTGACGAGGGTCTTGGAAGATATTACAGAAGATGCGTTCCAGAAATGTTACCATCAATGGCAGAAGCGCTGGGAAAAGTGTGTGCAATCAGAAGGGAACTACTTTGAAGGAGACAACACTAAACTTGACCAAAACGGTAAGTAACTTTTTTTCACATCAGTCTCATTACTTTACTGTCGCACCTCGTATATTTTAACCATCGTAGTTTCAAGTGCCGGCTGCTGTGCCGAGAGGGTCTATGCGCTTCAGTCCGGAACCACGCTGCTGCTACGGTCGCAGGTTCGAATCCTGCCTCGGGCATGGGTGTGTGTCATGTTCTTAGGTAATTTAGGTTTAAGTAGTTCTAAGTCTAGGGGACTGATGACCTCAGATGTTCCATAGTGCTTAGAGCCATTTTCGTAGTTTCAAGTGATTAATGGAGGGCAGGCCAAGCCGTGCCTAACTTCACGCGTGCTGCCGTGTGGGGGCTAAGATCCGGCCTGCCATTCGGTTCTGCTCGGTCTTTCTCGGAGGTACTCGGAACTGCGGTGCGGCATTTTTCGGTCTGCACAACTCTGTGAGTTTGGCAGAATCTTGGTGTCAGCGCTGGTTACTCTTCACTGTTTCTTCGTGGCATGAAGGACGTTCACAGGTCCAGTGGCTATTTGCACAAAGAGAAGTGACCTAGCGATCTATTGTCACGCTCGTTTAAAGTGAATGAAATGACAGAAGAGAGGAATGACAATTCTCAATGCGGATAAGCGACGGGTAGTGCATGTTTGCTATGAAACGACATTACAATACCACGCAGAAAGAATTTTAACTTACAGATGGCAATCAAAGAGCAAAGAATTGCAACGATCGACGGACGGGGTTCATTTTCCTGTACATCAGGAAGCACTTTGTGCTATATTTGCAGGCATGGACCACGTTAAGAAATTGGTGCGAATAGTAAAGTTTCTGAAGTCGTCCGCATTATTCCATTGTCAACGGCTACAACTTTCAGTGCGAATTAACGAAGAATATAGAGACTTCGCATATTACTTCAAAGTGCGTTGGTCAAATCACGTGCCATGCCTGAAATGATTTTTAGGTTTAAAACTCGCTATTGTTGAATTTATAACGGAAAAGGAGTGCAATAGCGAAAATTATAAGATCTGGAAGGGGCTGCAGACGTCGCATTTTATGTGTACTTGACTGCACGCTGCCAACAGTAGTAATTGCAAGGTAACTTCTTCCTGATATGATGGGGGTGCATTTAAAAAGAAAATCGCATTGTAGGAGGGACGCAATCTGACGAAGACAATCCAGTTCCCTAAGCTCGATGGCGTTGAAGAAAACGCGAGATTTGAAGAATTCATTGTGTTCCTGAAAGAATTATAGGTATAGTTTTATAAAGGTTTCGAGGACACTGACAGCCTCACGTCTGTTTCCGAGCTGTCTTCGAGACTGTTTGCGGTTTCCTGTTGAAAGCGTCCCGTGCAAGTGTAGATGTGACTGATTGTCCTGCAAAGTAATCCCAGTTTTAAATACAAGTCTTTTTACGTTGACGCTGTCTAGAACGTCTACATCGCTTTCCTCAGGTAGAGTTTCCAAGTCTCCACAATGAGATTGCGAAAGTGCTGCAATATTTCGATCGACATATTTGTGTGAAAGACGTTTTTTCGGTTATGAAAGTAAGTAGTCACGATTACATGACAGCTTGAGTGTGAAACTCTGTGAAATTGTCTGCCTTTCTCCGTATGCCGACAGGTCGTACGAGACAAAAATATGTTAGGTCTTCAGCATGCCAAAGCTAATTAGAGAGTGTTAAAAATTTGTTTTGCTTGTAGTCAACGTTGTAGAGAAATGTGAAATATAAAACCAAGCCGTACGAAGTGCGACTGCACTGCCATTAAACTGTGGCACTTTTGCAGTTTTCCCCTCTTCCCCCTCCACTCGGCCAGACAGCGTGGCGTGGCGGTGGGGGAGGTGTGTTCTGAGGCTGGGCGCTTTGGCATCCGTACCCGGACACGGCTGCGAGATGAAATCTCGGACGGCACTGGATTGTTGTACTCTCGGACATCAGCGTAACATGCTGTATGTTTTAAATGTGTGGTATTTTATTTCTGACATGCTGATAGGCTGGCCGCTGTGGCCGAGTGGTTCCAGGCGCTTCAGTCCGGAACCGCGCAGCTACTACGGTTGCAGGTTCGAGTCCTGCCTCGGGCATGGATGTGTGTGATGTCTTTAGGTTAGTTAGGTTTAAGTAGTTCTAAGTCTAGGGTACTGATGACCTCACAAGTTAAGTCCCATAGTGCTTAGAGCCATTTGAACCATGCTGATAGTCCATGCCACTTTTCATTACAATTAGACGCAACGTCGCTATGTGACTTTCACTGTTGTAAAAAGCATGTACTTTTAATAATGTTACAAGATCGAATAATGACTACATAGATCTGTCGAAACCGGTAAAAGTACTAAAAAGAATTGCTAGCGATCTTGGGAAACTTCATTCTTCGAGAATAATATCATTTTAATAAAGTTCATTTTCATTAAGATTACTATTTCTTATTGTCCTTGGTGGACGTGTTACACAATAAAAGAAAAGGCCAAATATGTTTCCACACTCTGGGTTTTAAATACACTACTGGCCATTAAAATTGCTACACCACGAATATGACGAGCTACAGACGCTAAATTTAACCGACAGGAAGAAGATGCTGTGATATGCAAATGATTAGCTTTTCAGAGCATTCACACAAGGTTGGCGCCGGTGGCGACACCTACAACGTGCTGACATGAGGAAAGTTTCCAACCTATTTCTCATACACAAACAGCAGTTGACTGGCGACGCCTGGTGACACGTTGTTGTGATGCCTCGTGTAAGGAGGAGAGATGCGTACCATCACGTTTCCGACTTTGATAAAGGTCGGATTGTAGCCTATCGCGATTGCGGTTTATCGTATCGCGACATTGCTGCTCACGTTGGTCGAGATCCAATGACTGTTAGCAGAATATGGAATCGGTGGGTTCAGGAGGGTAATACGGAACGCCGTGCTAGATCCCAACGGCCTCGTATCACTAGCAGTCGAGATGACAGGCATCTTATCCACATGGCTGTAACGGATCGTGCAGCCACGTCTCGATCCCTGAGTCAACAGATGAGGACGTTTGCAAGACAACAACCATCTGAACGAACAATTAACAACGTTTGCAGCAGCATGGACTATCAGCTCGGAGACCATGGCTGCGGTTACCCTTGACGCTGCATCACAGACAGGAGCGCCTGCGATGGTGTACTCAACGACGAATGGCAAAACGTCATTTGTTCGGATGAATCCAGGTTCTGTTTACAGCATCATGATGGTCGCATTCGTGTTTGGCGACATCGCGGTGAATGCACATTGGAAGCGTGTATTCGTCATCGCCATACTGGCGTATCTCCCGGCGTGATGGTATGGGTTGCCATTGGTTACACGTCTCGATCACCTCTTGTTCGCACTGACGGCTCTTTGGACAGTGGATGTTACATTTCAGATGTGTTACGACCCGTGTCTCTACCCTTCTTGCGATACCTGCGAAACCCTACATTTCAGCACGATAATGCACGACCGCATGTTACAGGTCCTCTACGGGCCTTTCTGGATACAGAAAATGTTCGACTGCTGCCCTGGCCAGCACATTCTCCAGATCTCTCACCAATTGAAAACGTCTGGTCAATGGTGGCCGAGCAACTGGCTCGTCACAATACGCCAGTCACTACTCTTGATGAACTGTGGTATCGTGTTGAAGTTGCATGGGCAGCTGTACCTGTACACGCCATCCAAGCTCTTTTTGACTCAATGCCCAGGCGTATCAAGGCCGTTATTACGGCCAGAGGTGATTAATCTGAGTACTGATTTCTCAGGCTCTATGCACCCAAATTACGTGAAAATGTAATCACATGTCAGTTCTAGTATAATATATTTGTCCAATGAATACCCGTTTATCATTTGCATTTCTTCTTGCTGCAGCAATTTTAATGGCCAGTAGTGTATGTTAAATACATTTGTTTAAAATATGTTTTTCAGTTAAGACATAGGTCCCTACCATTTCACAGTCGAAATACTGATGAAAAAAGTACCGGCGTGCGCAGTCATTTTATCGACATGCACAGTGTGAATGCCTCAGTCACTCCTGAAGTTTGGCAATTCCATCTGCTTTTGATCAGCAAAGGTACTGACTGTTTCTGATCGACAGGCCCAGTCATTCTAACAACACGCGCAGCGTGAATGCCTGACACCTTACTGAAGTTTGGCAGTGTCAACCTCCTTTTGAGTAGCAGAGGTACTGACTACCGTGCCACTCATCGCTGTGTGGAAGGCGTCGCCGTGCGGCCATCTCCCCCTCCGCGCTCCGCGTCCTCGGCAGTGTGTACTGGCGTAACAGATGCCGTGCAGCGGTGGGCGTCAGCGAGATAGGGCGGCAGCTGCGCCTCGCGGACAGCTCGCTATCGGACACCTGTCGCTGCAGCCGCCACACACATCGGCGGCTCGCGTTACGTCCATCTGCGGCACGGGCGCGAAACGCACCTTACTCCAGTTCTAGTACTTGCTCCACAGCATTTCAGCATTCGCATTAATAGATTCAGAGGACCCACAGGAACTTCCAACTAGGTGCGCGAACACGTGTACAACGCTGCTCCTCCCGGATCCAAGACAAGTGTGCCGAGCACTGCTCCGCTTTACTTGGTACGACGCAGCTTAGAATGACATTTATTGTGAAAAGCATTCCAAGTGACTGTCTGCAGAGGTACACTTCACTATAAATTATATATAAAATACTGTCCAAGCTCCATTTTAAATTAAGCTCTCTTATGAAGTAGTATAACCGGGGAATGAATTTTTATAAATAGGAAGGTAAGACAGAGATTGATTATTGTGAACAAAAAAAAAAAAAAAAATGGTTCAAATGGCTCTGCGCATTATGGGACTTAACTTCTAAGGTCATCCGTCCCTTAGAACTTAGAACTACTTAAACCTAACTAACCTAAGGACATCACACACATCCATGCCCGAGGCAGGATTCGAATCTGCGACCGTAGCGGTCGCGCGGTTCCAGACTGTAGCGCCTAGAACCGCTCAGCTAGCTCGGCCGTCATTACTGTGAACAGTTCAGTGATAGGGTTATTTGCATCAGAATCGACAGCATACCAACACCACAGTTCAGGTATACACGTCGACGTCCGAAACACATAGATAAAGTACACTATGTGAATCATCAAAAGTATCCGGACAGCTGGCTGAAAATGACTTACAAGTTCGTGGCGCCCTCCATCGGTAAAGCTGGAATTCAATAAGGTGTTGGCCCACTCTTAGCCTTGATGACAGCTTTCACTCTCGCAGGCATACGTTCAATCAGTTGCTGGAAGGTTTCTTGGGGAATGACAGCCCATTCTTCACGGAATGCTGCACTGAGGAGAGGTATCGATGCCGGTCGGTGAGGCCTGGCACGAAGTCGGCGTTCCGAAACATCCCAAAGGTGTTGTATAAGATTCAGGTCAAGACTCTGTGCAGGCCAGTCCATTATAGCGATGTTACTATCGTCTAACCACTCCGCCACAGACTGTTGATAATGAACAAGTATCGATCATGTTGAAAGATGCAAACGCCATCCCTGAATTAGCTCTTCAACAATGGGAAGCAAGAAGGTGCTTAAAATATCAATGTAGGCTTGTGCTGTGATAGTGCCACGCAAAACAACAAGGGGTGCAAGCCCTCTCCATGAAAATCACAACCACACGATAACTCCACCGCCTTCAAAGTGTACTGTTGTGATAGTTAGGATATATGTCTGCCTATTACACATTATGACCCTCTTCAACTATCGGCTGTCTCTGTCAATCAACAGACTAGTTCGATCTGTACGCTTCTGTGCTGTACGTGTCCCGTCACGTTTCCACTTCACTATCACATCGGAAGTAGTGGACATAGGGATGTTTAGGAGTGTGGAAATCTCGCATACAGACGTATGACACAAGGGACACCCAATCACCTGACCACGTTCGAAGTCCGTGAGTTCCACGGAGTGCCCCATTCTGCTCTTTCGTGATACTGAGGTCGCTGATATGGGGTACCTGGCAGTACGCGGCAGCACAATGTGCGTAATATGAAAAACGTGTGTTTCTGGGGGTGTTGGGATACTTTTGATCACATAGTGTATATGAGGACACTGAACTGGTAATTCAGTACGTTAAGGGCGATGAAAATATAATGGACTCGGGGAACTGAAATACAGTTGGAGGGGAAAGAGCAGAAGCAGTGCAGTCATGGACTGTGCAGCTGGTCCCGGCGGAGGTTCGAGTCCTCCCTAGGGCATGGGTGTGTGTGTTTGTCCTTAGGATACTTTAGGTTAAGTAGTGTGTAAGCTTAGGGACTGATGACCTTAGCAGTTAAGTCACATAAGATTTCACACACATTTGAACATTTTTGAGCAGAAGCAGTGGTTACGGGAGAACATGGGACTGGTAGTAGGAATGATAGACGACAAAGGCTAATTGAGTTCTGCAATAAATTAGAGATGGTAGTAGCGAATACTCTGATTAAGAATCACAAGAGGACAAGGTAAACTTGGAAAAGTCTGGGAGATACGGGAAGATTTCTGTTAGATTACATCATGGTATGGCACAGACTCCGAAATCAAATACCGGATTGTAAGGCTTAGCCAGGGGCAGGTGCAGGCTCAGATCATAATTTACAATTAATGAGGCTGAAATTTAAGAGACTAGTCAGGAAGAATAATTGCGTATAGAAGTGGGATACGTAAATAATAACAAAGAGATAAGCTTGACGTTGCCTGACGCTGTGGATACTGCGATAACGAATAGCTCAGTAGGCAAATCAATGACATCTCTAAAAAGAGCAATCACGGAAGTTGCCATGAAAAACGTAGATTCAAGAACGGCAACAGCGAATAAACCGTGGGTAACAAAAGATATACTTCAGTCGATCGACGAAAGAAGGAAGTACAAAAATGTTCATGGAAATTCTGGATTGCAGAAATTCAAGTCACCTGCTTAGGAATGAAATAAATGGGAAGTACAGGGAAGAAAAGAAATGTCATTACTTCCGACTCAGCGTAGAGAAGAGTCAAAACAACATTTGGTGAAATTAAAAACAGTGGCGGTAACATTAAGAGTGCAATGGGAATTTCACTGTTAAATGCAGTGGAGAGAGCGGGTGGATGGAATGAGTACATTGAAGGCTTCTGTGAGGCGAGGATTTGTCTGATGACATGATGGAAGAAGAAACAGGCGTCGAAAGGGAAGAGATAGGGGATCCATTATTAGAGTTTAAAAGAGCTTGGAACGACTAAAGATCAAATAAGGCACAAGGGATAGATGTACATCTGAATTTCTAAAACTTTGGGGAAAGCGGCAACAAAATGGTTCTTCACGTTTGTGTGTAGAATGTTTGATTGGTGATGCCATCAGACTTCCGTAGAAACATCATCCACACAATTCCGAAGATTGCAAGAGCCCACAGGCGTGAGAATTTTCGTTAACAGCTCATGCATCCAACTTACTGACGTAAATAATATACAGAGAGTTGAAAAAGAAAACTGAGGATCTGTTAGATCAGTTCGGCTTTAGGAAAGGTAAAGGCACCAGAAAGGCAGTAGATAATGGAAGCGGTTGATAATGGAAGGAAGGCTCAAGAAAAACCAAGACACGCTCGTAGGATTTGTCGACTTGAAAAAAGCGTTCGATAATGTAAAATGGTGCTAGTTGGTGGAAATTCCGAGAAAAATAGGGGTAAGCTATATGGAAAGACGGTTAATATAAATATGTACAAGAACCATGAGGGACCGATAAGACAAAGACTAAGACCGAAGTGCTGTGATTAAAAAATATGAGACGAGGATGTAATCTTTCGCCACTACTGAATCTGTACATCCTAGAAGCAATGACGGAAGTAAAAGAAAGTTTCAAGAGTGGGATTAAACTTCAGAATGAATTAAGCTGAATTTCTATGCGATAATAGAAATATTTAACTACTCGAATGTTACAGTCGCCCCAGCAAAAACTGTGTAACTGGGGAAGTGTATCAGAAAGTCGTTCTGCCATTGCGTAAGCGGTGACGTTGATAACCGGCTGCGACCTTGCAGCAACCTTGTAAATCGTGCGAGAGCTGCGGCTGCTAAACAGTTTTGCTGGCGCGTCAATCCGCTTTATTTCTGTCTACAGTGAGTAAGCGTCGAGAACGCAGCAGCCCGCAAGTGATTTACTGTGCGCTTCAGTTTCCTGTCTCGGCGGATTACAGCTGTCACAAAGCGATCGCCATATACAAACTGCTGTGGAACAGATTCTACACGTCCTGCGGTATTCTCGTATTCTCATCGGCAATTTGGTGTCCACTGTTGGATAACGCCTGCCTACAAATTTTCTCAGGCAGAACGAATATCGATCAAAAAGTGATGATAATCATAGGTTGTAAACTCTGAATTTTAGAAGTCAACTTGATCTATAATTTAGGTAGTAATTTGCAAAATTTTCTATTCAATATGTCGATTATATATTATTTTAGTCTTATTGTAATTAATTGTCAGATTGCTATAAAATTTCCTGTATTAAGGTCTGCCATATGTTGCCTGAGTTTATCTGCATTACAAGTTAACGGCAGAATGCCGTCAGCGAATCGAAGGTGAATCAGAAATATTGAAACAGCGCGTATTCCTTATCTTTTTGCCCAGCTTAAGGAAGTGGAAGTTTCCGCTAGGGTCCTTAGAATAGTTCTAGTGATATGATATGTCGTTACAATTAATAAAATGTTCTGAGCTTTTATGGTACCTCCTTACCTGATGTCACATTTAGTTCTGAACTTCAGTCTGTGTAGATGAAATTTGATGGAAGTTGAAACATTGATGTCTATACATGCTGAACATGAATAAAACCGACGAACTGCGGGGACAAATACCTGACTGGAAGTAGAGGAAAAAAGGTCCTATGAACATTAAACTTGAAACAAATGAGACTTCGGTCACAGTTATTTTTAGTCTTATCGACAAGGTTTCAACACTTCTGAGACTGCCTTCATCAGAATTAAACCAATTAAAATGGCCTATAACATAATTACAAATTTATAGGAAAGCCATTTTTTTTATAAAAAGTGTAAGTACTGACTAACAACAAAAGACAGAGGCAGTACTTACACGTCACATGTAAAATAATTAACAGGCCAGAAGGAATGCGTGAAGGCGACCCACTATGGGCTGCTCGTACCTGTACAGCCACAGGTTGCAACCTGCAAATTACACGTATGAGTGGATAGAGCATCTTTCCAAATTTTTAGCTAAAAAAAAATGGCTCTGAGCACTATGCGACTTAACTTCTGAGGTCATCAGTCGCCTAGAACTTAGAACTAATTAAACCTAACTAACCTAAGGACATCACACACATCCATGCCCGAGGCAGGATTCGAACCTGCGACCGTAGCAGTCCCGCGGTTCCGGACTGAGCGCCTAGAACCGCTAGACCACCGCGGCCGGCTTTTTAGCTCACATTACAGCTTCTCTACGTGGGCAACTTCTATGAAGCGGCAAATGTGAATACAGGGCTATTACAAATGATTGAAGCGATTTCATAAATTCACTGTAGCTCCATTCATTGACATATGGTCACGACACACTACAGATACGTAGAAAAACTCATAAAGTTTTGTTCGGCTGAAGCCGCACTTCAGGTTTCTGCCGCCAGAGCGCTCGAGAGCGCAGTGAGACAAAATGGCGACAGGAGCCGAGAAAGCGTATGTCGTGCTTGAAATGCACTCACATCAGTCAGTCATAACAGTGCAACGACACTTCAGGACGAAGTTCAACAAAGATCCACCGACTGCTAACTCCATTCGGCGATGGTATGCGCAGTTTAAAGCTTCTGGATGCCTCTGTAAGGGGAAATCAACGAGTCGGCCTGCAGTGAGCGAAGAAACGGTTGAACGCGTGCGGGCAAGTTTCACGCATAGTGATGTGAAAGATTCAGTGTTTAAACCTCCTCTACCAAGAAACGTGCCAGAACTGCGAGCTCGCATCAACAATGCTTTCGAACTCATTGATGGGGACATGCTGCGCCGAGTGTGGGAGGAACTCAATTATCGGCTTGATGTCTGCCGAATCACTAAAGGGGCACATATCGAACATTTGTGAATGTCTAAAAAAACTTTTTGAGTTTTTGTATGTGTGTGCAAAGCATTGTGAAAATATCTCAAATAATAAAGTTATTGTAGAGCTGTGAAATCGCTTCAATCATTTGTAATAACCCTGTACATGCGTGCAGTTCATTGAAATCGCTGCTGCGGGAAGGTGCAACGCTGCCCGCCTTGGAAACCTGTTCATTGGGTTGCCTTTCTACAGGAGTGCATCTATTAGATTCGTCAATACGAAGCGGATTATCTGTCTACATGTTCTGACTCGCCTGTCCCCTTTAAAACTGTACCAAGGCACGTATTACGGATCTAAACTTGAAGAGATGCTAAACCCACTGATATGTGTTCATTTTCTGTATGTGTTGTAGTTTTCGCACATTTGTCTTCTGAATCCATGAAGGTGCTTAGGAATAACCCTATACTAGACGTGCAGTCGGGAGAGCAACAGTCCATACTTCCATCCACAATCGAAATTTAGCTTTCCTGTGGTTTCCCTAAATCAATCGGGAGGATTTCTTTGAAAAGGAAATGCCTGATTTCCTTCCGCAATCCGAGAATGTGCAACGACTGTAATGACTCCGACATCGAACCCTAACCTTCCTTGACATCTCCTCTCCCTCTATACACCCACTAACGGGAAAGTGTGGGGCAGGTGAGGAGAGTTGTACCATCGACAAGACGTACTTTCAGTGCAGTGCTTCCATCTGGCAGTAACTACGACAACCTGAATCCGCAGGAGTAACGAGCTCCACGTCGTTCCCGCTCGCTACCGAGGCCGTTCTGCATTGGAAGTTGATCCGATTATGTCGACGGTAGTTAAAACTTGTAACTCACTTTATGGAAGCCAGGTGCTGAAAGCGAAGAATCGCGTAATGAAAGCCAGCAGGAATAAAAAGTGTTTGAACTTCATAACTAACGAGCTAGTTACACAGTGCTATGATCGAAGTATCTCTTTCAACTACACACATTTTATTAGGTTAGAGTGTACACCTGCTACAGTATGAAATATGTTTTATGGATCCATACAACAATTTTTTCCTGCGGCAACTTTGCGGATATATAGTTAATTTGCGAAATGTAGTAGAAGTTTTCGTGGAGTAACGTATTGTATTATGTTGTGTGCACTACACAAGTTCGGCGCCCAACGTAAAGGTAGCGTGCTTACACGTTACATCTGTCTGATCACAGGGCAATAGGATAAATACAACAAAAACAATTACAGCAAAACGATCAATCATAAATACCAATCAGTGTTATCATCATCATGATCGTTGGCAAGCAGGAAGTCGCCGAAGTGACATCAAAGAAAAAGGCCGAAAAACCCAAGATGGAATCTACCGGCCAATAATGAAATACGATCATCATCGTTTATTAAAGTAATATGTGCACAAATAAATGCTCAACCTCAGTTAGGTGCAAAGACGTGTCACTTACGCAGAAATTCTGAACACTAGTCTCAGTCTAGCTCATTGAACGATGGCTAGCTCATCTATTTATAGTTCATTGTGGACTGCTGCGGTCAGCGAATATTAGTTGAGGCCCAGTTAACATTTCGACACTCGGCGCTGGCTATCTGAAGACAGCTGACTGTGGCACGTTGAAAATTATTTGGCAACTGGTCGGCAGCTGGACCTGCGACTGCTGGATTGTGTGTTTTTGTGATCGTGTCACCAAGTTACTGTTACGTTAGTGAAAATTTGTGAGCAGCGACCAGGAAAGCCAAGAGAGACACGGAAATGGAAACACCTCAGCGCATCACAACAAGACTGCCATGCCAGAAGAACAAAAATAACCACAGCATTTATGGAAAGACTATGTAACATCAGTATGACCTTATTGCAGACTTGTTTTTGTACTGCCATTTAGCCTGAAGATGAGGTATTCCCTCGAAACATGTCGCTAAATAAATAAGTAATATGATAGTTAACTAAGTTTGTGTCTGGTAAGCACTCCGTCTTCAGGCCACAATTGGCCCGTCGGGACCATTCGACCGCCGTATCATCCTCAGATGAGGATGCGGATAGGAGGGGGGAGTGTGGTCAGCACACCGCTCTCCCGGTCGTTATGGTGGTTTTCTTTGACCGGAGCCGCTACTATTCGGTCGAGTAGCTCCTCAGTTGGCATCACGAGGCTGAGTGCACCCCGAAAAATGGCGACAGCACATGGGGGCCCGGATGGTCACCCATCCAAATGCCGGCCATGCTCGACAGCGCTTAACTTCGGTGATCTGACAGGAACCGGTGTGTCCACTGCGGCAAGGCCGTTGCCTTTGTGACTGGTAGCGATAATTTTAAAAAAAATAAATAAAAAATCCTTTACAGGCACAATCACTTATTAGCGGGAACGATTTCTGAATACACGTTGTCATGCTGACGAATAAGTGTTTAATATTTTCTTCCGTAAATGTTGATCTACAGAATACATAATCGTCATCAGCAGACAGGATACATTTTGATACTAGAGATCAGAAATCAAAAAGTTAAAAAGTAAGGTGAAAGTGGTGCGAGTCTGTCAGGTCTGGCTGCAAATACAGTGCAGGCCTTCTTCTCCGCTGCACTATGAGGGGAGGATGGCGGGCACATTGCCCCGAAGGATTTTTACCTCAGGGAAAGGTCTCCGACGCTTGTTTGATAACAAAGGTGAGTCGCCAGCGGGGGCGTCCTGGAGGGACTGGGACAAGGAAAATTCTACATTGCATTCTGGAGCTGAACCCAGGACCTCGCGGAGGATACTCAGCACTCTGTCAGTTAGACTTCAACAGTTCGATAAAGAACGTTAACATATAATGCAAAAATCTTGTGCATGGTTTAGGTAATAGAAGTTCGCCTCGTGAACTACAATGAAGTGAGAAAAGCTCCTAATATCGCGTCGGACCTGGCCGGCGTTGTGCCGCAACTCGATGTTGTACGAACTCAGCAAGTCGCTGGAAGTCATCATCATCTTCTTGGACAGTTTCCAGCCACTGGCTGGGTCTGTCGGGAACACAAGCCTCTCCATCGTGTTCTGTCTTTCCACCATTCCCCCTCTTCCACCTTCGTCCAGTTCTCTCCTCTTCTCGTCACACATTCCTTCACTCCCTTCACCCATCTATCTCTTGGTCTTCCTCTGGGCCTCTTCCCCTCCAGTTGCAGATCAAACATCCTCTTTGGAATTCTTCCCTCATCCATTCTCTTCATGTGTCCATACCACTGCAGTCTTGATTTTTCTATCCTGTCCTGTACTGGTTCCTCCTTTAGTCTTTCCCTCACATACACATTTCGCAATCTGTCTCGTCTTGTTACACTCAACCTGCTCCTCTGGAACTTTATTTCACTAGCCTGTATTCTACTTTTGTCGCTTTTGTGCATTACCCATGTCTCACTTCCGTATGTCAATATGAGGACAAAGTAGGTTCGGTATATAATTCCCTTGGATTTCTGTGGCACCTCCTTGCTCCAAATAAGCCCCCTAATGCATTTGTAGAACTGCCCTGCTTTTCTGCACCTTTCATTTATTTTCATTGCGTTTCCCCCCTTACTTTCAATCATGCTTCCCAGGTACTTGAAGTTCTCTACCACTTGTAGTTTTTCCCCTCCACAAGTTATATCCACATTTGGCCTATTCTTCTTCCTTGTTGTGACAATTATTTCACTTTTCTTTGCAGAGAAATGCATTCCATATTGTGCTGGTCTGCAAAGTCGCTGGAAGTACGCTGCAGAAATACTGAGCCATGCTGCCTCTTGTAGCCGGCCATAACTGCGAAAATATTGCGGGTGGAGGATTTTGTGCAGGAGCTGATTTTTCGATTACATCCCATGCCGGGCGATCTGGATGGCCAAGTCATTCACTCGAATTGTTGAAAGTGTGCTTCAAACCAGTCGCAAACAATTAAGCCCTGGTGACATGGCGCATTACCATCGATAAAAATTGCAACGTTGTTTGGGAACATGAAGGCGATGGATGCCTGGAACCGTGCTCCAAGGACGAGAACATAACCATTTTCACTCAATGAGAGGTTCAGTTGGACCAGAGGACCCAGTGGAAATACAATCTACACCACTATGGAGCCACCACCAGCTAGCACAGTGCCTTGTTGACAACTCGGGTCCATGGCTTCGTGATGTCTTCGCCACACTCGAACCTTACCATCAGCTCTTACCAACATCGGGACTGATCTGACCAGGGCGCAACCAGTATGGTCACGAGCCTAGGAGAGGTGTTGCAGGCGATCTCGTGCCGCTGGCAAAGGTATTCGCATCCGTCGACTGCTGCCATAGCTCATCAACGCCAAATTTCGCCGCAGTGTCCTAACGGATACGTTTGTCGTACGTCCCACATTCATTTCTGCGGTTACTTCACTTAGTGTTGCTTGTCTGTTGGCACCGACAACACTACGCAAACGCCGCTGCTCTTGGTCATTAACTGAAGGCCGTCGGCCACTGCCTTGTCCGTGCTGAGAGGTAATGTCTGATATCTGGTATTCTCGGCCCAGTCTCGACACTGTGGGTCTCAGAATGTACAGGGTGATTCAAAAAGAATACCACAATTTTAAAAATGTGTATTTAATGAAAGAAACATAATATAACCTTCTGTTACACATCATTACAAATAGTATTTAAAAAGGTTTTTTTTCACTCAAAAACAAGTTCAGAGATGTTGAATATGGCCCCCTCCAGACACTCGAGCAATATCAACCTGATACTCCAACTCGTTCCACACTCTCTGTAGCATATCAGGCGTAACAGTTTGGATAGCTGCTGTTATTTCTCGTTTCAAATCATCAATGGCGGCTGGGAGAGGTGGCCGAAACACCATATCCTTAACATACCCCCATAAGAAAAAATCGCAGGGGTTAAGATCAGGGCTTCTTGGAGGCCAGTGATGAAGTGCTCTGTCACGGGCTGCCTGGCGGCCGATCCATCGCCTCGGGTAGTTGACGTTCAGGTTTCATAACTAACCTTTTTCGTAGGACTCTCCATACAGTTGATTATGGAATTTGCAGCTCTCTGCTAGCTCTGCGAGTCGATTTTCCTGGGCTGCGAACAAATGCTTGCTGGATGCGTGCTACATTTTCATCATTCGTTCTCGGCCGTCCAGAACTTTTCCCTTTGCACAAACACCCATTCTCTGTAAACTGTTTATACCAACGTTTAATACACCACCTATCAGGAGGTTTAACACCATACTTCGTTCGAAATGCACGCTGAACAACTGTCGTCGATTCACTTCTGCCGTACTCAATAACACAAAAAGCTTTCTGTTGAGCGGTCGCCATCTTAGCATCAACTGACGCTGACGCCTAGTCAACAGCACCTCAAGCGAACAAATGTACAACTAAATGAAACTTTATAGCTCCCTTAATTCGCCGACAGATAGTGCTTAGCTCTGCCTTTTGTCGTTGCAGAGTTTTAAATTCCTAAAGTTGTGGTATTCTTTATGAATCACCCTGTAGAATTCACAAACGATTTCCGGAATGGAATATCCCAAGCGTCTAGGTCCCAACAATCATACCCCGTTCAGAATCCGTTAATTCTCGTCGTGTGGCCATAATCATGTCGGAAACCTTTTCATATGAGTTACCTGAATACAAATGACAGCTTCACCAATGCACTGACATTTTATGCACTACTCGCCATTAAAATTGCTACACCACGAAGATGACGTGCTACAGACGCGAAATTTAACCTACATGAAGAAGATACTGTGATATGCAAATGATTAGCTTCTCAGAGCATTCACACAACGGTGGCGCCGGTGGTGACACCTACAATGTGCTGACATGAGGAACGTTTCCAACCGATTTCTCATACACAAACAGCAGTTGACCGGCGTTGCCTGGTGAAACGTTGTTGTGATACCTCGTGTAAAGAGGAGAAATGTGTACCATCACGTTTCCGACTTTGATAAAGGTCGGATTGTAGCATATGGCGATTGCGGGTTGATGTATCGCGACATTGCTGCTCGCGTTTGTGGAGATCCGATGAGTGTTAGCAGAATATGGAATCGGTGGGTTCAGGAGGGTAATTCGGAACGCCGTGCTGGAGCCCAACGGCCTCTTATAACTAGCAGTCGAGATGACAGGCGTCTTATCCGCATGGCTGTAACGGATCGTGCAGCAACGTCTCGATCCCTGAGTCAACAGATGGGGACGTTTGCAAGACAACAACCATCTGCACGAACAGTTCGACGACGTTTGCAGCGGCACGGACAATCAGCTCGGAGACCATGGCTGCGGTTACCCTGTAAGTAGGCTGTTTAGGTTTTTATATTGGCAACGCCACGTAGCGCTCTGTATGAAAATCACTGGCTGTGCTGTGTGCAGTCTGTGGCTAGTTTGCATTGTTGTCTGCCATTGTAGTGTTGGGCAGCTGGATGTTAACAGCGCGTAGCGTGGCGCAGTTGGAGGTGAGCCGCCAGCAGTAGTGGATGTGGGGAGAGAAATGGCGGAGTTTTGAAATTTGTAGGACTCGATGTCATGAACTGCTATGTATATTATGATTTTTCAACACTATTAAGGTAAATACATTGTTTGTTCTCTATTAAAATCTTTCATTTGCTAACTATGCCTATCAACAGTTAGTGCCTTCCGTAGTTTGAATCTTTTATTTAGCTGGCAGTAGTGGCGCTCGGTGTATTGCAGTAGTTCGAGTAACGAAGATTTTTGTGAGGTAAGTGATTTGTGAAAGGTATAGGTTAATGTTAGTCAGGGCCATTCTTTTGTAGGGATTATGGAATGTCAGATTGTGTTGCGCTAAAAAATATTGTGTGTCAGTTTAAACACAGTCTTCTAAGGGGACGTTACAACCCTTGACGCTGCATCACAGACTAGAGCGCCTGAGATGGTGTACTCAACGACGAAGCTGGGTGCACGAAAGGCAAAACGTCATTTTTTCGGTTGAATCCAGGTTCTGGTTAGAGCATCATGATGGTCGCATTCGTGTTTGGCGACATCGCGGTGAACGCACATTGGAAGCGTGTATCCGTCATCGCCATACTGGTGTATCACCTGGCGTGATGGTATGGGGTGCCATTGTTTACACGTGTCGGTCACCTCTTGTTCGCATTGACGGCACTTTGAACGGCGGACGTTACATTTCAGATGTGTTACCACCCGTGGCTCTACCCTTCATTCGATCCCTGCGAAAACCTACATTTCAGGAGGATAATGGACGACCGCATGTTGCAGGTCCTGTACGGGCCTTTCTGGATACAGAAAATGTTCGACTACTGCCCTGGCGAGCACATACTCCAGATCTCTCACCAATTGAAAACGTCTGGTTAATGGTGGCCGAGCAACTGGCTCGTCACAATCCGTCAGTCACTACTGTTGATGAACTGTGGTATCGTGTTGAAGCTGCATGGGCAGCTGTACCTGTACACGCCATGCAAGCTCTGCTTGACTCAATGCCCAGGCGTATCGAGGCCGTTATTACGGCCAGAGGTGCTTGTTCTGGGTACTGATTTGTCAGGATCTATGCAAATTGCGTGAAAATGTAATCACATGTGAGTTCTAGTATAATATATTTGTGCAATGAATACCCGTTTATCATCTGCATTTCTTCTTGGTGTAGCAATTTTAATGGCCAGTAGTGTAGCTTGGTACGCGATGATACCACCATAAGTGCATGCGCATATCGCTATCCCATGACGTTTGTCATGTCAGTGGCGATACAGCCATCAGCTGCATATCGCTATCCCCTGTTCTTTTCTCGCCACGGTGTATGGTACAGTGATGTTCAGTTCATCCTCCAGGCCGGCCACAGTTTTTCAGTCGAGGGCGACGCCATAGTGGTGTTATCCCAGTATTTTCTGCGTACAGCCGTATGTGGCGTGGTTTCCAGGAATCCTGACACTTGCAGCTAACGCGCAGCTAGGCAGAGTCCCAGAATGCTGCAGGCTGCTGCGTTACCCGCGTCAGCAGGACGTGCGTTGGGCGCCTGATCCCGCGGCCGCAGCTGCGTGCGGGCTTCAAAGGCCTTCCGCGCCCGCGAACTGGCAGAGGGATCTCTTCTCCGGCCCCTTGTGCCCAGCCACGGTTCTGCGTATTACCAGGCGCACCGGTGCTACCAGGACAACCGCTTCTCATGAACTGTCAGGTCAGTTCAAAAGTCTTTTGAATGGAATTTCAGAGCGCTGGTTGCATATTTGTTTTACAAACAAACGGCTTCGGCCGCCTGGGCCATCATTAGTTGGTGCTTAAATTCCATTGAAATCATTCTCAGCACTTGTGAACGTCCCGTCTTCATTTTGAACATGCCACAGATTACGTTCGACACGTGCCTCTCTGTAGTCTGTCAACGAAGGTCCGAGCATACGGATTAGGTTCCCTGATGTGTGAGAGGCTTGAAGACTTCTTAAGTAATAGAACCCAGTACGATATACCCGACGGCGAGTGTTCATCAGAGAGAAGAGTATCGTCAGGAGTACCCCATCGAAGTGTGATAGGACCGCGATTTTTTTTATACGTAAATGGCCCGAAGTACAGTGTGAGAAGCAATCCGCGTCTATTCGCTGATGGTGGTTGAGTGATTGTAGGATGATACAGGATGACGTACCCAATATGTTTCCTTGTTGTGATGAATGGCAGCTTGTTGTAAATGAAGAAAAACGTTAATGAGGATGAGTAGGGAAATCAATCCCGTAATATTCGAATCAGCATTAGTAGCGCACTGCTTGACGCATTCACGTTGATAAAACATATAGGCGAAACGTTGTAAAGCGGTATGAAACGGAACGAGCTCGCAAGTACGCTAGTAGGGAAAGCGAATTGTCTCCATCGGTTTATTGGGCGAATAGTAGGAAAGTTTGGGTCATCTATAATGAAGACTGCATACAGAACAACAGTAGGATTCATTCTTGAGTATTGCGTGAGTGTTTGGGATCCCCACCAGGATGGATTAAAGGAAGACATCCGAAGCATTTCAGAGTCGGGTTGCTAGGTTTGTTACCGGTAGATTCGATTAACACGCGAATATTACGGAGATGTTTCGGGAACTCAAATCTGAATTCTTGAAGGGAATATGACGTTCTTTTTGCGGAAAACAATTGGGAAGAATTAGACAACCGGTATTTGAAGCTGGAGACAGAATAATTCTACTACCGCCAACGTGTATTCTGCGCAGGGACCACGAAAATAAGATAGGAGAAACGAGGCGCGTCTCTCTTTCGCTCCATTTGCGAATGGAACGGGAAAGAAATAGTACGGATACAAGGTATCCTCCGCCACGCACCATACAGTGGTTTGCGGAGTGCATATGTAGACGTACGTAATTCCTTTTGATAATTTACTGTCGAAGTAAATTGCAAAATGTCATCTTAGCGAGAGGAAAAACATTTTATTCTCTCGGTAGCGTTGTGTAGATTGATTTAAAACTTTCTGGCAGATTAAAACTGGTTGACGGACTGGGACTCGAACCAAAGACCTTTGCTTTCGTGGGCAGGTACTCCACCGACTGACCTATCCGAGCACGACTCACATGATCCTCCTAGAACTGTACTTCCAACTGTACCCCGTCTACTGCCTTCCACACTTACCGGAAGTTCACTTGCATATCTTGCGGACTAAAAGCTGTGATGGCGGATAATAAGCCGTGCTGGGATAGGATATTCGGTGGAGCAGTTTCTTGCGAAAGGTAAACGTCCCAGGTTCGAGTCCCGGCACGACATACAGTTTTAATCCGCCAGAAAGTTAACAATATTGTATTTATCCGCCGACGCCGTGCAAGCTACTTTGAAGTAAAATGTCCCACCTGTACGGGAATTTACATAATGGATGGATGAGTACAGGTTGTAGAGGAAAAGTTGACGACATGTGCGGGTTTGGGTCTCCCCCTATGTCCAGCTCTGATAGCCAAATGGTAAGACGACCGCTCCTGATAAACGGGAAATTACCGTTAGAGTTCCGGTCTGCCACAAAATTTCACTGTCGTCATTCCATTCTACAGTTGATGGTTGTCCATATTCGCAGTTGCGGATACATTTAATGCATCATTCTCTTTCGTTATTATTTTATCTGCAGTCAGCAGTACTTTTTATTCTTTGCAAATAGTCAGAAATGGAAAATGGAAATGAGCGTTTGGCGTCATTGGCCGGGAGGTCCCTTACGGGGCAGGTCCGGCCGCCATGATGCAAGTCTTATTACATTCGACGCCACATTGGGCGACATGCGCGCCGGATGGGGATGAAATGATGATGAAGACAACACCCAGTCCTTGAGCGGAGAAAATCCCCAGCGCAGCCGGGAACCGCACCGGGGCCCCTTAGAACGGCAGCCCGTCACTCTTACCATTCAGCTATTGGGATGGACCTAGTCAGAAATAAATAAATACAGCTGACTGGAGAGAAAATGAATAACTTGTTTTTATTCTCTGAGTTTTGTCACTCACTTATGTTGCAATCTGCGCAGGTCGAGGCACAGACAGGAACTGCAACATTGACAGTTCAAAGCGACTATTGCGGCTCGTGCATACTTGTGCTTTGCGCTTGGAGAAAGCACGTATCCTGCAAATTACGTCTCTCACTTGCTTGCGTAGAGTTAGTAACTGCTTACAATATCGTAATAACTCGCAGCACAGCTAAATAGCTGGCTACGATCACGTTTAATACTCGTACTGACTATAACGTTCACTGAACGCTGTCGGAGATTGCTTAACGTCAGATGCGCAGAACGGGAGAGCGTGTTTGGATTTGAACGGCCTAAGGAAGTGACGACAAAATGACGTAGCCGAGCGTCCGCGATGTATATCGACCGACGAATACCAGTCGAGCCGGCGTGAAGGTGTCTTAGACCGTTCTCCCGGCATAGAAGGGTTTTCTGTCGACCAGGGTCCGCAGCTCGTGGTCGTGCGGTAGCGTTCTCGCTTCCTGCGCCCGGGTTCCCGGGTTCGATTCCCGGCGGGGTCAGGGATTTTCTCTGCCTCGTGATGACTGGGTGTTGTGTGCTGTCCTTCGGTTAGTTAGGTTTAAGTAATTCTAAGTTCTAGGGGACTGATGACCGTAGGTGTTAAGTCCCATAGTGCTCAGAGCCATTTGAGCCATTTTTTGTCGACCAGGGAATAAAAACGTGTCCTTAGCACGTGGATAAATCATGAAGTCTTCTGTTGTAGTATTTGAATTAATTATACTGTGTCTATTCATTCATCTATGCTATATATGCCCTCCAGTTACATTTACAAAATTTTGCGTGCTCTCCGTAGCTGAATAATGAAAAGTAGAACCATTTCACGAATTCCAGAAACAGTGCATATAGAAGCCAAAAACGTATGTAACTGCTTTGGCAGAAAATAAACAAGGCAATTTGTTGCAGTGTACATATTTCAATATGATTAAGAAAGAAAAGTTGTCACAGAACTCTGGTTCGTTTTCCTAGTGAATATCTGATATCAGCAGGTCGTTTATACCATTCATTATCACCTTATCTCCCCAGTGTATGTGCATGTGGTTCAGAACACCATTCTTGCAATTCGTTGGTCCGTATTCCCTGTCACATTCACAAAACCGAACAGACTTACGCTTGACACACAGCGCTCGCACACGTAGATAATGTCGAATATTACAGGACACATTTCTCTGACATTAATAAGAAAGCGTCGCGACATTTTAGAAACTAGAAGGTGAATAAAAAATAGTTGGAAGAAACCGGCTGTAAATCATTCCGTTTATCCGTTATGCTACGGAAAGCATCAGCAAATTAAGACCATGATTCTCATTTTGCTGTCTAAAGGCTTTCACCGTCGATATGTGAATTACCTGACATTTGATTGTAACAAATCGTGCCAAAAAGACGTGTCTTTGATAAACCTTCCATACGCCGTTGCTTTGAAATGGCATACTTCTGCAACATGCAAACTATAATAGGAAGGCACATCAAATATGAAATACAATAAGGCGTCTCCCAAGTTTTTCAAAGTAATAATTACATGGGAAAGGGGAAGAAATCTCGAATGTTTGGCACGAGCGTTCGGCTGCGTCATTTTAATGTCATCTCCCTAGGCTGTTGGGGTGCAAAGAAGCTCTCCCGTACAGAATGAACCTGAACTCGACCGCTAGCGTTCGTGACATCATCTATTTCTACAGCTAACGCTACATTTTTTCAACCAGTCAGGTCGACCTGCCCAGTGTAGCCAGCTCCCTGTCGCGTGGATTCTAACTACACCCGCGTGTGCCTATCTGGAGCATCCGATCCTTCGTTAAGGGTCGCAAGGAGTCCAGGAAACGCTGCCGTGCGCGGACGCATTCCTGTCAGGCGTGAGCCGCAGCAAGCGGTCGTATCGGGCATCTTGTAAAGCGTTTACGAGAATAATCTTATTTGTATCAAACGATATGCATTCTTGTAATTTATTTGAGTGGAAATAAAGAGAGGGTGAGTCGTCTCACACTATGTGATCAGAACTTTAGTGCAAGAAGCAGGAGCCAGAGATCTGAAAGCGTACAGTTGACGTACATTCTCCATAATGAGAACGTAATTAACCGGCTTAAATTCCTGGTGCTGCCAGGGACTTTTCCTTCGTGACAGGTCTGGAATGGGGTGTACTCAGCCTGCAACCAGATCACGCTATTCACTCAGAATGACACGACAGTAGGTTGGGCCCGACTGGTGCGCCTGTGGCCAGAACGTCAGTGACTTTCTTTTTTGCTTTCCTTGTTTTCCTTGGCCTGGTCCTCTCGTACATCCGACCAATTCATCCCGAAAAGCCATTTTAGCAACCACTGTTGGGTTAAGGACTCTTCTTCAACAGTCCGTCCAATATAATCATCATCTATTAGTTTTCATATTTCGTAACGGCGTCTAACAATTATGTCGCCGTTTCGGGATTTTCTTGCCCACTGGAGTCCAGCAAAGCACTTCCTTGGTCCATCAAAAATTCCGCCGACTACATGCCTCGTCCACCTGCGTTTCGTCAACGTGTCATCAAAATTATCTCTTGCAGTCCGTTACCTGATAAACTTGGAAATTTGTGGTAAGGTCTTATGGGACCAAACTGCTGAGGTCATCGGTCCCTAAGCTTACACACTAACTAATCTAACTTAAACTAACTTACGCCGAGGATAACACACACACCCATGCCCGAGGGAGGACTCGAACCTCCGACGGGGGGAGCCACACGGACTGTGACAGGACGCCCGTTACCTGATAAATCTGTTTGTTTTCACGTCTGGCGGAGGAACCCTCAGGGGTTGTAACGTTTTCGTATTAGAAGAGTCCATGTCTCGCTGCCGTACACTGATGGTAAATTTTCCGCTGCAGATACACCAGAAGATTCATTTTGAAAACCATGTTTGCCAAAAGCCCTAAGGCTTTATTTACTGTGTTTATCACTATTCCTATTCAGCCAGTCAGTTAAATCAGATGATTCGAACACTTTAATGAGAACGTTTACTACTTCTTGTCGATGGCCTTTCCGCACTGGTACCACCCAAGTTAAGCGCTATCGGGCTTGGCTAGCACTTGGATTGGTCACCGTCCTGTCTGCCGAGCGCTGTTGGCAAGCGAAGTGCACTCAGCCCTTGTGAGGCCAACTGAGGAGCTACTTGATTGGGAAGTAGCGGCTACGGCCACGAAACCTGACATACCGTCTGAAGAGCGGTGTGCCCCTACTCCAATCCACAACCAGTGACGCCTGTGGTCTAAGGATGACACGGCGGTCGGTCGGTGCCGTTGAGGCTTCAAGTCCTGTTCGGACGGAGTTTAGTTTCAGTTTATGATTTAATATTTTCTTAGCGATGTGTTGTTATACCTACTGATGATTTCAGGACACCTTCCAGATTTGCTCTGTCTATTAGCAGTCCATGGCCGCCTCCGTAGTTGAGTTGTTGGCGGAGGACCCGTGTTCGATTCCCATTACTCGGAAGGATATTTTCTTGATGGAAGGAGTTGTACTGAGTGCACTCAGCCTCTTGATGCTAACTGACAAGCTGTTTGACCGAACAGTAGCGGCTCTATGATCTGAGAAGTCTGCAAAACGGCTGAGAGAGCGGTGTGCTCACCACATGACCCCGCAGCCGGGAGGATGACAGGGCGCCCAAGAGGTCTTCACGGCCTGGTTAGGAGCCCAAGTGGCAGCACGAGCTTCCGACTACGTCCTTCGACACTTGTAACTGCAAGCTGGCTTCCGTATAAGTTGTAGTTAGCTTTTCTGTTGTTTTATTTATTTTATCGCCGACAGCTACAGAAACTACATTACCTCCACATTCTGCAGGACACCGCGAAGTGTATGGCAGAGAGTACTTCACATTTTACGCCTTACTAGTGCTCCTTCTCTTTCCATTCGCGTAATTAAACTATGATTGAAACTTCCTGGCAGATTAACCCTTTAATGCATACTGTAGCTGATAAGCTACAGACCTCATTTCTTCGATTTATTCCATATGGAGAAACATTTTCGATCAAATTCATTATGTAGCTAAGTGTATACACTCCGCTGCAGTTTCTAGTAGTTCTTCATAGCGATCATAGAAGGCAGGACGAGCTGAAGCAGTTCGACAGTGAGCTGTGTGGACATACTGCCAAGTGTGTGTTTTGGCGGAAAGTTGAGGTGTGGTTTTGGTGTTTGTGCACTGATTTCTGGGTTTGAAAATTACTTTTTCATTTTGAAAACGTAAGTAGATATGGTGTAAACAGTTAATTCGAGTGTCTTTGCGATAGATTTGAAATGAGGCCTGTTTTTGTGTATGTAGCTTATCAGCTACATTTTTCATTTACTGCATTTCAGGCGCTGACGTAAAAATGTCTCGAAAGAGTCAAGAAGAAATGCTTATGGAATGGTTAGAGATTCCACTAAGCAGTGATGACGATCTTGAGTGTTTCTCTGACGATTCCATTCAAGATGAGACATATGTTGCTCCAGAATCTGTTGATTGTGATAGTGACAGTAGTGACGAAGAAAGTCAAGTACCAGTAATTAGGACTGAAGATGTTTCTGGAACAAGACAATCTGATGTTATAATGAAGGAATCGACGTCACAGTTGTCTGATAATGCTCTGAAACTGCCATGCAGCAGCAAAAATGTTACCAAAAACAGCAGGAGTGTGGTTTGGAAAGATAAACAGTTGATTATTCCCGAACTGCAGTCAAAATTTCATGGCAATACTTCGTTACCAGAAGAAGTAATAAACTTAAATACTCCATACCAATTCTTCAAGCATATATTTCCATCTAAATTGTTTGATCTAATTGTCGAAGAGTCTCATAGATACAGTGTGCAGTGTAATCCTGATAGACCAATAGATTTATCCTGTGATGACATAAAAAAATTTATAGGCATCTGTCTCGTAATGTCAATAGTTCATGTACCTAATACGAGGGATTACTGGGTAGAAGTTACTGGTACTCATCTGATCAAGACAACAATGACAGTGAATCAGTATGAGCAAATACGTAAGTTTCTTCACTTCAATGACAACAGTGCAATGATACCCAGGGGTGAAAAAGGTCATGATAGACTCTTCAATATAAGACCCATAATAGAATTGATGAGATCTCGGTTTCAAACAATACCTGTTGAGGAGTGTGTTTCTGTTGATGAACAGATATGTTCAACAAAGGCTAGAAGTTATTTGAAACAATACATGCCAAACAAGCCTCATAAATATGGATACAAATTATTTGTTATTAGTGGCATATCTGGTTATGCCTACGATTTTGAGATTTTCACTGGAGATGAAAATGAACCAGACAAAAGAGTGACTGGGGAGGAAGACTTGGGAGCAAGTGCAAATGTTGTAGTTCGACTCAGTAGGATACTACCAAGAAATATGAACCACAAACTGTACTGTGACAATTATTACACAAGTCTGCCACTGCTTGTATGGTTACATAAACAAGGAATTTACTCACTTGGGACAGTCAGAAGAAACAGAGTGCCAGACTGCAAGCTCCCTTCAGAAGCTGAGCTGAAGAAAATGGCACGAGGTGCATCAGTAGAGCGCGTCGCAACAGTGGATGGTGTCGACATATCAAATGTAGTGTGGAAAGATAACAAGAGTGTGATGTTGCTTTCTACACTTGCTGGACAGCAGCCTATTCATGAAGCAGGGAGGTATGACAAAAAAATAAAGTCAAGAATAACAATACCTTGTCCACAAATAATTAAGCTCTACAATAAACATATGGGAGGTGTTGACCTTCCTGACAGCATAATGGGTCGACATAAAATTCTTGTGAAAAGTCGAAAATGGTATATAAGATTGTTTTACCATCTCCTGGACATGGGAGTAGTCAATTCCTGGCTGTTGTATAGGAGAGTAGCAGAAACCAAAGGGATTAGGAGAACTATGAAACTCTCCGAATTTCGAATGGAAATTGCTCACTGTTTGTGTCCCTCAGGTCAAACTTCAGCAAAACGTGGAAGGCCAAGTAATGAACTCGAAAACCAAATACAAGCTAAGAAGACAAAGGGGCCCACAGCACATGTACCTCCACAAGATGTAAGGCTGGATCAAGTAGGTCACCTGCCTTCGTACTTTCAAGTGAGACAGAGGTGCAAAATGCCAGGATGCAAGGGATTTTCCTGGGTTCAGTGTAATAAATGTGCAGTTGCATTGTGTTTGCACAAACAAAAGAACTGTTTTCAAACTTTTCATGTAAAGTGATTATCACATGCTTGGGTACAAACCTGTTGGAACTAGATACCTTATTGTTCATATATAAAAGTGTATAAAATATACAATAAATGCTCAATATTTACAACAATAATGTCCTATTTATTATTTTAGGATTTTTCCCTTCCTATACAAAGTATTTAATCATAATCAACAATTAAATTACGAGAGATCTGGTCAAAATTGAGGGAGCAAAATAAGCACATTTATTGTGGCTCGTAAGGTGTTAACTGAAAATGTAGCTGATCAGCTACAAAGCGATTTTCAACAATAGTGGTTTGTTAATTTAATTTAAAAAAAATTTCAATATTTTTTTCGAAATGTAGGCACTATAAACTAAACATGGTAATTTTTACAGCTTGAAATAAAAAATCATGCATTTAAGGGTTAAAACTTTGTGCCACACCAAGACTCGAACTCGGGACCTTTGCCTTTCGCGGGCAATTGCTCTGCCATCTGGACTACCCAAGCACGACTCACGCCCCGTCCTCACTGCTTTACATCTTCCAGTAATTCGTCTCCTACCTTCCAAACTTTACAAAAGCTCTCCTGCGAACCTTGCAGAACTAGCAGTCCTGAAAGAAAGGATATTGCGTAGCCATGGCTTAGCCACTTCTGCAAAGTTCGCGGGAGAGCTTCTGTAAAGTTTGGAAGGTAGAAGACGAATTACTGGCAGATGTAAAGCTGTGAGGACAGGGCGTGAGTCGTGCTTGGGTAGCTCAGATGGTAGAGCACTTGCCCGCGAAAGGCAAAGGTCCCGAGTTCGAGTCTTGGCGTGGCACACAGTTTTAATCTGCCAGCAAGTTTCATATCAGCGCACACTCCGCTGCAGAGTGAAAATCTCATTCTGTAAACTATGATTGCTTAATCGCCCCTCGCCATCTTGCGGAAGTGATACGTCCGGTATTGTAATATAGATTCATCATTTAATACTGGTTCCTGAAAACTTCGTGAGTGGGCTTTCTCGGGATAGGTCCTGTCTATCTTCAAAGGACTCTGTTCAGTTTTTTCAACACTTCTCTGACACTCTCCCATGAGTCAAACAAACATCTGACCATTCGTGATGCTCTCCTCTGAATACGTACAGTAGCCTCCCCCTACCCACCCTCACCGAAAGAAGAGACTTGATGTTTGTGGGAAATATACTGAAACATTATTCCTACTTTTATGAATTTGAGCTAGGCGAATGTAGTCGAAAATGCCGGCCGCGGTGGCCGAGCGGTTCTAGGGGCTTCAGTCCGGAACCGCACGACTGCTACGGTCGCAGGTTCGAATCCTGCCTCGGATCTGGATGTCCTTAGGTTAGTTAGGTTTAAGTAGTTCTAAGTTCTAGGGGACTGATGACCTTAGAAGTAAAGTCCCATAGTGCTCAGAGCCATTTCAATAGCTTACAGGACTCGGAACGACGCTCGGATACTTTACCCTTTTAACTCTGTGACAGGCCGCGACGGGGAAAAAAATTGGGTAAGTAAAGTTCATATCGTGTCTTCCCGACAGTTCCTCCCCCCGATCACCATTATTGGGCAGGTCTTGGTCTGCTGGTTGCCTGCACCATAGCCCAGCGTGTTCGGTCAGAGAACTGCCCACTCTAACAAACAAAAAGTGAGTAAAGATCTCGTCGACAGAACGTGAAAGATGCCATGCAGCATCCACACAGAACCACTGACGACATGAAGATGGAGAAACAAATCGAAAGAAAGAGACAGAAGTGGTTAACAACTTTGCTTCTGTATCCTGGAGTCCCAGGTTCAATTCCCGGCCGCGTCGGAGATTTTTTTTCGCTCGGGGACTAGATGTTTGTGTTGTCCTTATCATTTCATATTCATCAACGCGTGAATCGCCGGAGCGGCGTCAAATAGAAAGACTTGCATTAGGCGGCCGAACTACGCCAATATTCCAAATTTATCTCTTGGCTAATAATGCCACGCGATCATTTCGTTAGTCAGTTTGACGGGAAAGTTCCACACAAAGTTGCAGCCACTACGCAATGTGATGTGGCTTGCGGACGCTGCTTCTCTGAAGTACGTCGACGCTAACCAAACCTCATCTGCGAATGCAAATGGTGTATAGCAGCGGCTCGACGATCTAATTCAAGAAATTAGCGGAAACGAGATCGTTTCATGCTTCGTGTTGCACGTCGCTTTCCGTGGGCGGCGCGTGCCGCTTCGTATACCAACACGCAAACTCTGCTTGCGTGTGTGTAATTTGCGCGTACGTGCGGGTAAGACAGTAAAGGTCATTAGGAAAATACTGTTAGCATGTATGTGTGTATCGTTAATTTATCATCTTTAACAAAAGAGACAGAACGTTAGCATATAGTCTTTATTTAGGAAGATACGAAGAAATGGATCGTAGCTTTTCAGAAGATGAGTATTAATCATTAGTGTGCTGCAGCTGTCGGAAATAGCATGCGCTCTTTAGGCGGCTTGAACTTCAAGTAAGTGGAGTGCTTCCAATTTATCTCGCTTACTGTACCGTCACACAGCCTTGTACGTTCCATGGCTTACCTAATTGCATTTCCGCGCTGCGTTTTGGCCGTAAAATTTTCATATTTTGCTACTGGCCAGTTACGACATTTCAGTCTTTATCAAGTAACATGCAGAGAACCTCTATGTAACAAGTAGCATGAAGAAATGTGCCTGTGTACTGGTAAAGTGGTT
Organism: Schistocerca serialis cubense; assembly: GCF_023864345.2. NCBI lineage: Eukaryota > Metazoa > Arthropoda > Insecta > Orthoptera > Acrididae > Schistocerca > Schistocerca serialis. The sequence goes on from NC_064643.1 coordinate 346,842,039, forward strand.
TATTGGATAGCAGGGCACTTGGGCTGCTGGAGTGGAATGCTGACCCCATTTGATGGTACAAAAATTTATTTTCACTACGTTAATTGAAACAGAGCACTGGTAGCAACAATGACTAATTAGTATTTGCAAATTGCGATGATCTACCTGATCATTCAATTGTATAAAGCAATCAGAATAATTCAAAAAATTTTAAAAGGAAAATAGCCTTATGGACCCAACTCTAAACTCATAAAAATTTACTTTATACAATTACAACTTCAACATAACTAATAATATGAGCTCACTAGTCAATTATCAGGTCTTGCGAATATCAAAATTTGCGAAAGTTATTACGTTTCAAAAAATACTCAAATAGCAAGATCTCATAAATACGTGAATTAACTATGATGGAAAACATTCGGCAATATGATGATTTGATAGCCTGAAAGATCTACACAGCAATCAGCACATTCTCGACGTTTGGCGTTCACATCGGCCCCGCCTCTGGATTCCGTGCTTCAAAGCTCAAGTGACAACAACAGGCAGGAGGGCCTGCGCACACCAATAACGGCTTCTAGAACACACAGACCCGGTATAAATACACAGTTCACTAAAATATTAAAACCAACATCGAAGCTCTGGGTAACGCCAAATGCAGGAACAGATGTTAAACGTTATAGTGTGACAACCGCAGTTACTGTTAAAGCATTAGTTCATAATACAATCTCCAATGATGTGAAATTTCACTTGATAAATTTATAAACCACAACTAATTCTAAGTGATAATGACCAGACAATCCGCACTTAACCTTAAATACCAAAGCACCATTTGGCGGAGCAAAATTGTTACTATTATAGTTGCCAACAAGGAAAAGGTTTGCAAATCCAATTTAAATTAGCGGCTGAAGTTTTATACAGAGTATAAACTTTGATTCATAAAATTGACCACTTAACATATTAACAGTAATAATAAAAAGAGGAGTCGCCGAATATCGGCCACACTTGTAATTCAAGATAAATGCAACGGAACCAAGGCACACCGCAGTTACATGGGCTTGCAATACCAAGTGTCCTGGACCCACGTCCAAGTGGTTTTAGGAACGACTAGCGAAAAACAAAGTGGCTACACGGAGCAATCACATCCGAAAGTTCCACTACAAAACGGCTCACCTTTTAAAGTTAGTCCAGGAGCTCGCTGTTAACATGCACGCCAGGAGAATCTCCCGCGCCCTCATCAGGATTCTAGATAGACACGACTCTTAAACAGAGCATATGTTGACCGGTGACTGCTTTCGCACTCCATTTCCGCTCGTCGCCAGATCCAGGTGCCGGAATGTCAACACCGTGCGTCCTCGCAGTACACCTACTGCCTAAAGGTCATACCTCGGAATTACATCAGCCTTAATTTAGTCTTCTTTCGCTGCAAGGTAGGGAAAATTCAATATACCGGGTGATCAAAAAGTCAGTATAAATTTGAAAGCTTAATAAATCACGGAATAATGTAGATAGAGAGGTAAAAATTGACACACATGCTTTAAATGACATGGGGTTTTATTAGAAAAAGAAATCAAAGTTCACAAAATGTCCGACAGATGGCGCTGGACAGCAAAACGTCAGAGACTGCGCATGACAATCGTCATGCTTGGCCTCCCAGGTCCCCAGACCTCAGTCCGTGCGATTATTGGCTTTGGTGTTACCTGAAGTCGCAAGTGTATCGTGATCGACCGACATCTCTAGGGATGCTGAAAGACAACATCCGACGCCAATGCCTCACCATAATTCCGGACATGCTTTACAGTGCTGTTCACAACATTATTGCTCGACTACAGCTATTGTTGAGGAATGATGGTGGACATATTGAGTATTTCCTGTAAAGAAGATCATCTTTGCTTTGTCTTACTTTGTTATGCTAATTATTGCTATTCTGACCAGATGAAGCGCCATCTGTCGGACATTTTTTTAATTTTTGTATTTTTTGTATTTTTTATTTATTTATTTATTTTTGTTCTAATAAAACCCCATGTGATTCCAAGCATATGTGTCAATTTGGTCAATTTGTACCTCTCTATCTACATTATTCCGTGATTTATTCAGTTTTCAAATTTATACTGACATTTTGATCACCCGGTATACATATTACCACCAAGCCAGGCGAGGTATGCCATTATGTCCTTATTAAAAATGAAAACGCAACTAATGAAGATTTAAGAAGGAATTTTGTTCAGTGGATGGCGTCTTCCCAAAATACCCACAGATGAATGTTGAAAATGGACGCGAAGTGTTAACTATGTCCGATACTTTAAAAAGAAGAATATAAATAAGTAAACTGCAATGAAGGCACAATGATGGTGATTCTCAATGACTATCAGATATAGCATTCCGGTCATGTTTTACAAAGCCCGAACTTGACAGCATTTGGAATGGTGAAACATCAATATGGGCCTTATCCTTTTTTCGCATGAATATAAATGAATGCGAAAATAAGAACATGAAAGCCCAAGTTCCCCATAACTCACGTTTGTAAAACAGAGTTGGGGCGCATTTAATTGTGCTACTGAATGAATCGTCGATCTGCAGTTAACTGCTAAAAAAATTGCAATTAGCCAGCAGCATTGCCTTCGCGGAAGATTTGCAACTATAAATTACAGACAGTTGTAGCCCCCAGTCTTTTGACAGATGGAAAACGTATACATGAATTTTGTTTCCGGAGCAGTCCATACTGCTTTCTCGTAAAATTGCTCTCGACTTGAAACACTGTGTGTATATATACCTCAAAGGTAGTAACGTACCGCGCTCCCAGCATTATATTACTTTTCTCACCAACGGAGCGTGTAACTGCGGTTCATATTCAAATTACGGGCGCAGAAAAAAGGAAACAAAGGCAGATATGCGTGTGCGGAAGTGGCCGATATAGCGTGTGGCCCCGAAACGCATGGCACGAGTAGCAGCAGTTGTATGTTGACGCAAAATTAAGCACGAACACCGAAGCAATTAATTTTATTGTGAGTAGGGTAATTTCCTAAATTGAAAACGAACTACGTAAACTATTTTGGAAAATGGTAGTAATGAGGCAGACGATATAGTTTAGGTATGGATTGTTTTGATAATTACCACATTTTCCAGACACTTCTAACAACAGGCCCAAGGCATTGCGAACTGAAATCGTATTATACCATTAAGAACTGCACTGATGTCTGTGTAAATGCAGCTACTAGTCTGTCCTGCAAACTTTGCTGGCTTCGTTACACGTAATATAGTTAAAAGTCTGGAATGTCTTCAAATCATTAGAAGGAACAGTCATCTGAAAACTACGTATTAATGATTAAACCTGAAAGTAATTTGCAACAATTAAAATTTATGTAAGTCATTGTTTCTGTGGTCTTCTCCAAATTAAATCCTCTTTAACCCGCTTACTGTGTTTGAGATTTGGCCTTCCTCTACTGTTTTTATCTCTCTTTCCACTTCCCTCCACTACTAAATTAATTATTCTTAATTCACTTTTACAAAAGGCAATTGCAAATAATAGGTTTTCAGAGAAAACTTCTTAATACTTAAGTTTATATACGATGATAACATATTTCAAATTTTCAGGACCATGTTTCTTACTGCAAAAACATGAGGTCTGCAGTCTGCCAGTCTGCATTTTATATCCTCTCTGCTTCGGCGATCGTCAAATATTTTACTGTCTTAATAAGAAAACTTATTTGTTGCGTTTAAACCTTTATTCGGCAAAGTTGTTCTGAAGCAACATCAAAATTGCGAACTGTTTTCTGCAACATGTTGCGAGTTTTGTCCTTGGAGGGGTAATGGTAGTTGCAAGCAACATTTAAGGTCTCATACACAACTATATTCTGTTGTCTCTGGTGAAAAGTTTCTCAATGCTGTACGTCTTTAGAAGACATCGAGCAAGGTTATGTGAGAGTCAGTTTGCGGTGTAGCAGTTACTTCCGACTTTGTGACGCAGTTTTTCTTTTGCAACGAAAAATGCTTTGAAAATTAAAGAGGCAGTCTTGAAGGTGAGTTATTATACAAATGTGTTGGACAATTATTACATGGGACATTGCAAATAGACCTAATTTTTTGGGAAGAGGAAGACTGACTGACTGACTGTCGGCTCGACAACGAGTTCAGGAAGAAGAAGAAAACAGCGCTTCTTGTGCCAGTGAATGATTACAGTGTGACAGTTTTGATCACTGGGTAGAGTATGGACCAATAGGGATGATGAAGGCATTGTTGTAGTTGAGGTTTTTCTCGATCCGGTCCAGTAGCAAATTTGTGGCGAAGCTACTAATCGTTTCGCTTCAATGCTTGCACAATTTCAAATTTTAAGCGTGCAAGCGAAGTCGTTGATGCAGCACATTACGAACTCTTGAGGGGGGGGGGGGGGGGATGTTTATGTTTAGCTCTCTTTATGCTCGGCGAAACAACTTTGATGACCTTCTCTGAGAGACCTCTCAGATCTCTTTTATCATTTCATGAGATGTGCATTTGCAAGTAGAACCTGACTGTTTACACTCGTAGTGGCTAATAACTTCGTCATCTGGTGGTTCCCACGTCAAAAATGTCTTTGGTCAGTAATCGGTGATTTCGCTTTTGCATATGACACAAAGCTTTGGGCTCTCTTTTGATGTGTATTCATTTCTGATAGTTATTTAGCACTTGAAACAAAATGAGTCGTTTGGAAAAAAATTTAAACAAAATTGAGTTGCCTTATATGATGCAGGAAATCATCACTATCAGTGTCTTATGGTTTTTTTAATTGCTTCTGGAAATCAAGCTGTGTAAATCTTCTGTGAGAGTACATAACTATTATAGTTGATTTCATTAATGAAGATGTGGTATTTTTTCTACAAAATCCCTAGAAAAATTCAACTTAACACTTTCCAGTTTTATCCTTATGTTTTATATGACAACTCTGCCAGTCGAATGCGTGGTTCATCTGTTGTTCGAAGAATCCGATATCACCTGCGTCTGACCTAGGGTGTCGTTCTTGAAGATGAGGGAACATATACTATATGATCAAAAGTACCCGGACACCTGGCTGAAAATGACTTACAAGTTCGTAGCGCCCTCCATCGGTAATGCTGGAATTCAGTATGATGTTGGCCCATCCTTAGCTTTACTGACAGCTTCCACTCTGGCAGGCATACGTTCAATCTGGTGCTGGAAGGTTTCTTGGGGAATGGCAGCCCATTCTTCACGGAGTGGTGCACTGAGGAGAGGTATCGATGACGGTCGATGAGGCCTGGCACGAAGTCGGCGTTCCGAACATCCCAAAGGTGTTCTATGGATTCCGGTCAGGACTCTGTGCAGGCCAATCCATTACAGGGATGATATTGTCGTGTAACCACTTTGCCACAGTCCCTGCATTATGAGCAGGTGCTCGATCGTGTTGAAAGATGCAGTCACCAGTTGCTCTTCAACAGTGGGAAGCAGGAAGGCGCTTAAAACATCAACGTAGGCCCGTGCTGTGACAGTCCCACGCAAAAGAACAAAGGGTGCAAGCCCTCTCCATGAAAAGCACGACCACATCATAACACCACCGCCTCCGAATTTTACTCTTGACACTACACGCGCTGGCAGATGACATTCACCGGCCATTCGCCATACCCACATCCTGCCATCTGATCTCCACATTGTGTACCGTGATTCATCACTCCACACAACGTTTTTCCTCTGTCCAGTTGTCCAATGTTTACGCTCCTTACACCAAGCGAGGTGTTGCTTGGCATTTTCCGGCGTGATGTGTGGCTTAATAGCAGCCGCTCGACCATGAAATCCAAGTTTTCTCATCTCCCGTCTATCTGTCATAGTACTTGCAGTGGATCCTGATGCAGTTTGCAAGTCCTGTGTGATGGTCTGGACAGATGTCTGCCTATTACAGATTACGACCGTCTTCACCTGTTGGCGGTTTCTGGCAATCAAAGGACGAGATCGGTCTGTACACTTTTGTGCTGTACGTGTCCCTTCACGTTTCCACTTCACTATCATATCGGAAACAGTGGACCTAGGGATATTCAGGAGTGTGGAAATGTCGCGTACAGACGTATGGCACAAGTGGCACCCAATTACCTGACCACGTTCGAAGTCCGTGAGTTCCGCGGAGCGCCCCATTCTGCTCTCTCACGATGTCTCAGGAGTACCGAGGTCGCTGATATGGAGTACCTGGCAGTAGGTGGCAGCGCAATGCACAATGCACCTAGTATTAAAAACGTTTGTTTTTGTGGGTGTCAGAATACTTTTAATCACACTGAGTAAACCAGACACAGTTACTGCAGTGTCTGTATTTGCAAGTGTCCCTTAGACATGCATGCATTTCTGGCGGAACAGCCACTGTTGACGATTTACAGCCGTATTAAATTACGAAAAGTATTCAGATATTGCGAGTACGATGTTACATCAGCTGCATGGTTTGACAGAGATATAGGAAAATTTGTGCTGGATCGGGACTTGAACTCGCATTTGCTTGTCGCGAGCTTGTCTGAAGGACATTTGCATCGATCTATACATACACTGTCAAATATTGACACTACTTTAACTATATTTCTTGCTTAAAAAAAGTTAACTGACAAGAAAAGCTGTGTCCCTCCGAATGGGGCACACACACGAACGGTGTGTGAGCACTATGGGATGTAAACGTTATGGCATTTGAAAGTTAGGATCGGTCCGGGAGACGTGTACGGACAGCCAAAGTGGTTACGGTGACCGGTCGCGGTGAAGGGGAAATCCGGGTTTAACTCCCGGTCCGGAGCAGATATTCGTGTGTCTACAGGAAAATATACAACTTATACAATATCGTATCCGCAGTATGTGGATACATTTCGAATGCATTTCGTGAACCAAACAGTTTTTCTCCTATGTATGAAATCACCCTTCGCGTTATTTCTTTCAGGGGAGTGGTTTCGTAGTAGATTTTGTGGGGTTCATACTATTGTAGTAAGCTTGCTGAATCCGTAGCTCGAGTAGGAAAAGGAAGTAACTGAACCTATGCGAATGTCGTCTGTAAACTTGTAGTCTATACCTGTACTGATTGAATCGGATTAGGCGTCAACAGCTCTCTCTCTCTCTCTCTCTCTCTCTCTCTCTCTCTCTCTGTGTGTGTGTGTGTGTGTGTGTGTGTGTGTGTGTGTGTGAGAATATGAGCAAGCAGGGTGAATAGAGAGGAAGCATTGCCGGATTCCGTACCTCTCTTTGATTGCATTCCGGACCAGAAATCCCCATTTCTGCGATAGGCTGCCGCAAAATTTTAATTAAACCGTTTGTTCGCGGTTGGGTCGTTTTGTTTCCTCTCGATGTATTGTGTGTGCATATCGTGACCAGAGATCACGTATATCGAATATCTTCTCTGGTATTTAGATCAATCGGACGAACGCTACATCCAGAGCAAGAAAGTCGTGCCTGTCGAGATGCTGCATTTTAAAAGCGTCAGACTAATGTTCTGAACAGTATCAAAGTCTTTATTACATTTCACTATTTGTTTCGTGTTGATAGATCGTTTTTTAAAAAAGGTAAATCAGAAAATTATGCATATTGTTCTGTTCCATCCTTGTTAGTTAGCATTCCTCGGTCAGGGATTTTCTCTGCCTCGAAATGACTGGGTGTTGTGTGTCCTCCATCATCATTTCATCATCATTGACTCGCAAGTCGCCGAAGTGGCGTCAACTAAAAAGGACTGGCCATTCGGCGGCCGAACTCCCCCGCCTGGTGCCTCCCGGCCAACAATGCTATACTGTTTTCTTCTTTTTTCTTTTTTCTTCTTCTTTTCGTCTTCTGTGACAGTTCACCTGGTAATTTATTCTGAGTTTTAGAGTATGCAGAGGCTACAAAAGTCACAGGATAGCGATACGTACACATACAGATAGCGGTAGTATCGTATATACGAGGTACAAAACTACAGTGTTTAGGTGGCGCTGTCATTATTATCAGATATTCATTTGCATTTCGTGAACCAAACAGTTTTTCTCCTATGTATGAAATCACCCTTCGCGTTATTTCTTTCAGGGGAGTGATCGCCAGTAGAAAAATAAAGTGCATATGGAAACTCATGTCCAAAACCTTAATCCGCCATGACAAGCCGCACGGGTAGCCGCGTGGTCTCAGGCGCTTTGTGACGGTTCGCGCGGCTTCCCCCTCGGAGGTTCGAGTCTTCCCTCGGGCTTGGGTGTGTGTGTTGTCCTTAGCGTAAGTTAGTATAAGTTAGATAAAGTAGCAGTGTGTAAGCCTAGGGAACGATGATCTCAGCAGTTCGGGTCCCATGAGATCTTAACACAAATTTCCAAATTTTCACCATGACAACAGAGCGTTGTGTTCATAAGAGACAAGGTCTCTCTTCGCAGCAGCTAGAGCTTCTCTACTGGCGATCATGACAATCAGTAGCAATCACTGAATAACACACAACATTGAAAGACGTTCCTCTAAGGTCCGTCAGCGAACGAGGTGACGTTTGATGCCGAAGCGGTGGCAGGCGCCGGCGCTATGTAATGTCATTGAATGACATTTACGGACACTAGTTGCTACACTCGATTTTTTCCTCGGGACACCCTCTAAAACTTTCGAAGATTGTCACAACATTCCTGGGGCACCCTGTACACTTAGGGGCCTACCTTACCGTGTTACGTGCCCACAACGCCACAAGGCGGCATTCAATCTCGTTGTAAACAGTGATCATACGTTTTGGCTCACCAGTGCATTTTCTGCTTAGTAGAATCACCGACATAGCCAAAGAAGCGGGAGAGTTCTGTGGTGCATTAAAAAACTGTAATGGTGATTCCAGGAGGGAACCAGACGCACCTACCTCACCTCTCCCGCCCTCCTCCCCCCTCCCCCCCCCCCCCCCCTAGCAGAGACCTGAACCCTGCCCGCATCTCGTGGTCGTGCGGTAGCGTTCTCGCTTCCCACGCCCGGGTTCCCGGGTTCGATTCCCGGCGGGGTCAGGGATTTTCTCTGCCTCGTGATGGCTGGGTGTTGTGTGATGTCCTTAGGTTAGTTAGGTTTAAGTAGTTCTAAGTTCTAGGGGACTGATGACCATAAATGTTAAGTCCCATAGTGCTCAGAGCCATTTGAACCATTTGACCTGAACCCTTTTCGTCAAGTTTCCACGTTGAAGGCGTCTCAGTAACCTTTCATATTAATGAAGATAGTAGCCTCTGCACACTTTCGGTTGTCGGAATTTACCTCTGTTTCGGAGTGTTTTTGCTGCTCGCGATTGATACACTGACAGGTTGTTTCATTGTGGTGGTGAGGGTAGCTACGAATGACACTTGATAGATGGGAATGCATCACGTGTGATCTCAAGAATGGAGAGCTGAAGCAGCAAACAGCTGTCGAGTAGCTGAAGAGAAGCTAATTTTGCTGAGTGCGGATGGGCAAATGTGCGTCATGCGTCAATGCTGGAGGCTTTATTTTTCCCGGCGATGGCACGCGGAAAACAGTCACTGCGATGTTCACAGCCGGTCACTGACCTGCCGACTGAACGGAGAGCAGTGCGTCGGCCTGCAGCAGCTCGCTGTTTGCTTTGCGTGATGAAGTCTTTCAGAAACTGAATTAGGGTTTCCACTGAAACAACATCACGAGACGTACCGTTTAAAAATTTCAATTTTAGCAAAGCGCTAAGGGGCCTTTCAGGTAGAGTTGCTTCCTTCAAAAACATGACCTTATTGCTTCGGACGTGGTGTAAAGGCCAGCAATAAAGTTATCGTAAATACTAGTTATTACAGCTTTGTGACTTGATGTTTTGGGAACTATACTTATGGATTTCCTGAAGTAGCGCACTGGTGTGAATTACATGTGACAATTTCAGCATTGCACTCGGTAACAGATGACGACAGCTTGCAAATGTATCGGAATCGTCGGGCGGACGGATCAGCGGTGTTGATTTATAGCACTGTCGTGAGTGTTTGAGTGTATTCGCTGTCGTATTTGGCCTTAGGATTTAAAACGATAACTGTGTCTTTATACGGTACATTTTTACATCGCCCTGCTGCCAGGGCTGAGTCTCGACTACAGATGGCAACTCCCTTTTTCAGCTGTCCGTACAGATGGATAAAGTACAGTGCAATCTGAACATTATAAAAGACAATTTTATAATACAAATAGTAACTAAGTGAAAAGATTGAGAGCACAGTTTAAAAATACATAGAACCAAAAACTTTGGCATTACCTAATAACATGACTCAAAACTAGATAATTCATTTGTCGGTAAATGAGCGTATTATAGAGATATGACGAATATAAGAGATTGGAAAGGAGCAAACTTAGGAAAAGGTCGTTGCCTTTTAGCAACACAGGTAAGCTTTATCGCGCAAAGTAAACGAAAATAAATTTCCTAAAAGATTAAAACTCAAAGAAAACAACGCAGGATAATCAACAGATTGGGAAAATGGATTTAGGAAATGAAATGAAAGAGGAGCTAACCCACGCAGCGATCTGAGTGGAAAGAAACAGAAAACAGCGAGGATGTACAACGAAATGTGGCAGAATGGAAATCGAAAGGCGAAAGGCATAGGGAATATGATAGTGTAATAAAAAGAGAGCTTCAAAACCATAGCAATATCAAAAAGGAAACAAGCAGAGTTAACAGAATTACAACATTTAACTGATCAAAATTTAGAAGTAAAACAGAAGTAGTATCTTATACCACCTTTTTAACAGGAAAGTAAGGAGATGTCAGCCACATAATGTAAGTTTTAGAAACGAAGAAGATAGTGTTGGTACAAAAAAAAAAAAAATTACTGAAAAATCCAATGTTGTAGCAAAATATGTTAATAAATTACTTAAACTGAGGGGAACTAAGAAAGATTATATTTCAGTTTAGGAAACCTAAAGTACACCAAGAAACAAGAAATAAGAACTATTCTGAATCCCACGTAGAGTTTTAAAGTACCAGTAAACGAAAAGGTAACAAATGAAATCTGAAAATACCGTAGAAGAGCAACACTACTGTCAATGCTTAAACCGGTGAAATAAATGTGGCAAGAATGGCTAGAAAATAGCACTAAACCAGCCACTGAACAGAAAGAGATGTGAACAACTGTATCTTTGTTAGCTACAAAATATATTTTTCTGTGGCGCTTCTCAGAGAAATGGCAGGATGCAAAATTAGAATAATGTTATTCCTGATAAGGAGGGCAAGTGTTCGCTTCCGATTGACATCTACACTGAAGCTGCAGAGGAACTGGTATAGGCAAGCGTATTCGAATTCAGAGATATGTAAACAGGCAGATGACGGCGTTGTGGTCGGCAATGCCTATAAAACACAAGTGTCTAGCGCAGTTGTTAGATCGGTTACTGGTGCTACAATAGCAGGTTATCAAGATTTAAGTAAGCTTGAGCGTGGTGTATTAGTCGGTGTACGAGCGATGGGACGCAGCATCTCCGAGGTAGTGATGAAGTGGGGATTTTCCCGTACGACCATTTCACGAGTGTACCGTGAATATGAGGAATCCGGTAAAACATCGGATCTCCGACATCACTCCGGCCGCAAAACGAACCTGCAAGAACGGGACCAACGACGACTGAAGAGAATCGTTCAACGTGAGAGAGGTGCAACCTTTCCCAAAATTGCTGCAGATTTCAATGCTGGGCCATTAACAAATGTCAGCGTGCGAACCATTCAACGAAACATCATCGATATGGGCTTTCGAAGCCGAGGGCCCACTAGTGTACCCTTGATGATGCACAACACAAAGCTTTACGCCTCGCCTGGGACCGTCAACGTCGACACTGCCTGGAAACATGTTGCGTGGTCCGTCGAGTCTTGTTTCAAATTGTATCGAGCAGACGGACCTGGAGGATCTGTAATGGGGTGGGGTGTGTGCAATTGGAGTGATATATGACCCCTGATACGTCTAGATACTACTCTGACAGGTGACACGTAAGTAAGCATCCTGTCTGATCACCTGCATCCATTCACGTCCATTGTGCATTCCGACGGACTTGGGAAATTCCAGCAGAATTGCTACAGAATGCCTTCCGAAACACTACTCCCCAGACATGAACATTATTGAGCATATCTGAGATGTCTTGCAACGTGCTGTTCAGAAGAGATCTCCACCTTCTCGTACTCTTACGGATTTAAGGACAGCCCTCCATGTTTCATAGTGTCAGTTCTCTCCAGCACTACTTCAGACATTAGTCGAGTCCGTGCCACGTCGTGTTGCGGCACTTCTGCGTGCTCAAGGGGACCCTACACGATATTAGGCAGGTGTACCAGTTTCTTTGGCTCTTCAGTTTACATCCCTAGAGACAGGCAGCTGTCGTCGTTGGTAGCAATTGGACTTGGATTTATTGTAAGAACCGTCCAGGCAGCCGTCTGAAGTAATTTAGGGATCCTTCGAAAATATGGATGTGGGTAACTCTACAGAACTCTTATCCGTAACAACAGTCCACTGTGTTAACCACAGCATGTGATGTCTTCTTACTGCGACAGTTGAGTAACTCCAAGATGTACACAGGAATTGAGGAGGGAGATAATCCCACTCAGAAATTCCTGTCATCGGGAACCAAAAAGTATATCTCTACATTCGTATTAATTGTGCAATTGACATTTCTTTGGTAGTAGCTTCAGGATTTTTAATGACATTTCAGAGCTAATAGAGAATTATTTCCTGAAAACTGAAAACTAACTGACTGTAATTATGAATGTTTTTTTCTTCGTATCTTAACGTTTGTCTATACTTTTAATAATAGAATCACTGTCTATCGTGCATAATAAATAAATTGTGTGTATAACTGGGTATCTCCTGCACACGGGAAAGTTGGACCCCTAACTTAAATATACGTCATGTTTCATTTACATTTCGATTGCACGCAACATAAATACATTTACCCATGTGGATATCCGTGAATGTATCCAGTTTTCATGTACAGTTCTGGCTGTTGAGCACACCAGATAATACTGGAAGGCTAACAGAAGAGATATAATAGACTTTGTTGGAGACTGCTTTGCTCGCTAATCTGTTATATGTAGTGGTTTTCAAAGATCATCGCTGATTAGAGTGCTTATTTTATTGGAGACGTCACTGGGTGTCAACGGATCTAGGTACAGGTAAAGGAATACAACTAAAACGTTATGTTTTAATTAATATAGCCTCACTAAGTCATAAGTTACCTCATAAACATACATCACAGAAACATTGTATTGCCAGAGCTAACCTTACTGCGTCTTTATGAAAGTAAATCACATGGATCAGCAAAATATATTTTCAGTTTTGTATTCAGTAGCTGTTTTCATGTTTGAATGCCACCGACTGAGTTCAAGCAGTATATGAATCATGATTGTAAAAAGACTGCCATTCTGCGAGGACCACCGCTTACATTAGTTTTTAATCTGATCTTCAGTCAAATATAGTGCTAGTCAAAGCGACTCTTGGCTCACGGTTGATTACTTAATACTGCCTCTAAACCGTAACTCTTCAGACAGAAGCAGCAGTTCTCTCATAGGTAGCAGACATGCATCTGCAGTCATCGTGTGTAATGCTTTATCTTAGTATTCAGGGTGTTACAAAAAGGTACGGGCAAACTTTTAGGAAACATTCCTCACACACAAATAAAGAAAAGATGTTATGTGGACATGTGTCCGGAAACGCTTAATTTCCATGTTAGAGCTCATTTTAGTTTCGTCAGTATGTACTGCACTTCCTCGATTCACCGCCAGTTGGCCCAATTGAAGGAAGGTAGTATTGACTTCGGTGCTTGTGTTGACATGCGACTCATTGCTCTACAGTACTAGCATCAAGCTCATCAGTACGTAGCATCAACAGGTTAGTGTTCATCACGAACGTGGTTTTGCAATCAGTGCAATGTTTACAAATGTGGAGTTGGCAGATGTCTATTTGATGTATGGATTAGCTCGGGGCAATAGCCGTGGCGCGGTACGTTTGTATCGAGACAGATTTCCAGAACGAAGGTGTCCCGACAGGAAGACGTTCGAAGCAATTGATTGGCGTCTTAGGGAGCACGGAACATTCCAGCCTATGACTCGCGACTGGGAAAGACCTAGAACGCGAGGACACCTGCAATGGACGAGGCAATTCTTCGTGCAGTTGACGATAACCCTGATGTCAGCGTCAGAGAAGTTGCTGCTGTACAAGGGAACGTTGATCACGTCACTGTATGGAGAGTGCTACGGGAGAACCAGTTGTTTCCGTACCATGTACAGCGTGTGCAGGCACTATCAGCAGCTGATTGGCCTCCACGGGTACACTTCTGCGCATGGTTAATCCAACAATGTGTCAATCCTCATTTCAGTGCAAATGTTCTCTTTACAGATGAGGCTTCATTCCAACGTGATCAGCTTGTAAATTTTCACAATCAACATGTGTGGGCTGACGAGAATCCGCACGCAGTTGTGCAATCACGTCATCAACACAGATTTTCTGTGAACGTTTTGGCAGGCATTGTTGGTGATGTCTTGATTGGGCCCCATGTTCTTCCACCTACGCTCAATGAAGCACGTTATCATGATTTCATACGGGATACTCTACCTGTGCTTCTAGAACATGTGCCTTCACAAGCACGACACACCATGCGGTTCATGCACGATGGAGCTCCTGCACATTTCAGTCGAAGTGTTCGTACGCTTCTCAACAACAGATTCGGTGACCGATGGATTGGTAGAGGCGGACAAATTCCATGGCCTCCACGCTCTCCTGACCTCAACCCTCTTGACTTCCATTTATGGGGGCATTTGAAAGCTCTTGTCTACGCAACCCCGGTACCAAATGTAGAGACTCTTCGTGCTCGTATTGTGGACGGCTGTGATACAATACACCATTCTCCAGGGCTACATCAGAGCATCAGGGATTCCATGCGACAGAGGGTGGATGCATGTATCCTCGCTAACGGAGGACATTTTGAACATTTCCTGTAACAAAGTGTTTGAAGTCACGCTGGTACGTTCTGTTGCTGTGTGTTTCCATTCCATGATTAATGTGATTTGAAGAGAAGTAACAAAATGAGCTCTAACGTGGAAAGTAAGCGTTTCCCGACACATGTCCACATAACATATTTTCTTTCTTTGTGTGTGAGGAATGTTTCCTGAAAGTTTGGCCGTACCTTTTTGTAAGACCCTGTATTTTAGGTTGCCAAGTGTTAGCGTTGTCAGCTTTTGCTGGAAGGCTGTGTTTGTTTCTGGGCGAACCGGCATCTGACCCTATTTTCTGGTTCTCTGTTCTGTTGAAAAGTAAAACTCTGTGTGGTTTGACACAAATGTCGCCACAAAACTCGGCAGACAGACGCACAAGAAATAGTTAACTCTAGGCTGACAAGACGAGTAGATTTGTGTGAACTACGCGCTCTGCGACTTCAATTAGTGCACGGGTACGATCTGTGGATTTCTTCCTCTTTAATCAACCGAGGTCTTGAAATTTCTGCTGGCATCGTCGAACACGTCGAGCTGCAGGAGTTTATGTCGTACTCGACAAAAATTCGTCGCACCGAATGGCACTTTCTGAAATCTAAAACGACCTATGTTGGTGTGTGATCGCCGTTTCGAGTCGACCACATTTTGTGGTGGGCGAAGGAGTTAGCTAGCTGCCCCAGTGATATCCCTACCGGTTATCACTCGTACTGGTAACTTAGAACGGGGCATCAGAGACAATTTTAGTGTCGGTGCTTTTCAAAATTTATCTAAGGTTTTATCTTCATTCATGAAGAAGATATACGCTATCTGATCCAGAGTAGCCGAACACCAGTATGGTATGCGGGACTGGCTACCAGATGACACGCCCGTATAAAAGGAGGCGAGAGTATGGTGTCGTCAGTTGAGCAATAGTAACACAGGAATGGGTCGGACAGGAGACCTCCGTCACACCTAGTCACAAATAACGAGTAGCAAATCCATGAGAGACTTCCAAAACTGTCCATTTCGACTGCTGAAGATGTGACTGTGAAGTAGAGCGCGAAGTAACAACGACAAGGTTGTAAGCAAGGCACATCTATACTTGCGGAGAGGGATCTTGGAGCACGGCGAATGGCGGTTGTAAGAAAAATCGCAATAAATCTGTGGAAGAAATCTCTCGTAAGTTCCAGAGTGGTACCAGCACATCATCTAGCACAACGACTGTTCGTAGGGAGTACAATGACCGAGCATTTCTGTAATAAGTGCTAAGCGACGCTTGAGGTGATCTAAAGAGCGACGCCGGTCGACGGTGGATGAGTGTAAACGTGATTTCGAGTGATGAATCAGGCTATAACCCGACGCAGCCCGATGGAAGGGTTTGCCTTTTGGCGAATGCCTGGGGAATGTTACCTGCCATCATGTGTGGTGCCAACAGCGAAGCACGGAGGAGGGAGGGAGGAGGAGATTAGTGTTTAACGTGCCGTGTATAATGGGGTCATTAGAGACAGAGCACAAGCTCGGATTAAGGAAGAATGGAGAAGGAAAGCGGCCGTGCCCCTCTGAATACAGTATCCAGCATTTACTGTAAGCGATTTAGGGAAATCACGGAAAATGTAAATCAGGATGGCCAGACGCGGGTTTGAACCGTCGCCCTCCCGAGTACGAGTCCAGAGTGCTAACCATTACGCTACCCCACTCGGTAAATACACAGTAGGTGGTGTTACGGTGTAGGGTATTTTTCGTGGGGACAGTCTCGTCCTCTTATTACGCTTAAGTACAGGATAGATGTGGAAGAATATGAACACAAATGGTTCAAATGGCTCTGAGCACTATGGGACTTTACATCTGTGGTCATCAGTCCCCTAGACATAGAACTACTTAAACCTAACTAACCTAAGGACATCACACACATCCATGCCCGAGGCAGGATTCGAACCTGCGGCCGAAGCGGTCGCGCGGTTCCAGACTGAAGCGCCTACAACCGCTCGGCCACATTTTTCAGCATTGCGCACTGTGTACGGTAGGGGAACACTTAGGGGACGATGATTGTTGTATTAACATGACAATGCAGTATCTGTGATGCAATGGTTTTGAGCCGTGTGCGGCTCGCGTTCATGCCGTTTGTTCTTTGGCATTTTGTCACATCGAGTAGCGTCTTGTTTCTTCCTTATTTACTGGTGTAACGAAGTTGCTGGCATGTCTCCTCGAGTGGCAGCAGCAGCAGCGCTTATCGATACTAGTAGTGTCATACTGTCTTTGGTGTGACCGCTAGTATCTCTGGGTGGTGGTGGTCAGTCGGTTGGGATGGAGCAGCGAGGCAGTCTACGCGGCGCGTAGCTAGGCCGGGACCGTTGGCGGCGTGCACGCGCTGCCGCATCGTGAGGCACTAGCTGCGAGGGCTCCGAACCTGGACGCTGAAGTCGAGTTATCAGTTAACCTGTTATCTATATCTACATCTACATTCATACTCCGCAAGCCATCTGACGGTGTGTGGCGGAGTACCTCTATTGGTTCTCCCTTCTATTCCAGTCTCGTATTGTTCGTGGAAAGAAGGATTGTCGGTATGTTTCTGTGTGGGCTATAATCTCTCTGGTTTTATCATCATGGTCTCTTCGCGAGATATACGTAGGAGGGAGCAATATACTGCTTGACTCTTCGGTGAAGGTATGTTCTCGAAACTTCAACGAAAGCCCATACCGAGCTACTGAGCGTCTGTCCTGCAGAGTCTTCCACTGGAGTTTATCTGTCATCTCCGTAACGCTTTCGCGATTACTAAAAAGCGTGCTGCTCTCTGTTGGATCTTCTCTGTCTCTTCTATCAACCGTATCTGGTACGGATCCACACTGCTGAGCAGTATTCAAGCAGTGGGCGAACAAGCGACTCTAACCTACTTCCTTTGTTTTCGGATTGCATTTCCTTAGGATTCTTCCAATGAATCTCAGTCTGGCATCCGCTTTACCGACGATCAACTTTATATGATCATTCCATTTTAAATCACTCCTGATGCCTACTCCCAGATAATTTATGGAATTAACTGCTTCCAGTTGCTGACCTGCTATTTTGTAGTTAAATAATAAGGGAACTATCTTTCTATGTATTCGCAGCACATTACACTTGTCTACATTGAGATTCAATTGCCATTCCCTGCACCATGCGTCAATTCGCTGCAGATCCCCCAGCAGTTCAGTACAGTTTTCCAATGTTACAACCTCTCGATATACCACAGCATCATCCGCAAAAAGCCTCAGTGAACTTCCGATGTCATCCACAAGGTCATTTATGTATATTGTGAATAGCAACGGTCCTATCACACTCCCCTGCGGCACACCTGAAATCACTCTTACTTCGGAAGACTTCATTGAGAATGACATGCTGCGTCCTGTTATCTAGGAACTCCTCAATCCAATCACACAATTGGTCTGATAGTCCATATGCTCTTACTTTGTTCATTAAACGACTGTGGGGAACTGTATCGAATGCCTTGCGGAAGTCAAGAAACACGGCATCTACCTGTGAACCCGTGTCTATGGCCCTCTGAGTCTCGTGGACGAATAGCGCGAGCTGGGTTTCACATGACCGTCTTTTTCGAAACCCATGCTGATTCCTACAGAGTAGATTTGTCTCCAGAAAAGTCACTATGAAACCTCAACTATTGTGACAACTCTTCGTTCATTAGCGGGTTGTTGCTCCCTGGGCCCTTCGAGCTAGCAGCAACGTATGATGTGTTGGAGTCGGCGAAATCTCGCAGCCGTCTTTTTATATTGTGATTAATTATTAAATTGACTGTTGTTTGTCAGTTTAGTGTGGCCGTTAACGCCCCATTTAGCTGCCCTGGTCGTTAGTGTAGTTTCCCGGCAGTGTGCCTTTCCGCGTCGTGTTGATGCCGTCTGGCACGGCGTGTAGTTAGACAGCCTTTTAAGTTGTTTGGTTCATATTTTGCTTAGAGCGGTTATTGTTCCCTTGGCTGTTTTTAGACAGCAATTTCTGAAGACATAGTGCTGTTCGTATCCTCGTCCTTGGCCAATATTTTCCAGCACTGTGCCATTGGTCGGATGGAAGAGAATTGGTTAAATTGTTGGTCGTTCCTTGGGCCTTCCCTAGTTTGGGGTGCCATCCGATTACTTAACTTCAACTCTTGGCTGCCTGCCTCACCTCACCTTACGTTTGAGGTACCTTCTCAGGCCGACCCTTGGAATACTTTTGAGCACCACTTGTTCTGTTTGTTTTAGACTGTGATTTTCATTTTAGCTGGAAGTATTGTGTGAGGCCTGTGTCTGTGTATGAATTGGGTTCTTTCTAAATTTTACATTTCAGCCGTGTTAAATTAAACTTTGAAGATTGATTTTATTTAAAAAAAAAATATTTTTCCTTAAAATGTTCTGTCTGAAATAGTTTGTAATCCAGGCCCTAAGCCGTTACTTGTTCGATCTGTTATGTGTGGCCTTCAGCCGAGGATTTGCGTGAACCCCTCTTAATAAGGCCTTCAGCCCTGTGTGTACTTTAAAGGATAATTTTTTATAAAAAGGAAGGGGTTTATTTTAAATTGTTTGTCTGAGTAGGTGTTCAGGCCTTCAGCCGCTGTTTCAAATTTGTTTGGGGCCTTCAGCCGTGCAATAAGTTAATATTTCATTAATTAGGCTTTCGACTGTTCTGTTGTAAGTTTAGAAAGAAATGTCTTGGTTAGAAAAAAAAGCCGGCCGGTGTGGCCGAGCGGTTCTAGGCGCTTCAGTCTGGAACCGCGCGACCGCTACGGTCGCAGGTTCGAATCCTGCCTCGGGCATGGATGCGTGTGATGTTCTTAGGTTAGTTAGGTTTAAGTAGTTCTGTGTTCTAGGGGACTGATGACTTCAGATGTTAAGTCCCATAGTGCTCAGAGCCATTTGAACCATTTAAAAAAAATTGTTTATTAATATGTTTTAATTATAGTTGTCCTTCAGGCGTATAGTATAGGCCTTCAGCCGCTAATTGTTTTCAATTGCATGTTGTTGTTGTTGTTGTTTTTTTTTAAACAGTTACCTTCTATTTTTAATTGCTTTTGATTTCTAAGCCAGGCCTTAAGCCATTCTTGTTTTTGATGTGGTTTCGGGCCATCAGCCCAGAAAGCATTTCAAGTTTTCCTTAACTAGGCCTTCAGCCGTATTGTCTAATTATGATCTTTTAAAGCAATCTCTAAATAAGTGGTTCTTAGAAAAATAAAGTTGTGTGTTTGGTTGTGCAACTCACAGTAACTGTTTAGGGCCCCATCCACAGTTGTAACCGTATCCTGTGCGCTCTCTGAGTACCTACCAACCAGGCTTCACGTTCGTTGACAATTACATTCTTGAAATGGTGCGGTCTGCCCACAGTCCCGACCTAAACCCAACGGTTTCGCGATTAGATAGAGCGTGTATTTTTCATTCAACATTATTATTTAGGCTGTGGAGGAAGAATTAGCTGCCATTCGTCTACAGGCATTCAAAAACCTCACTGAAAGTGACCCCAGCAGAAGACGTCATAAAGATAAACGGTTGACATACCCCATATTAACGTCTACAAATAGGTGTCTGAATGCTTTTCATCCAATAGTGTAGTCTTGGGAAAGCGGATGAATCTTTTGGAAAGGACCTGTATTTTTTTTTAATGTACATTACTGCGCTTGTGCCTTTCGTCAGGCTTATGACTCGGAAATGTGGCCAAGAACGCCGTAAGCTCCCAGAATGAAGCCGTTGCGCCGTAGCACAGCTTATGGAAGCACTTGCTATACAACTTGTTTGCCCCGATCCTGAGACGTGATAGCGCCGCTGGCCCAACCTCGCGGCGCCCGCCTCCGCCCCCGTCTTGTAGATAAGGAAGTTTCCTCCGCTGTCTCCGCCTCTTCCCTCATCGCGCCAGCTTCTCCGCAAAACAGCGACTTCTTAACAGGGCGCTGCGTGCTCTGGTTCCCAGAGCGAGATGTTTGCCGTAGTTTGCTCTCAGACCGGCTGCAAGCTGAACTCAACCGGCTACCTCCATTTGTAGAACAAGGGATGGTAAGGGGGCAGGGAAGAAGCACGAGGTCAGCGATTACGTGGCGCGACCCTGGCTATGATAGCTCCTGAGACAAGTTGCAGGGTGCAGATCTGAACGCCCCCGCAGCGACAGTACCCATCACAGTACTTTGGTATCTAAAATCAGTGAAAAAGCAGTCTAGAACGCGATGGTTATTTTTAGTAAATTGAGCGGTTTCGGCCTAGTCTTAGGCTATCTTCAGAACAGCACCATCAGCTGCAGTTGACGGTGTCTAGAACAGTCAATAGACCGTAGTTGCTGAAACTTCGCGTGATACATTACCCTACTAAACCGAAAATTGGCATGGAAAATTTACCTTTGCTGCTTGCCATGGTTAATATCTTAACTATGTTTATATCAGTATCATTTGAATGTTATTGGAGTGATGACTATATAAGTTTATCTTTCTCTGCGACGGTTGCCAACATTTCAGTAGCGAGTTTAACCTTTTCAACTTTTCCTCAGCTCGGGGCCTTTAATAACCATTGATTTTTTTCTAAGTTACTGTGATAATTCAGCAGTGCCAAAGCAGGACATTATTTTAGTGGCACTTAACCACTTCTACATTTCATTCATATTTTGCTGTAACCTTTTATATGTTTTTAGAGGATATCTGGCATTTTAAGCGACGTGTTGTTTAACCAAGTATAATTGGCAACTCCCGTGTTTTCTCCGTATCCAAATGTTACAAGTTGTCTAGATTGGTGTTTTAACGATTTAGATGCTCCATGCTCCTTTTAATTCTCTCTCTCTCTTTGTGTGTGTGTGTGTGTGTGTGTGTGTGTGTGTGTGTGTGTGTGTGTGTATGTGTGTGTGTTTTACAGGCGTGCATCACTTGTTATTCTGACTAATGTAAAGATTGTTCTTACTATTTGAAGGCTTCAGTAGGCTCCATAATAACGAACGTGTTATCTTGTTACCTGGCTTAACGCTTATGCCAGCGCCTGTGGACCTAATTATTTCAGAGATCCGTCTGTTTCACTAAAGTATTAACCGAATTATATTTCTGTAATTGTGCCGAAGTAAGAGTTATTTAATCAGTGGAACTAGTCATTCGAAGGCCTTAGCTGTTTGTTAATATCACAAACATTATCGAACAAATGAACTAAGTAAATGTCGTTCTATTTATTTAGTAAATGATGAGATCTGATTTCAGTGTTTTAAGAAACTCTGTGTTGAGAAGTTTTGTTATTTTGCAGAGGGCCAATTAGGTTACTGAAGTTGTTTACGTAAATATCCTAGCTAAAAACTGTGCTTATTTAAGGTCTGCCACCTTACCACTCGAAGCTACCCGCTTGCTCTTCGTCAGTCTAACCACCACATGGGACTATCTCGTATTGTGTACGAAGCACGTCGTAACCCCTTCACATGTTCTCCTACCGTCCAAGAACAAGTAATGCACCTCATTGCAACATTCTGTCATCTCACAACATTGATCAGAGACTAGCAAAAGCCATACTACGGAATTACCCTTTCGCGCGTAGGCTGCGCTTAATACAACACAAACGGTTGCGTCTAGGGTGATACTCTGACGGGGGAGCGACGACTACTGATGAACAGCGTTGCATTGTGTTCAGCGACGAATCGCGCTTCTGCATTACCCTGGATGACCATTGACGGCGGTCGCACGGAGTGGACGCGCGGTTTGAGGCGCCATGTTACGGTGTGCGCGACTCTCCCCGTCGGAGGTTCGAGTCCTCCCTCGGGTATGTGTGTAAGTCTAGGGACCGATGACCTCGGCAGTTTGGTCCTTTAGGAATTGACGCGCATTTAAACATTTGAACCATTGTCGGCGAGCACGGCGGCCATCTGGGAAGAGTTCCCATTCTTCCAATGTTTCGGAGCGGCAAACGTTTCATGGTGTGAGGAGTGGAGGCCAACAAGATGTGCAGGCCCTGTAACGTGCGTCACAACAAATGATACTACAGGTCTTAACGACCTGCAGCATCCATCTCTGGCAGGGAGCGAGTTACTATTTCGCACCGATTAATTGCTTCGTAGTTCTACAGTTAAAAACAGTCAAGCTATCGATAACGCATGACGAAGTTGAGGACTATAGAGAGTATCCTTTCAGTCGCATACTGATTTCTCACCTGGGCCCGGATGGGGCTGGACGTTGCAGGTGTAAATCGGGCAAGACAACTAGTGTGACGTCACAAGTTCGTTGTGGGGTCCGTATTTCTCTTCGACACCAGTGGGGAGACATCTGATATAACTCCAGGTCATGACTGGTAGTGATCCAGGAAACTCTGACAGCACAACAATTGGTCACAGACATCTTGTATTTTAACGTGACAGTATTGTGGTGCCATTTTTTAACCGGACACTGCTCATTCACACATCGCACTTATTTAGATGAACTGTCTATATTTCCTGTCAACAGAAAGAGCCCCAGATGTATATGACCCAACAGATGTATATGACCTTCCAGGGCATCAACTCTGTCCCATTGCCAGCGTTCAGGATATCATAAGCCAGTTCCAACAACTGTGGGTCAGGCTGCCTCAAAAGATGATACAACGGCTTTATGACACCGAATCAGGCATTAATCCAGGCCAGTAGTGGTGCAGCGTCATACTGATAACTGGGTTCATATTGGTAAGTTCTTTGTAAATTTGATTCGATTTTGTAATAGCTGGAATAACAAGAGATACCGTGCCAGCTGTGATGTTTCAGTTTCATTTCCTTCTACCTTTCTGGATGCTTCCTTTTTTTCCTCATGCAGTGTATGTGAATTAGGCCAACGGCCTTGTCACAGTGGCAACCTCGGTTCCTGTCAGATCACCGAAGTTAAGCATTTTCGGGCTTGGCTAGCATTTTGATGGGTCACCATCCGGGTCTGCCGAGTGCTTATGGTAAGCGGGGTGCACTCAGCCCTTGCGAGGCTAATTGAGGAGCTACTTAATTGAGAAATAGCGGCACCGGTCACGTAAACTGACAACGGCTGGGAGAGCGGTGTGCTGACCACATGCCCTTCCACATCCGCATCCGGTGACGCCTTAGCGTGAAGATGACGCGGCGGCCGGTTGATACCGTTGGATCTTCACGGCCTGTTCGGACGGTATTTGCCTGTTTTACTGTGAATTGATTATGGTGCTATCTAACACTGCTATAAATTGAAAGGAAAAATAAAGTACGATATGATGAAGCACTAAAAATATCAGGTGAAAACGTAGTCTATGGAATACTCGGGTCACAAGCAGAGACAGGTTAGTGGAACATCTGCTGCAGCATCCACGAATAATTAATTTGGCTCTGGAAGGAGGAATGAAGAGGGAAACAAATAGTGGTGGCACACAAAGAATAGAGTATTCAATACACTTCAGAACGTTGGATTTATTAGTTACGCAAAGTCCGCCCCGATAGCTGAGTGGTCAGCGTGATGGATTGCCGTCCTACGGGCCCAGATTCGATTCCCGGCTGGGTCGGAGATCTTCTCTGTTCTGGGACTGGGTGTTGTGTTGTCTTCATCATCATTTCATCCCCATCCGGCGTGCAGGTCGCCCAATGTGGCGCCAAATGTAACAAGACCCGCACCAAGGCGGCCGGACCTGCCCGGCAAGGTGCCTCCCGGCCAATGACGCCAAACGCCCATTTCCAGTTACGTAAAGATGAAGAGGTTAGCAGAGTATAAAAAGGAGTGCAGCATCAAAACAACTGATATGCAGGTGACTCGAATGTCACGAGACTATCTTTTCAAGTCGTCCGCTCTGTTTTCGCATTCGCTGTTCATGAGTGGCCTAAGACTAGAGGGTTTCAAATGTTGCCCAGAAAGTAATGCACCGCATTTTTTTCTTCAACAGTTCGTTATTGGACGTAATGAGAATTAGACACACGAAAGAATTGTGTTTTATCTATAC
Source organism: Schistocerca serialis cubense (assembly GCF_023864345.2). Lineage (NCBI taxonomy): Eukaryota > Metazoa > Arthropoda > Insecta > Orthoptera > Acrididae > Schistocerca > Schistocerca serialis. The sequence continues at coordinate 346,866,744 of NC_064643.1, forward strand.
ATCTATTTTTCCACGTACTCTACATCCCATTCTATAGCCTTCCTACAGCACGGAACAAGGGCTTGTATGCCCTGTCGCCACCGATCCTTGTCCTGGTGGCGGAGCCAGTGCTTCACTGTGAATCACCTCCTCATCGTCCTCGAAATATCTTCCACCAATGGCGTTCTTTAATGGTCCAAACAAGTGATATTCCGAGGAGGCTGTCAGGGCTGAAGGGAGGATGGGGTGACACTGTTCAACCCAGTTTTGCGATGTGTTCAGAAGTCCTCAGACTTGGGTGAGGCCGAGCGTTATCGTGTTGCAGCAAAACATCTCCTGGCTGGCTGCGGCGCCGAAGTCGCCGGAAGCGAGTCTTGAGTTTTGTTAATGTGTTGACGTACAAGGGATAGGCAAAATAATGTGGTGATAGTAATTGGGTGGTTCTGTTTGACGGTCAGCAACGCAGCCGCTGGACCGTGTGTGTTCAGTACGCTCTAGGCATGATTGGAGAGTGGAAATTTGTGGGTATGTTCTGTGGGATCAAACTGCTGAGGTCATCGGTCCCTGCTGGCGGGAGTGGCCGAGCGGTTCTAGGCGCTACAGTCTGGAACCGCGCGACCGCTACGGTCGCAGGTTCGAATCCTGCCTCGGGCATGGGTGTGTGATGTATTTAGGTTAGTTAGGTGTAAGTAGTTCTAAGTTCTAGGGGACTGATGACCACAGAAGTTAAGTCCCATAGTGCTCAGAGCCATTTGAACCATTTTTAATCATCGGTCCCTAGGCTTTCACTCTACTTAATCTACCTTAAACTAACTTACGCTAAGGATAAGACACATACCCATGCCCAAGGGAGGACTCGGACCTCCGACGGGGGAAGCTGTGCGGACCGTGGCAAGACGCCTTAGACTGCACGGCTACCCCGCGCGGTTGAGTGGAGAGTAATTACGAGTAGTACACACTTAGTATTCACATCCAGAGGCCGAGATCGACGAGCAATGGAAAACCTGACAGAGTTTCCAAGACGGCAGATTGTGGGGGCCCGGTATGCCGGAACGTGCAAGGTTCGCAGGAGAGCTTCTGTAAAGTTTGGAAGGTAGGAGACGAGACACTGGCAGAAGTAAAGCTGTGAGGACGGGGCGTGAGTCGTGCTTGGGTAGCTCAGTTGGTAGACCACTTGACCGCGAAAGGCAAAGGTCCCGATTTCGAGTCGCGGTCCGGCACACAGTTTTCATCTGCTAGGAAGTTTCATATCAGCGCACACTCCGCTGCAGAGTGAAAATCTCATTCTGGAAGCATAAAGCATGGTGTTACGAGCGTAAATCCTGGACAGCTTATCAGTGGAAACACTTCATATGGCCCGACGAGTCAACGGTTTCGTTATTTCCAACATCGGGTCGGGTTTACGTTTGGAGAACGAAAAAAGAAGTCTACAATCCTGATTGCTTGATTCCAACGGTTAAGCATGGAGGTGGAAGTGTGGTGACGTATGCGTCCATATCATGGTATTCTGTTGGTTCAATCATTGCTCTCAAAGGCCGCGTTACAGCCAGCGACTATGTGAACATTTTAATTGATCAGGTGCACCCCTGGATTCAAATGTCATCCTCCAACTATGATGCCATATTTCAGGACTATAATGCACCCATTCACACAACCAGGTATGAGGAGCACGCAACTGAACTGCAGCGTCTTCCCTGGCCAGAACGGTCCTCTGACATGAACATTATCGAACTTATATTCAAGAAGAATATAATAATTCCAATCCCAAAGAAAGCAGGTGTTAACAGATGTGAAAATTACCGAACTATCAGTTTAATAAGTCACGGCTGCAAAATACTAACACGAATTCTTTACAGTGGAATGGAAAGACTGGTAGAAGCAGACCTCGGGGTAGATCAGTTTGGATTCCGTAGAAATGTTAGAACACGTGAGGCAATACTGACCCTACGACTTATCTTAGAAAATAGATTAAGGAAAGGCAAAACTACGTTTCTAGCATTTGTAGACTTAGAGAAAGCTTTTGACAATGTTGACTGGACTACTCTCTTTCAAAATCTGAAGGTGGCAGGGATAAAATATAGGGAGCGAAAGACTATTTACAATTTGTGCAGAAACCAGATGGCATTTATAAGAGTCGAGTGGCATGAAAGGGAAGCAGTGGTTGGGAAGGGAGTGAAACAGGGTTGTACCCTATCCCCGATGTTATTCAATCTGCATATTGAGCAAGCAGTAAAGGAAACAAAAGAAAAATTTGGAGCAGGAATTAAAATCCATGGAGAAGATATGAAAACTCTGAGGTTCGCCGATGATACTGTAATTCTATCAGAGACAGCAAAGGACCTGGAAGAGCAGTTGAACGGAATGGACAGTGTCTTGAAAGGAGGATATACGATGAACATCAACAAAAGCAAAACGAGGATAATGGAATGTAGTCGAATTAAATCGGGTGATGCTGAGGGAATTAGATTAGGAAATGAGATGCTTAAACTAGTAAATGAGTTTTGCCATTTGGGGAGCAAAATAACTGATGATGGTCGAAGTAGAGAGGATATAAAACGTAGACTGGCAATGGCAAGGAAAGCGTTTCTGGAGAAATTTGTTAACATAGAGTATAGATTTAAGTGTGAGGAAGTCGTTTCTGAAAGTATTTGTATGGAGTGTGGCCATGTATGGAAGTGAAACATGGACGATAAATAGTTTGGACAAGAAGAGAATAAAAGATTTCGAAACGTGGTGCTACAGAAGAATGCTGAAGATTAGATCACATAACTAATGAGGAGGTATTGAATAGAATTACGGAGAAGAGAAATTTGTGGCACACCTTGACTAGAAGAAGGGATCGGTTGGTAGGGCATGTTCTGAGGCATCAAGGGATCACCAATTTAGTATTGGAAGGCAGCGTGGAGGGTAAAAATCGTAGAGGGAGACCAAGAGATGAATACACTAAACAGCTTCAGAAGGATGTAGGTTGCAGTAGGTACTGGGAGATGAAGAAGCTTGCACAGGATAGAGTAGCATGGAGAGCTGCATCAAACCAGTCTCTGGACTGACGGCCACAACAACATCAACAACATGGGCGGTATTGGAACGCAGACTACGGAGCAGACTTCCGCCTCCCTCCCCACTACAGGAGTTCGATGAGGTTCTGATCGGAGAGTGGCATAACATTCCGCTGGAGACTATACAATCATTATGTGCTAGTAGTCCGAAATGAATCGCAACTGAATTACGGCCACTTGGGGGTCCAATCCCTTATTAATAAACTATTTCCCAGGTAAATGCAGGTGTTCACATTATTTTGCCTATCCCCCTGTATGCTTCTGAATTAATGACACCCCCTCTTGGCCTCAAATGCACGAGAATCAGATCTTCACAGTCCCAAAACATGGTGATCATCACTTTACCGTAGGAAGCAAGTGGTTTACATTTTTTTCTTCTGTGGGGAGTGGCTTCATCATGTGTTGCTATCCGGGACACGAAGGCCGCCCCCTCAGCTTCAGAACGTTGCAACAGCAAGACACTTTTTATTTTTATCCACCATTAGAGATCGAGGGACTCGCCTTGCACACACTTTTGAATATCCAAGAGTGGGGATAATTGCATCACACTTCCTTTGCTGATTGACAGATGCAGCGCCAACTGCCAAGTCGTAATGCGTCTATCCCCGCGAATGACATGAGCTCGCTGCAGCATGTCAAGTGTGACTGTCGTTGATGGTCTCCCGACCGCTGCAAATCGTGGAGATCCGCATAACCGTCTTGTGGTGACGTTATCTTCCGTGCCCAGCGACTAACTGTACTTCTGTCGACAGCAGATGCTCCATACACTTTGCACAAACGTTTGTGAATATTTCCCACAGTTTCTTTCTCTTCAGTGAGAAATTCAATGACGGAACGTTGCTTATAACGTACTTCACGTACAGACGCCATTTTGAAACTGTCCTGCAGCTACGCAGTGTCGGATGTGACACTCACTCAGGAGACTTTAAATAATACACTACTGGCCATTAAAATTGCTACACCACGAAGATAACGTGCTATAGACGCGAAATTTAACTGACAGGAAGAAGATGCTGTCATATGCGAATGATTAGCTTTTCAGAGCATTCACATAAGGTTGGCGCCGGTGGCGACACCTACAACGTGCTGACATGAGAAACGTTTCCAACCGATTTCTCATACACAAACAGCAGTTGACCGGCGTTGCCTGGTGAAACGTTGTTGTGATGCCTCGTGTAAGGAGCAGAGATGCGTACCATCACGTTTCCGACTTTGTTAAGGTCGGATTGTAGCCTATCGCTATTGCGGTTTATCGTATCGCGAATTTGCTGCTCGCGTTGTTCGAAATCCAATGACAGTTAGCAGAATATGGAATCGGTGTGTTCAAGAGGGTAATACGGGACGCCGTGACGGATCCCAACGGCCTCGTATCACTAGCAGTCGAGATGACAGGTATCTTATCCGTATGGCTGTAACGGATCGTGCAGCCACGTCTCGATCCCTGAGTCAACAGATGGGGACGTTTGCAAGAATACAACCATCTGCATGAACAGTTCGACGGCGTTTGCAGCAGCATGGACTATCAGCTCGGAGACCATGGCTGCGGTTACCCTTGACGCTGCATCACGGACAGTAGCGCCTGCGATGGTGTACTCAACGACGAGCATTGGTGCACGAATGTCAAAACGTCATTTTTTCGGATGAATCCAGGTTCTGTTTACAGCATCATGATGGTCGCATCCGTGTTTGGCGACATCGCGGTGAACGCACATTGGAAGCGTGTATTCGTCATCGCCATACTGGCGTATCACCCGGCGTGATGGTATGGGGTGCCATTGGTTACACGCTCTTGTTCGCATTGACGGCACTTTGAACAGTGGGCGTTACATTTCAGATGTGTTACGACCCGCGGCTTTACCGTTCATTCGATCCATGCGAAGCCCTACATTTCAGCAGGATAGTACACGACCGCATGTTTCAGGTCCTGTACGGGCCTTTCTGGATACAGAAAATGTTCGACTGCTGCCCTGGCCAGCACATTCTCCAGATCTCTCAGCAATTGAAAACGTCTGGTCATTGGTTGCCGAGCAACTCACTCGTCACAATACGCCAGTCACTACTCTTGATGAACTGTGTTATCGTGTTGAAGCAGCGTGGGCAGTTGTACCTCTACACGCCATCCAAGCTCTGTTTGACTCAATGCCCAGGCGTATCAAGGCCGTTATTACGACCAGAGGTGGTTGTTCTGGGTACTGATTTCTCAGGATCTATGCACCCAAATTGCGTGAAAATGTAAACACATGTCAGTTCGAGTATAATATATTTGTGCAATGAATACCCTTTTTATCATCTGCATTTCTTCTTGGTGTAGCAATTTTAATGCCCAGTAGTGTACATAGGTAATGTTTGACATTCGTAGCATTGTTTTCGGCTGAGCAAATCCGGCGCATTACCTTCTGGGGAACCCTCGTAATAGGGCAGAAAATCGCTAATATTGGTTTAAAGTACCCTCCGCCACGCCCTGTACAGTGACTACCGGAGTACAGACCCAGAAATGGCTCTTTCCGTACGCAGCGCCGCGGGCGACCACTTGTGGGCCGCGCCTCCCCACAAGCAGCGGCTGGCTGCGACCGGCTCTCCGCCCGAGGGAGGCTCTGTTGTGTGGCGTGTCGATACCGGGACGTGCGCCGGCAGCTCCGCCCTTGGGGCCTTCCGTAATCTGGCGCCGTATCGCGGCGCGCCGGCACGCGAGCACTGCTTCGCGGAAACTCGCAATCTGCAGAGCCGGGCCCTGCGTTCCGTATCACCTCCATTTAGATAGTTTCCATCAGGTGGCAGCCAAATCTGTTTCCCGATGCAACTTGCATGAACGAAGGTGGATAAGTTGTTCCAAACCAATACCTTCAAAGAAAATACGCGTGTGTAACACTTGACAGACAGGCACGAAGGAATCTTCCAAGGCGATGACTGAAAGCTAAGCGACCAAGCCTGAACTCACCGTTCAGCTTTTCTCTGATTCAAATTTCCACCTCTCTGTGTTCAGCTAAAACTGGCCGGCCGGAGTGGCCGTGCGGTTCTAGGCGCTGCAGACTGGAACCAAGCGACCGCTACGGTCGCAGGTTCGAATCCCGCCTCGGGCATTGATGTGTGTGATGTCCTTAGGTTAGTTAGGTTTAATTAGTTCTAAGTTCTAGGCGACTGATGACCTTGTAAGTTAGGTCGCACAGTGCTCAGAGCCATGAACCATTCCTTTTACTATATACAGTAAATTCTTTGCAGGAAAATGACGTGGAATGCACACTCCTTTACCACCCAACACGAAGATAGAAACGGACTAAAAGCTCTAACAGGCCGCACGTAAGGTCCCTTCTACCATTATTCTTCATTGCCGCATCCACATTCGTGCCACTGCCTGCTACTGTATTGCCTGGATCTCCGCCTATTCTAAATTCTGGAAATTTCTTCAAATGCTAGCAATATCAGCACTCCGCCTCTGTTCGAAAATACCGTAAACTGAGGTTACTTGAGTCCTGGGGTGTAACTTGGCCCCAAAACAAAAAAATGTTTTAAATCAGTACTGGGTGTGCTGCAATGCACGTACACAGCTGATTGACCATTTCGTCAACAGGTAGCAGCACTAGCTAGCGCCCAGTGGCCTCTGCATTGCCTCTGGTTTTCGCGCCTTCTCACGGCTAACGTTATATTGTTGTGTAGCGAAACCAAGGATTTTCGCTGCCGGAAAACTTCCACTTTCACCGCGCTTTCCACTGGAGTTGCATGCAAGGTAACGTAAAACTGACGTTTTATACAGATTTCTTAACAAAATAAGTATTGTTCTAATTATGTAGATAAAGAACACCCAGTAAAATTGATATATTTCTGGAACAGTGTGCTTACAACCTAATAATGGGGTTACTTGGACCCCTGCCCTGCTAGAAAAATATCACAAATTTAAAAGAATTTAGGATATCGGCATAATTAATGGTTTTAGACTATCATGTGGTACTAAATATACAAAATTTTTCACTTCTTGGCTCCAAGTAACCTCAGTTTACGGTACACTCTTTTATGCGCAAATGTCGATTGTATTTGGTGGATTTATGGCAGGTAACCGGTCTCGACTCTAATGAGGCGTCATCATTTTACGAAAGTAAAATGTCGTCGTCTAGTGTTCGTCCTGGTCCCTCAAATTGTAGTGACCAAGATGAGCGCTTGAAGGCGAAGTTTTTATTTTCGACTAAATGTGTTAGTAATAAGTGGAATACAGCGCGCGGAATTAATTTGGGGGCGACTAGACACTTCAACAAGAGCAACAAACAACAGGATTAGCGTTGCCACAACATAACAAATAGCCTCTAGTCCTCTAATTTACATCAATGCCCTTTCCCAACTGGCCATTGTTGATTGGATAATGGAGATCGGTGCCTTCAATAACTGCTTACACAACATTACTGAGTTACGTAATTTATTAATAACAGTTCACTGAAAAACAAGTTTTAAAACACTTCGCCGGCCGTTGTGGCCGAGCGGTTCTAGGCGCTTCAGTCCGGAACCTCGCTGCTGCGCTACAGTTGCAGGTTCGAATCTTGCCTCGGGCATGGATGTGTGTGATGTCCTTAGGTTAGTTAGGTTTAAGCAGGTCTTAAGTCTAGGGGACTGATGACCTCAGATGTTAAGTCGCATAGTGCTCAGAGCCATTTGAACCATATTTGAAAGGCTGGTTAAATAACTGTTCCTTTGATTAATCGGGTAATAAATTCTCAACCAATAAGAGTAGCAAACAGCATCACTTCCCAATAAAAACGTACAGAACCGTAATGATAGAAAGGTACCTTACAAACTTCAAAATTCACTTTCATTTATCACGCAGGTATAAAAACATATCCAAAACTCACAGTTAGCATTTTTCCAAATTCCAGTATTTATAAGCCGTAGAACTACAGCGCAGAACTGACTGTTTGAAATCTGTCCAATGAGTAATTCTGATACCAGAAAATTATGTTCACAAAAATGGTTCAAATGGCTCTGAGCACTACGGGACTTAACTTCTGAGGTCATGAGTCCCCTAGAACTTAGAACTACTTAAACCTAACCAACCTAAGGACATCACACACATCCATGCCCATGGCAGGATTCGAACCTGCGACTGTAGCGCCTAGAACCGCTCGGCCACTACGGCCGGTAATTATCTTCACAAATAAGGCATATAATAACTTTATGACAACGCCCACCCCGCATTGGCCACACTTTTACACAATCGTAAATTCCGTTGAAAAGTGACAGTTACTGCTCAATTTCTGTGGTGTCACCGCCAGACACCACACTTGCTGGGTGGTAGTTTTAAATCGGCCGCGGTCCATTAGTACATGTCGGACCCGCGTGTCGCCACTGTGTGATCGCAGACCGAGCGCCACCACAAGGCAGATCTCGAGATTCGGACTAGCACTCGCCCCAGTTGTACGGACGACGTAGCTAGCGATGCACACTGACGAAGCCTCCCTCATTTGCAGAGCAGATAGTTAGAATAGCCTTCAGCTAAGTCAATGGTTACGACCTAGCAAGGCGCCATTAGTAACATTGCATGTATCTAAAGAGTCTCACTTGTATCGCCACAATCTCCAGATGTACCAAAAGGATGGATTAAAGTTAAGTATTCCAGAAGCTACGTACTTTTCTTTATAGCATTCATTACGTATCCTGTTTCAGACCTCACGCCATCCTGCTTTAGCTTAGCGCGTGCCTTTCGGCTTCCTCTCATTGTGTCTAGGCTGTCTTGTCTAGACACAACATTTTTCACACAGTTAAGTAAATTAACACCGCACAAGCCACTGAACGTTAATACACGTACGGTATTCCACTGCTTTCTTCTCCTGTATCATGACATCCTTATTGTGGGCGAGCATTCTACAGCACAGCGTGTTCAGGTTGGGCCAACTCTGTCTTGTTTATCTGCCGTGGTTAAACACCCAAGAACCACATCGGCCACAGCTCGGGGTAAATTGTGTCCATACTCGTACAATTGCAGAGCCCAAGGCTTATCGTTCCACAGCAGCGTTGAATTCCCAGGCGTCTCGGTTTCACCGTCACTTCATTACCACAGAGTGCCAAAATTATTAATGCACAATTCGGACCATCCGGACCCCAACACTGTGTCGTTTTGTCCTTCTCGCTCGGTACTCTCCAAACCTCCTCTCCTCGTCGCCAGAGGGCCACTCGCCGCCAACTCGGCGCCCCAGTATCTCTTGCGAGACCAATATCGACCTTGGCACTCGCGGCCATTACACAATCGTGCCAAAAATCGGCACAAGAGAGACGTATATTACTAAATCGCCCTCTCAGAAATCGGTTCCAGCTGCAGCTTGCCTAATGGCTACCAGGACCAACAGCGCTGTCATAATCTACTAAGAGGTATAACCTTATAGTAAATTACACAATTACACAAGTGCTACAATTACAAAGTGTGCCTTTTTTTGTGTGACACGGTAACTGACTGCGGACAAATACCCGAACCAAATTCATTCAGTATATGAGAATGAGAGTACTTAGCGGCTTCCAACTTTACCCATAATTTAAAAACTTATCGAAATTTCTCTCGCTGACACCCCCACAAAATGACGAAAGGAATAAAAGTTTATAGTTTATAACATTTTTCACTGTTCACACAGCTATATTTCAACAACAAGCAGTGCGTTTTAATTACTTCTTCACTGCCGATTCAACTTTCAGTACACTTGCAGGCAGTATCCACGTATGCCACTGCATGTACCTGTTAAATTATACCATTGTACGACTCACAGTTCTGGAGATGTGATTTCTTAAACATTGAGATGCGTGAGTATCTAGCTTTTCCTAAAAGTGGAGCGCAGATTACATAGATTATACTCATCCAGTGTTTCACAGCGAGAGCATGTAGCGACACCCAACCAACTTTAAGTATAATTTCAAACCATCCTGATTTTTTTTCTCGTTTGCATGTTTGAAGTCAAATATTTATCTCATTAACTCAATTACGAAGCTTGAAGCTGTTTTGTGCATGAATGTTCGATTCTTTAAGGGATCGGGGTAGTAGTTGACAACTAACGTAAGTAATTTACTAGTCGGCAACTAATATAAAACTAAGAGGAAAATGCTGGTATTAAAAAGGATTATTTATTTAATCGTATGGCTAGTGCCGTATGTCGTGGAAAACTTTTCATACATTATTTTAACCTCACTTCTGAAACATAATATAATTACTGTCATTGTTTCCTCGCTGTTCAGATTGAAGAGTAGGGGCGAAATTCTGCGCCTCTGTCTTACAACGTTTTTAATCCAAAAACTTCTTCCTTGATATATCGTTCTTATTGTTCCTTATCTCCTGCACGTATTCTCTACCTACAGTTAACTCCTTCGTTTCACAGGTTGCTGTTTCTAGGTGGACAAATCATATTAAGCTATCTTGGTTTTTCTTTATCCTTGTTTCCATTAGCGAAAGCAGAGTCACAATTGCCTCTCCGCTACCTTTACCTTTCCGAAAGTTAAACTAATGGTCATCCAACAGATCATCAGTTTCCGTCTGATGTCATAAGTTGGAAGAAGTCACCCTAGGACAGTTTACCCGGAGACATAAAGCATCCGCAACTCGCTACCCTACGTGCAGGTCGCAGGCAGCCAGGGCTCTCGTATTACGCGGTGCGCCTGCTCTAGCGGCTTCCGCGTGTCCGAAACCCGATACCGTTAGCTGCGTCCAGAAGTTTACTTGTTCAGCGTTGGCGCCCACGTCTGTTTCTATCGCAGCTACAGAGCCTGTCATTAACAAGCGATTAGACACTGCTTTTTGTTTGTGATAACATCACGCTATGCCTTGAGCAAAAATGATCAACATCTACCAGCAGGAGTTGATAGTCGACAGTGGTTATTAAACACGGATTTCCGAAGTTCCTTCACCAAAGCCGACCGGAGTGGCCGAGCGGTTCTAGGCGCTGAACCGTTTTGGAATCAGGCCGGGAATTCAGGCAGGCCACCATGTCAGGAATGCTACTGAGCATAAACGATTACGTCACAGATTCTGCTTATTTGAACCATTTGAACCTTCACCAAAACAGACGAAGCAAATATTCCAGAATTCGAATCAGCAACAGCTGCCAACATCAGTTACTTGGAAGTAAATGTCTTCGGTGCAGCAAAGGCAAGTCTTAATGTCCAGGTAGCATAAGTAGGATTTAAAAAATGGTTCAAATGGCTCTGAGCACTTGTGACTTAACATCTGAGGTCATCAGTCCCCTAGAACTTAGAACTACTGAAACCTAACTAACGTAAGGACATCACTCACATCCATGCCCAAGTCGGGATTCGAACCTGCGACCGTAGCGGTCGTAGACTGAAGCGCCTAGAACCTCTCGGCCTCTCCGGCAGGCAAAGTAGGTTCCTTTCAGAGTATAGCGAGATAATGAGTATTATGTACAGGGGATTCAAGCTAATTCAGTATTTCTAGATTTCCATAAGGTTTTTGATACAGTTCCTCAGGAGAGACATCTAGTCAAACTGCGTGCCTGTGGAGTATAGCTTCAGTTGTGCGACTGGATCCGTGATCTCCTTTCCGAAGAGTTACAGTACGTAGTGCTCGACGAAAAATTATCGCGTAAAACAGAAGTGATATATGGCGTTCTCGAAGGGAGTGTTATAGGCCCCTACTCTTCCTGATTTATATAAACGATTTAGGAGATAATTTGAGCAGCCCGCTTTGATTGTCTGCAGATGATACTGTCATTTACCGTCTAGTAAAGCCATCAGGAGATAAAAACCAATTGCAAAGTGAATTAGACCCGATATCCGATTTGGTGCGGGAAGTGGAAATTGTGCCTGAATAAGGAAATGTGTGAGGTCATACACATGAGTACAAAAAGAAAGCCGCGCGGGGTAGCCGAGCGGTCTGGGACGCGTTGTCACGGTCCGCGCGGCTCCCCCCGTCGGAGGCTCGAGTCCTCCCTCGAACTTGGGTATGTGGGTTGTCCTTAGTATAAGTTAGTTTAAGTTAAATTAAGTAGTGCGTAAACTTATGGACCGATGACCTCAGCAGTTTGCTCCCATAAGACCTTACCACAAATTTCCAATTTTACAGAATAAATCACTCAAACTTAAAGGCAGTCAGCTCAACTAAATACATAGGAATTGCAATTAGAATTGACGTAAACTTGGACGATCACATTGATAATATTGTGTGGAGGCAAACGAAAGACTGCGTTTTATTGGGTTAACACTTAGATGCAACAGATCTACTAAAGCGACTGCCTACACTACGACCGTCCGTCCTCCGGTAGAGTGCAGCTGTACGGAAGCGAATCCAAACCAGACAAGATTGACGGAGGACTTCGAGAAGGTCCAAAGAAGGCCAGCTCGTCTTCTATCACGAAATAGGGTAGAAAGTGTCAGGGATACGATAACCGAGTTGGGGTGGCAATCGTTGAAACGAAGGAGTTCTCCCTTCGAATGAGATGTTTTCATGAAATTTCATTCAACAACCAAATGTGAAAATATGTTATTGGCGACACCCTACAAAGGAAGAAATAATCATCATAATAAAATAAGAGAAACCAGAACTCGCATAGAAAGAAGTGTTCATTATTCCCACACGTTGCTTTCGGGAGTGGAACGGCGGAGAAATACTTTGAAGGTGGTTCAAAGAACCTTCTGCCTTGCTCTTAAGTGTGGATTGCACAGTAGTCATGTAAATGTAGATGCAGTTGTGCCAGGTTAGTGGCCTTCCAAGACTGCAGTTTGTCGTTCCGCGATATTGCTCCTCACGTTGGTAGTGATCCCAGCACTTTCATGTGAATTTGGAATCCATAGGTTCAAGAGGGCCACGCAGGATGTCAACGGCCCCACGAGACGAACGACGAGACGAACGACCGAGACGTATTGTTCGTTCAGCCGTGCAGGATCGCACAGCTCCTTCACGTTCCTTAAGTCATGAAACTGAATTATTTGGAGCAAGGGACTTACGCACACGGACAGTGCGACGACGTACGAAACACCACGGACTCACAGCTCGACGACCGTTGTTGCGACTTTTCGTGGCGCTGCAGCAGAGAGAGGTGCGCCAAAAGTCGTACGCCCGAAATATTTTCACCGCGGATGATCGTCACATGATCCCTCCTTTCAACCATTGTACGAACATCGAAATGAGGTAACGAATTGCGGAGTAGAAAAGCCGCTACAATCGCTTAGTAAAGGAGAGGCATCAGGAGCAGTTGAAATACCGTTAAGGTTTTGCATAGATTATGCGAAAGAATTTTCTCCCTATTTAGCAGCAGTTTATCGTAAAGCACTGGAGCAACGGAAGGGTACCTAGCGATTGGAAAAAGGCGCTGGTCATTCCCATTTTCAAAAAGTATCTAAGAACAGAGGCACGTTTTTATATACTTACATCGTTGACATCAATCTGACACACTGGACTCGCGTTCGGGAGGACGACGGTTCAATCCCGCGTCCGGCCATCCTGATTTAGGTTTTCCGTGATTTACCTAAATCACTCCAGGCAAATGCTGGGATGGATCCTTTGAAAGGGTACGGCCGACTTCCTTCCCCATGCTTTCCTAATCCGATGAGACCGATGACCTCGCTGTTTGGTCTCTTCCCCCACACAACCAAACCAACCATCAATCTGTTGTAGAATGATGGAGCATGTTTTGTGTTCAAGAAAAAGAAGTCCCCTGTAAAAACCAATATGGATTGCGCAAACAGATTCTTGTGAAACTCAACTCGCTCTGTTCCTCCATGAATTCCACAGCGCTGTAGACAGGTTAATGCCGTGTTCCTCGTCTTCAGGAAGGCATTTGGCACTGTCCCGCACTGGTGTTTAGCGAAAAAAAATGCAAGTTTACCTGGTATCGGACCAGATTTGCGAATGAAATCGAGACTTCTCTGCAGACAGAACTCTCAATACGTCACACTGGTGTTTAGCGAAAAAAAAAATTCAAGTTTACCTTGTATCGGACCAGATTTGCGACTGAAATCGAGACTTCTCTGCAGACAGAACTCTCAGTACGTCGCTCTAAGCGGAACAAAATCGACAGATGCAAAGGTAATTTCCGGAGTACCCAGAGGAAGTGTGCGATGCAGTGTATGTAAATGATCCAGTAGAAAGTCGGAAACCCTTTAAGATTGTTCGAAGATGATGCTGTTGTCCGCAAGAAAGTAGAAATGTCAGAATGATATCGATCTGCAGAGGACAGATGAATGGTACAGGCTCTGGCAGTTGACCCTGAGCGTAAAAAAAAAGTACGATAACGCGCATACACAGGAAACGAAATCCACAACTGTACAGTTACACTGTGTTTGACAAACTGCTGCCAACGGTGTCTCCCGCAAAATATCTAGGAGTAATTATCCAGGGCGAAGTAAGTGGAATGACGATATGAAACAAATAGTAGGAAAGCAAATGCCAGACTGCGATTCAAAGGAAGAATCTTAAGGAAATGTAACTCATCCACGAAGGAAGTTGCTTATAAGGCATTGTTCGACCGATTCTTGAGTATCGTTCACCTTTCTGGGATCCCTACCAGAAGATATAGAGAAAATCCAACGAAGAGCGGCGCGTTTCGTCACGGGATCGTTCAGCCGACGCGGGAGCGTTACGGCGACTTTTGGACAAAATGGTTGTGGAGATGAAGCAGCGATTAGTATGATTAATCAGTTATTCGAAAACAGTCTTAATCGCATGTATTATTATTATACCGCCAACCGGTTTCAACCCGATGTAGGGGTCACCTTCTGGGGGTTTACTCCATAGGTCGACTGCTGGTGGTGTCACTCCTGTCTACATAACGGCAGGAAAGATTAAGACTGTTTTCGAATAATTAATTAATCGCTACGGCGATGCTCAACAAACACCATTGGCAGACGTAAGAAGAGAGACGTTGTGCATGAAGTAAGGATTTACTTCCTCACACGTACATCTCGTCAAATGACCACAACAAGAAAATTTGAGAAATTAAAGCTAATACAGAGGCTTAACGACAGTAATTTTTCCGACGTGCCATTCGCGAGCGGCACAGCGAAGGGAAGATAGGTTACCAGAAGTACCGTCCCCACCCACCGTCAGGTGACTTGCGGAGTTTTGATGTAGATGTATAACATCGGGCACAGGAGTGACAGGACTTCGACTTTTCAGACGAGTCCTGCTCTCCCTTCGGCATCACGGCGGTCTTATCAACGCGTGGAAGCTACGAGGGGAGCGATCATTGGTAGATTGCATTCGTTATCATTGTACGGTACAGCACCAGGCGAGATGGTATGTTGTATCGCTATGAATTCTCTTCTCTGATTCGTATTGCCCAGCCGGCCGCTGTGGCCGAGCGGTTCTAGGCGCTTCACTCTGGAACCTCGCTGCTGCTACGGTCGCATTTTCGAATCCTGCCTCGGGCATGGATGTGTGTTAGGTTAATCTAGGTTTAAGTAGTTCTAAGTCTAGGGGACTGATGACCTCGATGTTAAGCCCCATAGTGCTTAGAGCCATTTGAACCATTTTCGTATTGCCCGTAATTTGGACAGAAAGCACTATATTGCTGACGTTAGAATTTCCTCATACATATTTACATCATCCGTAAACAGTTTGAGATTAAAACTAGTACAGTCTCGTAAATCATTAACGTGTAACGTAAGCAACAACGACCCTTACACACTCTCGTGGAGCACTCCACGGGTTTTTACAGTGTCTACCCTAGGCAACGTTCTGCCTCAATTAAGCTTGCGGTGGGAACGGGATCATCGAGACTATCGATCGACCGGAACGCGTCATTCCGAATAATTCTGGATCACTTTTATTGTTGCGTCAGGTCGATGGTCGTGTCCGGAGACACCGTCATCCAGGCTGATGGCTGCTGCAGACATACACTGCGCCAAGGCTGCATACCGTTGGGCGGACATTCACCTGGGCTTCCATGAAACCTGTGGTAATAGTCGAAGGCGCCATGACAGCTATAGGCTACGTCAACGTACTGCAGTCCACCTACATCCCTTCATGCTTGTTGTCTTTCCCTAGGGTGGTGCCATCTTCCAACAGGGTAACTTCCAGTGCCACAAGACCAGAACCGTACTACAGTGGTTTGAGGATCATGATAGTGAACTCAAGTTGATGTCTTTGCACCATATTCACCGATGGAACACACCAGTGCCGCTATCGTACCCACAAACCCCCGGCCCATAACTCAAAAAAGTTGCGTGACCAGTGGTTAGACGTCTGATGTCACATACACTACTGGCCATTAGAATTGCTACACCACGAAGATGACGTGCTACAGACGCGAAATTTATCCGACAAGAAGAAGATGCTGTGATATGCAAATGTTTAGCTTTCCTGCGCATTCTCACAAGGTTAGCGGCGGTGGCGACGCCTACAACGTGCTGACATAAGGAAAGTTTTCAACCGATTTCTCATACACAAACAGCAGTTGACCAGCTGCCTGGTCAAACGTTGCTGTGATGCCTCGTGTAAGGAGGAGAAATGCGTACCATCACGTTTCCGACTTCGATACAGGTCGGATTGTAGCCTATCGCGATTGCGGTTTATCGTATCGCGACATTGCTGCTCCCGTTGGTCGGAATACAATGACTGTTAGCAGAATATGGAATCGGTGGTTTCAGGAGGGTATTACGGAACGCCGTGCTGGATCCCAACGGCGTCGAATCACTAGCAGTTCAGATGACTGGCATCTTATCCGCATGGCTGTAACGGATCGTGCAGCCACGTCTCGATCCCTGAGTCAACAGATGGGGACGTCTGCAAAACAACAACCATCTGCACGAACAGTTCGACGACGTTTGCAGCAGCATGGACTATCAGCTCGGAGACCATGGCTGCGGTTACCCTTGACGCTCCATCACAGACAGGAGCGCCTGCTATGGTGTACTCAGCGGCAAACCTGGGTGCACGAATGGCAAAATGTCATTTTTTCGGATGAATCCAGGTTCTGTGTACAGCATCATGATGGTTGCATCCGTGTTTGACGACATCGCGGTGAACGCATATTTGTGAAAATCACTTGGAGTTGGGTCAGCACTGTACGGTAGACGCTCCACCAGCTCAAACCAAAATTCTGAACGCACTGGATTGTTTTCCAAGCTGTATGATGGCTGTCTGGAATTATTCTGAAGCAAAATCTCACGTTCTGTAGTGATGGGAAAACAGATTGGCTTTAACAACCGACTGCTTTTTGTTCAGCGAGCGAAAAAGCCTAATGTAACTAAACTTTGCAGTTGTCTCAGCTATGCTCTTCTGGTCTGCCTGGTTTTATCTAATGTGAGACAACCGAATGTCACAAGTCTCAGACAGTTACGGCAGTTGTATGTATGTTTGCTCTCAGTCTTTGCGTATGAGTGATTTCATGTACAAACTTCTCAGCATTTTCGGTCACACATTAACCATTACTAGAAATGGACATTTTTAGAGCCAAATAACGTATCTCATTCGAAGTAGGTGTGATTATATTTCTAAAAATTAAGTATTTCCAAATTGTATGTATGTATTTATTTAAATACCAATTTTCACGTTTCTAGCATTAAATATGGAATTTTGGTTGCTTTTAATAGGTTATTAACTCGCGCTACGTTCTAAATTATTCCTTAAAAATGAACAATAACTTTTTTATTTAAATTTATTGAAGCTGTCTCTGTCTCTCGCTGGTTTGCACACATCTAATTCTGTTTCGGTAAGTGCTGAGATGACGTGAATGGATAGCATATAATATACAATTTTTAAAATTATTTAGTGACTTGATTACTTGTTTTTTATCATGTACTGCTTTTTTGTCGACAAGTATAATACTTGTCATCTTTCTTTAATTTTCGATGAATCTCTTTAACGAATATAGTTTCATAACATGAATCATCCTTTCAGATACTGTATATCGCACCGAATTTATCTTGAGGCTCATTTTTATCCAGTCATATGGTTTCGTACATTCCCACGCCTCTGAGTGTTTCGGCATTCTGCTCCAGACACGAAGGTCACTAGTAAGAAAACGCTTATTAAGTTGTAAAGATGGACGAAAAACTGAACTAAAAGCCCTTAGCACTTAATAGAAAAAAATTGCAACAACAGTGACGACAGGCGATAACACAGTCAACAATAATAATCTAACAATGGCAAGATGATCGAATGTTTCCACTCAGAGATGAATGTGCCAGGTAGCGGACTGCGTCGATTGTTTTCAATCGGTTGCTTGCACAGATTGGTTTCACTTGAAAGAAGTTAATAAATAATAATAATAATCCGGACGGCCACATGTGGTCTCGCGGTAGCCTTCTCACTTTCCGAGCACGGGGTCCCGGGTTCGATTCCCTGCGGGGTCAGGGATATTCACCTGCCCCGAGATGACTGTGTGCTGTTGTGTCGTCATCATCATTCATCCCATTTATGGTCGAGGAAGGCAACGGCAAACCACCTGCATTAGGACCCTGCCCAGTACGGCGATGCGGGTCGTTCCCCTACGCTCTGTCAAGAAGCATGGGACTTCATTTCCATTCCAATAATAATTCGTCTGAATTTCACTCAAAAGGATGACTGCATAATTCAATTTATGCGTACAACTACAGCCGGATGGGTCGACTGCATCGATTGTTTTCATTCGGTTGTTCCCTTCACCTACCTTTTGGAATCTTCCTTCTCCTCTCTGTTTCGATTTTGGATTTCAGATCTTGCAGTGGCTCACAATAACTGATACTATTCACTGACTGACCTTTAGGAGTGTAATGAATCAGCGGTTGACCTTTCAGATCCTAAAACACTGTTATAATCAACTTTTCTGTAGAAGTCTAGTATCACACCATTGCACTGCCGCTTAATCTGAGGCTCATAGTGGGAAATCACGTCACATCAACGATTACTATGCGAAAGAATGTCTTCTCCTTCCTCTTCAAAAGTTCTTAAATGTAATTTTGTCATTTCTTGACGTTACTGTTTGTTTGTTGACAGTTAGCGTGATGCCCTGCAAATACAAACTTAGCGATAGTTTAGAGACTGCAGATGCTGAACCATGGCTTATGTTCAACTCATGTACAAAATCGTTACTTCTGACGCGGAGATCATAAAGAATCATTGACGCTGCTTTCTCAATATTCCTGTCCCTTTGAGTGGATGGTCTACCTGAACGCTCAGCGTCGCAGAACATTACACGTTCCCATTTATTGTGATTTATCCACTCGTAAATTCTTCGTTCGCTAATATTTTTATTACCATCGCACAACTTTATTCTGCTAATAATCTCTGTAACATTAGCCCATTCAGTATACAGAAAACAGCTCAGCTCTCTTTCTTCTATACATAACCAATACAGCAAGTTATCTTGTGTTTTATTCGAGTATACACTTGGTACGCTCTGGAGGCTCTTAATATAGTCGAATACACAACAATTTACCACAGCATAATAACTCATTAAATTAGTATTATACAAAAGCGTCACAGTTTAGTATGATTCTTTCATATGTTTTCATTGCCATTGTCTTGATCACAGAAATTAGTTACAAGGCTGGCCGATCTAAACTGCTAAGCATTCACCATCAGAACTACAGAAGAACAGAAGGTACAATATGCAAATATCTCTTATAAATTATTAAATAAAAAACTACGTAATAGAGGAAACCTACCATCCACCTTGTTATGGAGAAACATACCCCAGAAAGGGTCATAAAATTCGAACTGCCTTTCGTACTTCTGGGTCACGCTTACAACAGGGTGATAAACTCTGCAAAAGTATGGACGGGTTACATCAGGTGGGACGACCAGATAAATATTAACTGGAAATGTACAAGCCAAATGACAACAGAACTCATTATCGAAAATTCAAAAAATGGTTCAAATGGCTCTGAGCACTATGGGACTTAACATCTGTGGTCATCAGTCCCCTAGAACTTAGAACTACTTAAACCTAACTAACCTAAGGACACCACAAACATCCATGAGCGAGGCAGGATTCGAACCTGCGACCGTAGCGGTCACGCGGTTCCAGACTGAAGCGCCTAGAACCGCACTGCCACACCGTCCGGCTCGAAAATTCATATTTTGTTTTCAACATGAGAGATATATGACAAGTAAAAATAATGTCACTGAAAAATGTATTACTAAAAGCTAATAATAATGCAATTGCGGAATGGAAGGGGCCATTAACGGAAAGGCTTGAATGAATATAAGTAAAAACAGTCTTTAAAAATATCAAATATGTGAAAGAAATTGTTATTTCCCAACTTGTGCAAGGTGACCATGCTTTTGCACTCTCTGCTGGTATTTTGTATCTTCTTACGTGAATCACCAAAGCCTGTACTTTTTGGCCACTACCGTGACATGTTACTCTGTAACAAAAATTTAAAGGTTGTTTTTCCTCTAATCTGGTTTTTATCTTTTCTGCACTTTTTTATTCTGTTGAGATATTCTTGGCAGTTGAAAGCGACCAACATATTTACTGACTTCTGTGATCAAGGCCATTTCAGTGGATCTGAAGATGGCAGCTTAGTCCTGTCGAAACTAATAATCCAGTGTACCCACATGTGATCAACGCAATAAAAACATATCTGAAGCTTTGTTTCTATTCAATTAAACCGTTTGTGAATATTAAATAGGATGCTCCATAGTCAGTGCTTAATTTTAAGTTTATTTAGTTACATGTTGAATGCTTTTAGGTGAAACTTTGTCTACGTATCTGTACTGGAGGCTGTATATAGAGTTCGTGGGGCTTATTAAGGAGCTAGTCTCCGGACGAAATCACTTCTTACGCTGCCTATGGGGGCAAATGAAGAAAATATGCCAGAAGTTTTCTTCGGAACCACAGTTATTGTATGAAGATAGGACCATCTATGAATCGATACAGCTGTTGACGAAACTCATTCATCTGAGGCGCGATACGATCACTTCAAAGTACTCGCTGCTATCACTTTGTCTAAAAGACGAGTGATAGATGTTCTTGCCTGCAAGATAAGTAGCATGAAGGGGTACAACGTCGCCGGACGAAATGTTAGTCATTCCCCTAACAGAGAATTTCAGTCACTTTGTAACGCCGTAGAACGAGCAGAACCGGTACCAGGAGTGATGTGACCCTCCAGCAATGACTAAATCATGGTAGTAAGTGAGGTGTGTGTGCCAGTTGGTTGGTTGTATGTATTCAGGGCCATAAGATGGGTTGGCGTGGGAAAACGACAGAATGGGAGCAAAGGGGCTATCTTGTTTGCACGTGCCAGTGGCCACACTGTCACTTCCGACTGGCCACTGTGCCTACAAGGAATGGTGTTTCTCTCACAGCCGTGTCACAGGGCGTGAATACCGTGATCGTTTAGAGGATCCTAACGAACTGGTCGTGGAGACGAGTATTGCGCCTTGTCAATGAAAGTCGGCTTCATACCCGACAGAAATTGCCGCTGTCAGCGAATTCTGGGCCATCAACAAGATCCCAAGTGTATACTGCGGAGGGAACTGTGTGCAGTGCACATTTGTGGTCGGGTACCTCGTTAAAGGCCATTACTCAAAACGGCACATCTCTCTAATCCAGGGGTAGTCAACCTTTTTTACCTAACTTTACATTATGAAATTTACGTTATAAAATTTATAAAACAGAGCCATAGATAGTGGAAATACAGGGTAAGCACAAAGTCTTGCCCTGATTATAACCAATTGACATAATAATTTACATTTGATGCCGTTACATAGGTTAGTATTACTAGTTTTTTTTAAGACCACGTATGTTAGTAAACTTCAACATGTGCTCCCTTGGTAGCTCGGAGAATGTCGAGGCGGTATTCCAGTTCCCACCAGGTGTTTCGTAACATGTGTTCTGTCACAGTACCCACAGCAGCTTGTGTCCTAGCCTTCAGTTCGCCGACGTCAGCAGCTGGTGTGACGAAGACTGTATCCTTGATATAGCCCCAGAAAAAAAAGTCAAGGGGTGTAATGACTGAAGAGCGGGATGGCCAGGGTGTTGGACCGTTCCTTCCAATCCACCGATCCGAAAATGTTTCATCCAGGAAATCACGCGCTAACAAAGCCCTTTGGGGGTCGGGTGTGCTCCATCTTGATGGAAAAGTATCCATGGTTGATATTCTTTTAACTGTGGGGAAATGAACTGTTGCAAAACGTTTAAGTAAATATTAGCGGTAATGGATTTTTCCGCGAAGAAAAATGGTCCAAAAACCTTGTTATGCATGAGACCCCACCAACACATTCACTTTTTCGCTGACACGCTGTAACTGTACAGTAGCATGTGGAGACTCTGAACCCCCCTCCCCATATACGGACATTATGCCTATTTACCATTCCACTGACGTGAAAGGTGGATTCATCGGTGAAGCATATGCTATTTAAGTAATCGTTAGCGCCATCAATCATGTTGAGAATCTCAGTTGCAAATTCAGGACATGTCAGCAAATCATTCCGTTGCAAGACCTGCACGATTTGCACTTTGTAAGCATGCAACCTAAGCCTTTCATGAAGAATCTTCACCACACTTGCTTGCGGTATTTGAAGTTCACGCGATACTGGACGAGTTGATTTAGACGAACTTTGCTGAAACGATTGTCGAACCCGATCAACAGTTGCATCACTCACACGAGGCCTGCCACTTCGAGGACGATCTTCAACGCTGCCTGTGTCGTTAAACTTAGAACTACTTAAACCTAACTAACCTAAGGACATCACACACATCCATGCCCAAGGCAGGATTCGAACCTGCGACGGTAGCGGTCGCGCGGTTCCAGACCGAAGCGCCTAGAACCGCTCTGCTACTCCGGCCGGCAAAACTTTTTAAAGGCGAAAATGAAGGAGAGGTGACCTCTTTCGCTTTTAGTTAAAAATAGTTGTAATAAAAAGTAAAAATCAGAAACTCAAGATTACATTTAAAAACATCCAAAAAATTTTAAAAAGTTTGGCGCTGAAGACTGATCTTTAAAAGAAGCACTTCACTAACTCTAAAGCTGAAAGGATCTGCTCAGAGGTACATCTTGCCTTTTTTTTCCTTTATTGAGATTCGATTCCCCCCCCCCAAGGGAGCGGACTGGCAGCAGCTTAGTACGCCACTCTTCAGCCTACAGTGTTTGTTGTAAAAAGATGAAGATAATAAATAATAAAAGCTAGCGATAAAATCGGTGACTTAAATGGTAAAATGGCGGAAAATTCTGGAACTTAAAAAATAAAACAAAGGGTTGGTGATGCTAATAAAACACACAGCAAGCAGACAGGTAAAATAATAGGCAATTAAAAAACACGGCGACAGTCTGGTTTGTGTTCGCAAGAGATATAAAATTCACACTCAGCGGCAGCATGATTTCTGTTCGCAACACTTTGGAAAGACGCACAACACTGAACACTCACTTAAACACTGCACTAAAAAGTTGGCACACAAATGACATACCACAGCCGATGGCAGACGGGCGGGGGGGGGGGGGGGGGGGTCCTGGACAGATGATGGGAAAGAAAATGGGGGAAGGAGAGGAAAAACGAAGTGCGTGGGGGGATCCCATAAGAAGAGGGGGCCGGCAGATGCGACAGGGAGTGGGGAAAGGCAGAGGAGGTGAATGCAAAAGGACTCGTGGGGGGGGGGGGGGGGGGCATCTTGCCTAGTGTGTTCTTCACTTTGTAATAATACTCGATGGCTTATCAAATGAGAACAAAATGTATGATTGCAAGATTAGGCCGGTTGTCTTGTAATTATTGACAATATCATTGACAATAATGTTATTAACATCAATTCAGGCCATTATACACATTTTACAGGAATTTTATTGTATATCACTTGCGCTGAAGAGCCAACACACTGACGTTCACATGATCTTACTATTTGGTGCGTTAGTGTATAGGTTTTGCTATGTAGCACAAGACATTGTAAAGTAAAGTACATAAAAGATAATAACAGTGATCTGATTACACCTAGCTTTCAGTTATGTTAAGGAATTTTTTTTTTTTAAGTTTTAACGTTGATTTTACTTCATATTTTTCGCAGCAGGATCAGTGCATTGTTCCATTATTACAGATGGTTGCTTTACCTTCTAGTTCATTATTTTATAATACAAAATCGGTTTGAACTATTGTTTTACGCATCTGTCAGCGGATAGAAGGTGCTGTTGATCATCTATGAAGTGCACTGTGGCTGGTTGTACAAATCTGTAAACAGCAGTCCCAGTTCGAAGTAAGTTGTGTACAAGCCAAGGTCGTGTAACATTTTGTTTCTACATGACTCTCTTCAAAGGATACGTCAAGTCTCCTTTTCTGTATAACTGTGATACTGACGTCGTTTACCAGTTACTGTATGATTCCTTCGTATTTCTTACGTTTTTAGCACTGAAGACAGTTATTCTGTAGCTGATACCTAGATCTGCAATAAAGTACAGATTGAGTTGGGACTGATTGCTGACTTTCTTCCTTTTTTGGATTACATCACAGTCGTGAAGCACAATCGTTCTATTGGAATACAACTTGATAAACGAGGATGTTTGTTTCAACATTCTAGCTGCCGAAGTGTTGTTCTTTGTTGTACATTTTAATGATGATTCTGCTGCAAACAGTCCCGTGTTACAAGATAGTGACAGCAGAGTTCAGAGGGCTGAGGGAACACGTTCCTGGTTTTCACGATCACCTCGACTTGTCCGCGAAATCACCTGACCCCACAGAACATGTCTCGGATTATTAGTGAGCCGTGGCTGGCTCATGTTATGCGTTGGATTAAACCCTGGTTGCTATTCTGTGTTTAGTCTCTCGCGGTTACCGCTATTATGCTGTTATCCTCTCTCTCCGCGAGTGGCAGCAGCGGCGTGTATCGACATTCGCACTTTGTACTATCTTTGGCCTGGCGCTTATAGTTTCGGCTGTGCTGTGTGCGGGCAGTTGGTCGGTTGGCGTGGAGCAGCGAGGATGTCTCCGTGGCGCGTAGTTTGGTCGAGGCCGCTGGCGGCGTCCACGCGCGGTCGGAGTGTGTGGTGCTGTTCCCATTGCTACGAGGTCCGGCTCACGGATCCTGGACACGAAAGTTGAGTTTTGACTTAATCTACCAGCAAGTCACGACTGTTCACATTCTGTCGTTTGGATTTCGTTGTCGGCTGTTCGGACATTCCCGCGAGCAACAACGTGTGTTTTCAAGTTCGCAAATTTTAGCCACCCGCCGGTGGAGTGTAACTGTACTTGGTTATTTTGAATTGAAGTGCACCAGCGGAATCTTCTACCTTGTGGCAGTGTATTTTCCGCGTCGTGTTGTAGCTGTCCAGCACGGTGCGTAGTTTGACAGCTCAATGTATAATTGGTTGTGGGTGCCAATACTTTCTACGTTGTTCCATTTAACTCCCTCCTGTGTGCTGGTCGGGGGGAGCGGAAGTTATCTTGTCGGTGGGTCAGTTGACTGTCTGTCGGTTGGGTTGTCGTCTGATCGAGAATGGTTGGGCAGACTGCCTGTCTCACCTAAGCGAGCGTTAGTGTTTGAATTCCTGGCCGACCCTCAGAAACTTCTGAGCGCCGTTGCGTGTACTGCCTTTTCTTATTTGTTCTTGTTGTCTGTATTTGTATGGCTTCTAGCCGATTTTTAGATTAAGGTTGTTTATCTCTTAAGGCGTAAGATTGTTTGGGCCTTTAGCCTAATTTAAAGAACTGTTTTAAGATAAGGCCTTTTGCCTTTTAAAAAATTCTGATTTTGGTTTGAGTCTTAAGTTATTGGCTTTCAGCCGATTTTAAATTAAAGTGGTCTTGCCCGTAAGGCATGAGATTTTATGGGGTATTCTGCTGGTTATTGAGTTTCAAAAATCAATGCTGTGTTCTTTTTTTAATTTTCTTGTATCTTGTAATGTTTGGTCAAATAAATAAAGTTATACGTTCGAGTGTAAGTGACAGCCGCTTATTTTTGACCCTTTCCATAATTTAAACTACCTGTCCTGTCTTGCGGGTTTAGCAGGGCGTCTCAGTTAGGAACAGCGGGTGATGTGTTGCAATCAATATCCCCGCAATTAGATAACGGTATGAGACCTAATCGTCAATTCGTGGCTTCAGCTTTGCATACGGCATACCTGAAGAAATTTGTGGAGTATCTTCCTTGCCAAATTGAGATCCTCATAAGGGCTAGAGATGGAGGTTGCAGGATACATCTCGCTAATATTTATGCGACCAGCGTCGGTGAAAAAATGCGTAATTTGTTGTGAGACATTGTGGAATATTTCACGTTTAGCCCCTACCGTTTCATGAAGCCCTGATTGGAGGCGGCGCTGTACGTGGCCTTCAAAATGTCTTCTGTAAAGGAAGTGCGTTCCAAACAGAGAGCTGTTATCGAGTTTATTTTGGCGGAATAGCAGAGCATGACAGATATTCATAGGCGCTTGCTGAATGTCTATGGATACCTAGCAGTGAACAAAAGGACGGTGATTCGTTGGGCGAAGGGTCCGTCATCTTGCAACAAGGTCGCGGAAACCTGTCCAATCTCCTGCTTGCCGGCCGCACACGCCTGGGACTCCTGCAATGTTGGAATGTATCGTCACAAAAATGCAAACGAACGTCACCTTTTCCCTGACAATGCAAGACGCCACACAAGTCCGAGCACCAAAGAAGAGCTTACAAAACTTCGTTGAATTGTTCTTCTCATCCACATCACAAACTCGATCTCGCACCTTCCGACTTCCATCTCTTTGGCCCAAAGAAAGATGCACTCCGTGGGAAGCAGTACGTGGATGACGGCGAGGTTATTGATGCCGCAGACCAGTAGAGTTCAAATGGCTCTGAGCATTATGGAACTTAACATTTGTGGTCATCAGTCCCCTAGAACTTAGAACTACTTAAACCTAACTAACCTAAGGACATCACAGACATCCATGCCCGAGGCAGGATTCGAACCTGCGACCGTAGCGGTTGCGCGGTTACAGACTGTAGTGCCTAGAACCGTCGGTCACTTCGGCCGGCCCCAACCAGTAGAGTGGTACTGTGGGGCCATGCAAGTCCTCCCAATAAGGTGGTTCAAGAACGTCGAATTGAACGGAAATTATATTCAAAATGGCTCTGAGCACTTTGGGACTCAACATCTTAGGTCATAAGTCCTCTAGAACTTAAAACTACTTAAACCTAACTAACCTAAGGACATCACACACATCCATGCCCGAAGCAGGATTCGAACCTGCGACCGTAGCAGTCCCGCGGTTCCAGACTGAAGCGCCTAGAACCGCACGGCCACCGCGGCCGGCTTATATTAAAAAACGGGGTTTTCTTGCCAAAGAATGGGGAATAATAAGATGTATTAAAATCCTGACAAAAACCAACTTCTTTCAGAAAGAAGTGTTGCAGTACTCATTGAACGCGCTTTGTGGATACCCGCACAAAATAACTGCTAACTGCATAATGGTACTCATAGTGATACCTATTCCCCGTATAACTGTGTGTGTGTGCATGTGTGTGTGTGTGTGTGTGTGTGTGTGTGTGTGTGTGTGTGTGTGTGAGGGAGAGATAGGGGGGGGGGGGGCAGCGGTGGCCGCTTTGATGCGGGCGTGGCTTAATAGCCTGGAGCGTGCGCTCGACAGTCGGCACACGGGGCCGGGCTACAGTCCTCCCTGGAGAGACCGCGAAGTCCCTGGGACGCCGGCGAATCAGTGTCCGGCAACCCGCGGGCATCCAATCACGGACCTGTAATTATCCGTACAGGAGCGGATGCTGATAATCTGGGCGCCTTCAAAGGCGAGCCCCCATGGTGACGCTTGTTTTCTCATTCTGTTTCCATTTCATGCAGTGGCTTCATGGTTCCGTTACAGCTCTCACAGCTACTGGAGGGAAGTGACTCGACTGACATCGGGCCGTGTAAAAGTCTTTCTGCTAAGCTTTGCTGTACCTGTTGTAACATCGATCTGTTTTTTCGTCGGACAGGTGAGGCCCCTTTGACAATACACCCTGAAAGAAAGAAAATGACGCACCATGAAGAAATTATCCGAATAAAATGGATGATTTATTCATAAGAAAAAGATTCACAACTTGAGCAAGTCTGTAACGTATTGGTCCACCCCTGGCTCTTGTGAAAGCAGTTACTCGGCTTGGCATTGATTGATAGAGCTGCTGAATGTCTTCCTGAGGAATATCGTGCCAAATTCTATCGAACTGGCGCGTAAGATCGTCAGAATCCCGAGATCGTTGGAGCGCCCTGCCCACACCGCTCCAGGCATTGTCAGTGGGGGAGAGATCGGGCGACCTTACTTGTCCAGGTAGGGTTCGGCAAACAAGAAGATAAACAATAAAAACTGTCGATGTGTGCAAGCGAGCATTGTCGTGCTGAAATGTATGCCCAGATTGGCTTGCCATGAAGGGCAACAGAACCCGGTATAGAGTACTGTTAACGAACTGCCGTCTGAAAGGGTACTGCTGGCGAAGACCAAAGCGGTCCTTCTACGAAAAGAAATGTCACCCCAGACCATCACTCATGGTTGTCCGGAGCGTTTCACACACGTCTTCGGCCGTAATACCAAGCTGACTGTCGTGCACCATACGGCCCAACAAGCAGGAGTGATGGACTGGGATGCCATTTCATTTCATAGCAGCATCCTTCGGTTGTCATCCACGGCACCCTTACGGCACAGCGGTACGTCGACGCCCCATTTTGTTGCCCTTCGTGGCAAGCCTTCCTGGACTTACATTTCAGCAAGGTAATACCATCCCCCACGTGGCGAGAGTTTCTACTGCTTGTCACGCACTACATTAGCCAGATAGATCGCCGGATCTCTCCCCAATTGAGAACGTCTGGAGCATTATGGGCAAGACCCTCCAACCAGGTCGGGGTTTTGAAGATCTAACGAGCCAGTTGGACAGAATTTGGCACTATGTTCCTCTGGAGGACACCCAACAACTATGTCAGCCACTTTCAAGCAGAATAACTGCTTGAATATGAGCCAGAGATGGACCAACATGGCGCTGATTTGCTCAATTTGTGAAGCTCTTTCTCTTGAATTAATCACATGATTTTTCTGATATTGTAATCATTTGTTTGTCTGTACATGAACGTCAAATCTACCAATTTCCGTCCAATTTGGGTGATTCCTTTGTGGTGTTCCTTTTTTCCTTAGAGGGTATTATCGCGTAAAACCACTTGTAGGAAAAGCAGATACCAAGTTCAGAATCATTGGGAGAACCCAAAGGAAATGTACACTCATGAGCTACGTTATGATGATCTGCTCAGTATCGCCTTATTCCACCTTTGCCATGCAATACAACAGTGATTCTGCTTGCCACGGAATCGATAAGACCTGTCCCGGTTTCGTGATCTATGTGCCTGCCACCAGATATCAACGCACAGGTCACACGATACTCATAACCTATGGGCCGGTGATTTGTGAGCACCCGATACAATCCAAGATACTTGGTGGCGAAGTGCTCCTCGAACCACTGTAGCACGATTTTGGCCTTGTGACGCATCCTGCTGCAGGATGCCATTGCTGTCGTGGGAAATATCAAGAATGAAGGGTCGCCGGTGGTCCGCAAAAATGTTCAAGTAGAGATTACTTTCACAGGCCCCACAGAAGCTACTGCTAATTACGGCCCCCACGAGCCTGCGTTCGGTCAGCAGAAAGTCTAGGTGATGATGTACCTGCACTCGACCAGGCGCCTCGTTTCCATTGATCCACAGTCCAATCTCGATGGTCCTGTGCCAACTTCAATCGTAGTTGACCATGTCGTTTAGCATAGGAACACATAATGGCATCTTCTGCAGAGGTCCATGTCCAATAATGCGCGACCGAGCGAGGTGGCGCAGTGGTTAGCACAATGGACTCGCATTGGGGAGGTTGACGCTTCAAACCTGATTTAGGTTTTCGGCGATTTCCCTAAATCACGTCAGGCAAATGTCGGGATGGTTCATTCGAAAGGGCCTTCCTATCTTCCTCACCCCCACCCTTAAGTACCTTGGCGTCGCCCTTGACCGTCGCCTCTCTTGGACCCCCCACCTCCGGACAATCCAAGCCAAGGCACGCTCCCCGCCTCCGTCTCCTCAAGCTCCTTTCTGGCTGTACATGGGGTCTGGACCCCTCCACCATTCTCCATACCTATAAATCCCTCATCTGCCCTATCCTCTGCTACGCCCACCCTGCCTGGATCTCCGCCCCTCCTACCTTCCACAACTCCCTTCAAATCCTCGAACGCCATGCTCTTCGCCTCACCTATTGCATCCGTCTCCCCTCCCCCACCCGGATCCTGTACGACCTTATTCCGTTCCCCCACCTCCTCCTTTCCCTTGAACGGATACAGATCCTCTACACCTCCTGCAAACTCGATCCTCCTCACCCACTTGTCTCTCCCATCCTCTCCCGCCCCCGCCCGCTGCCGCGCCTGTATTTCCACGTCCCACCTGCTCTCCATCTCTCCACTCTCCTTACTCTCACTCAAGGTGGCTTCCGCAAGCTCCCCCTCCCTGATGATGCCCTCCTCCCCTCCATCTGCCCCTCCTACCGACTTTGATACTCCCCTCCCACTTCCTGTGTTTGTTCCTATGGGAAGCCTCTCTCCCTTCTCTCCCCCTTCCCTCCCTCCTCCCTTTCTCCCCCTCCTCCCCTGGGCTTCCCCTACCCCCATACCTTCATTCCTCCCACCATTTCCTCTGCCATTAGCATCTCTGCTCTCCCCTCTCCCTCCCCCACCACCTTCTTCCCCTCTGGCAGGTCCCCGGACTCTCACACGTTAAGTGGACATTTGCGCGCTGGAGATCATCGCCATCAGTTTTCCGTGTGTGTGCCATCATGTTTGTGATTTAGTGGTTTTCGCCGCCACGCTCCTTCGTTGACATGTACCGTCTAAATCATCAGTGTTGGTGTGCAGTGCCGACAGTTTTTCTTGTTTTTTCGCCGAGTGTGAGCGGCTTCATATTTTTAATTATTATATCTACTGTTTTTTAACCACCAGTCTGTTACTTTTCTGTTTTCATTTTCTCTTTTATTGTAATGCTTGTAGCTGATGAGCGGAGTAAAATTTTCCGCTGCCAGCCCACCTTGTATGAGGTGCAAAATAACAATAAAGAGAAAAAAAACGTCTTCGTCAGTCCTCGTCCGGCTCACCTAAAGATGGCTGGCAGTTGTCCAGCCGAAATATCGTGGAATGAACTTTACGACGACCGGCTGCAATTCCGAAATCTCTTTGAACACTGCCTATCCTGTATCACAGAGTGGGTAAGTCTATGACCTCGACGTTCTGTGATGAGGCTTCGATATCCAGTACCGTGACACCCAATTGTTGTTTCAGCGTCCTTCGGCCGGCCGGAGTGGCCGAGCGGTTCTGGGCGCTACAATCTGGAACCGAGCGACCGCTACGGTCGCAGGTTCAAATACTGCCTCGGGCATGGATGTGTGTGATGTCCTTAGGTTAGTTAGGTTTAAGTAGTTCTAAGTTCTAGGGGACTGATGACCTCAGAAGTTAAGTCCCATAGTGCTCAGAGCCATTTGAACCATTTTTTCAACGTCCTTTAACCACTTTACATGGATGTTCACTCAGTAGCACTCGAATAGTTGATCTGGTTCGCCAGAGATGCTTGTTCTCAGGTGTCGGACCATAACACTTGCACGTTGTAAAAGTCGCTTGTGTTAGTGGACTGCCGGCCGAAGTGGCCGTGCGGTTAAAGGCGCTACAGTCTGGAACCGCAAGACCGCTACGGTTGCAGGTTCGAATCCTGCCTCGGGCATGGCTGTTTGTGATGTCCTTAGGTTAGTTAGGTTTAACTAGTTCTAAGTTCTAGGGGACTAATGACCTCAGCAGTTGAGTCCCATAGTGCTCAGAGCCATTTGAACCATTTCGTTAGTGGACTGTACTAGCTGGAGACCATATTATGGCTAGAATGATACATCATTTGTCTCTTCTCCACTTGCATACTTTCTTTGCTGCGTCTGATACCTGTAACGTCAGCAAACGGCACTCAGTCTTGAAATGGGCTGTGGTCGTAATATTTCGGCTCACTGCGAAGTGACCCCAATGGAAGATTAAGCTCGAGCATATTTTGCCTTTCAGAAAGACGTACTTACCATGAATAATATCCAGGAAATGGCAGTGGTAAATAATTTGTTGTTGTCACTGTCTGCTGCGATTGAACACCAGTCGTGGAATGGTGTATTAAGTCTTGCACTCTTATTTATTAACAATACGTCGAGTTTATTCTGCGAATCAACTATCAGACCCTGAAGCAAATTTCGATTCTGTACAGGCCTTCGTGGATTTCGCTATAATTTTTTGGCACTGCGACTTCTCTTCTCCACAAGAATAACATGCAGAGACTATCCCCCAGAACCTCACATGTTAACCACCAAATCATTTACGTACACCGTCAATCTTGGAGGTCCGTCCGAAGGTAATTTTACATATGAAATGCTCTGGCTAATTATTTGCATATCACAGCATCTTCTTCCTGTCGGTTACATTTCGCGTCTATAGCACGTCATCTTCGTGGTGTAGCAATTTTAATGGTCAGTAGTGTATGTATACAAATGGTTCACTTGTAGCTTCTGAAGAGTGAGTCTTCTCTTTGTTATGCTCTGTATTGGTCAAAAATGTTCAGACGTGTGTGAATTCCTAAGGGACCAAACTGCTGAGGTCATCGGTCCCTGGACTTACACACTAGTCAAACTAACTTATGCTAAGGACAACACACACACCCAGGCCCGAGGGAGGACTCTGACCTCGGCGGGAGGGGCCGCACAGTCCGTGACTGCAGCGCCGTAAGTCGCACGGCCACTCCGCACGGCTCTGTATTGCTCTTGAGCAGTTTGTTTTTTAACTTTGTTAATTATTGATTCGTTTTGTGTGCTAATAAAGTATCCCTTATAAATCCTCTATTACATTCCTACAGAACGGGTTTCTCATCTGCAAACGGAAATAGAAGTCCACGGCCAATGGAAACAAATGGGTAATAAATGGAACACCGATTAATACCCTAGGTAACACAAGCTTTTCTTACTTCATTCCTACATTTCGCTTTAGACAGTGAACAACAAAACACGTGAACACTTCAGTTTGACTGCAGTTACTGAATGTGAACTTGTCACTGAAAGCCAGGTATAATAGATAATAGAAATGAAATAATATTGTTGGTTTTATTCTGGCGCCAAAAGGCAAACATAAATTTATTGCACTGCTACTATAGGCGTAACTGAGAAGGGATGGGGCAGGCTTGTATTCTGTCTACATTGTTACACAACCAGTACATTGAGCAAGCTCTGAAAAAAACTGAGGATAGATCTGGAAAGGGGATTAAGGGTGAGGGAGAAGAAATAAAAATCCTGATGCTCGCTAATGACATTGCAAATCTGTCAGAGACAGCAAAGGACTTGGAAGTGCAGCTACGTGGAATGTATAGCGTCTTGAAAACAGGTTATAAGGTGAACATTAACAACAGCGGTACAATGGAAATGGAATGTAGTCGAAGTGGGTCAGGTAATGGAGACTAAATTAGATTAGGAAACGAGACACTGAAAATACCAAATGGATTTTGCTATTTGGGCAGCAAAATAACTCATCACGGCGGAAGTAGACAGGATATAAAATGCAGACTGGCTATAGCAAGAAATGCAATTTTGAACAAGAGGAATTCTTAGCACATAATATAAATTCAAGTGTTAGGAAGTCTTTTGCGAAGGTATTTGTCTAGAGTGTAGCGTTGTATGGAAGTGAAACGTGGACTGAAGGCAATTTAGAAAAGAATGGAAGCTTTTAAAGTGTGGTGGTACAGAAAAATTGGAAGAATAGGTCACATATCTAATGAGGTACTGAATTGAATAGAACTGTAGAGACAGGAAATTTGTGGCACAATCTGACTAGAATGAGGTTGATACGACACACCTTGGTAACGCAAGGCAGTGTATGTGTAGGGGGGAGGGGGGAGGAGTTGGGGAGGGGGGGAACTGTAGAAAGATACCAAGGCTGGAATGCAGTAAGCAGGTTCAATTGGATGTAGGCTGCGGTAGTCACGCAGAGACGAAGAGGCTCGCACAGGATAGATTAGCATGGGCAGGCGCATGAAATCAGTCTTTGGACTGAAGACCATGGCAACAACAATGGCAAAACATTATAAAAATACTTTTGTTACTTTTTGTATACATGTAGCAAACATTTAAACCTTGATTGCGCAACCCATATTAATTTTTATTGCGATCTGACTGCGTAATATTAGCTACAGAATCTGCGAGATGCGACGTCTGTTCTTGAATAAAGCTCTCACTTTGTAAGTGTGTCTTGATCTATCTTCCATGGGTGAAGTGATGGTTTCGTAAGTATGCCAGTACTGTGTTCTTGTTTACTTGCGTCGTGTCAGGGAACACTGTTAGAGTGCTTCGCTCTCATCAAGGTGGTTTTGTCGTTAACTTTTGACGTGATATTCGTGGGAAGATGATTGTCCTCTATACTTTCTCTGGCCTCCCCTCCTCCCCCCCTCTCTCACACTCTTCTCTTCTCTTCTCTTCTCTCCCCGCCTCCTCCCTCCGATAATGTCACCGCTCCCCAGCCACCCCGTTGCCATCCCTTCCGCACATTGTCTCCACCGGCTTGTCACACACTGACCAAGTGTACTGTTGTGTACATAGTTCCACATAGTCAGCGCGTACACAACTTTCCCACTAGAGCGCGCCCCGCTAAGCACAACAGCGCAGGCGCAGCGCTCGTCCGCCTCCGCACTACGAGATGGCGCTGCCTTAGAGACGGACCAAATTCTGCTTCCGCCGATCCTCGTATTAATATGTAACGCAGCCAATGAGATCGCTGCTAACGTAGAACCTTTTCTCCTCGTGGATCACACTGGCGCAGTGGTACCTGAACGCGCGAGGTATTATAACGAGTGTACAGACCTCCAATTAGTTACTCTGCCTTCGTCTGCATTAGTCTATAGTCAAGTTTCAGTCTGCGCCTAATAAGAATATCATATTCCTGTACATAGCCATGAAGATGAATAGACACTTTGTCAAGTATCAGAGATATGTGAGAATAAGATTAACGTATCAAGACCAAAGGAACTTCAGATTGTCAATTGTAAACAGCAACCAGAATCACATTACGTCATGTCTATTTTTTTATTATTTTAATAAATGTGTGTGAAAATTAATCAAGTTCTGTTTAAAGTTGGTCACTGTCAATCTGCTACTCTAAACGTGCAAGTGGCATTTCTATTGTCTCACCTGACGGCAGAAGATAAACACGCCACGATAAGACCACGAGACACATCGCTGGCACTCGCCTACTTCGTTAGAGCGACAAGTCAAATAATCTGATGGTGTGTGTACTGAAGGTCTTACAGTATGCACACCACATGTACACTACACATGGGTTCACAGTAGCAAACCGTACATGTCTGACGTGATATTCAGGCAAACATTACAGTTTACTGAGCAAGTCCTTTAACTTTCACGATACTTTTATCACTAAAGAATTACATCGAATGGGAACTGAGTCCAGGAACGAAACGTGATATTAATTAACAGCAAAATTTTTAAAAATATGTGCGCTGTTAAAAGTATGAGGAGACATCTAACGTATTTTCATGGTTCTGTACCTCAGTGTGTAAAAACGGAACCCATGTAGGATAACTTCGTTGTCCGTCTGTCTATTCGTTTGCTGAGGACCCCTTTTTCTGAGGAACGAGTAGAAATATCAAGTCGAAATTTACATCAAATACTGAGGTGTAAAAAATTTAAGTTTCTAAGTCTGTGCAATCAACAGATACGGCTATTTATGTGACATGTTTTTATACATGCAGACTCACTCTTCAGAAGCTACAAATGAACCATTTGTATACATACACTACTGACCATTAAAATTGCTACACCACGAAGATGACGTGCTATAGACGCGAAATGTAACCGACAGGAAGAAGATGCTGTGATATGCAAATAATTAGCTTTTCAGAGCCTCACACAAGGTTGGCGCTGGTGGCGACACCTACAAGGTGCTGACATGAGGAAAATTTCCAACCGATTTCTCATACACAAACAGCAGCTGGCCGGCGTTGCCTTGTGAAACGTTGTTGTGATGACTCGTGTAAGTAGGAGAAATGCGTAACATCACGTTTCAGACTTCGATAAAGGTCGGATTGTAGCCTATCGCGATTGCGGTTTATCGTATCGCGACATTGCTGCTCGCGTTGGTCGAGATCCAATGACTGTTAGCAGAATATGGAATCGGTGGGTTCAGGAGGGTAATACGGAACGCCGTGCTGATTTCCAACGGCCTCGTATCACTAGCAGTCGAGATGACAGGCATCTTATCCGCATGGCTGTAACGGATCGTGCAGCCACGTCTCGATTCCTGAGCCAACAGATGGGGACGTTTGCAGGACAACAACGATCTGCACGAACAGTTCGACGACGTTTGCAGCAGCATGGACTATCAACTCGGAGACCATGGCTGCGCTCACCCTTGACGCTGCATCACAGACAGGAGCGCCTGCGACGGTGTACTCAACGACGAACCTGGGTGTACGAATGGCAAAACGTCATTTTTTTCGGATGAAACTAGGTTCTGTTTACAGCATCATGATGTTCGCATCCCTATTTGACGACATCGCGGCGAACGCACATTGGAAGCATATATTCGTCATCGCCATACTGGCGTATCACCCGACGTGATGGTATGAGGTGCCATTGGTTACACGTCTCGGTCACCTCTTGTTCGCATTGACGGCACTTTGAACAGTGGACGTAACATTTCAGATGTGTTACGACCCGTGGCTCTACCCTTCATTCGATCCCTGCGAAACCCTACATTTAAGCAGGAGAATGCACGACCGCATGTTGCAGGTCCTGTACAGACCTTTCTGGATACAGAAAATGTTCTACTGCTCCCCTGGCCAGCACATTCTCCAGATCTCTCACCAATTGAAAATGTCTGGACAATTGTGGCCGAGCAACCGGCTCGTCACAATACGCCAGTCACTACTCTTGATGAACTGTGGTATCGTGTTGAGGCTGTACACGCCATCCAAGCTCTGTTTGACTCAATGCCCAGGCGTATCAAGGCCGTTATTACGGCCAGAGGTGGTTGTTTTGGGTGTTGACTTTTCAGAATCTATGCACCGAAATTGCGTGAAAATGTAATCACATGTTAGTTCTAGTATAATATATTTGTCCAATGAATACCCGTTTATCATCTGCATTTCTTCTTGGTGTAGCAGTTTTAATGGCCAGTAGTGTAGCTACGTTTGCACGGAACCCTTAGAACTCAAGTCCTACTGACATTTGTCCGGTTTTTTATTCCTCTTTTTGCCAGAAACCCAGCATGTAGAGAGGCTGTCATGGGCAGTATCGTGTAGCGATGTATTATTCCCAAGTCTGATGCTAGGCTAGCGGCAGGCACAGATGTGTGAGTGCGTTAACGCCTCCTCTCTTGTGTTGCAGGTGAGCCGCACCAGCCGCCCAGAGAACAACAGCCGCCGCAGCACAGCGGAGCGGTAAGTGGCCCTAGCCTCGCTACAAAAGCCCGCCTACTGTCCGCCGCCTTTGTCTCGCACCAGCAATGGGATTGCCGGCCGTAACAACATGTAGCCACTTGCTCGTAGAAGGCAGTCAATAGCGTGTGGAATGGGGGTGCCTCTTTTTAAAGCTTTCTTTCTATACTCCATATGAGGGGAGGGGGGGGGACGAGCTATTGCAAAACATCGTGCTCTTTTCAGCCACATGATAACAATCAGCGGCTGAAACACTAGGATTCCCAATTAAGCGAATGCCACATAACCGCCCACACTTTGAAAAAGGACACACAAGCTTTGTTACTCGCCGGCTTGACTGTAGGCGAAACTTCAGTTGCTCAAAATCTTTCCGGTACTATACAGGGTGGTCCATTGATCGTAACCGGGCCAAATATCTCACGAAATAAGCGTCAAACGAAAAAACTGCAAAGAACAAAACTTGTCTAGCTTGAAGGGGGAAACCAGATGATGCTATGCTTGGCCCGCTATATGGCGCTGCCATAGATCAAACGGATACCAACTGTGTTTTTTAAAATAGGAAACCCCATTTTTATTACATATTCGTGTAGCACGTAAAGAAATATGAATGTTTTAGTTGGACCACTTTTTTCGCTTTGTGATAGATGGCGCTGTAATAGTCACAAACATGTGGCTCCCAATTTTAGACGAGCAGTTGGTAACAGGTAGGTTTTTTTAAATTACAATACAGAACGTAGGTACGTTTGAACATTTTATTTCGGTTGTTCCAATGTGATACATGTACCTTTGTGAACTTATCGTTTCTGAGAACGCATGCTGTTACGGCGTGATTACCTGTAAATACCACATTAATGCAATAAATGCTCTAAATGTTGTCCGTCAACCTTAATGCATTTGGCAATACGTGCAACGACATTCCTCTCAACAGCGAGTAGTTCGCCTTCCATAATGTTCGCACAAGCATTGACAACGCGCTGACGCATGTTGTCAGGCGTTGTCGGTGGATCACGATAGCAAATATCCTTCAGATTTCCCCGCAGTTAGAAATCCGGGTACGGCAGATCTGGTGAACGTGTGGGCCATGGTATGGTGCTTCGACGACCAGTCCACCTGTCATGAAATATGCTGTTCAATACCGCTTCATCCAAACGCGAGCTATTTGCCGGACATTCATCATGTTGGAAGTACATCGCCATTCTGTCATGCAGTGAAACATCTTGTAGTAACATCGGTAGAACATTCCGTAGGAAATCAGCGTATATTTCACCATTTAGATTGCCATCGATAAAATGGGGGCCAATTATCCTACCTCCCATAATGCCGCACCATACATTAAACCGCCAAGGTCGCTGATGTTCCACTTGTCGCAGCCATCGTGGATTTTCCGTTGCCCAATAGTGCTTATTATGCCGGTTTACGTTACCGCTTTTGGTGAATGACGCTTCGTCGCTAAATAGAACGCGTGCAAAAAATCTGTCATCGTCCCGTAATTTCTCTTGTGCCCAGTGGCAGAACTTTACACGACTTTCAAAGTCGTCGCCATGCAATTCCTGGTGCATAGAAATATAGTACGGGTGCAATCGATGTTGATGTAGCATTCTCAGCAGCGTCGTTATTGAGATTCCCGATTCTCGCGCAATTTGTCTGCTACTGATGTGCGGATTAGCCGCGAGAGCAGCTAAAACACCTACTTGGCCATCATCATTTGTTGCAGGTCGTGGTTGACGTTTCACATGTGGCTGAACACTTCCTATTTCCTTAAATAACGTAACCATCTGGCGAACGGTCCGGACACTTGGATTATGTCGTCCAGGATACCGAGCAGCATACATAGCACACGCCCGTTGGGCATTTTGATCACAATAGCCGTACATCAACACGATATCGACCTTGGTAAACGATCCATTTTAACATGGGTAATGTATCACGAAGCAAATACCGTCCGCACTGACATAATGTTACGTGATACCACGTACTTATACGTTTGTGCCTATTAGAGCGCCATCTGTCACAAAGCGAAAAAAGTGGTCCAACTAAAACATTCATATTTCTTTACGTACTATAGGAATATGTAATTAAAAAACTAACGCAGTTGATGTCCGTTTGACCTATCGCAGCGCCAGCTAGCGGGCCAACCATAGCGCCATCTGGTTTCCCCCTTCAAGCTAGAAGAGTATCGTTCTTTGTAGTTTTTTCGTTTGATGCTTATTTCGTGAGATATTTGGCCTGGTCACTATCAATGGACTACCCTGTGTAAATCAGTTACTGACTGTGTCGTTAGACAGACAGTTATACTGATTTGTATTTGATATATAGGTAGCATTATTCTATTCAGGATAAATGTGTTTGTTGTTTCGTCTAGAAGCTAATGGATACATTTTCTGAATTGAAGATATTAGCGTAGATGATGTATCATAATTAATAGCGGAACCTGATACGGATCGAAATAAACGATGCTTTCTCTTGCGTCTATTTTGATATTGCCCTCTTCTTCCACTGTCCTCTTCATCTCAGCGCGAATTGAATAATTAGTCGATTTCTGACCCATTGCGGGAACTCAGAGAAGGCAGTTTCAGATATTTAAGTGTATGTGAGGTATATGTCTCAATGTTACGTCCTAAACGCATGGTACAGAGTACGACTAATGTGTATAATGGTAGACTATGTGAGAAAGACGCTGTTGATACATTCGTTTTACAACCTATGACCTCCACAACACTGTTTCACGCGTTAGTACTTGTATCTGAAAAATGTTACTACAGGAGATTCGTGTAATCAATACTATAGTCTTAGAAATAGTGATAAAAGTAATGGTATTTTAAAATAAATAATTTCGTTTGGTGACCAAAACACAGTGGATCCCTTTTGTTTTCACCCCTGGGAAAGTTTCATTTTAGCCGCGCGGAGTGGCCGCGCGGTTTGAGGCGTCATGACACGGACTGCGCTGCCCCTCCCGCCGGAGGTTCGAGTCCTCCCTCGGGCATAGGTGTGTGTGTTGTTCTTAGCATAAGTTAGTTTAAGTAGTGTGTAAGTCTATGGACCGATGACCTACCCTTAAGAATTCACACACATTTCAACATATTGAAAGTCTCATTTTTACCCCAAAAGGAGGAAATCACCCCACGTTGGGAGCCACTAAATGGTTCAAATGGCTCTGAGCATTATGGGACTTAACATCTGTGGTCATCAGTCCCCTAGAACCTAGAAGTACTTAAACCTAACTAATCTAAGGACATCACACACATCCATGCCCGAGGCAGGATTCGAACCTGCGACCGTAGCGGTCAGGCGGTTCCAAACTGAAGCGCTTAGAACCGCACGGCCACACCGGCCGTGGGAGCCACTGCTGAAGTCTCATGTAACTTACCTCACATGATCATTCAGTGTAAGAGGTGGTCTATAAATTTGTTCTGGAGTCTTCTTGTGAACTACAGTTGTTTTTCCAAAATTGCTATGTTAACACAATTACTGAATTACTAGTTTCGACAATATGTATTTCCATCTTCAGATCCATAGTGGTAGTTACGTCATAAATACTTAGACGACTCTTGTCACATTAGCACTATCAATATGCTCACAAGTCATTGTAATGCATTGTCTTTCTTTTGCATATTGTTTAGCACTAATGTGACAGAGTAGTTTAAGCATTGTATGATGTAACTACCACTGCCCGGTTTTATCGATATTACGGAAGTTATTCCCCAATGTCTTTCTTGTCAGGTTTTTCCATAGGCCTATGTTGCTTTGCTCACCGATTCTGCGGAGACTTTCTTCGTCCTTTGGTTTACTGTCAGTCCATACTGCTTGCTCACTAGAATGTTCCTTCCATTCAACAGGTGCTATCCGTGCGATATAGTAGAAATTTGCTAAGCTTGTTTCCTGAATTTCATCCAAGTTGCAGATGCTGTATTCTCGGACGCCACGCAATTCACAATACAAATAGAACAGTAAACCACAGCAATAAAAGCGTCGGGTGAACTGCCCTGCAACTTCAGGCTTGCTTGCTTGCATAACGATTATGTGTATTCCCCGTCTTGTTTTTGATATGGACATTCCATCTCTTGCATCATGTTTACCTTGCTTGTGATACCTGGTTTCCAGATTAATTATGTCGTTTCTATGGCAGTCATCTCCACCACAACTTTATTGCCCTTTCCTGGTACTCAGATGCAGTTACCATCAAGGCCATGCAACAGTATCAAAGAAAAGCAGATATGGGATTAGCAACAAACGTAACATCGAAATTGGAGACCAGCACAGTTCTACAAGTAAAGCAACGCTTGAATGACGAAACAAGGAAGCAGACTAGCTAGCACGGACGAAGCCGGCATTCCTCACCAAGTAACCTACAAGCTTTTTTTTTAACTGACATATTGTCATATGGAAGTATATGACCATCATAAATGTTTATATAACAATTTATTGTATCACGACCGCTTAAAATATGTAATATTCACATCACCGGTTTCGGCACCAAGTTGTCATTTTCAAACGTGATAAAGTATCATCAAGATACATAACAATTACAGATAAGCACTGTTAACACTTTGAAGTCTGAAATTGGTCAGTGAATGTGCATCATACCGTCACAAATGGTTCAAATGGCTCTGAGCACTATGGGACTTAACATCTTAGGTCATCAGTCCCCTAGAACTTAGAACTACTTAAACCTAACTAACCTAAGTACATCACACACATCCATGCCCGAGGCAGGATTCGAACCTGCGACCGTAGCAGTCCCGCGGTTCCGGACTGCAGCGCCTAGAACCGCATGACCACCGCGGCCGGCATACCGTCACATGGTAGACACGTTAAGTGCCTAACGGTAATGTTTATATATCTTGACAATACTTTTTAGCGGATTAATTACATCTGAACATGGCGACTTGGTGCCGAAACCGATAATGTTTAAAAATATTTAATATTAATATTCCTTTTGTCGGCACCATGTTGCCATTTTCAGACGTGAGTAGTACACGATCTTGAAGTAATGCTTTATTGTATTCTACTATTATCAAACATAGCCTTAACTTGAGGAAGAAATTTTTGAGAATGTTCGTCTGGAGTACAGCATTCAGCATTGTTTGAAAATGATTAAAGAGACTGAGGTATGGTGAAACTGAAGGATCCTCAAAATTAAACTGCACGGTTAAACATGCTGACACTCTTTCCAAAATCAGTGAGAGAGGAAATATCTGGAAATCACTCATTACAAGAAGGGTCTATATAGGTTAAGTCATCAAGGATTATCTTACA
Organism: Schistocerca serialis cubense; assembly: GCF_023864345.2. Taxonomy (NCBI): domain Eukaryota; kingdom Metazoa; phylum Arthropoda; class Insecta; order Orthoptera; family Acrididae; genus Schistocerca; species Schistocerca serialis. The sequence goes on from NC_064643.1 coordinate 346,909,342, forward strand.
ACTTACTAGAGACACTAGTAGAGAGTGGTGGGGGAAGACAGATACGTAAGTACATACAACTGAGACTGAGGATGTAGGGTTTAAATGCTATTCTGAGATGAAAAGATTGGCAAATGGTAGGAAGACTAATGACCCAAAAAACAAGATATAATTCCCCCGCTTGAAATACACCGTTGCCAGATTTTCGTTCTGTTTCTTTGACCTACCACCTGTTCACAGCGAAGGATTCGTGGCATACGCACAATGCAGTCTAGTGCACCGCCGCACCTTCTGCACGAATTCCCTTTGTTTTTCGTAGTAGACCGTATTATGATACCTGATCCTCGCTGTACTGCGGTGCAGTAGGCGACTGAGTAATGGATGTTGGTGCACGGGAGGAATGTTTCTCCTTCTCGTCGGCATGCGGGCGCACGTGGCAGCCTGGATGGGAAACACGTGTGCGGCCGTCGGCGGCCCCTGCGCCCACGTGCGCAGACTGCCAGAGGACCGCCCGTGACGTCAGCGGCACGTAAACATCCGCCGCCGATAGAGCTGGCGCGGCCGCTGTTGCTTCTGCTGCTGCTGCCAGAATTGCTGCTCTTTTGCTAGCCGTAGTGTTATGAGGGGAGGATGTTGAGCATCGTTTCCCTGAGGTTAGCGACGTCCCTTAACCGATGTAACGCAGGCATCCCGCTATACATTTGTTATAGCTTGGGCACAGTTACGACACAAATGAGATTTCCCTGTGTGGTGAGCGTACTGTAAGACCTTCAGTACACACACCATCAGATTATTTGACTTGTCGCTCTAACGAAGTAGGCGAGTGTCAGTAATATGTCTCGTGGTCTTATCGTGGCGCGTTTATCTTCTGCCGTCAGGTCAGACGATAGAAATGCCACTTGCACGCCTAGAGTAGCAGATTGACGGTGACCAACGTTAAACAGAACTTGATCAATTTTCACACGCATTTATTAAAATAATAGCAAACATAAAAATTACTTAACTTGGTTCTGGATGCTATTTACAATTGACAATCTGAAGTTCCTTCGGTATTGGTACGTTAATCTTATTCTCACATATATCTCTGATACTTGACAAAAGTGTCTATACATTTATCTTCATGGCTATGTACAGGAATATGGTAATCTTATTAGGCGCAGACTGAAACTTGACTATAGACTGGTACAGACAAATCTAGAACTCGTACAGACTGGTACAGACTAATGCAGACTGGTACAGACTGGTGCAGACAAATGCAGACTGACTGATCGGAGGTCTGGACACTCGTTATAATACCTCGCGCGTTCATGTATCACTGCGCGAGTGTGATCCGCGAGGAGAATAGGTTCTACGTAAGCAGCAATCTCATAGGCTGCGTTACATATTAATACGCGGATCGGCGGAAGCAGAATTTGGTCCGTCTCTAAGGCAGCGCCATCTCGTAGTGCGGAGACGGACGAGTGCTGCGTTTGCGCTGTTGTGCTTAACGGGGCGCGCTCTAGTGGGAAAGTTGTGTACGCGCTGACTAACAAGGGAACCTCCCCATCGCACCCCCCTCAGATTTAGTTATAAGTTGGCACAGTGGATAGGCCTTGAAAAACTGAACACAGATCAATTGAGAAAACAGGAAGAAGTTTCGTGGAACTGTGAAAAAATAAGCAAAATATACAAACTGAGTAGTCCACGGGCCGCATACGTAACATCATGGACAAAGTGAGCTCAGCAGCGTCGTGGTCCCGTGGTAGTGTGAGCAGCTGCTGAGCGAGAGGTCCTTGGTTCCAGTCTTCCCTTGAGTGAAAATTTTATTTTCTTTATTTTTGCATAGTTATTATCTGCCCGTTCGTTCACTGACGTCATTTTTCACTGTAATAAGTTTAGTGTCTGTGTTTTGCGACCGCATCGCAAAACCGTGCGATTAGTAGACGAAAGGACGTGCCTCTCCAATGGGCACCGAAAACATTTGATCGCAAGGTCATACGTCAACCGATTCCTCCACAGGAAAACACATCTGATATATTCTATACGACACTGGTGACGGCATGTGCGTCACATGACAGGAATATGTTGTCGACCCACCTCACTTGTACACTTGACGAATGGGTAAAAAGATTCTTCTACCTTGCCCGATTTAGGTTTTCTTGTGGATGTGATAATCACTCCCAAAAAAGTGATGAGAACATAAGAGTTTGTCACATAAACTGAAAATAAAAAATTAAAGTTTTCACTCGATGGAAGATTTGAACCAAGGACCTTTCGCTCCGCAGCTGCTCACGTTATCACGAGACCACACCGCTGCTACGTTTCCACCCTCCTTGACGTTGCATATCTTGCACATGGACTACTCAGTTTGTATATTTTGCTTATTTTTTCACAGTTCCACACAACTTCTTCCTGTTTTCTCAACTGATCTGTTTTCAGTTTTTCAAGGCCTATCCACTGTGCCAACTTATAACTAAATCTAGGGGGGGGGGGGGGCGATGGGGAGGTTCCCTTGTAAGCGGAACTATGTACACAATTCCCTGTGCATGTTTTCGCGGAAGTACGAGGGTAGCCCAGAAAGTGATGCACCGCTTTTTTTTTCCTCAGCCGAAAACGATGCTATGTAAGCGAAACGTTACGTATGTATTATTTGAAGCCTCCAGAGTGAGCGTGCCAAGTTTTCGTCATTTCCGACAGATAGCGTAGCTGCAGGACAGTCTCTACGTGATGTACTTTACAAGCCACATGCCGTCATTGAATTTCCCACTGCAGAGAAAGGAACTGTGGATTACATTCACAAACGCTTGTGCAAAGTCTGTGGAGCACCTGCCGCCGACAGAAGTACTAGTAGTCGCTGGGCACGGAGGGTGAGGTCATGAGAAGGCGGTTCGGCGGAGCTCCACGATTTGCAGCGGTCGGGGAGACCATCCACAGCCGTCACACCTGACATGCAGCAGCGAGCTGATGTTTTCATTCGTGAGGAGAGACGCATTACGACTCGGCAGTTGGCGCTGCACCCATCAATCGGCAAATGAAGTTTACACAGCGAAGCACTGGCTCCGCCACCAGGACAAGGATTGGTACCGACAGGCATACCTGCCCTGTCGGTACCAATAGGGCGTGTGGATAAAACACCATTCTTTCGTGTGTAGTTCTCATTATTTTCAGTAAAGAATTGTTGATGAAAAAAATTCTATGCATTACTTTTATGGCAACCGTCGTAAGCACACCGGGCAAACAATTAATCACTTCAGCAGATATCATTCCATTACTATGTAAAACCGTCTCCAACCTTGATAGTAGAGAAGTTTCTTCAGGTGTGCCTCATCCAGACAAAAGCACGTAGTGACGATTAGATCCTGTAGAGCTTCCGATTTGTACGGACGTTTATAGGTAAGTTTCACTAGTTGTCCAAAATATTACCAGACAATTTCATTAGATTACGATCGGAGCGGACCAGTCCAAGTGCCGGCCGGGGTGGCCGAGCGGTTCTAGGCGTTACAGTCCGGCACCGTGCGACCGCTACGGTCACAGGTTCGAATCCTGCCTCGGACATGGATGTGTGTGATGTCCTTAGGTTAGTTAGGTTTAAGTAGTTCTAAGTTCTAGGGGACTGATGACCTCAGAAGTTTGAACCATTTTTGACCAGTCGAAGTGCGGCACGGGTGGCTTAGCGACGTCAAACCAGGAACGTATGTCGGCAGCCCTACGGTAACGGCTGTTGTCTTATCGGAAGACGGTAGTTTCCACAGCTTACTGGCCATGAAGATATGGAGGACAGGGACAACAACTGGGCAACAACTGATCACGGAGAATACTGAAATAATCGTTTGTTTCATATTCATGGTAACCTGAATGATGAAGCCAATTCATGATAAGAAAAACCTCCGAGACAACTCAATAGTACCGCCTGCATTCACCACACCCTACACACATTGCTTGTTAAACAACTCATCGGGTCGTCAGTGCTACCGGTGACTAAGAAAAGAGAGAAAATCACAGCTCACTGGACTACTCTACACGCCACCTCCTGTCCAGTTCCTGTGTTATTTGGTTCATTGAAGACCTGCAGCTTTATGTGCCGCTGTAGGAAATGTTCTTTTGCGAGATACCGGACTCCAAAAATAAATTGCATGCGGTTACCTTCGCAGCGTTCACTCGGAATCTGGGAGAGGTGGGCCTGCAGTCTTGGAGCTTACATCTCCACACTGAAAGTCTTGCCTTCGTCCACGAGACTCAGAGGGCCATAGACACGGATTCACAGGTAGATGCCGTGTTTCTAGACTTCCGCAAGGCGTTCGATACATTTCGCCACAGTCGTTTAATGAACAAAGTAAGAGCATATGGACTATCAGACCAATTGTGTGATTGGATTGAAGAGTTCCTAGATAACAGAACGCAGCATGTCATTCTCAATGTAGAGAAGTCTTCCGAAGTAAGAGTGATTTCAGGTGTGCCGCAGGGGAGTGTCAAAGGACCGTTGCTATTCACAATATACATAAATGACGTTGTGGATGACATTGGAAGTTCACTGAGACTTTTTGCAGATGATGCTGTGGTGTATCGAGAGGTTGTAACAATGGAAAATTGTACTGAAATTCAGGAGGATCTGCAGCGAATTGACGCATGGTGCAGGGAATGGCAATTGAATCTCGATGTAGACAAGTGTAATGTGCTGCGAATACATAGAAAGACAGATCCCTTATCTTTAGCTACAATATAGCAGGTCATCAACTGGAATCAGTTAATTCCATAAATTATCTGGGAGTGCGGATTAGGAATGATTTAAAATGAAATGATCATATAAAGTTGATCGTCGGTAAAGCAGATGCCAGACTGAGATTCATTGGAAGAATCCTAAGAAAATGCAATCCGAAAACAAAGGAAGTAGGTTACAGTACGCTTGTTCGCCCACTGCTTGAATACTGTTCAGCAGTGTGGGATCCGTACCAGATAGAAGAGATAGAGAAGATCCAACGGAGAGCAGCGCGCTTCGTTACAGGATCATTTAGTAATCGCGAAAGCATTACAGAGATGATAGATAAACTCCAGTGGAAGACACTGCAAGAGAGACGCTCAGTAGCTCGGTACGGGCTTTTGTTAAAGTTTCGAGAACATACCTTCACCGAAGAGTCAAGCAGTATATTGCTCCCTCCTACGTATATCTCGCGAAGACACCATGATGATAAAATCGGAGAGATTAGAGCCCACACAGAGGCATACCGACAATCTTTCTTTCCACGAACAATACGAGACTGGAATAGAAGGGAGAACGGATAGAGGTACTCACGGTACCCTCCGCCACACCGTCAGCAGGCTTGCGGAGTATGGATGTAGATGTAGATGTTATCTAGAGGTACTTCAAGAGGCTTTGATGTTTGGAGGAAACTTTTCCTCGATTTCAGCCTAGGATGACACTGTTGATGGCCAAACAGCTGGTGAACTTCAACGTTCTCATTCTTCAGTCGTTCCTGATCAGCAGCAACATCTCGACGAATACTTGGAAGTGCAGTGCGAGCCAGGCAGTATCTCCTCAACAGGGGTGGGTTATAGGCATTCAGTGATTAACCTGGAAACGTTGTTCAAGGCAGAGACCACAGCCTTGCCATGCCTTGATCTATACGGCAAAGTGGATGCATTTTCTCCAGTAGAGTATAACGAAGGCAATGGATTTGAACCCATCCGTAGCTGGGCGGTAGGCTAGCGTGACTGCAGTGTGGAGGACCTGGGTTCAATTTCTGTTGCGGACAGAGATTTTTCCCTTGCTAAGGGAAACGGATCGTGGTAACGATGATTTACTTGAAAAAGTAGATGCTCCATACTCTTCATTTGTGTGGCCCCAGTGTCAGTTCAAACGTTCAAATGTGTCCGAAATCTTATGGTACTTAACTGCTAAGGTCATCAGTCCCTAAGCTTACACACTACTTAACCTAAATTATCCTAAGGACACACACACACCCATGCTCGAGGGAGGTCTCGAACCTCCGCTGGGACCAGCCCCACAGTCCATGACTGCAGCGCCTCAGACCGCACGGCTAATCCCGCGCGGCACACAGTGTCAGTAGATGCGTTACAGTTATAAGAGGTATTTAAAATCCGTCTGTACAACTGTTAGAAGATATGTATTTGTAAAGTCATACATAAAACATCATCAGTGGTCTGCAATGAAACATATTTACAATTTTGGCTTGCGTTCTAGATCTCAAGTATGTTTCATTACAGACAGCTGATGACGACTAACATTGTAAGAGTTTAGATGGTGTTTCGCATTCTTGCCAAGCTGTAGTCGTTAGCGAAGTAAATCAAGTCTTAGCCACAGTTAAAATGATTCTCAGTCTATTATTTTTAGGTATTTACCTGTCGCAATCATGGTTGTAGTTACAATTCATCAGAAACCTTTTGTTTCTTTATTAACTCGCGAGATTATAAACTAAAATCCATAATTTATGTATAACTGTAGATATCAACGATAGTATCCCAATGTTTACTACGTAATTTACGTGTATTATATGCTAGAATTGAGTATGCGAACTTTCACTGAGATCATGATACACAGTAAATAATGTTCTACTATCCGATACATGGCCTGATTTAGTATTGAAATATCCGATACGCAGTGTAAAGCTTTATAACATCAATAAAAGGAAACGCTTGTGGTGATATAAATACGCATTTTTTTAGTAGTTTCACAGACAGATTTAATGAGCGGCTCTGAAATCTGGAATACTGACAACAATCTGGAGAGCAGCGAGCTGATCACATGGCCCTTCACAAATTGTTCAAATGGCTCTGAGCACTATGGGACTGAACTTCTGTGGTCATCAGTCCCCTAGAACTTAGAACTACTTAAACCTAACTAACCTAAGCACATCACACACATCCATGCCCGAGGCAGGATTCTAACCTGCGACCGTAGCGGTCGCGCGGTTCCTCACTGTAGCGCCTAGAACCGCTCGGCCACTAAGGCCGGCTGCCCCTTCACACCGCATCAAAAATGACGAGGTATGGCAAAGGATGAATACGATGGCCGGTCGCCGTTGTATGGTCGTCTGGGCCTGGTGAAGGTACTTTAGCCTCCCACGTCGAAATTTTTGTTATTCTATGTGAGAATCAGTTGTAACTTCATCGTTCTGCTTCATCGCATAGTGTATATTATGTTAATGCAACTGCCGCTATTTTACCCGAAACCAGCATTCCAGAGTAATCACTAATGCCTGACATTGCTTTCAGCTTTAGTGATTGTTGTTGTTTGCACGAGTGCGGTTGGTATGGTGGTGGAGGCAATGCTAGGGGGACAGTGGAGTTCAGACGATGTGCGTGTCGGCATTGTTCGGAGGTAGTTGCTAATTTACTTTAGATATGATTATTCGTGCCGCATTTAGTTGTTAGGTCGCTTGTTAGTTTTGGTTGTACAACGGTTAATATTGTATGGTGGCATGCAGAATATTTACAAAACTGAGTGTCTGTCAGTGTGTTTGGAATGAGTAATGTTTCCAGTAACAAAATGGTTCAAATGGCTCTGAGCACTATGGGACTTAACATCTACGGTCATCAGTCCCCTAGAACTTAGAACTACTTAAACCTAACTAACCCAAGGACATCACAAACACCCAGTCATCACGAGGCAGAGAAAATCCCTGACCCCGTTGGGAATCGAACCCGGGAACCTGGGCGCGGGAAGCGAGAATGCTACCGCACGACCACGAGCTGCGGACTTCCAGTAACAAACCGTAGGGTTTGTGAACCGCTAACAGTCGCCGTTCTTAATCGAACCCGTCATTATCAAACTCCTCAAACTATCATTAAATGAAACAAGTATATTGTTAAGGATATTATATGCTGGCAAATGAGTGTGCAAACTCGGAAGAGCATAAACTGAACATCGAAAATTTATATATGACTATAGATATTAACGATAGTATCGCAGTGTTAGTACGTAATTTCTGAGTATTATATGCTGGAACTGAGTATTCCGGCCGCTGATGGACGAGCGGTTCTAGGCGCTTCAGTCTGGAACCGCCTGACCGCTACGGTCGCAGGTTCGAATCCTGCCTCGGGCATGGATGTGTGTGATGTCCTTAGGTTAGTTAGGTTTAAGTAGTTCTAAGTTCTAGGGGACTGATAACCTCAGATGTTAAGTCCCATAGTGCTCAGAGCCATTTTTTTTTGGAACTGGATATACGAACATTTACTGAGAACATGATACACAGTAAATAGTATTGTACTATCCGGTACACGACATGCTTCGGTACTGAAGTAACCGGTGCACCGTCTAAAGCGTTCATAACATCAATAATTCTAAATGTATATGGCGATATAAATAATTTTCTAATAGTTGCATAGACAGTTTTCAAATATATTAAGCGTCTCCGAAGTCTGGAAGGCTGACAATAGTGTCGAGAACGATGTGCTCTTCACCTGCCGCTCCACACAGCATGCAAATTACGCCGTATGGCAGAGGATGAACAAGGTGGCTAGTCAGTGTTATGTGCTTAATTGCACCGGTTCTTTCATTTGAACGGGCAAAATGCAAACTATACTACCACGCTGTCGCGTATTATTCTAGGAAGACAGTAGTAAGGGAACGTAATGATGCTTCACATCGGCCGTTTCCTGCTGTTTCTATTTTTTCTCCGTTATCAGTCTTTTGACACATTTGTCTTTTTCTATTCTTTTCACCTCCACATAATTACTACGTCCAACGTCTTCTGCAATGTATTTCGAATTTCAAGTGTAGAGCTACCACCACAATGGTAAGTATTCCTGGACGCCGTAGACAAAAACAATATTCTGAGAGCGTTCCTCTATAACTGGTAACGATTTTTGAAAATGAGAAGATGGAACTTCCAGAAAAATGCATAAACAAAAATCTTTAAATATTGAGCAATTGGTGCTGAAACGTTTTAACCAATTTTACTCAGTTCTCAAGTCTTCAGTACCTCGCGTTTACGGTGCATTTAATAAATCATGTAGGGAGGAAGACTGGGTAGTTTTGTGTTGTGTATTTAAACCGGGGGCCTAGAAACGACGGAGAGGCTTCGTCCCGCCGTAGCCCTCAGTGGTTCACGACGCCACAGCAGTCCACCCACCCATCCGCCGCCCCACACCGAACCCAGGGTTATTGTGCGGTTGGGCCCCCAGTGGAGTATATTATTTTTGATTTGCGTCTCTTTTAATCAACTGTAATTTCCGTGTTCTTTCCTTGTGGAAATGTCTTGTGTATCTCTGCAACCGGTGTGGCTAGTGCACGGTTGAGTCCGCCAGATATCTCTATATCCCATGTATTCATGTTTTCAGTTTCTCGCCGGTACTGCTAACGTTTTTGTAACGGCGGAGTTGCCGAGTCTTTCTGCACGCTAACCTCTTCAGCCACGTGTTTGTTTTGTGATTTGCTCAGCTGAACGCTGCACCGTTGTCCGTTTGAGTCACTATTCTAATCTAAATTAAATCTCACTCGATGCCTTCTTATTCAGTTTTACTTGCGAATTTCACATTTTCCACTATTCATGCGGTTGCCATGGGTAACTTCTTTGCCTGCTGTTTGTGATTATGCAGTATGGTTCTATTCTTTCCATTATTTCCTCTATCTATATTGTCCTAGTGTGAATGTCGAAGTGCGTGTGTGTTCCAGTTCATTCCGCTATCCTCAGTTTGCCAATTATTTAATGTCAACGAACTATAAAGTTAGATATTTCGTGTTAATTCTGTTACTCATTTATAGTGAAGCAGACACCAGCAGCTGAGCCTAACTGCATGTTAATGTTCCCGCATCTCGTGACTTTAAATCATAAATAAAATGTTCAGTTCATGTCGAGTTTCAGTTGTAGCATCAGATATATCCCCACTTTTGCTGTGTTATATGTGTTCATCCTAAAGCTGTTTCCATGCGCGGTTTAAATCAGGCCTTTCATTCTTTTTATCAGTTTGCCACAAGCATTGCAATACCACATACTACCAAATGTGCAGAGTGTTGAACTATGAGAGCCACGTTGTTTATTAATGCTTAGTAAACGAGTAATGTTATGAGTTTCGGCTTGCTGTGACTCAAGTTAACTTTGTTACATATTCTAATTAATTTAACATAAACACATTTTTATTTTAGGCAATAAACCTTTCCAAATCTAAGGCCATTTAACCTCGTTCCATCTTTCTATTTATTCACGGAAAACCTTTGTATAGCCGACCTCTGTGGCCGAGCGGTTCTAGGCGCTTCAGTCCGGAACCGTGGTGCTGCTGCGATCGAAGGTTCGAATCCTGCCTCGGGCATGGATGTTTGTGATGTCCTTAGGTTAGTTAGCTTTAAGTAGTTCTAAGTCTAGGGGACTGATGACCTCAGATGGTAAGTCCCATAGCGCTTAGAGCCACTTAAACCATTTTATGTAATATACATAGATACCCTTTATTGCTATTAGTTATTTAGATATCCGCTGGTGACGGCAAGAAAATGATGAAAAACGCTTTTTCGGATTTTCCAAGGAGCTTCCCTTGATCTAAATAGTGCTTCCACATAAGCCTCTTAATGCGCACTGTAGACCACATCTAATGCAAAAAAAACCAACAGATTTTTTCTGTTTACCTAAGCTGGAGGTATTGAAAAAATTGACCCTGTAATATAGGATGGTTACAGTAAGACGATCGTGCTGTTGGGTATACAGGTAGTCTCTAGCCCAAGGGCTATTCAAAACACTCGATACTGCCTTTCTGTCACCAATAGAACCCGAGGAACGAGCCCCGGAAAATCACGTTTTTATGGTCTCCGTTTTGGAACTCATTGTAGCTCAGGCTGACGCATGCGTCCCGATTCCTTTCAACAGCTGTCCCCCTTGCAAACCTTACCCATGGTATGTTTGTCCTGCACCTATATTCCGTCTTGTATCAATTCAGCAACGGCATTGTAGTATTCAGTCCCCGTTCTCCCGTATTGTTTATGGATAACAGCCAAATATAACAAACGAGTCAGTGAACTCCGGACTGTATCAGCAGCAGACCTCGCCCGTTATTCTCAGAATTTTCTGACCCTACTACACATTTGAATGTCGGGAACTATTTCCCGCTGAAATGCCGAATGAGGGATGGTGTTGACCACTGCGCAAGAGTGACGTTCGCGGACTCTGGAATAACAGAGGCGAGGCGTTGTTTGCCAGCTCGTCAGCCTGCGGACGTTTTGCCGCTGGCAGGTGTTTATTTACTTCTTGCTTGCTGCTGGGGTTGGTGACCGCGAAGCTGACGTATTACCCCCACCGGCCCTCGGTGGCCGTTTGCTACGAATAACACCTGTCGGCTGCCCTGTGATTGATGACTTTCTCCGCGCCACTTCTGGCGAGATATCTTCTTACACACGTCGATTCGTCACCTTAGAAGGGTGCCATTAGCCTAACGGATTGGCGTGAATGACGGAGGCCATCCCCGCTTTCTCACAGAGCCAAGTGACCGACCTCCTTCGTAGGTAGCATCCCGGGTTCAAATCTCGGGGATTACATCGGGTTATACATCGTTGGAAATTTCTGAAGAAAAATCTGCAGATTCTTATAAGGGTAAATCAGGCGCTGCGCGCGTTAACGGCAGAACAGACACAAAAGCTGCCAATGAAGCTTTGCACAACGCCGAGAATCACAGGATGTTTATTTACGGTGCATGGTGGTTCTAACAATACCACCACTTGCAAATTAGGTTAGAAATCAGATTAATAATGTTACTCACGCAGCATATGTTCACTTTATCGGGCAACAACAAAGTTAATGACTGTGGATGGTATCGTCAGAATGGAAATAATGAAGTCACTGTAAAAAAAAAAGTCATTAATTTTGGCACTTATCTTGAATGGATTCCCACGTAGATTTCGTCGAAGTTGTTATGGCTCATTTTGTTGATTTTAGGGTGATTCCACTTTGACTGCTAGAAGGTCCAGATCTGTATTTTAGCAACATTTGAAGACCTAACAAATGCGTTTTTCAGGAAATTCTTAATTATCAAACAATCCCAGATCGGAACAATGGTATGGTAGAAATAATTTTTGACTTGGTGTTTACGATCAACGTTTTTATTAAACTTCTTGTAAATTCACATATACTTCTTCTTAACTGTCACATCATCAAGAAAACAGTTTTGTATCACTCTTCATATATTTAATTTCCAATTTAACCAAACACAAGACTTGACTGTTCTTTTACAAAGGAAAATAACAACTTAACTTCTGCAAAGTGAAACAAAGACTGCTCTGTGCGCATTAGCGCCAAAACTGTTACAAGTAAGTCAGGGATTATGCCAGCCTCACAGAAATGAATACACACAAGAACCATGTTGTTGTTGTGGTCTTCAGTCCTGAGACTGGTTTGATGCAGCTCTCCATGCTACTCTATCCTGTGCAAGCTTCTTCATCTCCCAGTACCTACTGCAACCTACATCCTTCTGAATCTGCTTAGTGTATTCATTTCTTGGTCTCCCTCTACGATTTTTACCCTCCACGCTGCCCTCCAATGCTAAATTTGTGATCCCTTGATGCCTCAAAACATGTCCTACCAACCGATCCCTTCTTCTACTCAAGTTGTGCCACAAACTTTTCTTCTCCCCAATCCTATTCAATACCTCGTCATTAGTTATGTGATCTACCCACCTTATTTTCAGCATTCTTCTGTAGCACCACATTTCGAAAGCTTCTATTCTCTTCTTGTCCATACTAGTTATCGTCCATGTTTCACTTCCATACATGGCTACACTCCATACAAATACTTTCAGAAGCGACTTCCTGACACATAAATCTATACTCGATGTTAACAAATTTCTCTTCTTCAGAAACGATTTCCTTGCCATTGCCAGTCTACATTTTATATCCTTTCTACTTCGACCATCATCAGTTATTTTACTCCCTAAATAGCAAAACTCCTTTACTACTTTAAGTGAGTCATTTCCTGATCTAATTCCCTCAGCATCACCCGATTTAATTTGACTACATTCCATTATCCTCGTTTTGCTTTTGTTGATGTTCATCTTGTATCCTCCTTTCAAGACACTGTCCATTCCGTTCAACTGCTCTTCCAAGTCCTTTGCTATCTCTGACAGAATTACAATGTAATCGGCAAACCTCAAAGTTTTTACTTCTTCTCCATGAATTTTAATACCTACTCCGAATTTTTTTTTTGTTTCCTTTACTGCTTGCTCAATGTACAGATTGAATAACATCGGGGAGAGGCTACAACACCGTCTCACTCCTTTCCCAACCACTGCTTCCCTTTCATGCCCCTCGACTCTTATAACTGCCATCTGGTTTCTGTACAAATTGTAAATAGCCTTTCGCTCCCTGTATTTTACCCCTGCCACCTTTAGAATGTGAAAGAGAGTATTCCAGTCAACATTGTCAAAAGCTTTCTCTAAGTCTACAAATGCTAGAAACGTAGGTTTGTCTTTTCTTAATCTTTCTTCTAAGATAAGTCGTAAGGTTAGTATTGCATCACGTGTTCCAACATTTCTACGGAATCCAAACTGATCTTCCCCGAGGTCCGCTTCGACCAGTTTTTCCATTCGTCTGTAAAGAATTCGCGTTAGTATTTTGCAGCTGTGACTTATTAAACTGATAGTTCGGTAATTTTCACATCTGTCAACACCTGCTTTCTTTGGGATTGGAATTATTATATTCTTCTTGAAGTCTGAGGGTATTTCACCTGTCTCATACATCTTGCTCACCAGATGGTAGAGTTTTGTCAGGACTGGCTCTCCCAAGGCCATCAGTAGTTCTAATGTAATGTTGTCTACTCCCGGGGCCTTGTTTCGACTCAGGTCTTTCACTGCTCTGTCAAACTCTTCACGCAGTATCGTATCTCCCATTTCATCTTCATCTACATCCTCTTCCATTTCCGTAATATTGTCCTCAAGTACATCGCCCTTGTATAAACCCTCTATATACTCCTTCCACCTTTCTGCCTTCCCTTCTTTGCTTAGAACTGGGTTTCCATCTGAGCTCTTGATATTCATACAAGTGGTTCTCTTCTCTCCAAAGGTCTCTTTAATTTTCCTGTAGGCAGTATCTATCTTACCCCTAGTGAGACAAGCCTCTACATCCTTACATTTGTCCTCTAGCCATCCCTGCTTAGCCATTTTGCACTTCCTGTCGATCTCATTTTTGAGACGTTTGTATTCCTTTTTGCCTGCTTCATTTACTGCATTTTTATATTTTCTCCTTTCATCAATTAAATTCAATATTTCTTCTGTTACCCAAGGATTTCTATCAGCCCTTGTCTTTTTACCTACTTGATCGTCTGCTGCTTTCACTACTTCATCCCTCAGAGCTACCCATTCTTCTTCTACTGTATTTCTTTCCCCCATTCCTGTCAATTGTTCCCTTATGCTCTCCCTGAAACTCTCTACAACCTCTCGTTCTTTCAGTTTATCCAGGTCCCATCTCCTTAAATTCCCACCTTTTTGCAGTTTCTTCAGTTTCAATCTGCAGTTCATAACCAAGAGATTGTGGTCAGAATCCATATCTGCCCCTGGAAATGTCTTACAGTTTAAAACCTGGTTCCTAAATCTCTGTCGTACCATTATATAATCTATCTGATACCTTTTAGTATCTCCAGGATTCTTCCAGGTATACGACCTTCTTTTATGATTCTTGAACCAAGTGTTAGCTATGATTAAGTTATGCTCTGTGCAAAATTCTACAAGGCGGCTTCCTCTTTCATTTCTTCCCCCCAATCCATATTCACCTACTATGTTTCCTTCTCTCCCTTTTCCTACTCTCGAATTCCAGTCACCCATGGCTATTAAATTTTCGTCTCCCTTCACTACCTGAATAATTTCTTTTATCTCGTCATACATTTCATCAATTTCTTCATCATCTGCAGAGCTAGTTGGCATATAAACTTGTACTACTGTAGTAGGTGTGGGCTTCGTATCTATCTTGGCCACAATAATGCGTTCACTATGCTGTTTGTAGTAGCTAACCCGCACTCCTATTTTTTTATTCATTATTAAACCTACTCCTGCATTACCTCTATTTGATTTTGTATTTATAACCCTGTAATCACCTGACCAAAAGTCTTGTTCCTCCTGCCACCGAACTTCACTAATTCCCACTCCGATCCGTAGAACGCCAGTTTTCTTTCTCCTGATAACGACGTCCTCTTGAGTAGTCCCCGCCCGGAGATCCGAATGGGGCACTATTTTACCTCGGAGTACCTATACATTAATAAAACCACATGTGAATATTGTTACAAAAATATGTCTGTCACTTCGCAGAAAAGTAGTACGATATTACTGGTATCGAGAACTGGGGTTGTAGTGCCGTAATGGTCACGTAAATAAATAACCATTATATGGTCCAGGTATAAGGCCGTACACTCGTTACTAGCTGGCCTGAGGTGCATCTCAAACCCATCAAAAGTTTGCTTTTCAGAGCGTGAAGCGTGACAAAGTCTCCATCGATAGTGGGATAGACATGGGTGAGAATCTCAAATATAGAAAATGAAAACGTAATGCAGCTGTTCATCGCAAACTATTTCTCGTGCAGTTATTTTTTGCGTGTCCAGAAAGTCGGTGACAATTTAATGGAATAATTGTGGTCACCTAAAGACAGGCACAGTTGATCCAAACCGGTAATGGAATCGAAATTAAACAACGGACCCGGCCATGGGCGTCCGCAGAAACTTATCCAATAGGGGGCAAGATTCAAAAACTGTCTTTCTTACACAACTGTTCGGTGAGTTTGATGTTTCTTGCCGCGCGGGATTAGCCGAACGCTCTGGGCGCTGCAATCATGGACTGTGCGGCTGGTCCCGGCGGAGGTTCGAGACCTCCCTCGGGCATGGGCGTGTGTTCGTCCTTAGGATAATGTAGGTTAAGTAGTGTGTAAGCTTAGGGACTGATGACCTTAGCAGTTAAGTCCCATAAGATTTGACACACATTTGAACTTTTTTTTATGTTTCTTGCTCCAAGAGGAGAATACATGAAATTTATTTACTGATGAAATGTAGAGCAGAGCACCTACAGAATAACACGAGCATTTGATTCAAAGTCGATTACAGTTCCGCTGAAGTACAAAAGTGAATGTCTTTGCAGCACAACCTCACATATAAGATGGAGATGTGGCGGTACAGACTGACTCTGTACGTTTCTCTGAAGCAGGCGTCGCCATATTGGATACACCAAAACGTTGGCAGACTCTTGTGCATACAACTGTTGTTGTAACTAGTAAATGTTACATGGTATGGTGAATAACACAGTGTGAGGAAGATTTTTCAGGTATTTTTCTGCTCTTAAACTCGTATTTGATCCAGTAGGCGAATTTGGTCTCGTTAATATAACTTTGTATTTGTTTTACGTTTCGAATAAACAAGAAGATATATATGTAAGGTGGTGTCCTAGGAAGGGGCGCCAGATTATTCGTATCCCTTTCTGCAATACGGTAAGTGGAACAAAAACAAGCGACAGACACAAAACTGTGGATTATTTTTTGGCAGTGTTCTGTAAAAGCCTCCTTGACCGCAAGGTAGTGATGGTAAACACCACTTCGTCAAGGAAACGGCATAATTTCCTTTAAACCCACTGTATTTCCCTTCGCTTCGTTCAACAACTTTCATCGTGGATAAGTGCATAAAATAATTCTTACCTACGTTGAGAGTCATCCTACAGATTTGCTCCAAGCACTAATCGTCGGCAAGTCCTCCCAAATTAAAAATTTTCTAAGGACATGACTTGTTTGTGCGCAACATCATAACTTCAGACAGGTGAGAAGAGCTACAGATAACACATGTCGCTATCAGCACCTGTTATCGAGCTATGCTGAAGCGTGGAACCAGGCCAGATTAATTATATTCAGGGTAACAGGAACTCCTCTGACAAAGCTTCAGGGATATTTTCTGTGTATTGTGGTATAAATGACCCGTGGTCACTGGTGGACGATTTCAGAGTAATCGCATTTTCTTTGATTTCTTATCCCGATTTATCTTCATAACTGTATTGCTGAAAATACAGATGACGACGGTACCAGCTGTGTGGCTTGTATGGTAAAAAAATAAATAAATAAAAAAAAACCTTGTTCCATTCTGCCACGGTATTTGCTATTAACAAGACTAATGCCTACTTTGTACTTCGCCCTCAAGCTTGCTTTCAGTACTGCTCGGTTCTGTCTCGGGTTTGTTTTTTCCGCCAGTTATCGTTGAGGGTGATACACACCGGTATGGATAGTAAAAACAAGCGGCAGAGACAAAACTGTGGATTCTTTTCCGACGATGTTCTGTAAAATCCTCCTTGACTGCAAGGTAGCACCGAAAACGCTTCTGCGTCAAGGAAACGTCATAATTTCCCGTAAACAGCGTGTTTACTAGCTATGCTTAAGTTGTGTGGCTCTGTTAAATCCACAGTACTTCCCTTCGCTTCTTTCAACAACTTGCATCATGGATCAATGTATAAAATAACACTTACTTACGATGAGGGTCATCCTCCAGTTTGATTCAAATGGCTCTGAACACTATGAGACTTAACAGCTGAGGTCATCAGTCCCGTAGAACTTAGAACTAATTAAACCTAACTAACCTAAGGACATCACACACATTCATACCCTAGGTAGGATTCGAACCTGCGACCGTAGCGGTCGCGCGATTCCAGACTGAAGCGCCTAGAACCGCTCGGCCACTCCGGCCGGCATCCTCCAGGTTTGCTCCAAGCTCTAATCGCCTGCAAATCCATCTACATTAAAATTTTTGGCGAATATGCAGTGAAGGAGCGGCAAAACAACGCTATGCTGTGCTGTTCCCTCTGTGACGTCAGCCTCAGCTCAGGGCTTTTACATCTGTACGTAGGTGCCTACGATGAACCACACCCTTCTGTGTTACAAAGGAACATCCTAGCCGTGTGAATCATGCCATAATAACTACTTTCACAGAAAGAAAGGTAATTGGAGTAACAAACGGAATAAATCGCAATTACGTTGTTACCCGCTAATGGGCTACCGGAGAACACGAGTCCTTTATAAACCAAACCACCAAGGAAATGTCCGTGAAAGCCTCCGAAATTTTGTCGACGGAGCTGGTGTTCACCCTGTTCATTGCAAACAACATCAGTCCTATCACACTTCGTTAACCTACGCCATAGTCTACTTTCGCTTCTTGAAGGTACATTCCCATTATGAACGAGCTAGGGGCTCGACGATCCTGTCACACACCTCTTTCGATGTGAAGTAAACACGGATTTTGGCGGCTGTAAGGCTATAGTGCACACAACTTGTCCCTTACAGGCACAGACAGCGTTATTGGGGGAGGGAACAATAGTAATGGTTGGGGTTCCATTGTGGGCAGCCACCACATAGTAGGGAGGTGCAGGCCAACAGCTGAAAGTTTCGGAAAAGCAAACCTTGTAAGCTACAGCAAGAGTGTCTGCAAACGGTCGTGTTATGCCAGTACGACCAATAATTCGACAAGTCTACCGTTGATTATTAAAAACACAATATATTAAAGGATTACGCTGAAATTACAATAGAAGGAGTGACATATTTCCGCCTTACTTGTAACCTTTCTATTCTTTCTGTCATTGCCACGCTAAAATCAGCCTTTTTTTTTTTTTTTTTTTGTCAAAAGCACAGTGGAGATTAGACAATTTCACCCCCCTGACATGCTAATGCAGTTACAGTTGTGACAGAGTTCTGAAACGGGTCTGTTAGTAAACAAATAATTCAGGACAAGTCACGCCAGTTGCTTATAATAAGCTCATGCATGTTACAACAAAGATTGTGTAATTTCTTCACACATGTTGTTGCTAAACAATACTAATTCTCATGTCACCTGCTCTCAATGGTCCTTAAAATAATTATGTCATTTATTGAAAAAATCTGTAGTTACTCATATATCTGTGTAGATAGGAACGTTTTTTTATGTTAAGTATACAGCAAAACACTCTCTGATTGGTATGCTACCATTTGCCAAAAACATGTTTCGATATCTTGAACAATTTTAGAGATATGAGGGATGTTAAGTATATCTCACTTTGCCATTGAGGTGTGTGAGATTTGAGATACATATAGATGTCTTAGATTTGAGATACATATACATGTCTCAGGTTGAAATAAATGCTGACTATGTTAATAGCATTTTTTGCACAGCAATATGATACTCATGAAATGCCAACTCACGGCGACCCGTATTTTTTCATTTCAAATTATTCCAGTTTCATGCAGTATATTACTTACTGTCAAAACATCACAATATCTATGGCATTAATGAAAGGCAGTTCATCATGGAGCTCATGAATGAGTCTATCAGCTGCGAGAGAATCTTTTTTTTCTATTTTTTTCAACCTGTTAATTTCTTTAAAATCATTGAGAAAGACTGCAAAGCAGCCGTTCGTGCACACCTCTGTTCCATTCCTGCAGTCTAATGAGTCAGCCATCGGTCACGTTGAGAACGTTTTGTTCATAACAGCCGAAACACCTAGCTCAGTAGATGACAGGGAACTCGATGTGAATCTTCAGGTTTTAGCGGCGCAAAGACTGTTTCTTTAAGTTTCGGGTGTGCATCCGCAAGAATTCTCCTTCTTCTAATATTTCGGCTGTATAACGTTCAGCATTCTTCAGAATGAGCCGCAAGACTGCCGCTCCAGTGCTCGCTTCGTCGCTTTATACTCGTGTACCGCGCAACTGCGCATGCGGCCACAGATGCAAATGCGCCAGAGACGTTGGTCGGCGGCAGAGACGTGCACAACGCGCCAGTTACATCTATGACTCCGTAGTCAATCTATGTTGGCATGTCGATATATCATTGTGAGCTGCACTGTGACGACGTCTTTATGAGTTTATTACATGATTCGGAATCCGGCACTTGGTGTAACAAACTCACGCGTTCGGCTGCCCCTTCGGACGGGAAAGTGTTTCTGCGCAGGGACAAACTCATCGTTTGTAACTCTGTCATACCGAGCACGATGCCAAGTTCTTTGGAGAGTAGGCCATTCGGTAGGAACTGTCACAAGACAAGATCGCTAAAAGAGCATTTTATTGGATGACCGATTTCGACTGAGCTATACTCATCACACTCATCATCGGATCTTATGTTTTAAATTTTTTTTAGATTTTTAAATGGATGATACGTTGTAAGAATTTTAAAGCATCAGATGCCATGATGACAGCACTGCTCTGTCGAACCCTGTCATAAAAAGACATTTTTTAGCGATCTTGGCTTGTGAAGTTTTCTTCGGTTTTCACCCTTTGCAGGTCGCTGACAGACTGACAATCCCATAAATGTACTATCTCCGAAATGCACATCTGAAGAGACATGGGCACTTCATCTTCACTGCCGCGAAACAAGTATCTTTTTCTTCAAATTCTTTGCCTTCGAGATTTTCAGACGAAACAAAGTAAAAGATATCCATTAAACATGAACTCCAAAATGGATTCCTGAACAGCTATGAGCACGTGTTCAGTAGAAGTGACGTGTTTCACGGTAGCGAAGATAAACAAGTGTTCATAACATTTTTGACCACAAGTTTACTAGACATTTTTTTTCTTGTTTCGGTCCGTAGTACCACCTCTAAAAATATGGAAACCAAGGAGCTTGCAGTTGAAGAGATTAAGAGATTTTTTTCACAATGTCGAAGACGAATAAGTACTCATAGCTCATGCATTTTGGAGGCCATGTTCATTTATTTGCGCCTCGCGGCGTAGCCGCGAGGTCTAGATCGTCCTGTCACGGTTCGCGCGGCTCCTACCCGTCGGAGGTCCTTCCTCGGGCATGGGAGTGAGTGTGTGTTGTCCTTGGCGTGAGTTAGTTTAAGTAGTATATAAGTCTAGAGACCGATGATCTCAGCAGTTTGGTTCCATATAAGTTTACCACAAAAATTAATTTGCCTCGAATAGTCGTTCCTATCATATCCTTGAATATTGACCATTCCTGCGCGGACACCTTGTAGAGCGATAGGGGAAGAAGTGTAACACTGTTCAGAAATGCATGTGAATCTACATGCAAAGCATTGTGAAGTGCACTGCACAGGATACTTAGCATGGGCCGGCCGGAGTGGCCGTGCGGTTCTAGGCGCTGCAGTCTGGAACCGAGCGACCGCTACGGTCGCAGGTTCGAATCCTGCCTCGGGCATGGATGTGTGTGATGTCCTTAGGTTAGTTAGGTTTAATTAGTTCTAAGTTCTAGGCGAGTGATGACCTCAGATGTCAAGTCGCATAGTGCTCAGAGCCATTTGAACTTTGCGTGGTTCTGGATCTTGGGGATTTTTTCCCTTTCTAGTCCTGTATGTAACGCCGGAAGAACAACTGCTTAAATGTCCCTGTGCGTTCTGTAACTGCTGTAAATTTGTTTTCACCGCTCCTACGTGAGCAGTATCGAATGCTTTCGAGATACGCAAGTTCAATGCTTTTTCGAAATGATTATAGGACGATTTAGCACACAGAGTCGTTTATTCGCAGAAATAATGCTGCTGTTTTCATTATCGGGTTTTGTGTGTTGTGTGTGTGTGTGTATGTGTATGTGTGCGTGCGCGCGTGTGCTTATGTAGTGTTGCGATTTCAGTACCAAGCTCGGCGAGGAAGGAGCGTGAAAGAAAGTCGCTCGATACTGCTTTCAAGTACTTGTTGCCGGAGCGCTGAGTCGCAGGTTTGCAAATGCGCCTCGAATGCTGCTGTAGCGCAGAATCGCACCGCTCGCCGGCGTCCAGATATAAAGCGGAAGCTGCTCCGCAGGGATTACTTTTTGATTTAATTGCAGTGGCAACCTGAGTCGCCGTTGCCCGGCCGGTGCCGCTAACAAATTAATTGCCAAGGCAAACACAGAGGTGCCTGCGAATTAACTGCGCTCTGGCGCTCCCGCCGATAATTACTGTTGTCCACAAAGCGCGGCGACCCGTTCGGGCACACTCACGGGCTTACGACTGGTGTTTTTGCCTTATTTTTCGGCGCCTTGCAAAATCGGTTGAACGTGTCTGACGTACCTCAACATTCAAATTACAGCTGTAGGGATGAACAAAACAGTTTAGCACTGCTTCTTTCCGTACCCAGGACACAGGAAAACGAGACTGCGCAGTGACGGGTAGCACCAAGCTTTCCTGCTTGTTCATCTTCTTTTGCCGATGTACACTAACTGTTATATATAAAATAATACCAAGGACGGAAAATGTAGACACTCTTTGACAGCTAATATCTTTGGAACAAAATAAAACAGCGTTACAATTTGGCGCGCTAGCGTAGTTCATCGTTTTCTAAACAGATCATGTCGCGCGTTTTCCAGCAGATGATAGTGCAGCAATGAATGAATTAAGATTGTCGTTTGAGCAACGCAAGGCTGTATTGAAGTGTTACTTGAAGTGCGAAAACATGCTGTAGGCACAACGGCTATGATGTAATGTGTGCGAAACTCAGACACCAACACGAACAACAATTTATCGAATTTGGGATACATTTTAAGTGGACGGTACTGTTCATGATGTGCTAAAGGAAAGGCCTGGTCGACTAAAAAGTCAACAAGTCCAGCTTCCAGCGCTGCTCTCTTGCAACGTTTTAGTAGATTACGTCAAAAGTCTGTCAAGCAGGGTGCACTTGAAAGCGGAGTAAGCCCATCAAGCGTACGACGAATTCCGAAGGCTGCTAAGTGAAAAGTGTACAACCCAAGATCGCTGCACGCTACGAACTAGGACGACCCGGCTCGAAGGATGGAGTACTGCGAGTGGTTTGAAGGCATGCTTCGCGGAAATTTGAAAATTTATGGTAAGGTCTTATGGGACCAAACTGCTGAGGTCATCGGCCCCTAAGCTTACAAACTACTTAATCTAACGTAAACTAACTTACGCTAAGGACGACACACACACACACCCACGCCCGAGGGAGGATTCGAACCTCCGACGGGGGGAGCTGCACGGACCGTGACTAGACGCATGAAACCGCGCGGCTAGCCAGCACGGCTGCTGCGCGAATGAACGGTTTGCAGGGATGGTTATCTGGTTTGACGAAACGCAATGCAAAGTGAACGGTACTGTAAACCGCCACAACGGCGTGTGCTGGACTCCTGGAAATCCTCACATTCACGTGGACGAACATCTTAACCGGGTGTTAATGTGTGGTGTGATTTGTCATCGCGCGATCTGATTGGCCCAGTCTTCTTTGAAGGTACCGTAATTGGTAAGATTAATCTTCATGTGCTGCAAACACCAATTTTACTTGCCATCTGAGAGGTGTTTGGAACTGAAAGATTTTACCTACAACAACATGGCTCTCCGCCTCACTGCCACAGAAATGTCAGAGCCTACTTGGATGAAAATCTGCCTGGACGATGGATAGGTCGAAGAGGGGCTGTTGAATATCCACCACTGTCTCCAGACCTTACCGCCTCTTGACTTCCACCTACGTGGGGACCTTGAAAAATTAAGTTTATCAACAGAAGCCAGCTACACTGATCAAGCTACGAGAACATATCGAGGCGTCCTGTCTGGCTATCACTCCGGCTACTGACAGTCGTAGTTCGGTCAACAGTTCAGTGGCATCCACGTTGTTTGGCTGCTAATGGAGCTCACTTCGAACACACAAAATAGCCTCCCCCCCCCCGCCCCCGCTCGTGGTTCGAATGGTTTAAATGGCTCTGAGCACTATGGGACCCAACTGCTGAGGTCATCAGTCCCCTAGAGCTTAGAACTACTTAAACCTAATAACCTAAGGACATCCTGCCCGAGGCAGGATTCGGACCTGCAACCGAAGCGGTCGAGCGGTTCCAGACTGTAGCGCCTAAAACCACTCGGCCACTCCGGCCGCCCCCCCCCCCCCCCCCCGCCCCTCCCCCGTACAAGAATTGTTACGGTATGTCATTTTGTTCCATTATTAGCGACTATCAAAGATTGTCTACATTTTTTTGGACCCAACGATCACTTAAACCAAGTTGCGTATCTGATGACTTCCAGAGGCTGAAAAAAATTAATTTTCGCCATTTCATATGATTATTGACAAAAACTGAAAGTTTAAAATGCTGTCATAAGGGGTATAACCATAACATAACCACCGCTGGAGAGCGATCATTGATCTCAACGTGTCCACAGCTCGTGGTCGTGCGGTAGCGTTCTCGCTTCACGCGCCCGGGTTCGATTCCCGGCGGGGTCAGGGATTTTCTCTGCCTCGTGATGACTGGGTGTTGTGTGATGTCCTTAGGTTAGTTAGGTTTAAGTAGTTCTAAGTTCTAGGGGACTGATGACCATAGATGTTAAGTCCCATAGTGCTCAGAGCCATTTGAACTCAACGTAAGGAAAGCTTCAGACATGAAGTTTTTATTGCTTCGATCGCGTGTAGGTACACTGGATTACTGCCGGATATCAGTCAGGATAACCGAGTAATCGTTTGCCTGACTAATAGCCGGCAGCAACCCAGACACATGTGTCACTTCCTAATGTGCCACGCTTGCATGACTGTCTTGCCATGGGGACATACATTTTATAATGTTCAACCCTCGTTTATTACATGTCCGTTACGATGGTACGAAAATAAACGTGCGGTGTGGCGCAGTGTGATTTCATAACTTGTACGCTGTGGATCTGAAGATGGCAGCTTAGTTCTATCGAAACAATTAATTCAGTGTGCCTACACGCGATCAAGGCGATAAAAACTTCAGTGCTGAACCTTTCCTAAATTAAAGTTGCAAATCATGCGCACTATATTTATCCAATATTTGGTCATGAGAGCAGTTTAGCGTCTTCCACATAATTTCAGACCGTTTAGAAAATTTTTCTCGCTGAACCCTCATCCCCCCTCCCCTCGGCTCTTCCCCCTCTCCACCTCTCCCTGGAAAACTTTATTACTTACTACATTTTGGTTGTTCATGACGTAAAACTTCAACATCGGGCATGTTGTTTTAATTAATATACACACATCGAAAAAAGATAGACATTCACTGTGGATATTGTACCACGGACACAGTCCCTTTGAGTGTTCAGAGATGTCACTAAACCCAGCAAAAGACGTAAACGACCCTGCACGAGCAGGGCCTATTAGACACAGGGGGTCCGACAGCCGATGTGTTCCAGTCATTCCATCAGGAATGATGCACACGGTTCGTGTTGTCTGTAGTTCAACGATGCCTATACGGTCAATACCGCGATTCGATCGCGTCCGCATTGTTACTTTGTGCCAGGAAGGGCTCTCAACAAGGGAAGTGTCGAGGCGTCTCTAAGTGAACCAAAGCGGTGTTGTTCGGACATGGAGGAGATACTGTCCATTCGCACCATCAACAGAAAAGGCTCTGCTAACGGTATACTACGCCTCCCACATCGCTGGCAACGGGTTCTACACAACGCTGGTGACTACTTTGAAGGACAGTAACAGGTGCAAACATGTAACTCTCTTGTATCGGTTGTGAATAAATAGTTGCCACTAGTTAAGTTCCACCCCTCCTATTACATCTTGTTCAAGTTTTAATAAAGTGATCTAATATTTTATGTGTTGTAATATCAACTCGGCCTCCTACAGGAGTAAAGGTAAGAACCCACCACTGTACGGACGAGTCTTATTTCGTCCGGTACAACACCCTGTGTGACGTCACATACATTTAGATGCGTGGGAAACAAAAGTTTCTGCATCTTCAGCTACAAAGGTTTTACTAACATCAAATATTTACTACATCAAACCTGTAAAGTAATCAGATGCTTGAAGCCTACGTCTTCTACAGGGTTAAAAAAAAAAAAAAAAAAAAAAAAAAAAAAAAACAGCCTGATGATAAAGTCACTGTCAGTGATAAAATCCGCTTTAGTTGCAAAAATTGTTTATTTATAAAAAGGAAATGCTTTTCTTTTCAGAAATAAATAATTTTTAAAACAGTAGATGATTTTATCATTGAAAATGAGTAACAGTTGTGAAGGTCCCGCCGAGAGAAACTGATGATAAGGACTGAGGAGGGTGGGAGATGTCAAATTGAACAAAATTATAGAAATAACCACAGGTCGGAAAAGCACCGTTGCAGAGCTATGGCCATGAAACAACAACGAATCAGCGACGTGCATGTGGAAGTTTGCAAACGCGTTTATGTGTGTCTAGTTCACTATTTGATTTACTGGGCTTTTAGAACATAAATTTAATTATGCTTTCTGTGCATCAGTAAAAATTAAAACTGTGGCCTTTTGCACTATACAGAACCTCATCTCTATTATCTTACTGTAGTGTTGATTCTGTAGTATAGTTTATTATCTTAACGAATTAATGGCATTAGAGTGCTTTCAGTGTATTTGATTTAAAAGCCAAATATCAAAGAAAATTCGTGTCCAACGTAACCAGCGATGGGTAGGAATTCAAAGTTTGCCTACCTTTGAGTGTTCTGTTGACACCAGTATAGTAAGCTAGTTTAATTAGTACCTTCGCTCTTCAACATAACAGGTATTTGTTGGAGTAAGTTAATGTAAGTGCGCGCTCGCCGCTGATTTATTTTGGTATCTCCCCAATGCTGTATTTCCGACCTATGCTTATATGGAAAATTTTGTTCCATTCGACGTCTCCTGTCCTGCTCTAACATCGTTATCAGATTGTTTTCTCAGCTCTTTATAAACTTCCGTTAAAACTTCCGCGCTGAGAGCCTGCCGTCGGTATATAAAAGTGTTTAATGACATTTCGTCCTCACCTAAAGGGCGCGGGGGGGGGGGGGGGGGGGGAGGGGGGGCGAAACTTCGTCGGAGATAAAACTGCGAGCTGATTCGAACGCTCAAGGGACTGCGAATTTATAGGCGCGTTACGAGCTGTATTACAGGGTACCGCTATCTAGACTTCGCATCAAGGAAGTCGACTACTTTTAATCGAGAATGTTATCACACAACTGGGTAACAAAAGTCACGGGATCCTTCCTAACATCGTGCCAGACCCCCTTACTCCCGGCTTTGTGCAGCAACTCCACCGGCATGTTCCATAAATGTTCTAGCGATCTGAGAGACCTAACCGACGTGTCAAGAATGTTCTTCAAACCGGTCGCGAATAATTGTGACGTGCGCATTGTCATCCATAAGAATTCCATCGTTGTTTTGGAACATGGAGTCCATGAATGGCTGCAGCTGGTCTCTAAGTAGTCGAACATAACCATTTCCAGTCAATGATCGGTTCAGTTGAACCAGTGGGCCCAGTGAAATTCCATGTAAACACGGTCCACACCATTATGGAGCCACCATGAGCTTGCATAGTGTCTTGTTGGGTCCATGGTTTCATGGGCTCTGCGCCACATTCGGAACCTACCATCTGCTCATACCAACCGAAATCGGGATTCGTCTGACCAGACCAGGTTTCTCCAATGGTTTGGGGTACAAACAATACGGTCACGAGCCTAGGAGAGGCGATGTCGTGCTGTTCGCAAAGACACATGCGTCGGTCGTCTGCTGGCATATCCCACTGTCGCCAGATTTCTCCGCACTGTCCTAACGGATATGTTCGACGTAGGTCCAACATTGATTTCTGCGGATATTTCATGCAGTGTTGCATGTCTGTTAGCACTGACAGCTCTACGCAAACATCGTTGCTCTTGGTCGTTGCCGGCCGCGGTGGTCTCGCGGTTCTAGGCGCGCAGTCCGGAACCGTGCGACTGCTACGGTCGCAGGTTCGAATCCTGCCTCGTGCATGGATGTGTGTGATGTCCTTAGGTTAGTTAGGTTTAAGTAGTTCTAAGTTCTAGGGGACTGATGACCACAGCTGTTAAGTCCCATAGTGCTCAGAGCCATTTCTTGGTCGTTAAGCGAAGGGCGTCGGCCACAGAGATGAGAGGTAATGCCTGAACTTCTGTAATCTCGACACTGTGGATCTCAGAAATTGAATTCCCTGAAGATTTCCGAAATTAAGCGTCCCATGCTCGTCCGCTTAGACGAGCGGTCTAACGCACGGCTTCCCGGAGTGGGAAGGAGCGCCTGGTCCCCGGCACGAATCCGCCCGGCGGACTTGTGTCGAAGTCTGGTGAGCCGGCCAGTCTGTGGATGGTTTTCAGGCGGTTTTCCATCTGCCTCGGCGAATGGAATGCGGGCTGGTTCCCCCTATTCCGCCTCAGCTACACTATGTCGGCGATTGCTGCGCAAACAAGTTCTCCGCGTACGCGTACACCACCATAACTCTACCACGCAACCATAGGGGTTACACTCCTCTGGTGTGAGATGTTCCCGGGGGGAGGGGGGGGGGGGGGCTCACCGGGGACCAAACCGCACAATAATCCTGGTTTCGGTGTGGCGCGGCGGTGGGGTGAAGTGGACTGCGGAAGTCGTTCAAAATGGTTCAAATGTAGCGAGAAGTACGAAAACAAATGCTTCAAATGGCTCTGAGCACTATGGGACTCAACTGCTGTGGTCATCAGTTCCCTAGAACTTAGAACTATTTAAACCTAACTAAGGACTTCACGCACACCCATGTCCGAGGCAGGATTCGAACCTGCGACCGTAGCAGCAGCGCGGCTCCGGACTGGAGCGCCTAGAACCGCACGGCCACCACGGCCGGCACGGAAGTCGTCGTGGGGTTGTGGACCACTGCGGCTGCGGCGGGGACAGAGCCCCTCCGTCGTTTCTAGGTCCCCGGTTAACATACAATACAAGTGTGCCATGCGTCAAGCTCCAACTACTATTCCGCGCTCGAAGTCTGTTAACTCGCGTCGTGCGACCATAATCTCGTGGGAAACTTTTCTCGTGAATCACCTGAACAGAAATGACAGCGCCGGCAGTGCAGTGCCCTTTTCTACATTGTGCACGCGATACTCCCGCCGTCTGTATATTTGCATACCGCTATTCCATGAATTTGGTCTCCACAGTGTAGAATCAAATATCAGGTGATCAAATACAACAACGTGTCGAATGGTTGTGCCATATACACGACTTTGAACCTTCGAGATAGCTGTCAGTTCTAATTATGAAGACATCTCCGGCAGATCGGGCACGATACGCTAACAAATAGTTTTAAACGTCGTGCACGCCCCCTCTGTCCGGAAGTTGTAACAGGACTGTACACTGGCCGTTAAAGCCGTCATTGTGGTATCCTCTATAAATGGTTTTGCGTATTCTGGTCTTGTGGTCTTGGTTTTGCCTCCCTATATTTCCTGTGTACTGCTCCTTCCAGCAACTGCTCATCTATCCATGTAGCGAGAAGTAGGAAAACAAATGCTTAAAATGGCTGTGAGCATTATGGGACTTAACATCTGAGGTCATCAGTCCCCTAGAACTTAGAACTACTTAAACCTAACTAAGCTAAGGACATCACACATATCCATCCCCGAGGCAGCATTCGAACCTGCGACCGTAGCTGTCGCGCAGTTCCAGACTGAAGCGCCTAGAACCGCTCGGCCACACCGGCCGGCAGTACGAAAACATATCAGGTAGTTTCTGTAAGCTTACATCGACACATAATCAGTTAGCTCATGTCTAAATGAATATGCCTTGTATCGTTGAAATCGATGCCAGCTAAATTTGAAAACAATAAACAGTAGCCGGACGACCTCAGAAGATGTCTCCCGCACATAGAGACGAAACGTCAGGTGGAAATTTTATACATTCACCACGGCCTCTCAGCCCGGAAGTTTCAGCTGAAAACTATAAAGAGTGTTGGATGGGTATCTACAGTGGAGCATAACACTCTGTGTCACCGCCAAGTAACATAGCTCCATGAAACTTGGACCATACATAGAAAGAACTGCTACAGTATAATAAAGAGCGTAGCTGAAAGAAATACACAATGAGACGAACAGAAGTGACATTTTTATTCAAAGACCATAATTACACTGAAGTCACAGTGATGGTCCCCTGGTCATTACAGAAGACGAGAGATGGTTCTTAATAGGGTATGTGATGAGTATACGGACGTCAGTGTATAGTCTGCAACGTGCCTCCATTCTGGCCACAAGTTTGGCAAGGAGTTCTTGTGCTAAGTCGTACCATTTCTTCACCGTGGCGGATGACAACCTCTTCATGCGCAATGTGGCGCATTTGGACGTACTGCAATACGTCTCTCCAGCGCAGATCTGCTCGATGGGATTTAATTTGTGGGTTAGACAACTCGCCGAAGATCCCCTCGTTTCAAGAGCTCCTAAACCTGAGCTATTCGCTGCGGTAAACATTATTGTGATACCATACTCTTTCCCATTTGCGGTTCTCGCTTCCCACGCCCGGGTTCCCGGGTTCGATTCCCGGCGGGGTCAGGGATTTTCTCTGCCTCGTGATGGCTGGGTGTTGTGTGCTGTCCTTAGGTTAGTTAGGTTTAAGTAGTTCTAAGTTCTATGGGACTGATGACCGTAGATGTTAAGTCCCATAGTGCTCAGAGCCATTTTCCCATTTGCGTCTTTTCAAAGTCTGTACGGCCCCGAATTAATTTTTATGGATGACAATGCGCAACCGCATTGAACAGCGCTGGTGGTGAAGCATATGGAAAGAGAAGATTTTAGGCGAATGGAGTTACCTGACATTCCCCCCGACTTAAGTCCCATCGAGCAAGTGTGGAATGCGCTGGGGAGACCTAGTGCAACACGTTCACATGCTTCCAGCAGTTAAGACACCGCGGAGTAGCCGCGCGGTTTGAGGCGTGACGCACGGTCTAGGCTGCACTCCCTCCGGAGGTTCGAGTCCTCCCTCGGGCCTGGGTGTGTGTGTGTTGCTCTTAGGATAACTTAGTTTAAGTAGTGTGTAAGTGTAGAGACCGATGACCTCAACAGTTTGGTCCGTTAGGAATTCACACACATTTGAATATTTAGTTGCGACACGCGCTGATTGAGGAGTCAAACGCCCTTGCACAATAAATCCTTAGCAACCTTATGGCCAGCGTGGGATGACGTTGGAGAACAAGAAGTACAGTTCGTGATGACGACACACATTTCGGTAGTGTCCAAGGGACAATCATAAATCGCGATGACTTCAGTTTATTATTATCTTTGAATGAAAGTGTCATTTCTGTTCGTCCCATCGCGTGTTTCTAGTTATTACCTTCTGTGCTACACTGAAGCAGTTGCTTCTATGTATGGACCAAGTTTCATGGAACTATGTTAATTGGCGGTGACGTATCATGCGAAAGTTACTTTCGGCGAAAAGTGTATAAAAGGTGAGGCTGCCATTGACCCGACGGTGGCTTGAACACAATACTGCTCTCCTAAGCAAGCTGTATAATCTTGCCGTCCTCCGATCTTTTAAACAGACTTATCCATCGGAAATTCGAATCACGTTGTAACTTGGAATTTTCTCTTTAACAAGTCAATGACAGAGATGAAACAGGCGAATAAGTGACAGAAGGAAGGGAATTTTTGTAAAGGTGCTTTCCTTCTCTTTAATTGAACAAATGCAGTAGTCACGTTTTCAGTACAGGTGGAGAGCTCCGCGCACGATACAAAGAATGAACCCCATTAAATAAAGAGCAAGTTCGTCGTACTGTTATGAGAAGTCCAGGAAGAGTCAAACACAAAACACAGTCCAAGCTCACAGGGCAGTCCGTGAACAAAAGGGCAGCCGGCTCGTATGTCGCAAGAATGTAGACAGAACACGAACCGGCCTGTTGTCGCTTTGCTGGCAGCTTAACCACGCCACGGGGATCACGCTACGTGACGTGACGTGGCGGAGGAATGAGTCGCTAAAATGAGTACCGTGCAACTGGCGTTCGGTTGGAATCGGTCGCTTAGGTTGTGGTGACACACTGATCCGTGGCATGGCCCGAGGTCTAGGCAAGCTTGAGAGGTGATAAATTGGTTCTGAGTTGGCGAGGCCAATTAGTGTGAATGGCAATACAGGTTTGGTGAGAGACTAACTTGCAGCGTAGCAAAGCGTTTACGTTCGCGCCATGTTTAATCGATATCAGCCAAACGCCAATTATATCGTACTCATTTTAGTTGCTCGTGGTGGAGATCGTGCCTCCGGCCCGATATGTTCGGCTCCCTCCTGCTGTAGGAGCACCTAAGTAGTCTTGCTACCTGAGTAAGTGGCTACAGCAGGAAGCAGTAGTGTTTTTCTTTGAACTCTGGTCCACAATTGGTATCAATTTTTTCAGTGAATCCATAGCGTCAGCAGCTGTATTTTTGTAAATGTTTTCCATACTGTAGTACAATGTTGGGCCAAAGCAATTTGAAGTATCTAAATACCTCTACCGACTATAGGATCATCAAAAATTTGTCATGGCAAGTATTGCCATTCAGGCCCCTTGCCTGTCTTGTCCTACAGAAATAATAAATGCTTTATTGCCGTTTGGACTGCTTTAAAACAATGTGCAAACATGCGTAGATCTGTAGTTAAACTGGCTAGGTCTCGTAGCAAATCATACAGCAGGTGAAGAACGACTTTATTGATCACGAAGAGTGCATGACGCATTTCGGTATGTCCATTTGCCGCCTGTGCTGTTGGATTTCCAAAGATGAAGATAATTCCGAAACGTATCATGAATAAACTGCCTATTAGCTTCTGTCTCGGGTTCTTCGGCCGACGTTCATCTAATGATTTTTCTGACGTTTCGCCAGCACGAGTGGCTGGCATTGTCAAAGCTTCACCCTCCATTGCCGGTGGTGAAATCGCGAAAGCCTTAACAATTTTGTATCATGGATGCTTTATGATCATTGAAGTCGTTCTACATCTATCGTACGAATTTTGATACGACCTAACCAGCTTAACTGCAAATATAAG
This sequence comes from Schistocerca serialis cubense, assembly GCF_023864345.2. Lineage (NCBI taxonomy): Eukaryota > Metazoa > Arthropoda > Insecta > Orthoptera > Acrididae > Schistocerca > Schistocerca serialis. The sequence goes on from NC_064643.1 coordinate 346,941,850, forward strand.
CATGTTTACACACTGTTTCAAAAAATGGCTCTGAGCACTATGGGATTTAACTACTGAGGTCATCAGTCCCCTAGAACTTAGAACTACTTAAACCTAACTAACCTAAGGACATCACACACATCCATGCCCGAGGCAGGATTCGAACCTGCGCCCGTAGCGGTCACGCGGTTCCAAACTGAAGCGCTTAGAACCGCACGACCACACCGGCCGGCTACACTGTTTCAAAGCAGTCCAAACGGCAATAAAGCATTTATTTTCACTTGTGGTAACCGTTTGCGACCTATAAGACGATCTTCAGATGAGAGACTGTAATATAAAGCACTTATAACGGGTCCTACGTGACGAAACTCTTCTACCTTAATAAATAACGTAAAAGCAACATTGGTTATGAAATATGATGATTTGTTACTAACGTTACTGTTGCTAAAGTTATTGTTTAACAACACCAAACCGACGGGCTCCTATCAGCATCAAGACCTGGGAAGGAAGAGAACTGCAGCAAACGGTCGAACGAGCCATTTCTCTTATTTCGAATCGTTTTGCAGAGCACCCAGCGGCAACATCCAACTGCGAGCAGCACTACTAAACAAGAATCGTGAATATGTGTGAAAGACTCCTCATTAGCGAAATCGAAATAATTGTATTGTTTGCTTCTATTTCTTTGTTTACTTTTTCTTATGTCTTTCATTGTTCCCTTCATGCCATTACTGTGTCAAAACATTTGCATTACACAAATCGAAAACGTTGAATTAACCTTGTAGCATTCTTAACCATGTAATACTCGTAACAATAAAACCGCCAACAGGTTAATGTCCTGTAGAGCCCTTTGATGTTTAAACTAATCTTCAGCTTAATGACTGCATGACATACTTAAATAAAGTCAACTGGCTGCGGACTGCGTACGTAATGACTCGTTTCGTGACCCTGTAGCTTTGCTTTAGGTGGTCCTTCAGCGTTTAGAGCATGTTAAAGTAAGTCAGTCAATAAAATAGCGATATTTTCGTGGTTGGCTTCGAGATAGCAGACGTACAGGAGTTTCGTACGTCGCCACGTCTTTACTTCTCTTTCATCATCTTTCTAATTGCCACGCAAACGTCGTGTGTTTCGGGTACAAACTGAAGGTAGGAAGCGCAGCTGTTTGACGAGAGTTTTCATATCGTAATGACGTCCCGCCAGTTGACCCGCCCTCATTTCCTGCGATGCTCATTACGGCCTCTCCATTCAGCCGACAGCACCCGCTGTGAGGCTCTAATTGGCCGCTTCGGAACACTTGTTTGGCAAAGGGGCAGCCGACGACCGAGTTCATGTATTGTAGCAGCCTCTTCCTGTAATTGCGTCAAACGTGCACGATAAAAAAAAAGAAAGAAGGCAGCATTCGCCAGTCACAGAATAGCGGTCGATGGTTCAGATGGTTCAAATGGCTCTGAGTACTATGGGACTTAACATCTGTGGTCATCAGTCCCCTAGAACTTAGAACTACTTAAACCTAACTAACCTAAGGACATCGCACACATCCATGCCCGAGGCAGGATTCGAACCTGCGACCGTAGCGGTCACGCGGTTCCAGACTGAAGCGCCTAGAACCACACGGCCACACCGGCCGGCGTAGCGGTCGATCGACGAGAGAGTATGGTAATTTATTCCCGCGAATTCTGCCATTCCAGGAGTTTCGGGAGTACAAACGATTGGAAACTATACCGATGGTAGAGTGAGTTGTTCACCCTGCAGCGGCGTGCACGCTGATATAAACTTGCTGGCAGATTAAAACTGTGTGTCGGACCGAGACTCGAAGTCGCGACCTTTTCCTTCCACAGACAAGTGCTCTACCAGCTGAGCTATTCAAGCACGACTCACGACCCGTCCTCACAGCTTTACTTCCGCCAGTACCTCGTCTCCCATCTTCCAAACTTCACAGAAGTGCTCCTGCGAAACTTGTGAGACCAGCACTCCTGGAAAAATGCTTTTCTGGAGTGCTAATACTGCAAGTTTCGCAGGAGAATTTTTGAGAAGTTTGGAAGGTAGGAGATGAGGTACTGGCGGAAGTAAGTCTGTGAGGACCGGTCGTGACTCGGGTTTGGGTAGCAAAGTCGGTAAAGTGCTTGTCCACGAAAGGAAAAGGTCTCGAGTTCGAGTCTTGGTCCTGTACACAGTTTTAACCCGCCTGTGCTTAGACGTCTAGTGCGACATACCTCCACAAACCTACCAACAGACTGTCGGATCCCTGATACGCAGTATCAGTTCCGTATTTCGTCCCAAAGTCAAACAAGTTATCAGGCAGGTGGTCATAGTGCTTTGGCTCATCAGTATATATTTCACATTTATTTAACAGTCAGACCTATTTGTACACATAGCGAATTTGGCTCTGCAGTTTCATTTTCATGGAGCTCAATGTTTATGACATCATATCTGCTGACCTATGTGTCGAACAATGAATCGTTTTAGCAGGTCCATTCAGCCACATATGTGAATACTCTGTGAAAAATGTGTTGCTGTCAGTAAAGAAGTAATAATTTAAAGTCCGCCCCTGGTAGCTGAGTGGTCAGCGCGACCGAATGTCGTGCCTAACGGCCCGGGTTCGATTCCCGGCGGGTCGGAGATTTTCTCCGCTCAGGGACTGGGTGTTGTGTTGTCCTTCTCATCATCATTTCATCCCCATCGACACGCAATTCGCCGACGTGGCGTCAACTCGAAAGACTTGCACCAGGCGACCGGTCTACCCCACGGGAGCTCCTAGCCACACAGCATTTCCATTTCCAATAATTTAAAACGTCATGCTTGATAAGGCAGTTATACTGTACGGAGAGCGAAAAATGTAGTAAGCGATACACTTCTTTCTTTTTACCATTTTGTGGGAATATGAGCGAGAAAATGTCTCGCAAACGTTTGAAATTATGTGTGATATGTCTGAAATATTGGATGAGTAAAGTCTTGGTATTCGCGCGTCGTGGGTTACACTTCCTTTTCACCACCGCCACCTCTGTGATAGTTAGGTGGTTCTTACCCTCACAGGGATTATTTCTAGACATTAAGTGATATGCGTACCAAGTTAGATTGAAATCAGTCCAGTGGTTTAGGAGGAAATGCGGAACATACGTACATACAACACAAACATACAAACGTACATCCATTTTGATAATATGAATGGATTATGGTGACGTTACTTCTACCTACTCTGCATATCCTAATATGTAGTGTACTTCATGCCAGTTCATGTTTGTTTCATGCTGTCTTCATGTTGTTGCAATTTCAATAGGCAACAGTGTCGCAAATCACGCACAACGCGGAAAGAAACGAATTTAAATAACTCACTTTTACCTCCCATTTCAAATCAGTATCCATTGTTTCATTTCAAGTATAGTAATACAAGTGGCTTTCTTTCCCACAGATCAACATTAAAGCTTTCTGAAACTGCGACTAAGGACGAACGCCATGCAGTGACCACCATATGAAAATAATATTTTACTAATTTTATTTGTGATCAAATAATTCAGGGACTCATTGCCAACAAATTAACTAATGAGGAATTTGCTTCGGCTCACGTAACTCTATAAAGTGTTAGAATCAATCATTCATTCCATTCTCCCCTACATTTCACTGTAGACAATATATTCCGGTATGCCTGGACCTTCCGGGAGCACTCTGAAATATCCAAATACCATTATTCCAAAATACGATATTTCACTTGTAACGAGCTGGTGCGTCCAGCTCACGAACGCCATTATACCCTTAATTGAGGTAGAGGCATGTCGGCCAATAACCGCCCGCAGGTCAGCTCTGAGACGAATTGCCTGGATGGAAGATCAAATTATTGTTGATAGTACATTGTTCAGTTATGTGTAAACTACTTGTCATACCTGAACATTTCTGCACTGTACTCCATGCTCTTGTTCCTCCATCTTCTGACAATATCCGTATCCTTATTCGCCTGATTTCTTACTCTCTGTCTTCATGTCTCTCTCACTCTTTCTTTCTTTGTTTCTGTTGGCTATTCAGAACGTATAATGGTTGACGAAAAGTGGGAGGGGCGTTCAATAAGTAATGCAAAACATCTTTTTTTCTGAAAGCAGCTTGGTTTTATTCAGGATTGCGATACATCGTATTATTCCCTGCTCTTTGGGTTACAAAACCCTATTTTTCAACATAAAATTCGTTCATTACGACGGCCTTATGCCGCCCTACCGGACGACCTGTATGCCCTCTTGGCACTACTATGCTGGTCGACGTCGGAGACAACGTCTTGCTACATCGGTAACCTCCCCATCATCCACGTACTTCTTCCTGCAGTGAGCATCCTTCATTGGGCCAAAAAGATGGCAGTCGGAAGGGCGAGAGTTGGGCTGTAGGATGGGTGAGGAATAACAGTTCAGTAAAGTATCGTGAACTCCCCTCGGATGCATTGACACTGAGAAGGAGAAGTACGTTTGCATTTTAGTGGCGGCGAAGACGCTGATGCCTAATACTGCAGGAATCACAGCTGTGTGCTGCCAGCCGGCATGCGGGAAATCGGACTGGGTTGCGCGAACTTGTTAAAAACGCCTCGCCCAACGACTCGCCGTGCCTTTGTTCACTGGCTTGTCTCCGTAGACATTCTGCAAGCGCCTATGTATATCTGCGATGCTCTGGCACGCCCTCAAAAGAAAATGACTGCTCTCTGCTTGGAACGCATGTCCGTTACAGAAGTCACTCCAAGGCTACATATAGTGCTGCCACCTGTCGGAACTTCATGAAACTATAGGAGCTGAAGCGGGAATATTCCACGTTGTCCCACAACATGTTCCTCTTCTTTTCAACCAAAACTGGGCTAGAAAAAATGTGTTGCATTACTTAATGGACACCTCTCGTAAGAGGCCCAGAGGTCAGAAGATATTCCAGTCAACGAGCTTAGTTACTAAATGGGAAACATCACCAACTTACCTTATATTTTAAGGAGTAAAAAGTATATTACCAACATATAAGCCCCAGCAATCGACTCCGCGCGAAAATTTAGGCCATAATTTTGATAGTACGCAGTTACGACCTTCTCTAAGTACAGCTTTTAAAATTCGCCGCGTGGGTTGTTTGTCATTCTCTCCGCCCCTCTACAACTGGCTAATGCCCGAGTGCGAGGTACTGTATAGCGGAGTAATAGGTTCGTGTTGATAATGTCCGTGAACCAACTACTAAAATTGCTTTGTTCGTTGCGTCAAAGTGCGCGGTTTCGAATCTGTGGCTGTCGCTGTAGATCTCTTTGCTTTGAACACTTCTATGTTGCGATTCACAAATGCGGTTTAAATTAATGTTAAGAGTGTTATTATAGATGTGGCATAGTGCTGTTGAATCACTACCATCGCTTTTGTGTGTTGAAAATAACACTGAACTGGACTGAAAAGAGTGAAGGTTGCGTTATTCTTCAGTGTGACTCACACGGTGAAATTGTAAATCGAAAATAATGAACTTCAATTCGTATCAATGCTTCAGTTACTTAGGTTTATTCATTTTCATTTTAAGGTATAGTATTAAACGTATATGTGCATCAGGTGGACATCTTACGTACTCTTTTCACATAAAACAACCAAACTATGTGTTCGCGAACAAGGTTTGGTAATACGTTCCATAATATTCCCTCGCCATCAACATCCGATCCATAGATGGGCGCCGGTTGTCACTTCGCTGAACAGTACTTGAGGCACGGGCAGGTTGCTTCAGTGGGCAGAACGAGTGACAAACAACGGATTTTTTTTTCCTTTATTGCATTTCGATTCCCCCTCCCAGAAGGGGGGGAGGGCGCGCTGGCAGCAGCGTAATATGCTGCTCTACAGCCTACAGAAAAGTTAAAAACCATAATGAGAGTATAAACAAACAAGAAGAAGGAGATAAAACGGTGATATTATAGAAAACTGTAAAATGGCGGAAAGTTGTGGAATTTAAATTATAAAAAATATAAAAACACTGCGGTGACGATGCGGATGAAGACACATGATAAGCAGACAGGCACAGTTAAAAAAAAAACAAGGCCACAGTCTGGTTTCTGTTCGCAGGAGATAAAAAACACAACTAGCGACAGCGTGGTGGCTGTTCGCAACACTGACAGGGGACGCACAACACTGAACACTCACGTAAAACAGCACTGCTGTACAGGTAACACGGTGGCAGACTGGGGGGGGGGGGGGGGGAGGATCCGGACCGATGAGGAGAAAAAGGGGGGAGGAGAGGAAAAGAAAAAAGGGGGGGGTGTCAGTGGAGGGAGTGGACATAGAAAAGAGGGGGGCCAGGACGGACGCGAGAAGGAGTGGGAAAGGCAGTGGAGGGGAGAGCAAAAAGGACTCGGGGGAAAGAAGGGAGGCAGAGGTAATTCCCATGAAGTAATGAGTGCTGTCGACAAGGGATCCGTATTCCTAGATTTGTAGAAGGCTTTTGATACCGTTCCTCACAAGCGACTATTAATCATATTGCGTGCATATGGAGTATCGCCTCAGTTGTGGTGACTGGATTCGTGATTTTCTCTGTGGGATGTCACAGTTCGTAGTGATAGACGGTAAATCATCGAGTAGAACAGAAGTGATATCTGGCGTTCCGCAAGGTAGTGTCATAGGCCCTCTGCTGTTCCTGATTTACATAAATGATCTAGGTGATAATCTGAGCATCCCCTTAGATTGTTTGCAGATGACGCTGTAATTCAGTGTATAGTAAAATCATCAGACGATCAATTCCAATTAAAAAATGATCTAGAGAGAATTTGTGTATGGTGCGAAAAGTGACAATTGGCACCAAACAAAGAAACGTGCGAGGTCATCCACATGGGTACTAAAAGAAATTCGATAAATTTTGGGTATACGATAAATCGCATAAATCTAAAGGTTGTCAATTCGAATAAATACCTAGGAATTACAATTACGGGCAACTTAAAGTGGAAAGACCACATAGATAATATTATGGGAAGGCGAAACAAAGACTGCGCTTTGTTGGCAGAACACTTTTTGAAGATGCGACAACCCCACTAAAGAGACAGTCTAGATTACACTTGTCCGTCCTCTGCTGGAATATTGCTGCGCGGTGTGGGATCCTTATCAGGTAGGATTGACGGAGCACATCGAAAAAGTGCTAAGAAGGGCAACTCGTTTCGTGTTATCGCGGGGTGTCACTGAAGTGATACGCGAGTTGGGGTGGCAGTCACTGATACAAAAGCGGTTTTCTTTGCAGCGAGATCTAAACTTTTTGTTGAGGCCCACCTACGTAGAGAAAAATGATCATCATAATAAAATAAGAGAAATCAGAGCTCGAACGGAAAGATTTAGGTGTTCCTTTTTCGCACGCGCCATTCGAGAGTGGAATGCTAGAGAAGTAGTATGAAAATGGTTCGATGAATCCTCTGCCAGGCACTTAAGTGTGAATTGCAGAGTAACCATGTAGATGTACCAGATGAAATGCGCCTGGAAAATCCCTGTACCTGCAGGATGTTAATAACCACACACGATGAAATTTTGTATTTGATGACCACTTGAGCTATCCGAGCACGCTACCCGGACAGATCCAAAATTCCAAAAGTCACACTCCTATCTATTTCACCTCATATATTATTTATTCATATATATAGACCGAAGCGGCGAGTGAAAATGTGTACCAAGGTCGGGAATCAAAACCGGTTCTCATGCTTAGGTGGCACGTGCGTTAGCCACTAAGACATCTTGATACAGCGGTTCACACAACAGCACGGATTACCTGCGACGAAGCGAATGTGGTTGCTTGTCATTATTTCTAAAGATAATTATTACTAAAATCCTACACATGTGTGGCACTTTTAAAAGCGGTGGCGGCGGCGAGTGATATAGGGGGAAGTGGACAGAGTAACAAACTGCAACCGCTCCCCTCCCCCTCTCCAATAGGAAACCCTTCCATCAGCTCCCTGCCTGCCAAACTCGTGCCTGAACTCTTAAGACTAACGGCCGCCGCGCAGTCGACGGGCCCACTCGCACGTCGATTCCTCGCAGACACATCGATCGCTGCCGTTTGGCTGGCAGCTCAGGACGCCGGGAAGGTAGCGTCGTGGTGTGATGGGATGGCGAGAAGGGGGGGGGGGGGGGAGGGCAGTTCTCGCAGGCGCCTCCATTCGTCAGCGGGACCTTCCGCCGCCGGCCCGGCCTTGTTAAAAAGCAATTATCTGCAGAACTGGCGCCTCGCTATTTGCATACCGGCCACCATTAGGCGAAAGCACCTCGCCAAAATGCCTCCGGATGTTTATTGGTCGCAGGACCCTCAATTCTCCTGACAGAACGATCCGTCTTACCGCCATTTGCCGGCGCCTGCTGTGACGGGACTCCTGTCCTCTGCACGCCATCTTTCTGTAGGCGAAAAATACTGCTACGTGTGGTAAATACTTTACACCCTAGGTAACGCTGTTACATGAGATTTTCTTTCCGTATTTTGTTAACATACAGTTGTGAAAATTAAGATTACTCGCATAATGCGCCCAGTCACAGTGAAACTTCTGGACATCCACACCGATCAAAGTCTTAACTGGAATATGTGCTGCATACGCTGAGATGTCGTGTTATTGAAACATTGTACTGTAGGCTTAGTTTGCTTTCTTCATTTCCCCTATGACATAAGGAATTCCGCTATGTGGAAACTCACTTGGATCAAAGATTCTGTTTGAAGACAGAAAAGGTTGCTAGATGTTTGAAGGATTAACACGACGGGAATCCTCTACACTCTTATTCAAGGAAATGAATATGACGAAAGTTCCTAACATGTATATTTATCTGATGAAAGTCTATCATTCTTCTGGACTTGGGAGAGCGGCTGATAATATAAGTAATGAAAGTGAAACACCACAGCCGTATTTTCAAAGTATTTATTATTCAGACGACTAGTTTCAACGCTACATATGCATCATCTTCAGGTCGTACTATGAACCAAGTGATTACTTCTAGTCACTGGCTCAAATGTCATAGGACTGCAGGGGTGAGAAGACGTTCGGAATATAGACTGCCGAGGAATAGCGGTCCACGGCACTTAGTTATTGTATGGGTTCTATGATACATGAGCCAATGACCAGAAGTACTTATTTGGTTTATACAAGGACCTGAAGATAACGTAGAAGTAGTCGTGTGAATAATAATGCTTAGAAAATACGGTTGTGGTGTTCCACTTTCTATTTGTATATTTGTGGCTGCCTAGTATACGATAAAGAAAAGCTTGGGTAACTTGGACCTTAGGATGTCGTTACATCATCATAAAACAAGAAATAGATATGTAACTTATAAGCCATATGGCAGACTTGCTAATGTCCACAATAGTCATGAATATCTTAGTCTCAGATATTTTAACAAACTGACTATAAACTGCCCACTCAGCGCCTTTAAAAGAACTGGAAAACATTATAGGAAAACGGGTAAAAAGTAAAGCGTTTTACTCAGTGAAGGAATTTGAAGTATGTATAATATATGACTTGGAATTTTGATTCTGGAGCACCGATCATATATGAAATTGTAAACTCCAAAATTTTATAAAATTATTGCTGTGACTTGTTGATTCTTTGTGACATATTGTATTAGACTTCTAAGTAAAGATCAGCTTTTATAACAAAGTGCATTACTAAACTAATAACTTAGGTAGCTACCTTCTTCTAACTTAATTATAATTGAATTAGGTTAGGACCATGTAAGAATACTGTACTGTAACTGTAGATGGATATAAACATTATATGACGATACCAGCTGCATGTAAGCATGTTCAAAGCTGAATCCGTATACGAGGGTTATTCGGAAAGTAAGGAACGATCGGTCGCGAAATGGAAACCACACTGAAAATCCGATGAAGTTTTGCACAGGTGTGTTGGGCAGTGTCTGTAGTATGCCCGTCGATCGCGTTACGACGTTCTTTTTAGTTCAGAGCACACAGGGAGCACATAAAGATACCTAGAACAATAGTGTCTCCCACCAAGTACGAGGGCCTTTGAGAAATTTCGCCTGAAGCTATGCAGCCAACATTACATAACTGTCGTGCGTTTTCTTCTTCAAGACAGTTCTCAGCCGCATTCTGCAGGGGCAATGAAGATGTTCCTGTAATCGTTTACAATTGGAAATGTTTGATTACCCACTATACAGCCCGTAATTATCTCCTTCTGAGTTTCATCTCTGCCCACATGAACCGCTGGCTATGAAGACAACATTTTGGCACAGACAACGAGCTGTAGGCCAGCATAGAGAATTGCTGGAAAGCACTGGTGGCTGCATTCTATAACGAGGGTATTGGAAAGTTGGTACAACGCTACGACAAACGTCTAAGTCGGATCGGCGACTATGGAGATAATTAGCTGGAAGTTGTAGCTAACTGTTGCAGCCGGCCGTTGTGGGCCGAGCGGTTCTACGCGCTTCAGTCTGGAACCGCGCGACCGCTACGGTTGCAGGCTCGACTCCTACCTCAGGCATGGATGTGTGCGATGTCCTTAGGTTAGTTAGGTTTAAGTAGTTCTAAGTTCTAGGGGACTGATGACCTCAGATGTTAAGTCCAATAGTGCTCAGAGCCATTTGAACCATTTTTAACTGTTGCAAATAAAAGTTTTGATTTTCACTGTGGTTTCCATTTTGCGACCTGTCGTTCCTTACGTTCCAAATATCCCTCGTATTATTATTGTATTAAGTCACACTTGGCCTGTTGTTCAAAATGTTCAAGTGTGTGTGAAATATTACGGGACTTAACTGCTAAGGTCATCAGTCCCTAAGCTTACACACTATTTAACCTAAATTTATCCTAAGGCCAAACACACACACCCATGCATGAGGGAGGACTCGAACCTCCGCCGGAACTTCGCCTGTTGCACTAGACTTAGTTGGTCTATACGGTTTTTGCTGCTGGAAGAAATTTTCACCGCCAGTATTTCGCTAGCCTGGAGAAGGCGAGTGCTTGCTGATAACGAGTCTTTGTGCCAGTGTCCTGAATTAAATTCGAATCCTTTCTGTAGACTCTCATGAAGCGAGTGCACAGTTGCTTGGTTTTTGGGTGCTTGTAGAATACCTTAGAAGAACGGACAAGATGATGTGGCACTGTGTTGGATCATCAGCGAACAAATTGCAATGTGGTAGAGGAAGCCAAAGAGGGCACAAACTGTAGGGGAGATAGCAAGTGGAAAGTATTCAACAATTAATTGAGGATACAAGTGCTATTATGATATCAAAAGGTTGACATAGGAAATTAAGTCGTGACTGGCCGCATCTGACGATGATACTGCTGAGGAAAGTATCCGCAAGTTCGACCTCTAATCAGCTAGACAACACTGACGTGTGAAGTAAGAACTGTGCGCGTCAGTTGCAGCAGACCTCGAACTGGCCTGTGCCGAGGTCACCTGGCTGACGCACGTGCCTCCTCTCTGATCTGCCATCACAGTTCACCTACCGCCACAAGCATGTTGATGACGTGAGCGTTTTCAGGCAAGACGACGATAGTAACTGCTGCCAACTGCAGTGGAGTTTGTCGTCTAACACCTGTGTCTTCAGTCCTGTCAGTCCATTCGTTCTTTATCTAACAAGGAAAGGTCCCCAGCAGTGGTGGGACTGAATTTTTGAAACCAACTATACAGTGATGATGTAGGTGAACATCACAGGTATCATACCCTACAGCCACTCACCCTTGTAGGCCCTCGTTTACGAGTAATTAACAAAAAAATTTTGAATTCATTTGTCATATAGTTTTAATCATTGCACCAATTTTTTCATTTCCTCTTAGTTTTCTTTCCTATCATTCTTTTTCCACTCGGAATAATTGTTTCAAGTAATTTTGATTAATTTTATGTATCAATTTCGATTTAATTTCTTTCACCTATCATCTTATATTTTCGTCCATGTTGTTGCATTCATTATTTCTAGTCCTCATTTTTCTTGACTTCTGTTCTGTTTTACTTATAATCCTTTCTTTCGTTTAAATCTTCATCTGAGTTATTTTGTCCATAGTGCAATAGTAATTTGTTTTAAATGTTTATGTTTATATATTTATGCTTTAAATGTTTATATGACGATTACCACGCAAAAAATGCAAATCTTGTAACGAAAAATACATTTCTGATATCATTTTAGTCAGTATAAATACACACATAAAAAAGTTTTGCATCACGTCGATTCCGAGAGTTCCGGAACCTGTACAGAAAACTGGAATAGAGATCAACATAAACATCATTTCCGCCCTTTTTATTGCCTATGAAAACCACACATTGCATGTCGGACCACCATACAGCGAGACCTTCAGAGGTAGTGGTCCAGATTGCTGTACGCACCGGTACCTGTAATATCCAGTAGCACGTCCTCTTGCACTGATACATGCCTATATTCGTCGTGGCACACTATCCACAAGTTCATCAAGGCACTGTTGGTCCAGATTGTCCCACTCCTCAACGGCGATTCGGCTTAGATCACTCAGAGTGGTTGGTGGGTCACGTCGTCCATAAACAACATTTTTCCACCTATCCCAGGCATGTTTGATAGGGTAATGTCTGGAGAACATGCTAGCCACTCCAGTCGAGCAACGTCGTTATCCTGAAGGAAGTAGGAAGTCATTCACAAGATGTGCACGATGGGGGCGCTAATTGTCGTCCATGAAGACGAATGCCTCGCCAGTTTGCTGCCTATATGGTTGCACTATCGGTCGGAGGATGGCATTCACGTATCGTACAGCCGTTACGGCGCCTTCCATGACCACCAGCGATGTACGTCGGCTCCACCCCAAAACAGCTGCACTCGCGGACAGTGTCTCTAGGGGGTTCAGTCTGACCGAGTTGCCTCCAGACATGACTCGGACGATTGTCTGGCTGAAGGCATTTGCGACACTCATCGGTGAAGAGAATGTGATGCCAATCCTGAGCGGTCCATTCAGCATTTTGGTTGGACCCATGTGTACCGCGCTGCATGGTGTCGTGGATGCAAAGATGGACCTCGCCATGGACGTCGGGGGTGAAGTTGCGCATCAGGCAGCCTAAGTTGTAACACGACGTCCTATGGCTGCACGAAAAGCATTATTCAACATGGCGTTGCTGTCAGGGTTCCTCCGAGCCATAATCCTTAGGTAGCGGTCATCCATTGCAGTAGTAGCCCTTGGGCGGCCTGAGCGAGGCATGTCATCGACAGTTCCTGTCTCTCTGTATCTCCTCCATGTCCGAGCAACATTGCTTTGGTTCACTCCGAGACGCCACTTCCGTTGTTGAGAGCCCTTACTGGCACAAAGTAACAATGCGGACGCAATCGAACCGCGGTATTGACTGTCTAGGCATGTTTGAACTACAGAAAACACGATCATAGTACCTCCTTCCTGGAGGAGTGACTGGAACTGATGGGGTGGCGGACCCCGTTCGTCTTATAGACGCTGCTTATGTATGGTTGTTTTCATCTTTGGGCGGGTTTAGTGACATCTCTGAACAGTCAAAGGGACCGTGTCCGTGATACAATAGCCACAGGCAACGTCTACCTTCAGAAGTTCCGGGAACCGGGGTGTGTGGTTTTTTTGTTTAAATATAACACTAGGCAAAGAAATACAATTAAATGCACATTCACAAAAATTCCGTGTGGAAAAATAATGATATAAAGAATAAATGAGAACAAATGAAAAAGTTTATGTGGTGATTAAAATAATATGACAAAGTAATAGAAACAAAAAATTATGTTTAAGCCATTTAATTGAATAAAAATAATGATCAGAGACATTTCGATAAAGATATAAAAATAAAAAAGAAATGTAGCATCTAATGAGATTCGAACCTACAACCTTCTCCATGCGAAGTTCTTACCCTGACCTGGAAAGTTACTGCGCGTTATGCGATATTCCGATACTTTTTTCTGCGATTACTTGCAAACGAGAGCCTACGAGAGTATATGGCTACAGGATGTAACACCTGGGACCTTATCCCACACCACCGTACATACTGTTTCAAAATGTTGTTCCCACCGCTGGGGATCCCTCCTTGTAAGAATAAAGAAAGCTAGACAACAGCTGTCAACTAAACCAAACGGTAAGTGATGAGACAGTTTGGAAATGCTGTCTTAGAAATTGCTTCGACGCGGAATCCATGAAGTGATGATTTCCTGCATTTTTTAATTAAATAGCTGCATTTCGTTGTCTTTAGTTGCTTAGTACAGGCCAACAATCAGCCTTTTATCTAATTTTAAATTTTCGTGGGTACGTTTAAAGTGGTAACTAGAAAGTTACAAATCAGTGCGTGGTGACGTAGCTGTTCACGAAATTTACCTACGGCATCAAGGTGTTCCTCACGAGATATTCTTTGGCTATGGAAGTTTCTGACTTCTTTTTACAAGTGAAAAGCGCTTTATTTTATCGCTAACAGGCTATATTTTACACAATATGCGTCACTGAAGTGTTCTAGTTTCGAAGGAGAGCCACACTTTGGGTTAAGCCATTTCTTCTCTCATTTCTTTGTATAGGTCTCCTTACTGGTTTGATGCGGCACGCCACAGCTTTCTCCAAGTTCCAACCTCTTCATTTGATTGTAGAGCGTACACGCATCCTCCTCGTTTATTTGATGGATATATTCCAATAAGTGTCTTCTGCTACAGTTTTTACCTTCTCCAGCCCCCTCAAGTATCACAGAAGTAATTCGATGACGTCTTTAAACATGCCACTATCTTCCCTTCCTGTTTGCGATCAGTATTTTCTCCTTATTCATTTCAAAGGCGATTCTGTGAAGGATTTCCTCACCTTATCAGTCTACTGAATTATCAGCGTCTCATCTCAAACGATTTGATTCTTTTATCCTGTTTTCCCTCTCCACAGTACGGTCAAAGTGTTAAAAAGAAATCAGATTAGCCAGAAATTCGATAGATAAGAAAATAAGGATGAATCTTGCAGTGAGTGAGATCAGTTACCTAGAAGACGGCTGAGACATTACTGTCCTTGAAGAGAATCGAGTTCCGTACAAACTTCATTTTGTGTGTAGATAGTTCAACTATAAGTTCTGATGAGTGACAAAATGTGTGACATAAATGGCCATATCATTTGAGTGCGTTGACTTACAATCTTAAATTTTTAACACCGCCAAGAGACCGTATCCCGTATTCAACTTGCTGCCTGTAAGAGTTTCTAAGAAAAAAGGGTGTTAACAGTCGGACGCACGGACGGACAGATAGAAAAAAAAATTTACCGATTGAGGAAAGCCCTAAAAACAGCCAATATGGTGGAGTACGCACCGACTTTTGACTCACGTGGAATTCTTCTTCTTCCTCTTCTTAACGTTAATTCTGCATAGTAGGGACTCCGCTGTACTCGGAATTTGGCAAGTTAATTTTATGTTACTATGCGGCCGAAAGGCCTGTGTCTCGCCGAAGTCGTCAGGAAATCGTGTGCGCCACCTGCGTGCAAATTGTGTAAACTTTGTTCTGCGTGTGTAGCGTATTTTCTGAGATGTAAATAGGCGATCACCCCAGCACTTGCCTAAAAGATCGTGGGAAAACGCCTAAAAACCACACTCAGATTGGCCGAAGCACCGGCCACTGTCGTTAATCTGTTCCACGGAATAGATCTTGCCCTGGCTGCGCTTCCTGTGTCTCAAGGTACCGTTACGCTCCGCAAGCTGGTCATAGGATTCACCTGGAACGAGCTAAGAAAATCTGGAGAATGCATTATCCAAATACTGGTGTACCAATAGAAGTAAAATGGATGATAACCGGCACCGACGGTTAATTGTTGTGTGGCCGAGCGGTTCTAGGTGCTTCAGTCTGGAACCGTGGGACCGCTACGGTCGCAGTTTCGAATCCTGCCTCGGGCATGGATGTGTGCGATGCCCTTAGATTAGTTATGTTTAAGTAGTTCTAAGTTCTAGGAGACAGAGACCTCACATTTTAAGTCCCTTAGTGCTCAGAGCCATTTGAGCCATTTGGTTAATTGTTATCAGAACGACAGACCACACTAACCCTTGCCTACATGACGCATATACCCGCATCGGAGTTGTACTGGGATGCGTACACGCTGCAATAACGCCCTCAAACGGAAACTTTCTGACCGGCCTTTACGTAAAGCTGCAAATAAGTAACTGATTTCTGCTATTTTACCTACCGCCATTCCTTCCTTCAACAATTCAGTTTTTGCAAGAAAAGGAAACTTTAAAGTACTCGATCTGAGTACAGTTTTAATTTTAAGGAAGCTACTGGTGGACAACGAAATTGGCTTACATCTGAAATTGTCCTGTCATGTGACCTGAAAGCTACGTCAGATTTCAGTTATGTGCTACAAAACGTGTTTTTTTTTTCTTTATTGTGACTTTAACACCTTATACAAAGGCGGGCTGGCAGCAGCACAATACGCCGCTCTTCAGCCTTGAGTGTTACAACAAGTAGTACTTAAAGGTGGCACAGAGTAGACAGTAAAAACGGTGGGCAAAAAAATGCAGACACTAAAAATCGAAAAAACATGTAGCCGTTCACACTGGACGAGAAACATCACTAACACTGGGCGACACGATGCACAGAACATGGATGATGGCGACGGCACGTGAACGGTGGGGGCGTGACGGCGAACAACACTACACACAAACGAAGGCACACACACGAAACACTGACGGCGATGATCTCCGGCGCACGAATGTTCACTGAGCGCGTACGAGTCCGGGGACCTGCCAAGAGAGGAGGTGGAGGAGGAGGAATGGGAAGGGGAATGGGAGAGGGGGGAGCAGAGATGCCATGGGCAAAGGAGAGAGGGGGAGGGAGGAAGGGGGAGGGGAAGCCCGGTGAGAGGGGAGGAGAGAGGGGGGAAAGGAAAGAGGAGGGAAGGGAAGGGAGGGAGCCTAAAGGAGAGGACACAGGAGGTGGGGGGAGGATCAAAGTTGATAAGAGGGGTAGATGGAGGGGACAAGGACATCATCAGGGAGGGGGAGCTGGCGGAAGCCACCTTGGGAGAGGGTAAGGAGGGTGGAGAGATGGAGACCGGGTGGGACGTGGGAATACAGGCGCGGCAGCGGGCGGGGGTGGGAGAGGATCGGGGACACGAGCGGGTGAGGAGGATCAAGTTTACGGGAGGTGTACAGGGTCCGTATCCTTTCAAGGAAAAGGGGGAGGTGGGGGAAGGGGATGAGATCATACAGGATCCGTGTGGGGGAGGGGAGACGGATGCGATAGGCAAGGCGGAGAGCATGGCGTTCAAGGATTTGGAGGGATTTATAGAAGGTAGGGGGGGCGGAGATCCAGGCTGGATGGGCGTAACAAAGGATAGGGCGGATGAGCGATTTATAGGTGTGGAGGATTGTGGAGGGGTCCAGACCCCACGTGCGGCCGGAAAGGAGCTTGAGGAGACGGAGTCGGGAACGTGCCTTGGCTTGGATCGTCTGGAGATGGGGAGTCCAGGAGAGGCGACGGTCGAGGGTGACGCCAAGGTACTTAAGGGTGGGAGTGAGGGCGATAGGACGGCCATAGACGGTGAGATAGAAATCAAGGAGGCGGAAGGAAGGGGTGGTTTTGCCCACAATGATCGCCTGGGTTTTGGAGGGATTGACCTTGAGCAACCACTGGTTGCACCAAGTGGTGAACCGGTCAAGATGGGATTGGAGAAGGCGTTGGGAGCGTTGCAGGGTGGGGGCAAGGGCGAGGAACGCGGTGTCATCGGCAAACTGGAGGAGGTGGACGGGGGGCGACGGCGGCGGCATGTCCGCCGTGTACAAAAGGTACAGAAGGGGGGAGAGGACGGAGCCTTGGGGCACACCGGCGGAGGGGAAAAAGGTGTAGGAATCGGTGTTATGGATGGTGACATAGGAAGGACGGCGGAGAGAAAGGAACCGATCAGACGGACGTAGTTAATGGGAAGGGCGAAGGTTTGGAGCTTGAAGAGGAGACCGGAATGCCAGACGCGGTCATAAGCGCGTTCGAGGTCAAGGGAGAGGAAGATTGCGGAGCGACGGGAATTAAGCTGTTCGGAAAGGAGATGAGTGAGGTGAAGGAGAAGATCGTCGGAAGAGAAGGATGGCTGAAAGCCACACTGGGTGACGGGAAGGAGGCGGTGCTGGCGGAGATGCTGGTGGATGCGGCGGGTGAGGATAGATTCCAGGACCTTGCTGAAGACCGAGGTAAGGCTGATGGGACGGTAGGAGGAGACGGCGGACGGCGGTTTGCCAGGTTTACGGAACATGAGGATACGGGAGGTTTTCCACAGGTCGGGGTAGTAACCGGTGGACAGGACTACATTGTAGAGCCTGGCCAGGGTGGAGAGGAAAGAGACAGGAGCTTCACGAAGGTGACGGTAGGTGGCACGATCGTGACCAGGAGCGGTGTTGCGTTTGGTGCGGAGTGTATCAATGAGATCCTGGGTAGTGATAGGGGCATTGAGTTCCGTGTGTGTAATGTTGTCCAAGTACTGGAAACCAGGAGCGAGGGGAGGGACAGAGGTGTCAGGTCGATCGCGGATATCCGGGAAGAGGGAGGAATCGAACTGGAGATCATCGGGGATGGAGAAAACATCGGAGAGGTAGGAGGCAAAGTGATTGGCCTTACTAAGGGTGTCAGGGAAGGGGTGATCATCGTGGAGAAGAGGATAGTAGGGGGAGGGTTTAGTTCCGGTAAGGCGACGGAAGGCCGACCAGAACTTGGACGAGTTGATTGGTAGGGTTGCATTTAAACGGGTGCATGTCTGTCGCCAGTCCCGGCGTTTCTTAGCCGCGAGCAAATTACGAACGTGTCGCTGGAGTTGCCGGTGGTGTCGTAGTGTGTCCGGGTCACGCGTGCGGAGGAAGGCACGGTAGAGACGACGGGATTCATGGAGGAGGAGAACGGCCTGTGGGGGTAAGGTAGGACGGTGGGGGTGGATGGCGACAGTAGGAACGTGGGCCTCCACGGCCTCAGGCAAGGTCTGCTGGAGAAAGGACGCGGCATGGGTGACATCGTCAGGGCGGTGGTAGGTGAGAGGGTGGCTATCGACCTGGGTGGAAAGGGTATCCCGGTAGGCATTCCAGTCAGCTCGGGAATAGTCGTGGACATACTTAGGGGGAGGATCAGTACGAGGATCGGGGCGAGGGCGACGACCGTCTGAAATGGTGAGGAGGACAGGGAGATGGTCGCTACCAATAGGTTCACAAAACGTGGACCAGTACACTTCAAGATCGATTTGAACCTCACAGCCTCAACCGAGCACAGATCTTATTGGAACGCATCTGCTACTTCTCTGCTGTACGTTCAAGTGCGAACGTGTACTAGGATGGTAATATGAACCTTTCTGGCTGTTTTACTAACGTGTGGGACGCGGAGACCGTAGTTCTGTAGTCGGCGCCGTCAGATGACGCCCACGCGAGGCGCTGGCGGCGGCTAAACTGGGCACGCCCTCTAGCGGGCCGGCGCTAGCCTCGTGCGGCATCTGGCGAGTGGCTTTACAATCACGTGCGGCTCGCCAAGATTGCTGAGTTTAGACAGCCACGATGCTCATTTAAAAGTAAAGAACATTCGTTTCTCCAGACTTTTTATCCAACATAATGAAAGAAAATTTGTTTTAAAATATATTTTGATAATTTAGCTGTCCGTAATTGCCCTTCAAATTCAGACATGTCGTAGCACTCCACAACTTTTCCCATACTTTCTGCATACTGAGGTGCTGTGAAGTTTGTCATCCAGTCAACAACGTGCTCCCACACGCGGATCCCGTACGACCTGGTTCCTTTCCCCCATCTGCTCCAATTTCTCGTAGATATCCGCATACTCTACATCTTGATCCCCCTCATCCACTGGTTGCTCCTCTCCTCTCGAACCCCCACCCTCTGCCGTACCTTCACTGTTGTGTCCCCCCAACCCTCCATCTTTACACTTTTCATCTCCTTTCTCAAGGTGGTTTCTGTCAACTCCCCCTGTCGGATGATGCCCTCTCTCCCTCCTTTTATTCCTCCTATCAACTCTGATCCTCACCTCCGCCTCCTTTCCTCTGTCCTTTCCCTGGGCTCCCTCTTCCCCCCCCCCTTCCATCCTGATTTTTCCCCGCCTACCCTCTCTCTGCCTCCCTTCCCCCCCCCCCCCCCGAGTCCTTTTGCATTCTCCTCCTCTGCCTTTCCCCACTCCCTCTCGCTTCTTCCCAGCTCCCCCCCCCCCCTTCTTATGAGTCCTTGTCCTCTGTCGGCTCCTCACCCACCTCCCACTACTTCGATTTTCCTCTCCTTCTCCCTTTTCTTTCCCATCATCTGTCCAGGTTCCCCCCATCTGTCCTCGGCTGTTTTGAGTCATATTTGTGCCAACTTTTTAGTCCAGTGTTCAAGTGCATGTTCAGTGTTGTTCGTCTTTTCCAAAGTGTTGCACCAGCCGGTATGGCCGATCGGTTCTAGGCGCTTCAGTCAGGAAGCGCGCGACCGTTACGGTCGCACGTTCGAATCCTGCCTCGGGCGTGGATGTGTGTGATGTCCTTAGGTTAGTTAGGTTTAACTAGTTCTAAATTCTAGGGGACTGATGACCTCAGATGTTAAGTCCCATAGTGCTCAGAGCCATTTGAACCAAAGTGTTGCGAACAGAAACCAGACTGTCGCCGTGTTTTTTAATTGTCTGTCTATTATTTTACCTGTCAGCTTCCTGTGTATTTTATTAGCATCGCCAACCCTTTGTTTTATGTTTTAAGTTCTACAATTTTCCGCCATTTTACCATTTAAGTCACCGACTTTGTCGCCTGCTTTTATTATTTATTATCTTCATTTTAAAAAAAAAAATTCTGTAGGCTGAAGAGCGGCGTACTAAGCTGCTGCCAGTCCGCCCCCTTCGGGGGGAATCGAATCTCAATAAAGGGGAAAAAAAACAACGTGCTCTTTCAGCCTGTCGCTTCCGTAATGCTTTCCACCAAAAAAACTCCTTCAACTTGCGAAAAATATAGTAATCACCTGCGGTCAAGTCCAGGCTATAAGGCGGTTGTCCGAGAACTTTCCATCATTTAAACTTCCCAATCAAATCCGTCTATCCGTGCGGTTCTAGGCGCTTCAGTCTGGAACCGCGTGACCGCTACGGTCGCAGGTTCGAATCCTGCCTCCGGCATGGATGTGTGTGATGTCCTTAGGTTAGTTAGGTTTAATTAGTTCTAAGTTCTAGGCGACTGATGACCTCAGAAGGTAAGTCGCATAGTGCTTAGAGCCATTTGAACCATTTGAACCAAATCCGTCTACGCAGCAGAATATGAGCGAGCGTTATGGTGAAATACTAAGCTGCTGGAAGACAAATCATGCCGATTTGGACGGAGCGGCACAGTCCGATTTGGACGGCGTGGCACAGTCAATGAAGGCTGTGACAGTACACTGGTGTACGAGTATTTATGTTCTCTTCTCTAGACACTAAGTCGATGACCACGACAAACTTTCGATCCCAAAACACTGTCGCCACAACACGTTTGGTGCTCAGAATTCGTGGGTTTTCTTTGGTTTTGTTGGAGATCGTTAACGATGCCGCGTTATGCCTATGCTACTTATGCTATGCTACTTACGCGATACGCAGATCTCACCAACTATACACCAGAGACGCTCAACAAATAACGCAACATATCTTTTTTTCTAAGCCAGTTTGGTTGAAAAAATTTGGAATTTATTGTAGGACAATGTGGAATATTCCCGCTTCAGCTCCTCTAGTAACATGAACTTTCGTTCGGTAGCGACGCTATACGTAGCCTTCAAAATAGCGTCTGTAACGGAGGTGCGTTCCAAGCAGAGAGCTGTCACTGAGTTTATTTTGGCGGAAAACCAGAGTATCGCAGAATGACTACCGAGACCTGGCAGTGAACAGACGCACGGTAAGTCGGGTAAGTCGTTGGGCGAGGCTTCTGTTATCATCACAACTAGGTTGTGCAAATCTGTCTGATCTCACGTGTGGCGACCGGCCGCACACAGCTCTGACTCCTGCAGCGTTGGAACGTGCGGACACACTCATTCGAGGTGATCAGTTGATCACAAATACCTCTGCTGATAGTGCTGACACACTCGTCGGGTAGTTGGAGTACTTATAGGTGGGTGTCCGCTGGATTCCTCGCCGAACAACGAGAGACCATCTGTGTAGAATTTTTTGCATGGTACAAGCCTGATCGTGTCAATTTTTGTCGAATATCTTCACAGGCGAGGAAACTTGGATTCATCACTTCGGACCTGAAACAAAGCAGCATTCCACGGAGTGTTGCCATACCAGCTCTCCGCCGAACAAAAAGTTCAAAGCCGCACTGTCACCGAGTAAAGACATGGTGACGGTCTTCTGAGACGCTAATGGGGCTATTCTACTTGACGTCCTCTTTCGTGGTTCAACGATCATGTCTGAAGTCTGTTGTGCTACTCTCAGGAGATGGAAGAAACGACTTCATTGGACCCAGATCTCACACCTTCCGACTTCATTTGTTTGTCCAACCGAAGGATACTCTCCGCGGGAAGCAGTACGTAGATGGTTGGTAGGTTATTGATGCAACAGGACGTTGGCTGCAATGTCAACCAGTAGAGTGGTACAGGCCCTCCCAGCGAGGGGGCGTATGGTCGTCGCTTTGAACGGAGATTATGTTTTGTGGCCAAAAGAGTGAGTAATAAAACAGTGCGTTGCAATCCTGAATGAAACCAGCCTGCTCTCAGAAAAGAAAAATGTGTTACATTACTTATTCTACATTTACATCTACATGGATACTCTGCAAATAACATTTAAGTACCTGGCAGAGGTTTCATCGAACCACCTTCACAATTCTCTATTATTCCAAGCTCGTACAGCGCGCGGAAAGAATGAACACCTATATCTTCCCGTACGAGCCCTGATTTCCCTTATTTTATCGTGGTGATCGTTTCTTCCTGTGTAGGCCGGTGTCAACAAAATATTTTCGCATTCGGAGGAGAAAGTTGGTGATTGGAATTTTGTGAGAAGATTCCGTCGCAACGAAAAAAAGCCTTTCTTTTAATGATGTCCTGCCCAAATCCTGTATTATTTCTGTAACACTTTCTCCCATATTTCGCGATACTAAAAAACGTGCTCCCTTCTTTGAACTTTTTCGATGTACTCGGTCAGTCCTATCTGGTGAGGATCCCACACCGCGCAGCAGTATTCTAAAAGAGGACAGACAAATGTAGTGTAGGCAATCTCTTTAGTAGCTCTGTTACATTTCCTAAGTGTCCTGCCGATAAAACGCAGTCTTCTTTAGCCTTCCTCACAACATTTTCTATGTGTTCCTTCCAATTTAAGTTGTTCGTAATTGTAATACCTAGGTATTTAGTTGAATTTACGGCCTTTAGATTAGACTGATTTATCGTGTAACCGAAGTTTAACGAGTTCGTTTTAGCACTCATGTGGATGACCTCACACTTTTCGTTATTTAGAGTCAACTGCCACTTTTCGCACCATTCAGATATTTTTTTCTAAATCGTTTTGCAGTTTGTTTTGATCTTCTGATGTCTTTATTAGTCTATAAACGACAGCGTCATCTGCAAACAACCGCAGACGGCTGCTCAGCTTGTCTCCCAAATCGTTTTTATAGATAAGGAACAGCAAAGGGCCTACAACATTTTAATGGGGAACGCCTGAAATCACTTCTGTTTTACTCGATTACTTATTGAACGCCCCTCATCATTCAAAAACTCCTCGGTTCCCTTATGATGCTTAGCGAGAAAACTCCTCTTACTCCTTGTTTTATGGGCTCATCCGTCAAAAGTCAAAGAACCTATCCGGCACACACAGCCCAAATCACGAGTAACAATTTCATGAAGAACAGCCTAAGATTTGAGGAAATCACAAGAGTGAAACGTCTGTCCTGTCGAATTTTTTCCTCGAGCCTTGATTTGAGTTGGTCAGTCACAGCTGAAGGTCGGGATGATCGTGCTGCATCATCAATATTCGTTCATGCGCCATTAAACATGATGCATCATTTCCAAATTTGAGCTTCATGCTTCACATTTCCTTAAACGTCGACTACCTGTATGTACATTTCTACAGCGCCGAATTTTTGTATTCAGAAACCGTATTACATTACGAACCTTGCAACTGGCGATTTTGTGAATTTTATTCACACATTTTAAAACCGCACAAATACACAACAGACGCGATCTTCCTTCCTCTTGTCAAAGTAATGCTAGGGCCAACGGTTAGGAAGGTCTGTGACACGACAGTAGGGACAGAGGAAGATTTTTGCAGCTCGTCAGATCAAAACGTTCTTTACTCTCGCATGTTCGTTACCCAGTTTTACGTAAATTTTTTAGTCTTTTCACACGTTTGAACTTCGTTTTCTTATTCAGTTATGCAATCAAGAGTAATAAAATATATTTTAAAGCTCTCTTTTCGACGTCTAATCACGTCTGAATCCACTGACATCCACATAAGGCACTTTTCATCCTCGCAGCTTTCAAAATCGACGATAACGTCAGCACAATTGTTTCACTCGTGCTAATTTGTAGAAACCAAATCCGTGTGGCCTGTGCGCGAGATGTTACTTACTTGTTGCATACACCATTCGAAAGATTCTGTTATCAAAATGATTTGGGACGAGTCAGTTTACCAGATATGTATACAGGGTCAGTTGTAACATTAATGAACCCATTATTCTTTTACTCCCACTCACGCAACTACACTTAATTTTTACTCGCTACAAGTTTTAACTAGAAATTTGTCAATGGAATAGAAGGTATTGACCAGGAGAAATGATTTTAAATTAGGTTTAAAACTTGCTTCGCAATCCGTCTGGTATTTTGTATTAGTGGTAAATAATGAGAATTTTTTGTTGCTGCATATTCCAGTGCTTTCTGAGCCGCTGATACCTTTAACCAGAGAAATAAAGGTCATTTTTCCCTCTAGTGCTCTAGATATAGACATCACTCTTCCTCTCAAATTATGATGGAATATTTATGACTAATTTCATGGGCGAATACAGACTACGTGATCAAAAGTATCCGGACACCCCCAAAAACATATGTTTTTCATATTAGGTGCATTGTGCTGCCACCTACTCCATATCATCGACCTCAGTAGTCATTAGACATCGTGAGAGAGCAGAATGTGGAGCTCCGCGGAACTCACGGACTTCCAACATGGTCAAGTGGTTGGGTGTCACTTGTGTCTGTATGCGAGATTTCCACACTCCTAAACATCACTAGGTCCGCTGTTTTCGATGTGATAGTGCAGTGGAAGTGTGAAGGGACACGTACAGCACAAAAGCGTACAGGCCGACCTCGTCTGTTGACTGACAGAGACCGCCGACAGTTAAAGAGGGTCGTAATGTGTAAGAGGCGTACATTTATTCAGACAGTCACACGTGAGTTACAAACTGCATCAGCATCCGCTGCACGTACTGTGACAGTTAGGCACTAGGTGAGAAAACGGATTTCATGGTCGAGCGGCTGCTCGTAAGCCACACATCACGCCGGTAAATGCCAAACGACGCCTCGCTTGGTGTAAGGAGCGTAAGCTTTGGACGATTGAACAGTAGAAAAACGTTGTGTGGAGTGACGAATCACGGTACACAATGTGGCGATCCGATGGCAGGGTGTGGCTATGGCGAATGCTCGGTGAACGTCATCTGCCAGCGCGTGCAGTGCCAACAGTAAAATTCGGAGACGATAGTGTTATAGTGTGGTCGTGTTTTTCATGGAGGGGACTTTGCACCCCTTGTTGTTTTGCGTGGCACTGTCACAGCACAGGCCTACATTGATGTTTTAAGCACCTTCTTGCTTCCCACTGTTGAAGAGCAATTCGCGGATGGCGATTGCATCTTTCAACACAATCGAGCACCTGTTAATAGTGCACGGCCTGTGGCGGAGTGGTTACACGACAATAGCACCACTGTAATGGACTGACCTGAACGCTATAGAACACCTATGGAATGTTTTGAAACACCGGCTTGGTGCCAGGCCTCACCGACCGACATCGATCCCTCTTCTCCGTGCAGCACTTCGTGAAGAATGGGCTGCCATTCCCAAGAAACCTTCCAGCAGCTGATTGAACTAATGGCTGCGAGAGTGGACGCTGTCATCAAGGCTAGGGGTAGGCCAACACCATATTGAATTCCAGCATTACCGATGGAGGGCGCCAAGAACTTGTAAGTCATTTTCAGCCAGGTGTCCGGGTACTTTTGATCACATCGTGTATGTTATTGCGGCGGCGCCGTTAAAATATCTAGTTCCTTGAAGACGCACCTACATGACGAGCGTGGGTGAGAAGAACATATTATTCTTATTGCTCGCTTTTGTACAATCAGTACTTCCTTTCTAAGTGACGAGTTACCCCAGAACATTGTTCATAATACATAATATGCAAAATAAGTCAGGAGGGTGATTCATTCGTTTCCACAGCGCAAAACTACCTGAAATTTATTGTCTGATAAGCTTAGTAATATGCTTCTTCCAGTTCGTTTTTTCAACAATATGTCTATCCAAAAAACTGTAGCATTCTACCCTCTTTACTGACAACTGCTCATGTGCTGCAACAGTTGTTGGCATGACTATTTATTGTACAGAACGGAACGTAGTATTTTTTTTAGGTAGAGTCCGGTTTCAGAGTACCACTTAATAATTCTTTAGAAAACATCATTTACAAACTCTTCTGTTGCTTTCTCTCTGATTGGATTTGTTATAACATTAGTATCATCTGCAAAAAGTGCTAATTTTGCTTCTTGAATGTTAAGTGAAAGGTCATTCACACATATATAAGGAATAGGAGTGGACCCAAAACTGAATCCTGTGGGACTCCCTTTGAGATTTTTTTTTCCACTGCATCACTAAAATTTTATATCTTTGCGATAATGAATTATTCAGCAGTTCCTTTTGTATTCTGATTCTTAAGTATCATTCAAATCACCCATGTGTAAAGCCGTCAGTTTCGCAAAAGTTGAGGTTTTCTGATAGTATCATGATCTGCACAAACTGACAACTGCCTCTGGAGAGCGCCGTGGTCGTACATTACATAGATGAGCACGTCCCGTGTTGTTATCGCTTCTGAGCGATCGCCGGTCACGGTGTGCATTTCGTTTTAAATCACGCTTGCTGGTAGGAGAGCTTACGCTGAGGCAGTTTCTGTATTCAGCGCGCTTCGTCCCTTCGTATCGAAGCTGCTTATCGAAAGATATAATGCGCTAATACGTTGAGGAACAGGTTCTGGAAACGAAACAGCCGCCGCGCCTGCGTAATAGCCAGCACGAGCGGCCGCGTGCACACAGAGGCTTCCGCCCCCACTTGTGATGCTGGAGAGGTCAGCGCAGCGGCAGGCCGATAAATCTGACGGGCCGGGCATTAGCCGAGTTATGAAGTGCGGCCCGCAGGATCAGAGGGGGATTTGCCAACGGGGTCAGCGCGACGCGACGCGCCGAGCCGAGCAGTGGAGCGGCTGGGCGGTTCGCCTCCGTGGCGTTTGTCTCCAGTCAGCCGCGGCTTCTCACACACAGGGGGCAGGACGGTTCCAGAGCAGTGATTTGCGACACCATTTGTTTCACGTGCTTAGACCAGGTTTAACCAGAACACCGTCGACAAACTTTCAGAGCTGATAGTACTTATCAAAACAAGGAAAAAAGGTCTAGTATACATCAAAGTGCATACCTTAAGAGCTTTGAGCACTTGTTCGTCTTCACTGACAGCTTGTTTGCTTTCGGTAGGGGACTGATGAACACAGATATTACGTTCCATAGTGCTCAGAGCCATTTGAACCAAGTACGGACCAGAATAAGGAAACAAAGTCTAGTAAACATGTGCTGTAGCCCACCCGGCCAGCCGCGCCGTCCAACGCGCTGCTTCCCGAGCGGGAAGGCGTGCCGGCCCCGGCACGAATCCGCCAGGCGGATCACTGTAGAGGTCCGGTGTGCCGGCCAGCCTGTGGATGGTTCTTAGGCGGTTTTCCATCTGCCTCGGCGAATGCGGGCAGGTTCCCTTATTCGCCTCAGTTATACTATGTCGGCGATTGCTGCCCAAACACTGTCTCCACGTACACCTACACCATAATTGCTCTACCACGCAAATATTTGGGGTTACACTCGTCTGGTATGAGACGTTTCCTCCTGGGAGGGGGGTTCCACTGGGGGCCGAACCGCACAATAACCCTGGGTTCGGGGTGGGGCGGCGAAGGGGTGGGTGGACTGCTGTGGCCTGTTGTGGGGTTGTGAACCACTGAGCGTTACGACGGGACGAAGCCTCTCGTTCCTTTCTAGGTCCCCAGTTCAATACACAACACACACAGACATGTGCTGTAAAGTGCATACCTTAACAGCTATGGATATATGCTCAGTCTGCTACTGTGAGATTTCCATACTCTTTGTCTTCTCTACTGTTTTATCTATGAACACTGCCCCTCATATCTCTCTTCGGCTTTAAAGCTCTTGCTCTCTCTCAATAGCAGGAACCTGACTCTGGAACAAACTTCCGCATTGTATTAGAGAACTACATAAAATGCCCATATTCAGGAGACAGGTAATGACGTATACACTACAGCAACAATAAGGATTAACATTGTCCCTTACGCACACATCACCCTTGTACATCTCTGTTTCCAATCCGATCTTCCTCATTCCCCAGTATTCTTAGCCGATGCAGTCTCTCTAAATTTGCATACCTATAAATTATTCTTATATCTGGCACTAGCACTGTTGTTATTAATGTCTCATTATTATTATTATTATTATTATTATTATTATTATTATTAGTAGTAGTAGTAGTAGTAGCAGCAGTATTGCCACTATTGGTGGCAGCAGCTTCATTAATAAAAGTAACGCCAATATTAACATGTTATAGTCAGTGCAATTACTTGCACTGCCGCTTCAGATACTGATATCATTTCAGTACTAATTGTCATATTAATATCGTTATTTCTTAGGTAAATTTGATGTAATAGATAATGCATGTGTGTAACCCTGGTCTGATGTAAGAAAGGACTGATGGCCCTAATTAGACCAGGTTAAACAAACAAATAAATAATACTACTACTATCTCACAAAACACGGTAGACAAAGAGCTTGCTGTATAAGAGATGTGTTTCACAGAATCAGAGATGAACAAGTGGTCATAGCTCTGAAGGTAAGCATTTTATAGCCAATTTTCACTGTTTCTCTCTCTCTCTCTCTCTCTCTCTCTCTCTCTCTCTCTCTCTCTCCGCCTCCCCCCCCCCCCCTCTCGCTTATATATGTCCCATTTATCTTGACCACCCTAAATAACTGTTTGTCCAGATGCAAATTACAAAATGTTTCAAGCAAATGTTCTTTAGCCGTCAGGGGGACATCAATCAGCATGATTGCCTTCGTTGCAGCTTTGTTTTTTACAAAGATACGAACAGCGATATGACTTTTTTAAAAGGCATCCTGTATTTTTTATTCGGTAATTCATTTCCTCTCCTAAAGACCTGTTCAGAAATGTATCAAGTGTACTATTAAGTAACTGATACATTCACTTCATAACAAGAGACAGCATGTATGATCCATGGAAGATTAGGACATTACCCCACCCATGTAAATCATGAGTTGAGGAAGGTGCTATACACTTTGGTGTGTAGGCTTTTTTTTTTTTTTAAATTATTTATTTCCAAAAACTTATTAACTATACAATTTAACCCGCTACCTTATATGATTAGTGGGCCGAAAAAGTAGTACAACAATTTCAATTGCAGCTAATCTAAGTTATATTTAAGTAACTAGTTAGTATGTAAGCTACGGGATAAGTGCAATGGGCAATTAGTTATGTTAGTTAATTATATATGAAAGCAGGTAACCTAACTCTTGACTAGTTACTAATGCCTACAGCGTTACATATGTGTCAGCTGAAAGTATAAACCTACTTATAGAGCCTTGCTCATTGAGCTAACCCCAATGAGCGTGCCCCTGACACTGGGCAGGCCAAGATGTTGATTGCTGCAGGTTCCTAGAAATAGCACCTAAAAACTAAGTCCTACAACTAAACTTATTCTAAGGTCAAATCCGGTGCGTTGTCCAGATCGGTGAAATTGCACCCCACTTCCCCTAAGTCCCGAGGCGCGGCGGATTCCAGACTGAAGAAGTCTCAGCCTTGTTCCCAGCCATGCTGCCTAAGATCTCCTCTGTTTTCTCTATATTCCCCTTCTTTGCCCAATACCAAGCCGCCTGTTCTCGAATTTTGATGTCCAGGGGACAGAGCCCCATTATGACTAACAGGCGCCTCCCGGCGTAGTCCTGTATGCCCCCATTGATCTCATTATCATATTTCTGTGTACTCTTCTCACTGTCATGACAGGCACCACCCTCGTGAGTCTGTGTAGGCCTTGGCCTTAAAGTCGGAAGTTGTGCCGGTGATGCGAATGTGTGCGGCTACGGAGTGCTGGGCCCGCCTGAGGAGGGGGAGGCGCCGCGGACGGCGGCTAGTCGCGGAGTCGCGTTTCCATGGCAACGCCCCGCTGTGACCCTACGACCCGGCGACGGGGCACGTTACCGTCTGCTCCCGCTGCCGCAGCCTGTGGAAAAGCCAATCCGATAGCTGTCGAGCTCCCAGAAGCCGCCTGCAATCTGCAACTCGCTACCTGTGAGAACGAACGTCTTTCACCGAGGCTGGAGTTCATGCCCCAGAACGGACACAGAGAATCATGAACCGCAAGTTGCTCTGTTAAATAGAATGACAGTTTGCTTCCTTCTCCATCAATCTATACGAGCTGTACCCATCTGACGATAATAACCACGCCAACGATGCGTTACACTCTGAATTTCTTCTTTTTCCGGCTAAAAAAGATTCAAATGGCTGTGAGCACTATGGGACTTAACATCTGAGGTCATCAGTCCCCTAGAACTTAGAACTACTTAAACCTAACTAACCTAAGGATATCACACACATCCATGCCCGAGGCAGGATTCGAACCTGCGACCGTAGCAGTCGCGCGGTTCCGGACTAAAGCGCCTAGAACCGCTCGCCACTGCGACCGGCTTTCATTGTAACATTAGGTTTCGTGCATACCACTGTTATCGAGGTAAGCCGGTTCGAATCCTGGTGGTGGATGAAATTTTCACTTCTAATATTTGATCGGCAATGGGAGGAGTCGTGGTGGCGTACAGTTCCTTATCACCACTCTTCGTGCCAATGTTCCGGATTAAATTTAAATACGGGGATGTGGCATTGTTGATGGTGAACGGTCCGCCCTCGACGGCCCCTAAGGAACTATTGAAGGAAAGATGGCTATGAGCCAGGACCAGGTTTCACCCTGTCTCTCCTCTCATACAATGTAGACGTAACACTACAGTATATGCTTACAAGCTTCCATTACACTTACCTCCACTGTACAGATACACGTACGACACGACTCTCAGACATCCGTTAAGAAAGGGCCGATATGGGTCTTCCACTAGGAGGCTGAACCCATTCCGTGGGGTGCACCAGCCAACAATGCCACGTGACAATTACAGTTTTAAGTTATAAATGGCGTAAGGCGGGGCGTGCGTGCTTCACCTGTGTAGGCGCACTGATACTGCAGTGAATAAATAAAAGAAATTTTCTGTAGCGGATTCAAATTAAAAATGATGACAATGCTATCTGCTGTAAAAATTAGGAAGAATTTTACGACCTTTGAATAGTCAACAAAACAGACCAAACAAGGAAACCGATACTAATGAGACTAGAGACATAGGTAATAGCTAATAACATATCTAAATCGACAACATTGTACACTGCGCAACACAATTAATGGCTCTCCCATTGCAACGCAGACAAGTGTCTGCAACTTCCCTTTGTGATGTTGAAAAAGCGTGGCGCTTGTGCTGCCCCTTCCTCGGACGATAAATGAAAAGAGAAAAAATAGCAACCAATACCCCAAAAATTTCCCCAAAACAAGTTCCAAATTCCATGAAAAGTCAACAAGTAACCAAAGTCCCATTTAACACTGTTATTTGGATAGTAACCAGTATTTGGGATAAGAACCTTATACTTAGTAATTTATCAACTTACAAAAGAAAGATAGAATCTCAGTAAACTCACACTCAAAATCATAGTAAATCACAAAATAATTATAATTAAAATTAGCAAAGTAGAACCAACGATCTCAAAGAATACTTCGTGTGAGTACTCTTTGAGAATCGTCACTACGTTACGAGAGTTAGCCGAAGCTGGTCAGACTTGTTTGAATACTCGCATATATAGGCACGGTTACATTGTTTTTCGAGGATTGATAATAGCGATCTGCTATGAAGCAGTGAAAAAAAACGTTGACTTGAACTATAACATCGTTTAGAATTCAGATACAGGACTACCTTATTTTAGACTGAAGTGAATTTTTTAATTAGATAGCTCGAGCTCAACTTTAGTTAGGCATTGAACAGTGATAGACAATTGACTTCATTCGTAATTGCAAGTGGACTCTGGAATTTGGCAATGGTTTTAAGGCGCCTAATTTATAATTTCCCCCCACCACCTGGGAAAGCTTCTTCCTCACGACCTTGTTAGGAAGTGATTGTTGTTGTGAAATAAACCACCCTTTCGTGCCAAATTGCGCATTTGTAATTCCAAATTACAAAATTGTTTGGAGACATAACTGTGATCTTTTGGGTGCTGCGATAATATTTGACTGAAGCGCTCGGCACATATACAGGGTGTTACAAAAAGGTACGGCCAAACTTTCAGGAAACATTCCTCACACACAAAGAAAGAAAATATGATATGTGGACATGTGTCCGGAAACGCTTACTTTCCATGTTAGAGCTCATTTTATTACTTCTTTTCAAATCACATTAATCGTGGAATGGAAACACACAGCAACAGAACGTACCAGCGTGACTTCAAACACTTTGTTACAGGAAATGTTCAAAATGTCCTCCGTTAGCGAGGATACATGCATCCACCCTCCGTCGCATGGAATCCCTGATGCGCTGATGCAGCCCTGGAGAATGGCGTATTGTATCACAGCCGTCCACAATACGAGCACGAAGAGTCTCTACATTTGGTGCCGGATATGCGTAGACAAGAGCTTTCAAATGCCCCCATAAATGAAAGTCAAGAAAGTTGAGGTCAGGAGAGCGTGTAGGCCATGGAATTGGGCCACCTCTA
The DNA here is from genome assembly GCF_023864345.2 of Schistocerca serialis cubense. Lineage (NCBI taxonomy): Eukaryota > Metazoa > Arthropoda > Insecta > Orthoptera > Acrididae > Schistocerca > Schistocerca serialis. The sequence continues at coordinate 346,974,740 of NC_064643.1, forward strand.
CCAATCCATCGGTCACCGAATCTGTTGTTGAGAAGCGTACGAACACTTCGACTGAAATGTGCAGCAGCTCCATCGTGCATGAACCACATGTTGTGTCGTAGTTGTAAAGGCACATGTTCTAGCAGCAGAGGTAGAGTATCCCGTATGAAATCATGATAACGTGCTCCATTGAGCGTAGGTGGAAGAACATGCGGCCCAATCAAGACATCACCAACAATTCCTGCCCAAATGTTCACAGAAAATCTGTGTTGATGACGTGATTGCACAATTGCGTGCGCATTCTCGTCAGCCCACACATGTTGATTGTGAAAATTTACAATTTGATCACGTTGGAATGAAGCCTCATCCGTAAAGAGAACATTTGCACTGAAATGAGGATTGACACATTGTTGGATGAACCATTCGCAGAAGTGTACCCGTGGAGGCCAATCAGCTGCTGATAGTACCTGCACGCGCTGTACATGGTACGGAAACAACCCGTAGCACTCTCCATACAGTGACGTGGTCAACGTTACCTTGTACAGCAGCAACTTCTCTGACGCTGACATTAGGGTTATCGTCAACTGCACGAAGATTTGCCTCGTCCATTGCAGGTGTCCTCATCATTCTAGGTCTTCCCCAGTCGCGAGTCATAGGGTGGAATGTTCCGTGCTCCCTAAGACGCCGATCAATTGCTTCGAACGTCTTCCTGTCGGGCCACCTTCGTTCTGGAAATCTGTCTCGATACAAACGTACCGCGCCACGGCTATTGCCCCGTGCTAATCCATACATCTAATGGGCATCTGCCAACTCCACATTTGTAAACATTGCGCTGACTGCAAAACCACGTTCGTGATGAACACTAACCTGTTGATGCTACGTACTGATGTGCTTGATGCTAATACTGTAGAGCAATGAGTCGCATGTCAACACAAGCACCGAAGTCAACATTACCTTCCTTCAATTGGGCAAACTGGCGGTGAATCGAGGAAGTACAGTACATACTGACGAAACTAAAATGAGCTCTAACATGGAAACTAAGCGTTTCCGGACACACGTCCACACAACATCTTTTCTTTATTTGTGTGTGAGGAATGTTTCCTGAAAGTTTGGCCGTACCTTTTTATAACACCCTGTATAGAAACTCTTTGACGTTAGGAAGCAATCGCAATGTTACGACTTATTAGAGATTTGAAATTACAACCAAACTATGGGGAGGTTGGTGTCAGTGGAACTAACTTGAACTTATCATTAATATTTTTACAGCGACTGTTAAACCATCGAATATAAACGAGTTAATTACGACGAGTAGCATAATATTGGTCACAACTGGTGACGTAAATATGACGCACACGCCGAGAGTTCAGTTCAGCACTGTTTTTTGTAACGTCATCTTTACCTAATAACAGTATCATCGCTCTACCGACTTCGCCGAGTTTTAGCCAGGGTCGATCAGTACTAGTCTATCAACTACCAACTAGAAAAACCGGTGACGTTACACGCTCTGAGACGTCATCCTCGAACTCGGCAACGCTTCAGAGTCGCAGCCAAAAATAGGCCAGAGCTCAGAAATTCATCTGAGGTCTAAGGTGGGTTGGATTAACGATGTCACAAAGGCGCCATATTTCACCAACATTGTGCCCAACACCACCTTGGACGTTTCCACACCCACTCTTACCCATATTTTCCCTCTTCTGTCGACACCTCTGCGATGGAGGTCAGCACCGCGACGCCCAGCGTTTAAATCACGCGATTTTCTTATGGGTAGTCGAGGAAAACATTCCACACACACCGTCGCTGAGTATCGACACGAAAAGGCCTCTGAATATGGCATAAAGGGCGTCAATAAAGCCATATCTTGCCTTGAAGCGTTGATTTCCACTCAAAAAGATACTTCGCAGTGCAAGGAGCTGTCGCGAATGATAGAAAATAGAGTTAAAACTCAAGTGAGATGTAGGCTTGGAAATTCTTGTGAGGCTGACGTGACCGGACGTGGCTTATGTGTAATGGTCACTCTGCTAACAAGAGCAGACTACGCCGCATCACGAGGCTCGAGAGCCGTCGCGAGACGCAACCCTTGGACAGCGGCGTACGGCCTGTTCATCACGTAGGCCTCTCGTGCTACCGCGTGACACACATGCAATGCTTAAAAGTACTGGCAACTTCTAGCACAAGTGGTGCCGGGTGCATTACCGCTATAAAAGCGCTAGCCGCCATATTGTCGGGACAGTGCTGGGAGTGATGGATCAGCAGGTCGGTCGGTCACATATGGTTTAGCTGGAGTTCTGATGCTGTGAGATCGCAGTGCAGTACTGCGTAACTACGAGGAAACTTAGACTTATTTCCACGTAGTCAACACTTAGTCCGGCACTCCCGCGTATGGTGTATTGGGACGTAAACTCAAGGAACTGTGAGAAGTTACACTACGAATAAGGCAGTAGTAGACTTTGTGTATAAACCTGTATATAAAATGGATGTGACAGGGGTGCTTCCAGTGTATATATCCTGATGCACTGATTTATGATTGCATCCAGTGTGCCCAGTGATCCCGGCCAAGTTCCGTATTCTAACTCACCCTACAGCCCTCTTTTCAGTGGAGCAGGTGCACAGAAGGCAGCCCACGACCATTAGACCTCCTGTCAAGTAAGTTCTTTGATGCGCATTCCTACTAGTCCCTCTCAGGAATCGTCAGTGGGACACGACAGAGCAAGAAGATGTTCTTGACAACCTTAGGTACTGCGGACACCGTCGGAAAATTCAACCCTTCTCTATGGAGATGGTGAGCCAGCAAACCCACTGAATGTGATCACACGTCTTTGGAGTCCAATACGACTGCAAACTTTGCTCTGGTTTGCAGGTTGGAACTACTAGGGACAGTTCAAAACCATTATACGAAATTCGACAGCAGTTCGGAGCAGCAAATGGTGCTTATGCTTTTTTCAGCCCTCCTATGATGTGATCATTGAGGGATGTGACATTGATACATGTGTGAATAAAACGGCATAGACCTCCAGTTGTGCAGTACCCTCAGTGCCACCCACCAGCCATTATTGAGCATTTTAAACATGTACCTGTGGAGAAACAAGCTGTGACGAGTGCCCTAGGCGCCTGCAGGCAGGCTACTCTGCAGCTCTTGTGCCTGCTAGTACACATGCGGAATCTGTGGGATGTCTAGGGATCCACATCTGTCACGAGGCCTTCATCTACAACCAAAGGTATCATAGAAGCTCAGGTGAATGTCCCCCATGGGTTCATACTGGCCCCATCAGCCTACATCAGTGGCGTGTTGCATGTTTCAAGAAGTTGTTTTCCCTGGATGATGGCCATCAGCGTGGTGTAACACAAAACATAAGTCATACAGCGTGATTGCAAGTTCCTCACTATGAGTTTCTGTATGAAATTTAGCCCAAATTTATGTCCCACTCTACAAATAGTCACATATTACCAAAACTATGTACCTGCAAACTTTTATCCAACTTAAACTCGTGTGCTAACCTTTGACAAAAAAGAACCTAATTTGAATTGAACGGTAACTGGTCTAAATACAACTTGACTTTATATTAAATGAGCGGCTGTAGTAAAACAGTTATCTGGCCCTAATCAAAATTTCCACTTACCTCACGTCTTAACACTGTTTGACATTTCTCGAAAGCACAATAGCAAACAGCAAGCAAGCAGAGGTTAAGATAGATTTCTGTTTTTTTAATTAAAATTTCCAAACAATATTCAAACTGTTGCATACCATATGGTGCTGTGTGATAATAGGTAATGATAAAATTTCTTTAAACGGTGGGATGGGGAGAGTAACTAATCCTATGAAATATTATTCCAAGAGAACTATTTTAGAATGAAGTATGTATTCAAAAAGACAGCGTAATACTTCACACCTAACTCTGGTCTGAACAATACAATGCTTAACAAAGAGAACAATAATTAGAAAGGGTACACTGTTAACAGAGAATTTCTGTAAAAACCAAGGCGCGTAATCAACTGATATGTTAGTGAATGACTCATGGAAATGGGGTGGTCTTTCTCTCAGGTGGTCTGAGCAACTGAACTAGCTGACAATGAACATTCTCTCTGCCTTTCAATACATACATCATATTCATCCTTGCTGTCCTTTACAATAAATGTTTCTTCATTTAATAGATACAATCACAAGTCAACACAGCAATACTGAATATGTCCGTCACCTACCACACTTCAACTAACAGTGTATTAGATTGAGCAGAGGCAAATACTGGACCACGATAAAACCAAAGATTATTTAACAGTAACATAACTTGCTCTCTCTCTGACGTGCACATCGACAATTTACAAAAATCAAAATGACATGTCCAGCTTACAGGGTAACAAGCTTCCATTGATCCATGGTTCAATGCTGATGATCCTGTGCCCGATGCAGTCGCAATCAAATGTTCAAATGTGTGTGAAATCTTATGGGACTTAACTGCTAAGGTCATCAGTCCCTAAGCTTACACACTACTTAACCTAAATTATCCTAAGGACAAACACACACACCCACGCCCGAGGGAGGACTCGAACCTCCGCCAAGACTAGCCGCACAGGCAGTCACAATCGATTATATCATTGGGTCAACACTGGAACATGTTGGGTTCGTATCAGCAACTTGCATTAAACGGTGTGTTCCAAAACACTTGTACCGGCCGGGGTAGCCTAGTGGTTCTAGGCGCTACACTCTGGAACCGCGCGACCAGTACGGTCGCAGGTTCGAATCCTGCCTCGGGCATGGATATGTGTAATGTCCTTAGGTTAATTAGGTTTGAGTAGTTCTAAGTTGTAGGGGACTGATGACCTCAGAAGTTAAGTCCCATAGTGCTCAGAGCCATTTTGAACCGAAACACTTGTGCCTCCCCTAACACCATTGGAGCCCGTCATCAGATTTTCCTTAGTCGTATACTGCTTCACAGTACGGGAAAGCCTCCGACCTGCTCGTTCTGTACTGAGGCGTCGACATACAACAGCTTGTCCTTCAACAATTTCCATAGATGCTCAGATCTATAGCATATATTCGACCAGCTTCGCCGTAGCTAGGACGCTGTTTCCTAGGCACCAGTCCAGGCACGAATTGTCCAGACTATATTCATCCACTGGTTGATAATGAGAACACTTGACGACTTTCAACAAACCTAATTTCAGACCTTTTCTAAACTTTTTGCTCGCATTCATGCTTACGGTCGAATATGTAACATATTAAATTATTTGTGAGGTAATAGGTCTTTTCTAGCTAGGAATTCGCTTTCTTAAAGACTAGGGTGGGTGATGGTTTACTGGTATTTCAGAAATGATAACCATCCGGAGGAAAAGCGTATTTGCGTCGGGGCGCGGCTGTGACGCGCTATCAGCGGGCGAGAACAGGAAGCGAGTCGGGACGACACCGGATGAGCTGGCCCGCAGCGGCTCTTTCAGAGTTCCTGACGCGTGAAGCCCCTGCTGGGATAACGCCGGAGGGGAGCTCCGCCGTGTGTGTGAGGGCGCGCGTCGAAGCTGCACGCACTGCAGACCGAAGGCGCGTCTCGAGCATTAATTAAAGGCCACCTTCCACACAAAGCCGGCTGCCTTTGCTGTATACGAGCGTGGGCCGCGTCACGCTCCGCGATTCCGGATAAAAATAAACAGAACGAGCCGCGTTTGCACGCTATCCTGCACCCGTCTCAGTTATGAATGCATCACGAAAACAACTCGTGAGACTTCGCCATAGAAACTGTGAACACGCTTGTGTTCATCATAGTGGTTCTTGTATCTCAGCTAATAGCTGCGGTGCTGGTTGACCGTTCTAGATAAGTCTAAATGGCCCCTAAATGGGGCCACTGTCTACTTCTCTGCTTCAGTAAAGAGTCTAGCAGTAACAGTAGATGAAAAATTGGACTTCGCACGTAACTCTAGTCTGCAAGAAGGCTTTATCATCGCTCTATGTCCGACAAAAATATAAACAGTTCTTCCCTTATGACCTGAAAAACAGATCTGTACAAACAAGCCGATGATATAAGTATAGCTATCACACCAAACGGACAAGAATTAACTGGTGAAATTGCAATCGATGTTTTTCAGAAAATCATTAAGCGGTTCTCTGCAAATGGGCTGTCATTAAACTTTGACAAAACACAGTACATACAGCTCCACATAGTAAATGGAATGACACCATTAATAAATATAGACTTCGACCAGAAATCGCTAGCTAAGGCAAAATATTCAAAATTTCTAGGTGTATGCATTGATGAGCGGTTGAACTGGAAAAAACACACTGAAGATCTGGTGAGACGTTGAGTTCAGCTACTTATGCCATTGGGTTCAAGTGGCTCTGAGCACTATGGTACTTAACATCTGAGGTCATCAGTCCCCTAGAACTTAGAACTACTTAAACCTAACTAACCTAAGGACATCACACACATCCATGCCCGAGGCAGGATTCGAACCTGCGACCATAGGGGTCGCGCGGTTCCGGACTCAAGCGCCTAGAACCGCTTGGCCACCGCGGCTGGCCATGCTATTAGGGTCATTGCAAATTTTGGCGATATACATCTCATTAAATTAGCTTACCACACCTATTTTCATTCTCCGCTTTTGTATGGCATCATATTATAGGGTAACTCATCATTGAGTAAAAGAGTGTTCATTGCACAAAAGCGTGTAATCAGAATAACTGCTGGAGCTCATCCAAGATCGTCCTTCAGACACTTATTTAAAGAGCTAGAGATCTTCACTGTAGCCTCACAATATATATATTCACTTACGAAATTTGTTATTAACAACCCAAAAGAATTCAAAATTAATAGCAGTGTACATGGCTACAGCACCAGGAGAAAGGATGATCTTCACCACTCAGGGTTAAATCTAACTTTGGCTGAGAAGGGGGTAAATTATGCTGCCACAAGAGTCTTTGGTCACTTACGCAATAGCATCAAAAGTCTGACAGATAGCCATATAGCATTTAAAAGGAAATCAAAAGAATTTCTTAATGGCAACATTAGATGAATTTTTGGATATAGTAAGTGGGCAATTTCCCCAACCCCACAAAAAAATTTAAAAATATTGTCATGTAATATTTTATCTAATGTAATATCTTGTTTAGACACCTTTTATTAACCTGACACGTTCCACATCATTACGAAGTGTCGTATTCATGATCTATGGAACAAGTATTAATCTAATCTAATCTACTTACAGTTACAATTATTGATTACGGCGATGTTATCCTGCAAGGCCTTTCTCAGGAGCCTCACGGGGTAGCCGCACGATCTTAGGAACCTTAGGTTCGAGCCCTCCCTCGGGCATGAGTGTGTGTGTTGTTCTTAGCGTAGGTTAGTTTAAAGTAGATTAAGTAGTATGTTAGCCTAGGGACCGATAACCTCAACAGTTTCGTCCCATAGGAACTTACCAAAAATTTCCAAAAAATTTGCTTTCTCGGGACGGCTTGAACTGGTTATGAATACATGTGTTTTTTATACCTGTGATGTTCGATTTCTTGATCACATTTCACCATCGTACTCTGAGGTAATTGACTGCGTGCAGATAAGCGCAAAGATTTGCTTTCTCTCTGTCTTCTGTGTCAATGAACACTGTCCCTCATATCTCTCCTCGGTCTTAATGCTCTTGTCTGAACAACACGGCAATACAGTAACATCCGTTCTCATCATAGCAAAATCCTCTCTGTCCCAGTCCATCATTTAGCCACCTTCTCAGAGTTCTTTTCAAAAGCAGAACCAGACTCTGGAACAACCTCCCGGATTGTTTTAAAGATCTAAATAACGTCTCCAGCTTCAGAAGATAATTAACGACATATCTACTACAGCAACAGTAGGGAATACCATTGTCCCTGTACGCACTCGTTACCCTTAAACACCTCTCTTTCCGACCTGATCTTCGTCATTTCCCAGTACTCTTAGCTGATGCAGTCTCCTTAAGTTTCCTTTTCCCAGAAATCGCTGTATCAGAAGACATCCTTTTTAGACGCCTATAAATTCTATTTATATCTTCCACTACCATTATTGTTATTATTATTATTACTATTATCACTATTAGTGGCAGCAGCTGCCATAGTGCAAGTGGAGGTGTGTTAACTTTGTCAGTTCACAGTCAGCATAATTCACTCCTATCGCCATTTCAGACATTCAGTCATTTTAATACTAATCGTCATATTAAAGTCATCATTTCTCAGGTAACTTTGGTGTGGTAGAAACTGTGTGTAAAACCCTGGTCCGATGTAAAAAGAGGCCTGATGGCCCTAATCAGATCGTGTTAAACAAATAAATAAAATAAATGAAAAGCCTGTGACAACAATTTTTTATCGGCTCCTGCCATGAAAAGAACATTTCTTCCCAGAGGGTGGCACATATATATCCAGTATACCGAAGAATTGTTAGTAGTACACTAATGGGTCCTTAAATTGCTTCACTGTGGAGGCGATATGAAACAAGCGTAAAATTGGCATCAAATGTACTGCATCCTTGGAAATGCATATGGTTATCATTTGAGCTCAACTGGAAAAAGGGGGTATCTGTTCTGTGTCTACCAGGCGTATAAAAAATACGTGTCACATATTGCTACGTGAGGCAGTATTGATCATATCTAGAATTAAAGTTCCTATAATTGTTGCTAGGTAATAAGGGAGTGGGAGGACAGCCAACTTTTAGACCACACCCGCGGTTTCCTGAATCATGGTCAGAGTTTTTCTAGACAATAGTGAAGGCCGCCCAGCACTTCGGCGCATGCAATAAGGTTCGAAATCCCAAACAGGCGATCTTCCGCACATTGGATCACTCGATGGTACCTGCTGCAGAGCCAGTAAAACAAGCACATCCACCGACCAGGTCTAGGGCGGCGTGGTCTCTGTCAGTGATCGGTACAGGCTCAAAACCGGTGGCGGAAGAGAGTTGCTGTTATCACACCGAAGCAGGCGGCGGGCGGCTTCGTTTAGAAGGCGTCACAGAAGTGTATTAACGTCGTACATTATGTTTGGTTTAGGGCTATTATGACTGGGATTTAGAAAATTTCAGGTAAAATCGAACTTCAAATGGTAACCCTGTTTTTTATAGTATGCACCACCAGATGTATTACTGTATGGCCACACCGATATATTATACGGGATTCCCCCAAACCCTTACTGAATTCAATCCATCTAATTTTAGCTTACTATGTAAACTACGCTGATACCATTGTTAAGGACAATATCGGAATTTAGTCGTATTATACCGACAGTAATCGCATGAAAAGCTGACAGATTACACCGGCTATAAAACTGTGTAACTCTCAAACTGCACAAAATCTGGAGAAACAGGTTATCAAAGATGCGTTTCGCCATTTCAATGTTTGGTGACAAAAATCATAGAAAAAGCAGATGCTGAACGGAGACATTAAGCTCCAATCAGAGCCGAGTATTTTAAGCTTGAAGGTGAGTTAAAAATAAAAAAATAAAAAACAATGGCAGTTGACATTTATTGGAATAAGCTGCTAAGCTTGAAAGATCACCGTTGCAATTTTATTTACGAAAATCTCGAAGTAGTGATTTCATATTAGTAGTAGTTCCATACTGAGGTAGACAGAGAATTCAGTGTTCTTAGAAATGTAAAAACAGCCAAACGAAATAGTCTTAATGAAACCCTAAACAGGTAACTACATACAAAAATGAGAATCTTCGAAAACAGCTGCTCAGTTTCAGCCTCCAATAGTGCCATGCTAAGTGCAGCGAAAAGGTGTAAAAGTAATGCTTCATCTTCTGATCATGTAACTCTATGAATATTTTGTATAGTGTATTATAGGTATTGTATATTATTAAAAACGAGAAATACGAGGGGCGTTTGAAAAGTCCGTGCAAAAATAAAAACTACTTACATGTTTGGGGTAAACCTTTTAGACTTATACACTTCGTACAACGCTGTTCTAATTTGTTCATCCCTTCCGAATAATAGGAATTGTCCAAGTCTGTAAAATAGCCGATTCTCCTCCTCGTTTGAATAAAATCTTTGTCCTGCCAAGTCACTTCTTCAAATTGGGGAACAAATACTAGTCCAAGGGAGCCAAGCCTGGAGAATAGGGGGGATGTGAAACGAGTTGGAATGCGACCACAACGCTGAAGTTTGTGCTGGTGCATTGTCGTGATGGAAAAGGACTTTTCTGAGGTCCAATCGCCAGCGTTTTTCTTGCAGCTCGGTTTTCAAACGGTCCAATAAAAATAAATACTATGCACCTGTAATAATCTTACCCTTTTCCACATAGTCGATGAGGATTATCCCTTGCGAATCCCAAAGACAGTCGTCATAACCTTTCCGGCAGAAGGAATGGTCTTCGCCTATTTTGGTGCAGATTCTCCCTTGGTAACCCATTGTTTAGATTATTCTTTGGTCTCAGGAGTATAGTAATGTATCCATGTTTCATCCACAGTGACGAAACGATGCTTGAAGTCCTGCGGATTCTTCCTGAACAGCTGCAAACCATCCTTGCAACAATTCACACGATTCCGTTTTTGGTCAAGCGTGAGCAATCGCGGGACCCATCTTGCGGATAGCTTTCTCATGTCCAAATGTTTATACAAAATATTATGTACCCGTTCATTCGAGATGCCCACAGCACTAGCAATCTCACGCACCTTAACTCTTCCGTCATCCATCACCATATCATGGATTTTATCAATGATTTCTGGAGTCGTAACCTCCACAGGGCGGCCAGAAAGTTCAGCATCACTTGTGCCCATTTGGCCACTCCGAAAATTTTGAAACCACTTATAAACTTTTCTGATCGAAGGTGCAGAGTCACCGTAATGTTTATCAAGCTTCTCTTTATTCTCCTGAGGCGTTTTGCCTTTCATAAAGTAATGTTTAATCACCACACGAAATTCTTTTTCGTCCATTTTTTGGCAATCACTCGACTTCACAGGAGTGCCAAACACAAAGAAATAGACAAATATGGCTGAAACTTGGTGTGCGTTCTTTCCAGAGATGCTACTAACTAAACATGAACCCGATACGCGCCGGTGGTGCCATCTCTCCGATTTTGCACGGACTTTTGAAACGCCCCTCGTAATACCTTGTTCCTTATTATACTTATACACACTGTATCTAGAGATTTACAGGATTTTCTACAGTGACGCACAACATCGCTCGCGGTAGATGTGCGCCTGAGTTCGAAAACATCGCAATTGTGGCGACTTTTTAGAGCCGGCAGAATTATGAGTCTGGAAGGGTTCCTTGCTCGTGCTCTAGACGATAGCGTCATAGCCGCTAGATCACGGGGTCCCCGGTTCGGTTCCCAGCCGGGTGGGAAGTTTTCTTCGCTGAGGGAGTGGGTTGCGTCAAAAAGAAAAACTTACATCATGCGGTCGGACAGCCCCAGACGGAGTCGCCTGGCCAATGATGCCATATGATCATTTTCATTTATGTCTGAAAAACAACAGCTATTGATGTGTGGCCCCTCTCACTTACTACGACTGTAAGTAGGCTGTTTAGT